>NW_026526655.1:86526300-87726300 GCF_024362965.1 Panthera pardus
GGATATGTTCTCCTTGCTATCCATTGCCACTTTCAGACCGTTGCACTTCCTTTTTCCCGAAGGTCACATTTTGAAGGTTAAGCCATTTGCATGTGTCACCTGAGACCCCTCCTAATCATTTGCCATTCCTGGCCCGTTGTCTTCCTTCCTCTCTCCCCTTCCTATAACAATTTCCACAGACTTTTAGTAACCCAGACCACCCATTTTCCATCCATTTTCTATTGGCTTCACACTGTCCAGGCCTTCTTGCTCCTTGCGATCATTTTCTCACCTGGTTTCATCCATAGATACATCCGTGACCTTTCTATCAACAGCAACTGCCTCACCTTCAAAATCTTAATTAAGTCATCCTCTGCCCACCATCTCCTATGTTCCAGCTGATTTGATAAATTACACCTAGGGAAGCAATTTTTTTAAAACACCATTTCACTGACCAAATAGATCACCCCTTTCCTTTACCTTTACCCAGTTTAGAACCAATTAGATATAAAGATCCCCTGTCAACCAGATTGCTCCTATCATCCTCCACCATACTAGGATGGCAAACCAACCCTGATGCAAACCAAAGGTTCATCTTCTCGTCTCCCTGTTTATTCGTTCATTCATTTACTTATTCATTTGTTCATCCAACAACATTTTATGGAGTATCCACCCTACTCAGGACCAGAGATAGAGCAGTGAACAAATGAAACAAAGCTCCTTGCCTTCGTGAACCTTACAGTCGACACTGCTAGATTTCCCTAAAGACTCTTTCCCCCATTCTCTTAAAGACGTTTTCCTTCATTTTTTTCTTGCTTAAAATATACTACATGCTCTACCCACCCCCTAATTCCTAATTGATGACCTTGTCTAATGGCCACTGAAAAAAATGGAAGCAATTAGAAATAGACTTCCTTATGCTCCCACCACTCAACATACAATCCCAACTTTTGTATATCCATCTGTCTTCCTTCTTGGGAACATGGAAGAAAAAAATATATAATGCTTTTATACACACACACACACACACACACACTTATATGTATGAACACATATACACACATATGTGTGTGTGTATATATATATATATATATAGACATATACTCTCTCCTGCTGCCTTCCTAAGGACTTAATTTCTGCAGTTGTTCTCCCCCTGCATCACCAATTTCCCTTTTCACATTAATAAAAACCTCTAATAAGCACACAGTCCCTTGTCCTTCATGCATCTTCTACCTTTAAAGGAAAATTTCTCTAAAAATCATCTACTTGACATTCTATTTGTCAAGGTCTTCACCTCTTGTTCACTCTTTGAGCTCTTTGTTGGATCTCATCCTCTCTACTCCATTAAAAATATCTTTGTCATAAAGTGCACCTGGGTGGCTCAGTTGGTTGAGTGTCTGACTCTTGATTTCAGCTCAGGTCATGATCTCACAGTTCGTGGGTTCGAGCCCCATGACAGGGTCTGCTCTGATAGTGTAGAGGCTGCTTGGGACTCTCTGTCTGTCTCCCTCGCTCTCTGCCCCACCCCCCTCCAAATAAATAAACATTTAAAAAACATATCTTTTCATGAACCACATCCTTCTTTAATTTCCTTGATAAAAGATTTCCCAGAGTTTCTGCTTATCTTTTTGGTTATTCTTTTTCAGCCCCCCCCCCCTTTTTATTTTTCCAATGCCTCCTTCTCTCTTATTCCTTTTCTGAATGTTGGAACCTCCCAGGATTACTCTGGGCCATTTTATCTTCATCATTCTGCTCTAGCTAAGTGACCTCATCTAGTTCCATGGCTTTAAATAATACCTACAAACTAATATTTATAACCCAGATATTAACCTCACCCACGAGGTCCAAATGTTTATTGACTACTCAAGATGTCCCCTTGGATGGGTACTGGCATCTAGTCATCGACTGTTTCCCTTGACTAAGCTATTTTCTTTCTCCCTCATTTCAATAAATGGCACTGGCATCCGGCATCTTAGATCTAGGAATCCTCTTCGACTCCTCCCTCTTCTTCATCCTCTAGAGTCAATTCACCAATGTGTCTTTCTGATGATATCTCCAGGAGGTATTTCAAATCTCTCTTTTTTTTTTTTTCAGCCCCACTACAACTGTCTTTGTCCACACCCTCATTATTTCTTGTTTGCTCTATTGGGAGAGTGCTCTGATCGGTCTCAGGGTTTCCAGTCTTACATTCTTCTAGTCCATTCTCTGTCCAGAAGCTGCAATGATCAGTTAAACCTCCATATCGATCATGTAGCTGCCTTGATTACAATGATCCTAGGCTGGAGTATCACTTAGACTAAAACCTGCCTTATAATTCCCCAAAAAACTGTATCCTTTCTCTTTGGCATCATTAAGGGTTTTTTTTTTTTTCCTTTTTTCACTACATTCCCACAGTATTGCTGCCTTTTCTGTGTCATAAACAGGTGAGTGGGCTGGTTTATGCACTTTCTGTTGCCTTTGCATGGAATGCTCATCCTTGGTCTCATCACATTTTGCCTCCTTCTCATTTGTTCCTAAGATTTCCATTCAACTGGAACCATTCCTCAGAAGAGCCTTCTTTGACCACCCAATCTGTAAGTAGATATCTCCTCACCATTCCTCTTACCCTCACATATTGTCTTCACTTCTGAGAGAAGTCATCACAAGCCGAGATTATTTTGTTTATCTATTTGACTGTATGTTGTCCATCTCTTCCAGTAGACTATAAGCTACTTGACTTGGTGGTGTGTGTGTGTGGGGGGGGGGGTCTCTTTAAAATCTGAGTTAATTTATTCTGTATCCTCATTACTTATAATAGTGCCTTTCCCATGCAAGACTTGCAATAAATATAGGTTGAATGAACTAATGAATCATAATTAGTAATGCCCCTGAGGCACTCACAGGTAAGATGAGACATGCCTACCAAAAGTCAGAGAACAAGAATAATTCTGAAATGGTTATTGCATGGCCTGAGGAGCCTGGTGAAAAGTATTGGGTTTAATTTTTCCTTCTTTAAGCAGAATTCTCTTGTTTTTAAAAATTAATTACTTTACAGCATTTAATATGAGTGAACTACATCTATATGTACCAGCATGCCCAGATCTTAAAAACAAAATGAAAGTGAAAAAGTAAGTTTCAGAGTGATACATAGAGTATCTATGCATAAAATGCAAAACTACCTAATGCATATATTGTTTATGTATGGAACTTATGTGGTAAAAGTAGAAGACATGGACTTTCTAGAAGGAACCATGTCATTATAATGGTTACTTCGGAGATGGGAAGAAAATGGGATTCAAGCAGGGAACAAAGGAGACTTCGGTTTTATCTGCAAAGTTTCATTTCTTTGATTTAAAAAGTCTGAAGCAAATTTGACAAAGTGCTAACATTCTGCAGTTGGGTGGGTTGATGCATGTTTATTATATTTTTCTTTATAATTGCTGTACTTTAAACATTAAAAAAACTTAGTTAAGGGCTTTATATACCTGTGGTCTGAGGGAAACTTAAGGATTTGATTCATAAAATATAATGTCCTTATATTTAAATCAGGGGTTAACTAATCCAATTTGGCATCTATCTTTATGATTCGTGGGTGGGCTCCCTTCTGCCTGGCGTTTGTGTTTTTGGGTCAGACTGAAGTGGTACAGAATGTGAAAACAGGAGAGAAAACATCTGTGCACTAACGCAAATATTTCTCCTCTGTTCTTCCAGGGTTGGGTTTTTTTCTCCCTCTTGACACAAGAGGGGCAAAACCAACAAATATCATTTACTGAGGACTTACTACATACTAGGAACTCTGTGCACTATCTCATCAAGATTCATAGCAACTCTTCAAAGTGGATGTTATCACCCCTGCTTTACAGGTGAGAAGACTATGACTTTGGGGTGACTCATGCCACGCCTCACAGCCAGTAGATGACAGAGGTGCAAGTCAAAGCCAAGTTTATTTGACCCAAAGCTAGTGGATTTTCTATTCTACAACTTTGCCTATGGCTCTTTGACCACAAAATGTCTCTAACTTCTAGATTTTTCAGTGCAGACTTTGCTTTGAATTTAAAAGCTGCCTTCCTTTTACTAATATATTTGGACACTGATCTATACCTTTCATGAGAGATATATTCAAACTTAACCGAGTTTCAGCTGAGACCTGTAGTCATGTTATTTAGTACCAAGCATCCCTGCTACAAACTGGAATTTCATGGATGAAAAATAGGGTAAAAACAGAATCAAACTTTTATTTTATTTACACACACACATGTAGGTGTAGTTGTGTGTGTGTGTGTGTGTGTGAGAGAGAGAGAGAGAGAGAGAGAGAGTCTTAAGAGAGTTTGGCAAAAGATATCCAGTGAAAGTAGAGAAAATATGACGTTCGAATAATTAAGAACTTATCAAGGATCAGCTTTGTGAAGTAGTCAAGATTTATGTTTCTCACCATCTATTTCATTTTTTCTCCCCGCAAATGTTTAGAGCAGTGTTTCTGCCATAAATTTGCTGAGTGAGTGGTATACGTTTTGATACCCTTCACCCACGCGGAGCCCTGCCCCTTAACTCACTCATCTGCCACAACACTGGGTTTCCTATGTTGGTCTGGAGTACCAGAACCTAGCCTCCAGTATCCTCCTAGCTACCACCACCAGTATCTCTCACCGAACTGACATTCTGTTAAAGATGAATCAGCTTTGTTGCTTCTTGGTCAGAAAAGCAAATCTGGGCCACTGTGTTAATTGATGTAAAATGCCCAATACACTAACTGTAATAAGTAATCCATTTGTATTTCAAAAAGTCTTCTTCATTTACCCCCACATGGTGACTGTGTGTGAATTTCAGGCATAGTGCCATAAAAATAAGGAAAATGTTTTAGGGGAAATGATCTTTCTATGTGTCTCAAAGCAGATATATTGCTGCCTTTTCTCTCTGTGTTCTAATTCTGGTATTCAGACCATCAGGTTGGATACTGTCCGGCTACTGAGAAATGTGTCAAATTGCTTTTTCTGGAAGTATGTAGATAGTATTTTGTCTTTCAGTGCTGATTGGGAATAGATGTTTCTGTAATGAAGGCAGATAAAGAACATAATTTAGAGATAAATAAAAATAGACAAGAAAGGATTCTTTTAAGTTTTAGTCATGATATTGAAATTATAAGAGAAACATTTTTTAAGTTGAAAAAATTATGAACTTGGATCAATGGAAAAATAAGAATTTATATTAACATATTTAGATGCATGTTTTCTCTCATTTACTGCTGAGACATCATTTTGTTCAATTCATTGGAATATCAATGGGCAGGCTTTGAAACATACATGTATTGGCCAGAATAACAGTGGTAATCAGAGCAACCATAACACCACAGGCTTTTTCAAAAACTTCCTTGGGATTTTGAGGAAATTAAAAGATAACAGAAAGTCAATTTCATGGATATAGAGGGCAGTTCTAGAAGTCACTTTGTGCTCACCTGGGAAAGTGGATTTACTTGTAGAAGTTTTAAATAACTCATCTAAGGGGAAAAGGAGAGATTAGGTCACATGAAGGGAAATTTCTGACATTAAATATTTCTCCTTTGTGACCCTTCTTTTTTATTTCTTCATTGATATATCTGAGGGTTACCTCATGGTGGGGTTACAGATATATCCTCAGACCCCAGATTTACTTATAAAGGTAAGTAAGGCTCCTCTCTATTAAGTTAGAATGTACTTGGTCCTGTTAACTTTGGTCCATTCGAATAATTTCTGGTTGCCTCTATTGCTTCTTTAGGCACCAAATCCATTTTGACAGCAGGGGTCATGAGTAGCCTGGCTCACAAAAACAGATATATCTTTTATACTTTTACATATTCTATGAGTTGACTGCATGGTTGGGTGGGATAAATAGTGAAAAGCTACTTTTATCTGATAGAGTTTTATTTTACCTTTAGTGTAATTTCTAGATGTTATGAACAGCGTTAACAGTAGGTTTCAGGTATCTTTCTTTTTTTGATTTTTTTTTTTAAATTTTTTTAACGTTTATTTATTTTTGAGACAGAGAGAGACAGAGCATGAATGGGGGAGGGTCAGAGAGAGGGAGACACAGAATCTGAAACAGGCTCCAGGCTCTGAGCTGTCAGCACAGAGCCCGATGCGGGGCTCGAACCCACAGACCGCGAGATCATGACCTGAGCCGAAGTCGGCCGCTTAACCGACTGAGCCACCCAGGCGCCCCCCCCCCCCCTTTTTTGATTTTTTACTTGCAGTTGAAATGAGATGATGTCTGGGATTCATTTTAAAATATTCAAGGAAAGTAAGTGGCAGATAGATGAAATAAGCTTAGAAAAATATTGGTACTTGTTACAACTAGGAAATGAATACTTGGAGCTTTATTATACTGCTTCATTTACTTTTGAGTATGTATAAAATTTTCTTTCTGCATTTTTTAGTGGGAATTCTTCTATAAAAATTTTTCTTCATCAACTATTTGCTTCTGCCAAAATACTATTCATGTAGAGTGTCAGATGAGTATGTATTACACATATATATTCATATAAATACTCTTATTTTCTTTATACATGAATTTTCAGAATCTTGCTTTGTTTTATGAGTGTGGTTTTTTGTTTTTTGTTTTTTGGGTTTTTTTGGTAAGCAAGGAAGTTTTGTTTTGTTTTGTTTTTGCTAGTATTATTGCCTAGATTTTAAAAAGTATATTTGATACCTTTCAATCCATTGCAATTATCATAAATTTGGGGCCTTATATTACTGTCTCAGGTCAGTGGGAGTCTCTTCAAATTGGCTGTCGCGTCTTTTTGATATGATCACATTAGTCTTTCGTGGCTTTCTTGTCTTTTGGAACAACAGGCTGCTACAGACTTATCCGGTGCATTTTCTGTCCAAGACCTAGAGTCTGTTATCTCTCCGAGTTCAGGGCATTTTATCTAAGCCCAGAAGGTATCTGCCAGCTCTACCTGTAAGGGACACTGTGAAGTAAGGTACCTTGTGATAGTATCGGTTAGCAGAAATTCAGCGGGAAGGTTTCTTTGGATGATATCAATGCTGCCAGACATCATTTTTCATTCTTGTGGATGGGGATGTGGCCATTCTTTTCACAGATACCACTTATTGTTCTAGGAAGTCCATACCGTCCAGCTATCTCTTTTTCACTTGCTCAAGACTTATTTTGGCTCACAAACACGTATCCTGCTGGGCTCCATATGTATTAGGTTCAGTGGGCCCCAGTTGTTGCCCTTGGAATCTTTCCAGTGCCCAAACTTGTCCTTAGAATGATTGGTTTTGAAGTTAGTATTAGTAAAGACACACTCTTCCAGTCAGTGTCTAATTTAGAGAGTCAAAATCAAACATCAGCATCATTGCCTTCACCAACAAACTCGTCTTGTTAGCTTTTCTGGAGTGATAGTGATTGCTGAAACAATGGTTACCAATTAGTGCACACTTCCATTCTAGGGGCTTTGCACACACAATCTCATAATCTCACTCAATCCTCATTCTCAGTCCTCTGAGTGGGTATTACTGCCCCCATTTTACAGGTGAGCACACTGAGGCTTAGGAAGATCATATGACTCCTTCAAGGAGCTGAGGGCCCCACGGAGGACTCCGAATCCAAAGCTGGTGCTTTTAACTGTCTAATACTTCCTCTACTGCACAGAAACGGCAGATCTGCAAAGAAATATGACATGGTTTTTCTTCTCAAGGAGTTGATAATCCTAATTGAAGAAGATAGTATAGTTACAGAAAAACATAAAGAAGCATATGAAAAGACACATGTAATTGTTTCCCATCCAACTCACTCCCCAGTGCTGTCAGATTAATTTTACTAAAATGTTTTTGCTCCATTCCCCCCCCCCCCCCCCCCCCCCCCCCGCTTAAAACTTCAGAGGTTCCCCACTGCCCACAGGATAAAGTCCAACTTGCTTGCTTGGCATTTCAGGGCTTCCAAAATTTGGCCCTTACCTATTTTCTCATGTGTGAAATTCCACTGTGAAGTTGGCTAGTGAACCAGGTGTCTAAGCCAAAGGACACGTCTGGTGTCTATGGTTTTGTGTCCTAGAAATGTTGTCACATAAGGGCATCTAAGTTTTACTTAGTTCCACGTTTAAAAAGATAATCCATAAAGGATGTAAAGTCAACTATCCCTCTGACCCCTCATTCGCTGTAATTCTCCATTGTAGCCAAACAGGTCTGAT
This sequence comes from Panthera pardus, assembly GCF_024362965.1. Classification (NCBI taxonomy): domain Eukaryota; kingdom Metazoa; phylum Chordata; class Mammalia; order Carnivora; family Felidae; genus Panthera; species Panthera pardus. The sequence goes on from NW_026526655.1 coordinate 86,534,426, forward strand.
CCCCCCAGTGCATCTTTCTATGGGAAAGATTGGATTTTACTCATGTTACACCCTTGACCTGACCCCTTTCTTCTTGACCTGACTTTCCCTCATGAGCCATGGGTATTTTGGAGTCTCTTCTGATTTCTTCAGGCCCTTGTTTAACATGGGCCATTTGAAGTTCCTTGGATCTTATTTTTTGTGTCAGTGACCATGTAAAGTCTTATATTACCACAAGAAATATATTTAAAATTATATTTGAGGCTTTTCTAATTATGAAAGTGACAAATGCTCAAAGAAAAAACTTGGGGATATGCCAGGCATAATGCAAGAAAATTAATTACCGATAATCTCACACCCAAGGAGAACCATCATGGATATTCTGTTGTGTGTATGCATATTACAGTATATATAACAATAATGGCATTATTCTGTACCTGTGATTTCATTGCCTAGTTTTTCTCTTAGCAAAATTTCTCTTGTCAATAGTACTCATATACAATAGATTTCAAAAGTCTCCATAATATTTCATCATATAAATTTCCCTTGTTTAATTATTCAATTTGATATTACTATATATTTATATTGTATTACTTTCTATTATATATATATTATCTATATATATCTCTTATATCTATATATATTTATATTGTATTATTTTCTATTACTTGATGAAGTAACTATATTTTAGCATTCTTATCTTTTTAATATGAAGGAACTAAGAGTATTTGTCTAAACATGGACATACCTGGTTCAAAACTACCTCCTAGCTGTATTCCCTTGGGCAATGATAAAACCTCTTTAAAGCTTACATTTCCTCATCTTTGAAATAATCATTACATCACTTCTATATCACAGTCCTGTTGCAGGATAATTGGCACATGTTTATTATGATTTATCTATTTTTTTTTTTGCCTCATGTCTTTGCATCTATGACTAGATCTTAAATCCCTTAAGTGAAAGGCTTTGCCTCATGGGGCTTGTGTTTGTTGTCCTCATGTCTGTCGCATTGCATTATACGTAATCGGTGGTTTATAGCTGTTTGCTAAAAATCCTGTCAATGAGGCCTTGGTATTCCCCGAATGTCCACTGTGTGAGAAGTTACTGTTAGCAATAGTCCCATGCAAATCCAAAACTTTTTTTTTTTTTTTTTTTGAGATCTAAAGACTTTAAGCTTCTCTCTGCTCATCCAAATGTTTATTTTTGTTGCTAATGTTAGTTTTGTAACATCCCAGCTTCCCTCTGTATTCTTTACATTCCAGTCATTATCATTTTCATTGATTGGCCTGCTTAGTTACAGATTGCATTTAAATGGAAGGGTTTGGGGAGATCTATCCTACCCTCATGTGATGGTATTTCTAGGGCACTAATGCATGGCGGTGTGAAACACATCTTTGGCTGAGCTAGCCAGTTCAAAAGCCAGCTTCACAGCAGAATTTCACACATGCAAATGAACCATTGTGATCCTGGTCATGAAAATTCATGGAATAGTGGCTAGTTCAGTGTGGATGACCTGTCAATTTGGCAGCCAATCATTTAGTTAAACATCCAAATTACTGGCCAGTTACTCAGTCTAAAGCTAGTCTTCCTGCGTGTTACTGGGTTCTATGTAATCCTATTAAAAGCAATGACATTCCCTTTGATTTGTGGCAGCTAATGGTGTAGAAGTACCATGCAGGCACAGGGCATGTGTCTGGCACAGTTTAAATGTGAGCATTGTGAGAATAGACTGTTTATATGACTCTTGGATTTATTCTTAAAAGACTAAGCATCCTCCATTGAATAACAAGCAAAGTTATCTTAATTTCATGGGTGCCCCTAATTACGATTTGCATCAATTTTAAATGGGAGGTCCTTGAAGGATGGAATCATCATTTTTTGATGTGTACTAATTGATTTTGTTGGATCTATATTTCACTCCTTGGACCAGCTTGCCCTGTCAGGCATTCAGACAGAAAGCCATGAAGACTCCTCAGGGGCTGGTAGAGCTTGGGATTCAGTTGAACGTGGCCCATCTGAGGTTTAATTCAGACATAGGACAGTAGTGCTAATAAGCTGGGAAGTGAATCTAGAGCAGTAATTCCCAATTGCAGACCTCCTTGAGAATGTGATGAGCACTCTAGACTTCAATTCCAGAAAAATTCACCAACTCCAAGAGTTCACATATCTGCCAAAGCCCAGGGGTCCACGAAATCATAAATCCTAGGTTAAAATTCTGGCACTAGGTATGAGTGTGCGGCCCAGAAATAAAGAGAGACAGAGAAGAAGCACAGAGATAGAAAAAGACAAGGAGAGAGAGGCACACAGATAAACACAGGTAGAGAGAGATTAAGAGATGGCAAGTAGATATAACTCTTAGCGTAACAATTTTTCAATCCTGTGCTCAATTAGATTCTAATAAACACTTTCTAATGTTCATGCTCCTGGGTTCTTCTGCCCAATAAAGTCTCTCCTGTGAGAGATGCAACACATTCCACACCTGAGGATTTTCAACAGTGTTGAGAAACTCTGCAGAGAAACAGATTTCATTTTAAAGGCAGATATGTAGGCTCTTTGAAGATACAGTATTTTAGGTTAAAGGACCATTTGGCTTGTAAGTGAAAAAGCCTCTTGTATATACTGAAGACCATTGATAGGATAATTGTACTAAAAATACTGCTGATTAGGAAGCTTTATGTCTTATACTTTTCAAAGAGGTTTTATATCTGTGATCATATTTTATTTTCTCAATAGCCATGTTAGGTAGGGGAGAAATTGCTATACGTATTTTAAATTTAAGGAAATGGAAACAGATGTGTATAGAGACTTTCCTGGAATCACAGTTACTCAATAAAAAAAGTGAACTCTAGAAACCAGATCCCCAGCTTTGATTCGAGTTTGAATCCATACATCCCTGCTGATAGTAACATCCATATAACCAGTACAAATACTTTTGCTTCCAAAAGAGAAATATATGAATTGAAAATAATGCTCTTAAAATGGGACAAAATAACAGAATCATAGAAATTTGGAATGTAGGGGCACCTGGGTGGCTCAGTCTGTTAAGCATCTGACTCTTGGTATCAGCCCACGTTGTGATCTTGTGGTTGTGAGATAAAGCCCCATGCTGGGCTCTGTGCTGAGCATGGAGCCTGCTTAGGATTCTCTCTCTCTCTCTCTCTCTCTCTCTCTCTCTCCCCCCTCTCTCTCTCTCTCTCTGCTCCTCTCCTGCTCACAATCTCTCTCTCTCTCTCACAATAAACAAACATTAAAAAAATTTCAAATGCAGGTGACTTTATAGATGAATGATAATCTGATCTACCCAGGGTGAAAAGGGAGACCTGACCCAGAGTGCTGAAGGGACTCAAGCAGGCCCTTTAGCTGGCCTTGCCAGGATGTGCAGGGGAGACAGAGCTTAATACAAGCTGGCCTTGGGATGTGCAGGGGAGAATGATTTGGCAACAAATTTGAAAAATTAAGTCATATCCAGTTCTCTTCTTGGACTATGCTTGGAAAGTTTAACATTTCAAGGAGTGTTTCTCAGAAATAGTTTTTATAGGGTAATGTATAGTTCCATACATTCTGGTGGCCTGAGAAACTTAATATGGCTATAAGGAAATATGACAGATTGCTTTGCTTCTCAAGCTATAACAGAGAATCCTACGCTAGAATAGGTAATATACATATCAAAGATGGATATATAATATGCATATATACATCTACATATACCCACATTCATATACACACATGCATGTGTGCATATATATATATATATATATATATATATATGTATATATATATATTAGGTCTTCAGGTTATTTAAACACTTCTCATTAATAACTTACTTTTTTGGAATTATTTAGTTATGCAAGATATCACCATATTCAGTATTTTTTTTAATAATAAACATGTCTAGTCAAAGAAGGCATTAATGAAGCAATTCCCCAAATAAAACAGTCCATGATATCTGAGTTGCAGCAGAGAGAGAGTGTGGTCTTTGTAGTCTAATCAAGATCACAAGACTTGTTTTGAGCGCCTGTCATCTTTAATTTTACGGCACTTCATTTCAGAGTAGCACTGCCAGGGTCACATGCAATTAAAACACAGGCAAGATTTGTCTTGTGAAATCTTAACATAAAAAGTAATGTGTTACTCCATTTTAACTTTTCTACTGAACTCTGTGAACTCACTAATTACTTTTCCCCCCTCTTGTCACCTTTTTGATATGACATGTATTTTATAGAGGAGATAGAAGTTTGGAATTTTTTTTTTTATATTATGCATACGATTGAGGATAACAAAATTAAACCAAGAGAAAAAAGGAAAGTGTTTTTCAGAAATACTTTTTTTTCTTTTTAGAAATATCTGAGTAATCCAGCTTCAATTACAAGGAGCCTCATAGATCAAATTCTAGGAAATAACTGTTAATCTGCTTAACTAGGGCAGGTAGAAGTGTAATAACAGACCACAGATTTTATAGAGGCCAGGATGGGGAGCTGGAGTTTATTCTCTGGGGTGCGGGCAAAGGGGCTTTTATGTGATTGGCTGTGAAAAGCGTTAAAAGCCAGTGCCGACGTGGAGATGAGGAGTGTGAGGAGGGCTGTTCCATCTTAGTGATCAGTAAATTGCATAGACCCTTATTAACCTTATTGATAAGGAGCTTAGGGAAGTCCCATTCAGGCCGCAATATATTCTTTTTGTTCTCCTGTCTCTACGTTTGCAATCCCAGCCTCTCTGTCTGGATAGCCTTTATAGGGCACCTCGAAATTCAGCGTGAGTGGCTGAGCCTTAAGTTAGAGCACAGGGAGGGCGAGTGGAGCCAGCCTGTGCACGGGGCAGGGGGCTCGGAGCCCGTGTCACTGGTGCTGGGGACACCTGGAGAATGTTTGAAAATTTTGTGCTTAAAGAATCTTTTATATTGCTTCTCTTTCAATGCAGCTGGGGTCTGTAGGGATCTGGGGATTATTTTTGATACCTGTCGAAAAGAGTTATGTCTACACCGATTTTCCATCCCTCACTACTAATTAACCTTATTGTATACAGGAAACAGTCTATTTAATACCTGCATTCTTTCTGTAATGCCAAGTAAAATGAAATCCAGTGTGAAATCTAGTTAGCGTTTGCCTTTTTGAAGTCATTTTTAAGTTTCCAGTTTTAGTGACTGTGACCTCAGAACTGATAGCTAGAAAAATGGTGAGCCCGAACCAATTTTGGCTTCAATTGTATCCTTCACCCCTTCCAACTTAAAAGCTGCTTTTCACCTGGACTTCTGAGGAGACCGAGGAAGGGGACATCCTGAGCGGGACCATGTTTCCCTAGAGCCTTCCATGCTGACCTCTTGCGGGAGTTCTGAGCCTTCCCTTCGTAGCCATAGGCTGGCCCCTACTCCACTGACCCTGTTTCTCTCTGCAGCAGCTGAACACCTCTGTCCCCTTCCTTTCAATCAGGGAGGCTCCAATTTGATACATCATGGCAAAATTGTGTAGCGGCAATGCAGATAGATGCTGAAGGAGAGGAAAGAATCTGAGCCCAGGGTTAAAATGCTGAAGGAAATCCCATTGGTGGAATGTTTGCAAGGGAAAAAAAGGTAGGGTCTAGCAATAAAGAGCAGAAATTAAACTGTGTAAAATGTCACCAAATGATGTGGAAAAATCCACACGTCCTCAAGTATGCTTCACAATATGGACTTAGAACACATTTTGCTAGTGATGTGAGAATGGTTAGCACAAGTCCTGCTCTTAAAATGTGAGTGTGTGTGTGTGTGTGTCTCAAGTAAACCTGTCAGCTTAAATGGTGCCAGAGGAAAGTGAGGATTTTTCAGGCCAATGCTTTGTATTTGCCAGATTTCTTGGCTTTTGAGATTTTCATATACTGGTCAGAAAGCCTATGCTCTATAGCATTTATCTAACACATAAACCTTACATTCGACTGTGCACGGAAGGTGAGTGGGAGATGCTGCTGGGTGTTACAGATGCTTGGACTTTCCAGATCTGAAGCCAGGTCGTCAGAATTTGCTGTTGGGCTTGCATGAGCTAGGTTAGTGAATTTCACTGCCTCCCTGCTGCTGAGCTGTAGGATAGTATTTCTTGGGGACTTAGACCTCAAGAGAGGTTGTTGAAGGGGTATCTGTTTGATGACCTTTTATAGGTGGGACTAGGAATCGGTACAAATCCCAGTGATCTGAGACTACATTTAATTTGCTTTGGCTAAGTTGATAGGAAATTTGATGGTGGATCATATTTGTATTTAACGTGGCTTATGTTCCGGGTGTTTGTCTTGGTTCACTCATCCAACAAGTGTAGACTGAGCAGCAACTATAGGCTAGTGTCACCCCTCTCCCTCACTGCTTTCCTGATTGAATGAGGCATGTTCTATAGAATCCAGATGATTGCTTAAGAATTTCATGGACCCTACACGCTTCATGTATAAGAGAGCAAAACTCAGCTGGATAAATCTATAAGGTGTGTGTGTGTGTGTGTATGTGTGTGTGTATCCTTCTGCCAGATCTCTCACCAAGGCAGCTAGACATTTTCATTTTGACAACACCACTAAAGAAAAGTGTCATCTTTTTGTACAAGATGTTCACTGTATTCTCATCATTTGGATGATTCAGGATCACTCTCCGGCAGCAAGAGGCACAGTGTGTCTTAATGCCTGACTGTTTTTTAATTATAGCTAAGAAAAAGATTGTTGGGGACTTATTTTTTTCATATTGCACAGGACCTCTAAAGGGCCAGATTTAATTTCAATACAATATTAGGCAGTATGAGGTGATCAAGGATAAAAGGACATTGACAAATATGACCCAAGGCAGGACAAGATGATGTAACATAGAGTAGAGGCACCTACACCAGTACTTTTAGAGATGTGGGCAAAGAGGTGTCCATGCTGTCCCCTGTACCATGCAGTAAAATGGTCAGTACAATGTCCATAAGGCACGTAGGAAGATGAAATGATATGTAAATATTAAAGGTATAATAGAAATAACATGAATGAGATTTCACCGTAACAACAAAGGTACTCTGCATTTCTTTGGGGAAATTCATAATATCCCTCTTGTTCTTCTACGAAAATTAGTATGAGAACGACAGCCTCCTTGTGTGTTGTAACAAGAGAGTGACCAGGTACCTGCATAAAGAGTATAAATATTTGGGGTGTTTATGTGCTTCTTTTCTTCAGTTCCTTTTCTTAACGGAGTCAGCATATGGTAGAACAGTGAAGGCAGGGGCCTCTGGAGCCATATTATTTAGATTCAAATACTAACCTGACACTAACTAACTGCATGAAGTTGGGTAACTCCATTATTTTTCCCCTCACTTTCCTCAAGTATAAATCAGGGATAATAATAGTACCTCCCTCCATAGAGCTGTGAAGATTAAATAAAACAATATATATGTAAAGTGCAGTTCCTTGCACATAGCAAGCATTCAATAAATGTTAGTTAATCAAAATTAGTTTCCGCAGAATTTCTCTTTGTGGTCCTTGGGGTGGCCCGAGGAACAATATTGCTCCAAAAGAAAGGAGGGAGAAATCAGAGCCAGGTGAGATAGAAATGACCCTTTGATCATCAGGAGTTATACCGGAAGCAGAAGTTGGTAGCACATATACTTATGTGACTTGGGTACGACTTGGTCAAAATGTCTTCGGGTAGTTACTGTCAAATGACAAATCATTGTCAGAACACCAGGATCAGCCCCTACCCTATAATTCAGCTGGAAATGGTGCTGCATAATAACAAATGATTTGCACTTACCTGCCATAATTAAGAGATGGTAGGGAAACTCAGAAGTTCAGTCGGATGCTCCATAATATTGATGTCCATATCTGCTGCCACTGTCTGAACTCAGACCTGCCTTAGTAGTACTACTGCAATAATTTTCCGTCTGGCAATGGTGTCTATAATTTCTCCCTGCTTCAAACTGTCCCCATCAAGGGCCAGGAGAATCTTTACAGGACTGGTAGTCACTTCCCTGCTAACCAATCTTGAGGTCTCAAAAAGCAACTATAGACTTAGTATACTGCCTCTTGGTATGGCATTCAAGGCTTTTTTTAGAGTCTGATCCCAATCTTCTCATTGTCTTTTGTAGTTCATAACACTGTCAATAAGCTGGAGATCTATCATGCATATCCATTAGGAACAACTTAGAGTTTCATGCTATATTACCTGTTTTCATCTCCATCTCATGATTCCATTAGTTTGTCCAAAGAGGCAAGATATGGCAAGTGTTCCATTTTATAGATGGGAAAAGTGAGACCCAGACAGAGTAAATAATTTGGCCAGGACCTAAAAAGCGAGTTCTCCTAAGTGTTTATTCTCCTCTCTCTCGCTTTTCATTTTCTTCTCTTACCCATTGCTTTGGCTCATTCACATATCTCCACCATTTGCTTCATGCACTACCATTTTTCTGGGGAGCAGGCTTTGCAACATCGGAAGGCTTAACACTGAGTTCGCAAAAATGGAGAACCTCAGGCTAAGTCTGCTCAGATGTGTTTTATGAGGTGCCCTTAAAAATCAGGTTTCACAGAAGTTCCTGAATTTCTGGCTTGTCATGAAAGATCTGAAGGTCTGGCAACATTGTGCCCACATTCCCACGTAAGCAATGTCGGCTTGAGAAGCCGACCCTTCTGGCCAGGGGTTGTCTTGACTTTTCCCCAGCTGCTATCACTTCATAATGCCTTAAGCGTGCTCTTTACACACTTATATTACCCGCCTGGCCCTAGTAACATCTGAGTTTGCAACTCTTGGCGTAAAGAAAAAAAAAATATCCATCTATTTTCTACAGATAAGATGAAACACTTTAATTGAAGAAATAGTATGCGATTATTATGTCTGAAGAAAGTCTTTGTTTTTTGGTATTAAGATTTTAGTTTCCCAAGGAGAGTGTTGATATTGTTTTGGTTTTCTTTCTTATTTTTGACAACAGAGCAATGTGACCCCGAACTCTTAGTGACAGTCCTTTTGGGTGAAAATCTTTGCAGGGCCTTTTAATTAGGAATTGACAGGGTGATTAACTTATAATTCACAAAAATAAATGTGGAAAAGAGAAGTACAGGTCAATCTCTAGCTGTGTTAAACTGTAAGGACAGCAGCATTGGCAAGTGATTGTTCCTTTTTAACAGCTTTTCTAATTTTTCTTAATTGGATCCTTTGTTTTCTAATTAGATAGGGAGAACTATCATATGGCTTTCAATTACTAGCTGTGGCATGGTGATCCTGTCCTGTGGCACACGCTATGTAAAGTCACATTCTCAACGTATAGGATGAAATAAATACCGTCTCCACAAAGTTTTTTGTGTGAGTATGGAAGAGGGGCATCATCCTTGTCCTGGGTGGGTAAATCCACGTGGCAATGGGATGTACCAACTGGCCTGCTTTTCCACGGAGACTGGTTTGGACTTGGGTTTCCACTCTATAGGCTAAGTTATAGATTATAATTTGTTAAAATATTTAGTCATCATAATAGAGAAATGCTCCTAAAGATACAAGATTATCATTGCCTGATAGAAAATGCTACAAAGTGTACACACACATACATACACACAGGAGAAAATGCCAGTGTCCTCAAGGTAGTTTGTTTCTTCTGTCCACGGGTGAATTTAGGCATCGTTTCATTTTTTAATATTTATTTATTTGAGAGAGCATGAGTGGGGTGGGTGTGCAGAGACAGAGAGGGTCCCAAGCAGGCTCTGTGCTGACCATAGAGAGCCTGATGCGGGGCTCGAACTCAGGAACTGTGAGATCATGATCTGAGCCAAAGTCAGATACTCAACCGACTGGGCCACCCAGGTCCCCCTAGAGATTCTTTTCTTTCTTTTTTTTTTTGAAAGAAAGTTTTCTATGGCTTCCTTATTTTACAGCTCCCACTGGATCTCTTCTGCCTACAGTATACGTATTTTACTATGTTCTATATCTGACCCCAGCATCTTTCTCCAGCTCCATCTTGCAAATTTCCTAGGCATGCACTTCATCCTCTGTTCACTGAGCTTCTCTCATTTCCTTGGAGATAGTGAGTCTTTTAGAACCCTGTTCATGCCATTTCTGCTTCCTAGTATGTTTTCTACATTTTTCTTGGGTTAATCTCATTCACCGGTCAAGATTAGATTAAGTTACCTTCCCAGTGAAGGTTTACTTGACTCTTCCCAGGTGCAATTTGTTATTTAGATCTCTGTCAACCACTGAACTTTGTTAATATCTCTGTTACTGGCTTCTGCTTGTCCATTCATTCAAAAATACTTATTTAGCATCTCTAAGTATAGGTGATGACCCCTGGGGCTACATGGTTATTAAGATGGCTGAGGTCCCTGATCTTAGATTAACCTTTAGATGAGTTTTCTCTCTTACTGGACTCTGGAATTTACAGAGGGTAGGAATTTGCCTTATTTTATATTTGCATCGCAACTGCCTAGACTTGCACCTGGCTCAGAATGCTTATGTCATTAAGAGTGTTCATTTTTTTTTTATGTTTTCTTGACGAAGAATATGGATCAGTTTTATAAAATCAACTCTTTAGTGGGTCAACCTAGTATAACTACCGTCTTGGCTTTGGAATAAATTTGGAATAGTTGATGAAGCGCCTGGGTGGCTCAGTCAGTTGAGTGTCAGACTTCAGCTCAGGTCATGATCTCACAGTTTGTGAGTTCGAGCCCTGTATCGGGCTTTGTGCTGACAGCTCAGAGCCTGGAGTCTGCTTCGGATTCTGTGTCTCCACCTCTCTCTGCCCCTTCCCCACTAACGCTCTGTCTCTCTCTCTCAAAAATAAATTAACATTAAGAAAAAAAATTTTAACTTGGAATAGTTGATATGATCATCATTACTGTCTTTGGGATGTTCTGGGATCTAATGACCTTTTGGTATAACCCTTTGCATGCCGTTAGTGTGTACAAATCAGATCCTCTCATGGGTGCTTTGGCTCAGTACCGTGGAATGGTCTTATTCCAGAGAGGAAATACAGTCTTTGATTAAATGCCCTTAGCAGGCAGGGACAGGACACAGCTGGGGTTTGAATCAGGCTAAATCCCATCCGATTGAAAATCAAGAAGCTGGTGCTTTCGAAGATTATAAATCTGGAAAGTAGCAGAGACGAGGGGCTATGAGTCCTTGCTCAAAGCAGGTAATGCCACTTCTCTTTGGCTGTTAGTGCTGCTTCTTTCTGGCTGATGCTCCCAGAGTAACTTTAAAGATGGACACAGGGAGGATACGATTTCAATGCTGGAACTACTCAACCCACTCTTCCCCATTCAAAAAGAGAAGTAATTAAAATCTTGGAGAAGATGTAATTCAGAATATGGAATGTCATGGAAATGAGGAAGACTTGAAATAGAATGCCAGAAACTCTTGTTTCATGTTTCCATGTTTTTCTGAAAGGCTTAAGTACAACTTTACATATAAGAGCTTAAGGCTGGCGAGTTTATCATCTTACTGTTACCAGTGACTTTAGGTCATGGGATTCTGCCTCATGTGACTTGCCTTGGCTTTGTGGTATGTGTATACATCCCACTTGATGAAACCACTCTTCAGCCTTTATTGTGGTTGCTTCTCTGTTCTTGGCCATGAGCTGACTTAGTGGCGCCATGGCCAAGATGAAGACATTCAAAGAGGAGCAAGGTAACTTCTTTCTCAGGCAGCTCTGTGGATGCTGGAGCTGTGTGCACATCTGGCTTTCTCTTGACCAGACTCTCCCCCTGTGCCATATACCCCATCTATGCCGACAGCCTATGCTTCTGAGCTCATTATTCTAAGTGTGTTTGTTTTTGAATCCATACTTCACACGTTTTATTTACATGCTTTATTTTTCATTTTATGAACAAATCGATAACTAGGCTTACTCTTTATTACACTGGATTAGTTTTATTTATTCCTTTTGAATTTGATTAAAAAGCTGTCAAGCAAAAGTCTACATTTTTATTGGCAGAATACTTTCACAAAACTGGATATGAGATGTGTTCAGCTAGAACATACTTTTCAAAATAAAACAATGTTTGATATATTCTAGACAGTTATTCTTTTGTTTATCCATGACAACTGAAACTAACCATCAAATGGATAAAGCAATCCAAGTCTAGTCAAGTAATCCTTCAGGCATATGAAAAAAAAGCCTTTTTAAAAAGTTGTTTCTAGATGGATTTAATGTAATTCACCAATAAAGCATCCTCAGAAGCGTAATAAAAATTCTACATAAAATGACATAGCCAGGGCAAAGGAAGATATACAGTTTGATGAAGATTCAAAATGGATGATAACATTAAAAATGAGTGGTCATGAAATTCCTGTATAATATAAAGATCAAAATTCCAGGGCCCTAGTTTTGCTTCTCATTTATAAGACAATATGTTTATGGGACTGCAAATAGTGTGTGTGTGTGTATAATCTCCAATGGCAAATGTTTTGAAATGTCATTTTTCCTCAAAAACATGCCATTCAGCTTGTTGTATTTGTACATTTCACCATCTAACATTGAGGACAACTGGGCTGTATTTTATATTTGCACATGCAGAAATGTTTCTGAAAGATGAAATATATCTGTCTTAGTGGAGAACCTGATCTCCTTTGTTCATTTAAAAATGATTAATTTCTGACTTCTTTTCTCTGTTGGTATTACTCATGTACAAGTAGGAGTATGGGAACATGCTTGAGGCAGCCAGGGTAGTGAGAAGTCTCACCTGTGTGCACATATACCCATATTGACAACATTCACTCAACCCACGTACACACCCAATGCCCGGGAGCAGCTTTAAAACTGCTGTTTGGATATGTGTTGTGCTCAGCACATTATTTAACAGTGTGGAGCATGTATAATGAAGGCCTCGAAGTGCTAGAAGGAACAGGACTGAAGGGGTTAATGTAGAACACATATAGGCAAATATTGTCAACTATTTTATTCAAATGTTTGGAACTTAAACACAAAATTATCACTAAGTTTTCACAAAATGAGGCATCTGTCGCTTGAAAGGCAAAAAATATTTCAGAAATATGTTTACAGAAATGTAAAAATATTAGGCATTGAGACAGATGTGAACGTATTCAGTAAGTTGTCTTGTCTGTCAGTCTTCCTCTGAGCCGAAGATCTTATTGTACTCACTCAGCATGAGCTCAGCTATCTGGTTTTGGTACACCATATGTACCGCCATGTTACCCATTTCACCTTCAGCTCGCAGAAGGGTGGGTCCAAATACAATCCCCAGGCTTTGTGTGGACATGAGGTTCTTGGAGGCTTTGGCCACTATCCTGGAGGGGGAAGGGAAAGAGAGAAGATTCCCTGAGTTCGAAGTGAAATTGTGGCTACTTTTCATTTCTAAAATTCTGTGTTCTTGAATCCTTTTTCTTTTTAAAATTTCAATTTAAAGAAAGAAATGGCAGTGACTGGCTTTGGTGGAGAATGAAACACAGACAAAACATTTTTCTAGTTCTACAAAAATGGCAACTGCCGTAACATTCTTTAGTCTTTTACTCTTTATGCTTTATTATGAAGATAGGACCTATGACTTTGGGAAAAGGATTCATTGCCTGGTACAACTTTTTTTAAATTTTTTTTTTAACATTTATTTATTTTTGAGAGACAGAGACAGCATGAGAAGGGGAAGGGCAGAGAGAGAGAGGGAGACCCAGAATATGAAGCAGGCTCTAGGCTCTGAGCTGTGAGCACAGAGCCCGACGCGGGTCTCGAACTCACGAGCCATGAGATCATGACCTGAGCCGAAGTCGGACGCTCAACCGACTGAGCCACCGAGGCACCCCATAACTTTTTATCCCCATAGTACCTGGACATTGTGAGTGTTCAATAAATGTGGAATGAATGGATAAATAAACAGCAAAAATTACGGTGGGAAGTTAACAAGATTCAGCCTTCAAAATGTTTATAGTCAGGGGTAACTGGGTAGCTCAGATGGTTAAGCATCCGACTTCAGCTCAAGTCATGATCTGGTGGTTTGTGAATTCGAGCCCCATGTCGGCTCTGTGCTGACAGCTCAGAGGCTGGAGCCTACTTCAGATTCTGTGTCTCCCTCTCTCTCTGCTCCTCCCCTGTTCCCTGTTCACATTCTGTCTCTCTGTCTGCCTGTCCCTGTCTGTCTGTCTGTCTCTCTCTCAAAACTAAATAAATATTAAATTTTTTTTTGAAAAGTTTATAGTCAATGGAGGAAACAGGTGAGATGTGCCTATGTAAGAATCCGAGCACAATAAATAAGAACAATATACGCATAGTTGATGATGGAAAGTAGACATAAACCAAAAAATAATAATAAGTTTTTAGTGATTGGAGTAAGAACAGCGTTCCTGACAAATGCTAACTGGAATATGTTTTGTAGAGAAGGTAGGTTCTGAGACATTTAGGTGTATGGCACAATTCTAAGTGTCTATCTTTTTGGCCATCCAATTTAGCTCACACTTCAATAAAATACAGAGTCCTGTAGCATTTGCACAAGAAAAGAGTCCCACTGGAATCAAAGAAATGTTTGCTTGTGTGAGGACTGTATGGGGAGCTGGAATACCTATGAAACATTAGGATGTGGTTTTTATTAATGGTTATGCCTTGCCTGCTTCAACACAGGACTCTTAAAAGGAAAATAAAGCCCCATCTGATATATTGAGACTTTTAAACAATGATGCTTATTCTTACCATTGGAGCCTACTTCATTTTATATTAAAGTTAGAAAGGGTGAGGTTTTAGTGATGTTAAGGAAATAGGGATAGCATATGGAAGGATAGGGTGCTGAGAAATACTAAACTCTGAACTCTACCAGACCTCCCGACCCAAGGGAAATATGAGTGTTGAGAAGAAAGTGAGGCAAAGGGTCTTTATCGCAAGGCAGTCGGGTCTCCATCTCAGGGCTCACTGTAGAACACTGGAATGCTGGACTGGAGAGGATCTTTTGTTTGGTCGTATATAAGAGGAGGCAGGCAGATTTGATTTATTTATCTCTTCATAAACTCAGATTGCTGAAGTACCAGTTCTGTGACCAAGAAACCATGCCTTCTCTCTCCTGAATGAAACTGAGAAGGACCCACACCATTACTTTATGAGTCCCCACAGCACAACTGCATGGCCAAGAAAATGCCCTTGACTTGCTCAACATGAAAAAATGAAGTGTTGTTCTAAATAATTATATTATCATCTCATTCAATACTCATAATAATTCCATGAGGCACCTCTATTATTAAGCCCATTTTACACATGTAAAGACTGAGGCTGAGAGAGGTGAAGTGCCTGATGGCATACAAAGCTGAGGTTCAAACCTAGGCAGTTTGGTTCCAATGCCTTTGGAAGCATCATCATGGTATGTGTTATGACTCCTTAAATACTGGGCCAGTTTTTCATTCTGCCATCTTCCATAACATTATAAGATCCTTCCATAAAGGGCCTGGATTTGTATTCCCCACTGCGGAATTGTGATTGACAGCCTGATTCTAGTAGATTTATTGTGGGCAAAATAACTCTCAAATTTCGACTGAATATTAAAGATATCCTGCCTCCCATTTTCACTTTTTTTTCCTGCTTTCAATGGAGAGCATTTATACCTGTGAGCAGCGTTGACTTGGCTACATTCTGGAAAGTGTTCTCATATTTTAGAGTGTCACTGAGTTATCAGAGACTTCAAGTTTAAAGTTTCCTTTGGAATATAAGAAACTCTACCACTTTCTAACTGCATTTACCAAAGTCTGTGAAATGATTTAAACATTCTTCTAATCTGGAGTGGGGACAAATGGAGTGAATGAGTCTTTGCTTCATTTTAATACACCTATTATTAAACTTCAGTTTAAGATCTCTCTTGAGCCTTTCCCAGAGCCTCTTATTATAAAAGTCATTATAATATTTACCGTAAGGGAAAAACAGACTTTTCTCTTTTGATTTTAAAGTAACACCTTTTTTGTGATACTCCTTCATTGACTCTCTCACAATTAAAAAAAAAAACTCATTAAAAGCAAATATAGAAACATATCTAATCCAGTGAGTACCTATTAGGCAAAAGTTGCCTTAACAACTTTATCCATAGCTGGCACAGATCTAAGTTGATAAGATTTTTCTAGCAGAGAACAGGGCTCAGAGGTAACAGGGCACAGAGAAGGTAGAAAAGAAGCAAGGAAGTATTGAAAGTGTGAAGGCAAACCACTGATATAAGGCATCTTGACCAACATGGTAGAAGAAAATTAGGACTGGAGTCCAGGGAGACTGGGAGGGGAAAGGGATGATGTGAAGATTGATTAAGGATTGAAGGTATATTTTCCTATTCAATAATAGCTATAATTTTAATAGGTAGAGGCAAAGTGAAATTTGGGATAGTTGGGAGACAGAACTGCATCAGACTTCCAAAAGGTGAGGCTAGAAATCAAGGGAGTCCAAGAGCCCACTATTGGAGAGGGCAGTCAGGGCTCTCAGGAGGGTGCAAGAGTACCCTGGAAGAGGCCTGTAGTATCTGGAGGAACTTGGGTGTGTGGGGGGTGTGTGTGACTCAGCTTTCCAGGGCATACCAGAAAGTTATAGCATGTAGGACATGGGCCATGAGGGGAGAGAAAGAAGGATGAAATGGGGCTAGACTAGTTATCAATTTTTCCAGAGTTCTTCCTATTTTTCCTGCTCAGCCAAAGGCCTGGTCTTTGAATCTAGAGTAGGGCCAAATCTAGAGGAGGAAACCAAACTGAGTTTAAATAGGGTGGAGAGTAGGAGGCTAGCACTGCATGTCAGAACCCACCTCAAGGAAAGATTTCTCTATCTTAGCCAGTGGATTATGCAAGAGGACTCCTCTAAGGGATTTCTGCCAATGCATCAGTTTCATAAATTTTTGGGGACAAATGTTCATTTTGTGGTTTTATGCATGTGTAAATGTGGAGCATTCATTCCATCTCAAACTTGTATCCTTTCTGTCCATTTCTCTGCACACTTTCTACTTGATATTAATAGAACCAGCTTTAACGTATGAGTGCTTTAGCTTTAAAATAATCTTTTTATCAGTAGATTTTACTAAACGACGCATAGTTTTGTTTTCTTGTTACAGCTGCGTTATTGCAGGTTAAATTTCCTTAACAGCTTGGAGTTCTCTCCTAATTTTGGAAAATTAAGTTACTTGGAGTAACTTTTAGAAAAATCGAATGTAGTTAAGGAAGAAAGTTAATAAGATAATGTGGATGTGTATTAAATAGAATACATGCCATTTTTCTTATGCAGTGTTACTGAATGTGTGCTTGTGTGTGTGTGTGTGTGTGTGTGTGTGTGTGTGTGTGTGTGTTTATGTGTATTTCATTGGCAATTGTTTTTCTGAATGTCAACCAACCAGTAGCTGGTGTGTTGAGAAATCAAACAAGCTTTCAGTGAGAAAAGATACTGATAATGAAGACCAGTTTGGGGTAGAAGTCACCATCTACCACATTATATGATTCATGTAGCTAGGCAAATACATTCTCACATCAATGTTTAAATTGGATTAGATTCCTTTCTAATAGCGAGTAGACATTTCCAGCAAAGAAGTCCCCAAAACTGGGGATGTGTTGGAAAATGTATTAAGGTCATTATAAACTTCCTTATTCAAATGTGAACTTACCTATTCTCTACCTCAATAAACTGTTAAATAGTTAAGGGGTTGATTTAGGACCACATAGGGAATCGACCAGACTTTCAAAGTATAGCTTGAAAATTATTTAAATCTCAGGGTTTTTTTGTTTGTTTGTTTTGTTCTGTTTTTTACCTCAAATCAATGAATTTCAAATTTCCACTCCCACTGTGGGGACCAGCTGCATACTGCAAGTGCCATTAAATCTAAAGACTTCAAGTAGTAAACACACGCACAGGAGAAACATAGGCTACTGAAAGAAAGAAAAGCCATCCACAGAAAAAAAACTCTAGTACCAAAGGCAGAAAACTCTCAAAAACAGTTAAGTTATACTTCCAGTAGCTTAAAATGCAGTTGAGTCATAGATTTGGAAGGGAAGATCTGACTCAGAAACCATGTAGGTTTTTACTATGAGTCTGATGATACCTTTCACAACGTGAGTTCTGAAAAACCCCCTTTCTGTGATATGATTTGCAAAAATAGCATGCCAAAGTAAGATAAGTTTTGGAGAAAATTGTATGCCACTTTTTCTTCTTGCAGATTCATGATACACAATAGCATAATAAAGGCTCTGAAAAGTCCTGCAGAAAAAAATACCGCTGCTTCTCTTTGACTCGTGTCTTCCTTAACTGACTTAGATGTCATAGATTGGCTTTCCCGAGGAGCATGGATTAGGAAATGCTGCTCTAGCTGGTTTTGCTAAAGGCCTACTGTGTAGGTTTGAAAGTGTAATGGATTTTACCCTCCTGTGCCACCTGGCTTTGGATCTCTGTAGCAGCTAAGTCAAAGAGGTCAGATTGTGGTCATTTCTGGAAAGTTCCACCCTGCTGGCAGGGCTTAGATTTCATTAGGCCTTAAACGCCATGACAGTGTTGTAAATTTTGAGCTACAATTTAACCTGTTTTCAGCGAAGAAATGAAAGAAACCTCCCTTCTGTGGCAAAACAAAGACTAAAAGGCAAAAGAACACATCGGAATGAGAAAGGTGAGAGCAAAGACATGGTTGAAAGATTAATGTACAGTGAACTGATGGATGGGTAAGGAGGCACAAAAACATTCAGATCTTATAACAATATTTGGGAATTCCTCTGCATGGTTGTTTACTCACCATTAATTTATTCCCAGAAATGCGTACAGCAACGATTCTAAGCGACGTGAAAAGCTCAAAGTTTAGTGACTGTGAATGCTTGACTAAAAAGACCCGAAACTGCACTCTTTTGAAAATGACTATTTATTAATACTGCTTAGTTTAAAATAGCCTGACAAAAATAATTATGATTTTTAAAAATTTGTTCATGAAATATCACTTGATATACATTCACTGTAAAAGCAATTCTAATACTGTTAAATAAAATTCAAGTTTATAAAATCTTGAAATGGGTAAGAATTCATTTTTCTGGCAAGAGCTGAAAAAATGATATGCAGTTTATGGCATAAAAAGGAGAGGAAATGCCAGAGCTGCTTTTTGTCGGGTCCAAATGGAAGGAGCAATGATCCATCAATTTAAGATTATTTTAGAAATAATCTATGATCCAGTGCTACAGATGTTGGACCCCAGACAAAAAAATCCTTGCAGCCTTATGCTGGGTAACTTTTTTCCAAAAGTGAGCTGAATTGCTAACCCAAAGAAATTTCTTAGTTGCTTTAAATCACTACCAAATGACTCAAACTGAAGGAGAGCTTTACTATAAAACTCAAAATTAATGCTGAATTAAGACCAACGCTTTTAATAATAGTCCAGTTGCAAACAAATATACAGATGCAACCTTTCTTTTAACTCTGTGCTTTACTGTTACCATAGTGACTTGCAAAGGAAGTTGAAAGGCACATAATTGCCTGCAGGACAACTCTCAAGTTATTGGAGGTGGACTACAAGTCTTCCCTTCCCTATCTCCGGAATGCTGTTATTTTCCAACACACACAACTTTAGGATGGCTTAACTTGAATGGGGAAATTGCGGTGGTAAATGTTCTCTTGCCATCAGACCTACCTCACAAAATGTAGCTTATCCACTGTATGTGAAGTGTTACCTCTGACTTTGACCACTTAAGGAAAGAGAAGCTGTTTAAAATAGAATACATTTTCAATGTTTGACTTCTGTTTCCTATGTGCTACAACTATTTTCGGGGGATCCTTGCTAACCATAGCTTGCTACCCTCAATTTGCACAAACTATGCTGCTGCTTACGTTGGCTTCCTTCCTTCCTTTCTTCCTTCCTTCTTTTCTTTTCTTTTCTTTTCTTTTCCTTTCTTTTCTTCTTTTCTTTTCTTTTCTTTTCTCTTTCTTTCTTTCTCTCTTTTTCTCTTTCTTTCTTTCTTTCCTTTTTTCTTTTATTTTTCTTTCTTGCTCTCTTGCTTTCATTCTTTTTGTCTCTCTTTCTCTCCCTCCCTCTATCTCTTTTTCTTTCTTTCTTTCTTTCTTTCTTTCTTTCTTTCTTTCTTTCTTTCTTTCTTTCTTTCTCTCTCTCCGCCCCCTCTCTCTCCCTTCCTTCCTTCCTTCCTTCCTCCCTTCCTTCTAATAAGATTCAGGACTAAGCAGGATTTCAACTTTCTCCCCTACAGTTATGGCAGTATGTTAGAAAAATTTTCAAATATTGCAAAAGCAGAACAAATTTCACAAATGTTTTTGCATTTAACACCAATGTGTGTTGAGGTGGTCATTCACTGGTAATTCAGTTATTAACAATTTTTTTTTAATGTTTATTTTTGAGAGAGAGAGAGACAGAGACAGAGACAGAGACAGAGGGTGAGTGGGGGAGTAGCAGAGAGAGAGGGAGACACAGAATCCAAAGCAGGCTCCAGGCTCTGAGCTGTCAGCACAGAGCCCAATGTGGGGCTCAAACTGGCGAACTGCAAGATCATGACATGAGCCGAAGTCGGACACAACCAACTGAGCCACCTAGGCGCCCCCAGTAATTCAGCTGTTTTTAATATAAGTTATAAATCAATTTGTTTAAACTAATTATAAAGTGTTCAATTTGTATTTAAGTATTGTATTATTATTATTTTCCAAAGCAAGTTAATAACTATTCAATCATGGCTATTTTTTGACACTTTTACTTTTGTTCTTTGCATTTATTAAATAACTTTTTTATACTGACTTCAATGCAGAAGATTGAAACATTTTCAATTATTTACTTGTTTCATACCCTTATTGATTGGACATTATAGGGAGAGTATAAAGCATCTTTAAAGAAATATTCAGAATATCTAATAAGATAGGAAGACCTGATAAAGTAAAAAAAAAGAATACCCCATGGACTTCAAAATGACTTATCTCTACAGGAATATATATTCTATAAGGTAACACCACCATAGATAAAATGGATATTATAGCCAAAGCCCTTATATAATAGATATCAAAAAGGAACACTAACAGTAATTACTATTTGTTGAATATCTATTATGTGCTAATCCCTGGGCTTCAAATATATCACAATTTCTGAAGGTAGATTTAAAAATCCTCTGTAATTTGTTTTTTTTTTTCTAATTTAAAGTAACTTTAGGTTAGAATTTGAAAATTTTAAAGAAGTATAATAAAGAAAAAAGCCCACCAGTAACCATGAAGAGTAACTCAATGTAACTATTATTGATTCATAAAAATCTATTGAGTGCCTATTAGGTGTTGGATACTGTTTCGGATATCAGAGATAGTACAATGAGTAAAACAGACCCTGCCCACAGTCCACATGAAGCCTATAATCTAATGGGAGAACCAGACAACATAATATACCAATCAATATACAATGTGATTTTAGGCACTGAAGTACAAGAAAAACTGAAAAGTAGTAGTTCTTCCATTGATCCTGGGAACCTTTTAAAAAATCCTAGTCATCCAGAGTCCATCTCTAGACATTCTTGTTTACTTAGTATGGGTGGGGTCTGCCTGCCTGCAGATAATGTAGCCCTCAGATAATTCTACTGAGCAGAGTGTAGTGGGAAATGCTACCTGTAACAGACCAGGTACTCAGGGAGCCCTCTTGAGGGAAGGGACATTTGAGCAGAGACTCGGTTAGTTGCACATACCAGGAAAGGGAGAA
Source organism: Panthera pardus (assembly GCF_024362965.1). Taxonomy (NCBI): domain Eukaryota; kingdom Metazoa; phylum Chordata; class Mammalia; order Carnivora; family Felidae; genus Panthera; species Panthera pardus. The sequence continues at coordinate 86,555,963 of NW_026526655.1, forward strand.
TCCCAGGAAGGGAAGAGTAGGTACAAAGCCCCAGTGGTGAGGTTGTGCTTGGTGGTTCTAGAAATAGAGAAGGGGATAGTATGGCTAAAGACTCGAGAGTGAGGCAAAGGAGGTAGGAGATGCTGTGGGGGGTCTTGCAGGCCTTGATAAAAGTTCAGGATCTAATTCCAAGAATGTGGGAATCCATTCTTGGGTTTTGAGCAGGAGAATGACACTGCCAATATTTAGGTGATATGAAGTGTAAATAAATTATCTTCATTTGTATTTGAGAAAATACTTTCTATATAATTTGTATACAGCATTTTTCACTTTGATCATGAGCAATTCTCATGTCTTACATATGTAATACATATTGTTTCCTCATTACCTTATATGGGACAGAATGGCTTGTACCCTATACCTTATGACTTCTTAGTGTAAGTGAAATTGATATATAAAAACATCTTTCCATGTATTCCTCCTCCACACTTTGGGGTATTTCTTTAGGCAGTTGTTTCCAACCAGGGGCAATTTTGGACCCCACCCCTACCCCAGGAGACATTTGGCAATATTGGAGACATTTTTGATTGTCGTCACTGGGAGGGGAGTTGCTACTGGCAGTTTGTGGGTACAGGCAAAGGATGCTGCTAAACGTCCCACAATGCACAGGACAGCCTTTTGTCACAAAAATTATCCAGCCCCAATGTCAATAGTGCTGCTGTTGAGAAACTCTGCCTTACAGTAAAATACCAGAATTGTAGCGACTAGATCAATGGTTCTCAAACTTGACCATTCGTGAGATTAATTGGAAGCCATGTGAAAACACAGATGGCTGAGCTCCACCTGCAGATTTCTGATTCACCACGTGGGCAAACTTGAGAATCTGCATTCCCTCCAAGTTTGCAGACGATGATACTGCTCCTCCTGGGTTGCAGTTTGAGAACTCACACTAGATCGTTCAGTTACGGCTCTTTTCTTAAAATACGAAAACATGTGGGAGAGCCTGCTAGTCCTATTAACATCATTATCATCTGGTGTTATTCTTTTTAAAATAGTTGCCAATTGATAGGCATTTTTCAATGGTCGTCATTCTTTGAATGTAGGAATGTGTGCAAAGTTAAAGAAAAAAAAAACAAAACCCAACCCTGAGGTGGATATCTTCTTCTGTGACTAGCTATTCATATCTACTCCTCCCTTTCTTATTGAGAGCATGTAATTTTGTTTGCTTGCTAGTTTAATCCATTTTATTTACCTTGTATGACAAAACTAATGCATAGACTTTGGAAAAAAATGTCCTAATCAGGAGTATCTAGAATAAAAAAGTAAATACCTCCTGTTTCCTCGTCAAACTCCTTAATGATAACTATAATTTAACAGATGGGTGCTCTATCTATCTATCTATCTATGTATCTATCTATGTATCTATCTATCTATCATCTATCTATTTCTTGTTAAAAAAGAATAAAATAAAAAATATATAATATGCTACAATTTCTTCCCCCTCCCCTTGACTATATATCGTGGGCATCTTTCCAAGTCAGTATATATAAAAATGCCTCATCCTTTTTAAAAGTGGTTACATTTCATAGTATGGAAATACCTTAATTTACTTAGCCATTCCCCTGCTGCTTGGCTTTTAGGTTGCTTCTAATTCTTTGCTATTACAGACAATGTCACAATGAACATTCTTGAATTTATAGATTTGTAAGTTTTTTATGTAGTAAGAAGCATAGTATTTCATTATTTTTGTTGTATTTATATTCTCCCAATTATTCTGTTCTTTTCTTTATTTATATTTACCATTTTTTATTACAAAATTCACCAACTTAAAGACATCAGATAAATATCATAAATGTTTTCTTCTAGTTTTTAAATAATTTTATTTTTCAACATACCCTCTAATTCATCTTAAATATATTTTAGTGTGTGAAATATGATGGTAATCTAAATTTATTTTTTGTAAAAGCTAGCTAATTCCCCCCAATAACATTTGGTTGCATGAATTGCCCATTCTCCATTGATTTGTGATGTTATATTTTGATGGCAGCTTTCTATAGTCACAGACACACATAGCTGGCATATTTTACTTTGCTGATGATCTCTGTATATATTCTAAACTATTATATTTTAGGGATATCCTCCATATTTTTTTTTCAGATATAAAATAAAATTTTCAGATGAAAAGAATGAGCCTGATAAAGATTGAATAATTTGGCCAAAGCCATGTAGGAGGTAGAAGATCCTAGATTAAGATGCAGATTTTTATTACTCTGGGATATGGATAGTCTTTCCTCAAATAATTGAGATTCAACAATTTTAAGTTTGAAATCAAGGGGTTTCTTAACGGTGAGGCCTGAGGCCCGGGGGAGAGTTAGAGTCAACAAGAAGTCTTGGGTGATAAATTTTGATATTTTAAATCAGCTAATTCACATCCAAGGATATATTTACAGAATTGAGAAGGATGTTTTTAGGTAGAAGAAAAACTAATTAATCTGCATTATTTTTTTCTCCAGATTCACACAGTGTTTTCAACTCTTGAAAGCATTCATTTCTCATTGTGAATGGAAATACACTATTGGCAAAGTAGATGGAGAATTTCAGGTATGGTTTCCCTTAGGTGTTTCTCTCAAGTTTTAAAATGGTTTTAGCCATCCACAACAGTAAAGGAAGTCTTAATTTTTATGCCCCTGAGCACTGCGGATATACCTGTAGCTACTGATCATATCCCCATCCTCAGAAGACATTGATTTAGGATGAAAGGTTAGGAAATATATTATACATTAGGATTATCTTTAGAAAGGAAAACATAGTAAGCCCATCATTATTCTCTACCTGAATTTGTTCAATAAAGCAGTTAAAAAGGCTAGTATATCATAGAAAAATTTTTATACAGAATATTGGGGATTGTGCATGGATCAGCATTAATTAGGCCAACCAAAGAACTTAATTATAAAATAGTAGTGGAAAACACAGAACTTAAATATTTGCCTTGTGATGTTAGATAAAACTAAAAGGAATGCTATCAATATGCAAAGTCAGAATTCATCAACCTTCTAGCTTTTCTTTTCACATCGGTGAGAATAGCTATTTTACTTCCCACTAAGGGCATCGATATCAAATCTTCAGTAGTTTTTTTTTGAAAATTGTTTCCTTGTTTAAAAGATCCCAGAATAGCTGAAAGAGAATGAGTTGCAATTCAGATATCATCATTCAATCATCCATGCTTAATTTTACTTTCTGAGGGAAAAAATAAGTTTCAGGCACTTTTTCCTTTACGGTGACTTGACTTTAGGAGAGACACTGCACGACCAGAGAACATGAAGTGAACGTGCCCCGCACAGGGATACGCTTCTCAGCAATGGGGTGCGGGGGTGGAAGGTGTGGGATTTGGAAAAGAGAACAGTTAGAGAAGTCCTGATGACTGAGTGCAGAAAGCCATGATATGGGAGAAAAAGTCTTCTTTCCTCTTATAAATCCAGTTCCTGGAATTAGCTCAGAGACTGACTTCACCTCCACATGCAGAATTCGAGCTGTGGAAACAGCCTAGGCTGCTTCAAAAGATTCATACTTATTACAGAAAATTTAGGAAAATGCAGACAAGTCGAAATAGAAAATTAAAATCTGTCATATTTCTATGACGTAGACATCACTGCTATTAACGTTTGGTTTTGGTGTTTCCATATGTGTACTGGAAGAATACTGTGAGCATTTGTCAAGGTTATTAAATATTCTGGACATAAAAAGGCCATGAGTTCCCCATCAGGAGGTGTTCAGGGATAGTCAAGATTCTTCTATTAGACGGCAAGTTGAATGACATTTAAAATGTGGTTTGGGCTCCCAGATTAAAACGAAAGAATGGACAGTCCTCATTTGAGATGAGGTGGGATAATATATAATAACTAAGGTTTCTTTCCCACCCTCCCTTGTATTCCTTACATTTCCCCAAGATTCAGTCAGCAGCATTTTGAGCTCAGTGAGGGGGTGATACAGCAGAAAAGCAGAGAACATGCCTTGGAGGTTTGCAAGAGAGGGCATGTGAATTCCGAGGACTGTAGCTTTCAGTTATAAAAGCCTAAGTGCCTAAGGACCCAGAGTTGCCACAATGGCCGAACCAGCAGGTTGGAAAGGAGATGAAGAACCAGGCTACCCTGCTACCAGATGAGAGAGAGATTCTCTGGACTGAGAGAAGGAGAGTTGCGGGGGAAGAGAGCTGAGACTTTGGTGAAGTCCTACAGAAGTGGGCCAGTCCTGGGCACCCCCGTCCCCTTCCTGGAAAATACACACTGTTAGAAAGCTTGAGGATTCTGAGATCAGACAGACCCAGATTCTTCTTAGGGAAAACCCAAGTATAAAGCAGGATTCCAGAGTTCCTCATGTTCAGTATATCGGAAATAGATAGTAAATATTTCAGGGTATATCCAGGTAAAGGTGACATAAAATAGCCACACAGAGTTCTACCTGAATAGTGTCTAAAACCCAGATCTGGGACTGGCAGTTGGAGATGATGATAGAAAATCAGAAAAGAATGAAGACAAGCTAGGACAGGTGGTAAGAGCCAGACAAGTTTCTACCCTGCTGATCTGTTTTATTATCTTTTTCCAGTAGAATGTAAACATCTTAAGCACGAGGATTTCATCTGTTTTTGTTTAGTGCTGTATCTCTAGACCAAGATTAGTATTTGACTCATAGTACTAGATGCTCAATAAATATTTATTGAAATATTGTATAAATGGATGCTCTCCCTGGCCCCAACAAATGCTTAGGCTGTACATAGCCCTCCAGAACTAGAAATGAACCAGGAAAATGTCTAGAAGACACTCCGAGTCGACTAAATAATTTAGAACAATGGACCTTGAAAGGGAAATTAGTTTTGATTATGGCACAATATTTACATTTCCTGCACACCGGAGTTTCATTCTTACTCGGTGATGATGAGAACATAAAGGCAGCAGAGACAAAGGAGTGATTATTTCTGGAAAGCTTGTTAGGGGCCTATAATTGTACAGCATGCCTTTCCTTCGTATGTACTATTGACAATGAATTTCCAACATGTACCCAGTTTGAACAAAATTGGAGAAAGGGACTTAGAATAGAATGTAATTTTTATCTGGTTTATATTATGGATGGTTGAAGTTAAAGATAATGACACCATCTAAAATCTGACCACCAAATTCCATTTTAGGTAAAATGCTTGATGTATCTGCAAAAATGCAAACCCTTTCAAAATGTGTATAATGTTTGGCTCAAGGACAGAAACTATTTATTTTGCTTTTACATATATAAATTTATAATCTGTACTGTGGTAGAGAAATAAAATGTGCCAGTTTCTGCATATGTCCTTGTACATATGGATGTCGGACTAACTCATGATTCTATTGTTCAGCTCACCCATTTGTAATCACCTGTTAATAATAAGTTCTATGAGCTGGATGAAATGTATCATTTTTTTAGGGACCACGAAGAAGCCCTATACTGGGCTTTATAAAAGAGTCTTCTAGTTTCTAAGCTGCTTATGGACCATTCCTAAATTTACCAATTTGACAATGATGGTGGCTGCTTTGGATGCAGAAATACGCCACTCAGATTCCCTGACTAGCTGTAGGAAATGATGACCTTACTTGTCTTCTTCAAGGTTTACTTCAACTGCAGTGAGCCACCTTGCCCAAGGGCATTGACTGACCCACTACAGATATAAATGTGGCCATTTCCTTTCACTGTGGGATAGCATCAATGGGCTCCCTGTGGGGTTGACTGAAATTTGGTTGGGTCCACATCTTGATTGAACTCCTTCTGCCCAATCCTATTCTCACCCTCTCTCTTCCAGAGGTCAATCCCTAGTAAACACCCTGCATGTTGAACTCTGTTTCAGGGCCTCCCTGTAGAGAACATACTGTGATTACTGGTTCTAAAAGTGGTCCAAGAAAGCCGGCAAAGATAGGATTTGGAGCTGGGTCACTTGCTGCCTGGCTGGCAATGAAGAATCTGTTGTGATAGCAGCCAAGTGCAGTTGCGTCTTGGCACAGGGTAGCCATCCAGTTATAAACTCTCCCTGGTGGTGAATTGGGATGTTACATCCATGAAGGAGACACTAGTAGTTGATATAACATGTTAGACATTAAAAAATAATGGCGAGAGTTTGTGCATAGTAAATGCAAGATCAATGAGATTGAAGGGCTATTCCTAAGCACCATGGATACTCTACAAGAACATTGTTTGCAATTATAAGGCTTTACCTTGTAAATCAGGGTTGGCTGTAGGAGTGTCCATTACAGAACTAGGCTTTTGGATAACAATGGGGATGATAAAATGTTGAAATAATAGAGGCCAGGTGGTAGGACTTAATTGCTAAAAGCCAGGTAGATACAGTTACAATAATAAGCAGCAGGGCCCAGAGGCAGCCAAGGGGACCTGACTCACAGTAAACTATGGAGACAGTTAATAGAATATGGGATCCCCAAGAACAAAGTCAATGGGGACCAAGAAGGACGCTATTCAGCTTATGTCATTGTGTTAGAATGATGTATGTAATCATTGTTCTACAGGCTACCGCTGCTCCTGAGCACTTGGGGCTTCCTGACCAGGGGCCAGCAGGCCAGAAGAGTGACCTTCTAGGCAGGAGTCAGTAACCCCGATCAAGTGGAGGAGAATGAGTTGCTGTTACACAATGGGGATATGTGTCACATCCAGATGATCCACATAAAATCTTCAAGTTCTTTGTCACTCAGTTGTGACAGAGATGGTTAAGGGATAGGGCAACAATGCTTGAGAATACATGGTGATCAGAGCTTCGGCCCCTCAAAGATGAAGGCCTGAGTTGCTGCAGTGAGCAGCCACCATGACTGGCAGAGGTGATAACTGAAGGGGAGGGGAACTAGAAGGGACAGTGGAGAAGGGAGACAATGAGTGTCAGTCATGGGCTTGGACCCAGCTTCCGCTGAAGGTCTTGGGTCATCCCACTAAAGCTGCCTCTTCAAAGGTTCCCTCAGGAAGCAAGGCCTGCTGGAGTCCTGGGGAACTGCCTCCCAAGCATACATTAGGAATAGATTTAAACAGTTCAAAGGGTGGACTGTGGTAAACATAGGATGTGCTGCCCAGGTGTCTCTTCAAGGAGGGACTATTGTTCCAGCTGCAGGAGTTAGTCAGCAGTGAGCTTCAGTGGTCAGCTCCTCCATAATTTGCCTCAACTGAAGACAGCCTCACCCCAGGAGACCCTTAGAGACATCCCTTGGCCCAATGACTGATCACAGTGAGGGCAAAAAGGCCAAGATGTTTTGGTCCATCTGTTGACAACTCTGAGGGGCCATAGATGCTCCAGAACTCCTGTGGGTTGGCCAGGCTTTGTTGGGCCACATCATAGCTTGACTTTTCTTTCCTCCCCATCTTGTTCCACTCTTTCCATTGGTGTTCATAGATAACCATAACCATGTCAAATCCAATCTGTGATTTTAGTCATGAGCTCTGGGGAATCAGAGAAATTCTAGAAAGAAAGAGAACTGCTTCTGAAAAAGGAGACCTAAAATCTAGTTCAGAGTCAAGTTCTGACTAGCTCTGTGTTCATGAATCATTCCCTTCCACTCCAAATTTATGTTTTATCATCAATAAAACTGGGATAAAACCTACAAAATTCTAGTTATAAATAAGAAAAAAGTACAGCATAGTGTTGATAGTCAATAATATTGTAGTAATGTTGTAGGGGAACAAACAGACAGACTTGGGATAAAGCCATCATGCCTTGTGAATAGTACCTTCTATTTTGTAGATTATGGAAATGTTAATTTTTATTACATGTGATTACATTTACTTCTGTCAGTTGTTAGTTTATAAACAAGGAGAAGATTAGGACTCACTGGTTTTCCACTCTGGCTAGAGTTTTGAAAAAGCAAAGCAATTGCAGTGATCCTGATTTAGTTTCCAGGGTTGAGACCTAGGTCTCTGAGATTCTAAAAAGTGTCACAGGCAAATCGGGTGTGCATCAAGGTTTAAAGACTTTTGGCTAAACGACCTGTCTAAAGCTCATACAGCCAATTAAGTCAAAAAGTTGAGACTCAAACCTAGACCTTTCTATGCCTCTCTTGAGTTTTATCTGCTATCATTCATACTTAGTTTTCATTCTTGTACATATATCTTATCACAATATTATGTGCTAGTCATAAAATATAATAATAGAGATAAGAGGGATTTTGAACTTAAAGCATTGTATAAATATACTATGGTTATTAAATATTAAAATAATTACTCCTATGCCATTAGAACTAAACCATGTGATTTGTGTGCTTTTAGTGACTAAAAGGTGAAACTCTATAGGTAACAAAAGATATTTTTAAGATTATATGAACTGAGCATAAATCAACAAAAGTGACACCAAGGCTGAAATAATGTAAGCACACGTAAAATGAAACATTTCGGTGAAGTCAAAGCAGAGTAACGTACTGCGACTGTCCTGTTCCCCTATCTTGAACACACTGACTTAATTTGGCATCACGAAGGAAGAGAATAGCATTAAGACACAGAAAAGATAAATAGAGAAATGCAGATCATTTTAGTGTGATCATGACCGAGCCATTCATATTTCTCATATAGCCTGGAAACAACCTCATACTTATTGGAAGATGTGACCTTTAAATGTTCCTTACTTGCAAAAAGACAAATATTCTAGAAGCCGGGTGTTAGCTTGCGGAATCATCTGTCCTGCCTTCTCTTCGATTGGAGGCTACTGCAGGGAGAGTGCAAATTGTAGATGAGCAAATGTGTTACTTATTCTTTTCATTTGCAGACTTAGGGTAAGCTTCCGTCGACAGTTCCCTGATTTCTTTAACATGGCAAATCTTTAATCAGTCTAGATATGTTAAAATGTGATTTTTTACAGTGAATTGACCTGAGTTGAGTACTTGAGTTGAAATGTGTATTTTTCCCCCTCAAAAGCTGACTTGTAGGGGGAAAAAAATCAGATATTCTATGATATACTTTGCCTTAGTGACAAGATGTTTTTGGGGAAATCATCCAAGCTTGAAATAAAATCTTTATTGAAAGTAATTCTACATTCATGCCAGTCAGATACATTGTAGGATTAGACCAGATATCCCAGGGGAAAGCTACAGTATATGCACCAGGCAGAGTTGATTATTTGGACCTCCTGTCAGTTCTTAACTTCCTGACAATGGCTGAAGCATTCACAGCCGCTACAACTGTGTTTTCATCTTTATTTTGAGAGAAAGTTAATACACTTTACCTTAACTATGCCCAATGTACTGGAAAATAATCCAGTAATAAGATACACCCCACCTACCTAGTGATATCTGTATGCAGAGAGCATTTAGTTGTGCATTTTAAGAACACAAATATAAGCAGCGAATGACTGAAAGATATTGTGATTATTTTTTCTACTTGAACTTTTAAATTTTTCTGGCAAAGCCTCCTATGCTGTCTTAAAATCAATGTGTATCCATAGTCATGGAGCCAAGTAAATGGTTTTCACTGTAAACTCCCTTCAAATGGCAGGGCAGCCTTTATTATTATTATTATTATTATTATTATTATTATTATGAGTAATTAGGTTATCAATGTTATTTGATGTTAAAAAGAAAGACACTGGTGTGTCAGGTGACATCTGCTTCAACTTAGAGAATCAAAAACAGCTTAGGATGTCACTTTTGCAAAAGTCATAGAATTGCTTTTGGGGCCTAGTTAACACTGTAACTAAAGAGGAGAGAAAAAGTCATACTTTCAAATCTGGACTTATATTCTGATTCATTATAAAAACAACATATCAGTGTAGTTTTAGAGCAAAGGGAAAGACACAACCCCCAATAAATGTTTGACAATGACCAGGTTTGTTTAAAAATTCAGAACTTTATTTTCTAATTCTCATTTTTTGGTTGTATATTCTAAAATTTATTGCTGTCACCTCACCAAAGAATGGAAGCAAGAAGATGAAGTGGCCCATGACTCAAGTTTAAGGACAGAAATAATGGTCTCGTTTTATGTTTCCCCAAATTATATAACCTCCTCCCCTAAACAAAGAAGTCTCCAAGGTGAAAAGAATATGTGTTCTGAGAACCATGTTTCCTATCTGAGCAGGTCACTGGTTAAAAAAGCTAAGTTAAACTTAAGTTAAAACTTAAGTTTAAAAAAGTTTGGTTTTTAAATGTAAGAAGATCATAAATGTCCTTAAGTTAAAACTTCAGTTTAAAAAAGTTTGGTTTTTAAATGTAAGAAGATCATAAATGTCCTTCAGCGGGTGACTGGATAAGCCAATGACGGGACATTCACACACTGCAATATGACTCAGCAGTAAAAAGGAAAGAGCTATCAAACCATGAAAAGATGTGAAGGAATCCTATGACTAAGTGAAAGAGGCCAGTGTGAAAAGGCTGCATACTGTATTATTCCGGGTATCTGACATTCTGGAAAAGGCAAAACTCTCGAGATAGTAAAAGATCAGTAGTTGTCAGGAGTTAGCAATGGGGGAGGGATGCATAGGCAGAGCACAGAGGATTTTGGGGGCGGTGAAGCCATTCGATGTGATATTACAGTGGTAGCTACATGTCATTATACATTAGTCAAACCTACATAATATACAACATTAAGAGTGAAACTTAATGTAAACTACAGACTTTAGTTAATAATAATATATTCATATTGGCTCATCAGTTTCAACAAATGTACCACACTAATGCAAGATGTTAACAACAGGGGAGACTCTGTGTCTGTGTGTGGGGAGAACTACATGGGAAGTCTCTGGTTGCTGCTCGGTTTTCTATAAACCTAAATCTGTTCTGAAAAATAAAATATATTAATTTTTAAAAAGTGAAAAAAAAAGAAAAAAGATAATGACAGCAGATTGCACACACTTAGGGTTCGGAGGTCAATTTCCCCTCTCATCTATCCTTATGGCCACACACATTTGAATTTCTTTGCGTTCTGTGTCATTCACCATATCCAAACCATATTTAAGCCTGTTTCTACTAGGGAGACTTAAGAATTATATTCCTATCACTTCGTTATTTGCTTTCTTGGCATTTAAACATTCAGATTGTATTACATTGTTGTTGACATGTTTTATTTTTATCTCTAAGTTATTTCATGCACATATGCTTTATTTCCCTCAATTAGATTGCAAAATCTTTGACTTTAGATGGTGTGTCACCTTCAGCTTTACTTCTGTTTTTGTTTGCAGTAGGAAGTAGAAAATACCTTCTTGCCATTACAATTGTTTTTACTTTACAGGGGACTGAAAGGTTAAATTTTTCCTCATCTGGATGCCTTTCTGCTCCAAAAGAATGTGAGCAAAACTAACCAGAAATCAGGAACTTCCCCATAGTTTTCTTACAGTCAGAACAAAGCTGCCTGCCCACAGAACTCTCCTTAGCTGTTGTCTCTGAGGTCCAAGAAGGAAAGCCAACTTCATCTGCAAAGATATTGGGTCTCTTTCCACGTCATTCCTCCTTCCCTTTCTCCTGTCTTCCCTTTTTCCTTTCTTTGGGAAAAAGTTACAGAGAATGACCAGAGAAGATAATTTGTAAATTCAACAATCTAATATAGCACATCAATGTATTTTTTCGGAAAAGGGAATTCAGTAAGTGCAAAACATCATCCTCCGATGCGCCATTTTCAAAGGTTTTATGAGGTAGTGTGAAATTACTTTGGGTTAAGGTGTCAAAAATAGAATGCAGGAGTTATGAGGTTTGTGTTGGAAAGTCTTGCTTCCTGACAGATAATAATGTCTACATCACCCAAGTGAGAAAGAATCCGTTTCACTGACCTATACACTTGTGTAGTGATCTGGGAGGCTTACACACCCAGATTACCACAGAAACCTGGAGAAAAAGGTGATTCCATGAGGCAGCTTTAGTCTCACTAGTGCACATAAGTTTTACTGCCTGGATGGAAGATCAACTCGTACCAAGAAACGGAAAAGCTGGCTCTCTCCCCTGGCTCTACGTTTCACTGCGTGCAGGAGTTCAGGGATTCACGTAGGAGTTCAGGGATTCACGTAGCTTTCCTCAGTCTCAGCTTCCTCATTTGGAAATGTACCTGGTTGGGCTGGATGATTTCTAATTGCTTTCTGCTCTAAATGCTATTGTTGAGCAATTTAATACTTAAAAAAAAGTCGAAACCCTGTTTTCTTCCTCAAGTTTGAAATAATTTGTAAGAGGGGCGCCTGGGTGGCTCAGTCAGTTGGGCATCCGACTTCAGCTCAGGTCATGATCTCGCAGTTTGTGAGTTCCAGCCCCCCGTCAGGCTCTGTGCTGACAGCACAGAGTCTGGAGCCTGCTGAAGATTCTGTGTCTCCCTCTCTCTGCCCCTTCCCGGCTCATGCTCTGTCTCTCTATGTCTCTCAAAAATGAATAAACGGGAAAAAAAGTTTTTTAAAATAATTTGTAAGGAAAGTTGACAAGCTTGGAAACACATGACAAGTATAGTCATCAGTTGCAAAATAAAGGGACCCTGAAATGTTAGGGGTTTGTAGTAATATCTTACATATATATGTGTGTGTGTGTGTGTGTGTGTGTGTGTGTGTGTGTGTATTTTAATGTATATATTTATGCTAACTTTTTATCTTATATAAAAGGTGTGTGTGTATATCCTCATAAACTACACATTTATTTATTAAAGAATGAAACAAAAAGGCAGACACTGGGGATTTTTAAGGAAACAGACACAAGCCTCCTGTTCTCTTGGAAGCATAAGGGTGTGTCTGTAGTCTGCATTTTTGTTTTCATAACACCTATGAAAGAATGGTGGCAGTGGACCAAGAGACCCACTCTGGCAGAGGATGATACACAGGTTTGCTTTACCTGGCTGATGCTAGCTGTCTGTTCTGCAGGAAAGGACCCTGAAGTTAAAGCTGCAGTGAAAAAGGGGGATATGACCAACCAATAATGTCTACATGGGATTTGGATGGAGAATGGTAGCATACGTGCCAGGAATGCGCCATTCAGAGGAAAAGTAATTTCAAAAGGAAATCAGATGCATCTATCGAAGTAATGCAAGGTATTTCTGGATGAGAAAAGATCTGGGCGCTTGAGAGGCAAGCTGAGGGGATTTGAACCCAGTTACCCTTAAGTGAGTAAAAAAAAAAGGGGGGGGTATTAGAGCTGTACAGAGGTGTTGAAGTAGACAAATAGTGAATTTAGAAATGTATTGGAATTAATTTTCAAAAGTAATCATTTGAAATGGACTTAAAGAAATACACATAAAAGAGAGATACTTGTGTGATCCTTTCAGATTAACACATACATACTTACTTCATTAAAAAAACCAATTGTACAAATATTCATAATATGGATTTTTAAAACCGAGATCCCAATGGATGCACATTACCCCTTTCCCCTGCCGTATCCTCTTGACCTTATAATCATCAAAAGATCAAGCCTTTCTGTGGTTGTATGCATAAATTGAAGAGAGTCATAGAAAGGAAAAAAATATAGTCCCTCAATGGTTAAAAAAATCCACTAATGTCAGTTGTTAAGTGGTAATTTTATTAAATAGCGCTAATAGAAAGAGGGAAGATATACAAGGCTGCTGAATAGAAGGGTCAATGGATTCTATTTATTTCGTGTTTATACATTGTACTCTTGCATGGCGCCTCACTGAAATGCCTTATCTGGAAGGATTACTGATATGACAACACTCCTGATTTATAGAAGCCCAATTAGGTTAAACACTTTGATTCATTTCAATTGGATAAAAAAGTCTCTTGTTGAATCTGAATTCTTGCTTTGCAATGAACACAAACTCACATTCATTATTACTTATGGTGCTTTTCTTTATGGATGAAGCGCTTCCCAGCCAAGTAGCAGTAGTCACCAGCTGATGACCATAAGGAAAGGCAAACACTGTCAGTAGAATAACATCCTTAGCCAAGTGTTTATGTTGGATACATATACAATACATAACTGTTCTTAGCTAATGATACAAAGTCGGCCTCCCCAAGTTTCTCCCTTTGTATTATTTCTTGCCACCCATGTGTTGAGCAAGATTTTCTCAGGACCTAAGCCCCACACTTAAAGTAAGTTCTGCTTTTTTGCAAGCTGGATTTATTCTTTCTAGCTTCCAAGTGAATATCATGCATCAAATAGCTGCGAGTTAGTTATAAATACAATTGTGGTGATGTGACTGTTAATGTAGTTTCCAGAGATGGTTAATTTATGTACAGAGTATCTTAAACAAAGAAATGATCTGGATAATTTGGTATTTTTAAATGTTATCCTTTATAATCTTTTCTGTATTTTTTTCTTTATAAACCTATTGATTTATTACATTCTCAATGAAGTTGTTTTCTTTTTCTCCTGTAGGCAAGGAAAACATCTACATCTTCCTACTAAGAACTTTATTTTCTTTCTTCTTCTTGCTCCAACTTCCCCTTGTTTTAAATTTTCTCTAACCTACAATCTGGAATTTTCTCTTCAGTTGGCTGAAATAATGTTTTATTGGCATTCGTTGGACCAGATATTCGTTTGATAGGTTCAGCACCAAGCTGCAGGATCTGACAGACTACTGGGAGAGGGGAGGGAGGCATTGGACATTAGGAGAGAGGTGAAGGTACCTAGATCAGACAGAAGCCAGTGCAGCCCACAACATGGCTTCAGGGGCTACAAGAAAAGAGTCCGTACAGAGATCATAAGCAGCTAGGCAGTATAGGTTGGTAAAGTAGTTTTTAAAAGCCCGTGGCCAGGAGATGAGCAATATTTACAGGAACAACACGATGACTCTCTAAGCCGATATGCCACCATCGGAAGGAACACCCTTACTTATTTTTCTGACGAGAGTTTTTTGAGATAGGTGCCATTATTACCTCCATTTAAAGATGGGAAGCTTGAGGCTTAGGCAGGTTGTCCAGTGTCACAAAGAAATGGTTGTGCCAAGATTTAAACCCAGGTCATTTGGATTGCAGAATGTAACCTGTTCTAATCTTGTCTCTCTGTCCTCACACCTCATTGGTTTTTCTGTTTGCTATTCTCTTCCCTCAGTCCTGGGTCTCTTTACTTCCCAATCAGATAGCCCTTGTCTCCGTACCCAGAGCTCTGAGCCAGACTGTCCCCCTCCTTTCCCTAGTCCCAGCTCACTTAACCCCAGCCTGGGTAAGAGCCCCAGGCCCCTTGCTTTCCTGGCAGGAGAATAAAGACAGCTGGCAGTGAGAAAAGTCTGTGAAGGAGAATATGAGCACAGTCGTGGTTATGGCTTTGCTGTCTGAGAACTCCCTCTGTCAGGGAACTGCGTTGGCTTCCCACACTTGCTACATGGACAGATGTTTTCAATTATTATCACTGACAAGCCTCCAGGCCAGGTTCTCTTCTGATTGGCTGTTACTGGACTCAGAGGGGAATAAAGGAAACTGAGGCTAGGACACAAAACACCTCAGTCATCACTTTAATCATGTTTCTCCGAAGCAACTGGTTGAGTTGGACAGTTCACCCAGAATTGGAATCCTTTTGTAAACACAGAGTCAATTTCCTTTCAAACCTTTTTTTTTCATTCTGGTTTCAATTTTTCTGCCCATAGTTCTTCTGACATTATAAGAGAGTGAGACATTTGTCATTTCTTTACCAATTCTTTCCTTTTGTTGTTCTTCCAGAGTTTCGGGTGCATAACCAGAATATAGTGGGAGCTACGATTTAGTGAAATTTAACTTCATGCTGCTAGACCTGGCATTGCAAAGTCACCTGCAGAAATGACCTGGGTCTGATCTGGAGGCACCGATAACATCCAGTGTTTTCCTTTGAAGTAACCTGGGGATGTTCTTCCACCCGAGGTTAGAAGCTATTTCTTGTGTAAGTTTTGCACTAAACACAGGGTTTGCTGGGAGCCATTTGACACACCCCTGCCTCCTGCATTACTGGGATTGTTGTCTGCCTTTCTAGCTAAGGATTTTACCAGCCATAATTACCCAGATTTCCTTTCTTACCATCTCTGTGTGTCCTAAGAAGAGCCAATGGCCAACCAATCCTGAAGGAGATGTTATGAAGCTTCGGCATGGTCGATAGTAGAAAAAAATGTAGACATGGTCCTCACAAGGGTCCACCCTGACAACCTTCCCCTCTAAGTACTTTCTCAGTCAATGGAGTAGTTATATTTGGTACCACTCAGTCTCCAACCTTTCATTGTTTATTCCTCCCTTCCTGTTTCAATAAATTAGAAGGGAAAATTAGACTGTCAGGTGGATGAAAGCTTTTTAAATTCGTTTTTACTCCCTATTCTTTTTGTCATTTATCTAGTTAGGAAAAAAATGTATTCAAGATGCTCCAGTGTTTCTGCATATTAGTGTTATGTTTTTTTGATGTCTCGAAATTAGGCTTGTGTGTGGTCCATCTTGCTCAAGACTCCAAACTGCCTTGTCTCTGCTGCCGGGTTACAAACAATCCCAGCAGACATGTGAGTCACCGAAGGTACTTGGTAAAACAGACAAAATCCATAGACAATCCTGAAGGCCTGTGTCTCTATTTTAATTTCTGAAAAATGTCTCCTTGACTTTCAAACTCAACTTTTTATTTTAAGCCCAAAGGTAAAATATTATAAGATGTTAATTCATCCTTTTCAAAAAAGGCACATGAGGGTTAAAACATATGCTTTCTTCTTCACTCAGAAAAAAAAAATCATTCCAACCTTTTGGGGGGATCACATATAGCTCTAAAACAGCTGAAGCTAAAAACATCAAAGTTGGCATGACTTCAGTTATCACTGAATCAGGAAGATCAAGCCAAGTTTTTGAAGAAAATGGTTGAGCATTTTAAAAATAAGAGAAGTTAAAATGCTCTCTCTGAGCATGCTCAGTGGGAGATTTTTAAATATTTTCTTTAGGTCGGCTTTATTTTGTTCGTCACTTTGGAAACATTTCAACAAAAGCTATCTAATTAGTCTTTATTAATACTGTTCACCAATGCCCTAGCCAAGGCCCAAGTGTCTGTCACCTGCCAAGGTGACATTTTCACCTTGTGTGCCAAGGGACCACTACTGCTCAGGGTAGGTGTGTTGTTTTGCTCTCTTACACAGAAGTCATTGTTTGCTCCAGTGACTTCGGGTGATACAGATATGGGGGAGGGGGATGAATGATTGGGGGAGGGGGATGAGTGACTGGGTGTGGATGTAGTTCCACGCAATTCAGTACATCGAATATAGCTGCTGGATCGTCGCCTATTTTGTTTTTTTTACTGTCAATTATCAGCAACTTCGATATTTCCCCCAAAATGGGTAGGACAGCTTTAGTCTTTGACAAACAAGAGGCAGTTTAAATCAACTCTCAAGCACATAAATATGGTCCTCAAACTGG
Source organism: Panthera pardus (assembly GCF_024362965.1). NCBI lineage: Eukaryota > Metazoa > Chordata > Mammalia > Carnivora > Felidae > Panthera > Panthera pardus. The sequence continues at coordinate 86,573,211 of NW_026526655.1, forward strand.
AAACTGAATAGACCTGGTGCTTGTTTTTTCCCCAAGAGGATTTCATTCTCTTTTAGGCAGTAAATAGCTCATGCTGTGCTACTGACAGTTTGGGGCCCACATTTATTTTGCAATAAGACAGTAAACTGGCCCTGCTTTACCTGGAACAGAGATAAATTGACAGACCTGGAGAGCCATTGACACTGCACTTGTTATCACCACCATCCGACACTGTCTCAAGATGTAAATTTTGCAAATGGTTTCAACAGCCTGGTGAGAATATTACCTTTCGTAGAGCCCTTTTACTAGTTTCAACACTGCAATTTCAGGAATTTCTTTACTGGAGTTCTTGGTGTAATCCTCCAATAGCATTTTTCAATTGAGGAAATACCTTGCATGTATAATGGCCCAAGGGAATTGCCTCGCTGGTGAGATTACCTCTCTACCTGTCTAAATAGCACTGAATCTATAAATTGTCAAGAGGTAGATTCTGACGTAACTGTTGTTCCTAACAGGCAGTCAGACAGTGATGGCCAGAAGGGTCAGTACAATACAAGGGTAGCCCAGAAGACTGTTTGCAGGTCAGATTGGTTATATGAATCCATACCTAAGTTAAAAAGATATAATTATGCTCAATTTGTGGACTCACGTGTACTAGGAAAAAATATTTTAATCGCTGGCAGCAGAATTCCTACTAAGGGAGGAAAAACATCTTTTTTTCTTTCTTACTTAACAAGACATTTTGGTGGACAATGTTGTTTGTGGGAAGAAAATCCTTAGAGGAGAACACAGTCAGAAGAAGATAACCAAATTCTCTGTATAAAACACGAAATGCATTTATGAAGGTTGTATGCAAAAAGGCATGGGAAAGAAGAGTGTTGGGGCAGATGACACGGTAAGAAGTTGGAGGCCAAATGGGAAAGGCAACCCATGAACATTTTTTAGTGGAGGGTGTGGAGAGGACGATCAAGGTGCATTTTAGTAATGGGGATGCTTATCATTTAAGTTTACATTTTAAATAATCTGCTAGGCTGGGTGTGATGTAATCTTTCCATCCGCCATGAATCTTAAGTAAACGTCTACCAAGTGCTACTTCCTGGACTGAGATTTGGAAAGAAAAGCAAAGGAATTGTCAAGAACAGGGACCACTGGCAAGTGGTAAGACATGCATGAGTTGTGAGTTCAGCTGAAGCAGGAAGTCAGGCCAGACAAAAACTAGATGAAAGGTAAGTCCTCTCTGATAAGCTGAGAGACACTGGGTTTCTCGTTTTATAAGGATTGGAGGTTTGAGCACATTTTATTTTAAATTTGATGGGAATGATGATGGAAGCTGACAAAGGATATTCCTAAGGATTCTCAGTGCCATTTCTTGTCTGCCTCAGCTATACCCAAGTTTCTTCGGAAGAGCCTATGGATCTTGCCAGGAGTGACTGATTCTAGCAAGCAGCAAGACTGAGCTGTATGTGTCCAGTTTTCCCAAATGACACTTCTGCCTGTGGTTTTGACCCTTGGTTCTGCCTTTCATTTCCCCTTGAGGAACCAGGATCCAGCTCTGAACCCCAGGTGGATTGCTGGGGAGCTCAACTATGTCACCTAGTTTTTGCCAGCTCCTTTTGTTAAGGCTGTCTTTTTCTGCTCTCTTGAATGGCTATCTTTGTCTGTCCCCAAATACAGGTCACAGAGGCTTCCAAGACAGAGTTGGCCTGCAGCTGGGTTCTTTTAATCTCATTATGTGGGTCCGTCTTCTCAGCTTGAAAACTATTAGTGACTTTCTGCTGCCTGTTAGGCAAAATCGCAGTTCCTTTCTAAGACATACTAGTTTTTTCATAACTTGGTTCCAGCCTCTCTTTCCAGTTCCCCCCATTTAATGCTCTCCATGAGCACTCACAAGAATATTCTTTTTCCTCCCAGTGGGTACACCTGGCCATATTTCATTATGGCTGTTTGGACCAGGGGTGGAGGCTTGAACCAAAGAATGGGACCAAACATAGTGCCTTTCTTGGCACCTAAACTCAGTGTTAAGAAGGATGCTCCAGTCTGTGCAAATGGCTGTTAATACAAGTTCTTTACAGAGCAGAGGATACAATTTGGATTGTATAACTATTTCAATTCATGGATTAAGAAAAACAAACTAAACACGCTGCCTTGGCTCATAAATCTTTTTCTCACCAAAAGTAATTATTAAACTTTAAATTGGTTTTTTTTTTAATGTTTGGTGTTTGTTTACTTATTTTGAGAGAGAGAGACAGAGACAGAGAGAGAGAGAGAGAGAGAGAGAGAGAGAGAGAAAGCCGGGGAGGGGCAGAGAGAGAGAGAGAGGGAGAGAGAATCCCAACCAGGCTCAGTGCTGTCAGCACAGAGTCCCAGTCAGGACTCGAACTCGTCAACAATGAGATCATGACCTGAGCCAAAACCAAGAATTAGATGCTTAGCCAACTGAGCCACCCAGGTTACCCTAAACTTCAAATTGCTATTTACACCAAAATATTTGAAATTATAATGACTACAGAAGATATATCTCACATAAATGGTGAAATCAGTCAATCTCCATGATGTTCTGATAGAGGCCTGGAGGTTGTACAAATCTAAGTAACTGAACTGGTTCAAGTCACCTTTAACCAGCAAGCCATCCTATATAGTACTGGTGTCTGCTGGGTGGCCAGTGATTTCTTGAGAAAAATCCAAATCTTTGAACATGCAGTGGGGATGGAATATGTTTTTATTGCTTAGGACTCTTTAATACTTCACAGACAATCATCAGGGAAATATGAACCAAAACCACAATGAGATACCACTGCACACCTGTCAGAATGTCTAAAATTAACAACTCTGGAAACAACAGATGTTGGTGAGGATATAGAGAAAGGGGAACCCTTTTGCACTGTTGGTGGGAATGTGAACTGGTGCTGTCATGCTGGAAAACAGTATGCAGGTTCTTCAACAAATTAAAAATAGAACTACCCTACAACCCAGCAATTGCACCACTAGGTATTTATCCAAATACGATAAATATCCAGAATATACAATAACATAATAAATGCTGACTTAAAGGGGCACATGTACCCCAATGTTTATAGCAGCACCATCAACAGTAGCCAAATTATGGAAAGAGCCCAAATGTCCATCGACTGGTGAATGGATAAAGAAGATGTCGCATATATATATATATATATATATATATATATATATATATACACACACACATACACACACACACACACACACATACACACACACACACAATGGAATAGTACTTGGCGATGAAAAAGAATGAAATCTTGCTATTTGCAACTACATGGATGGAATTAGAGGGATTATGCTAAGCGAAACAAGTCAGTCAGAGAAAGACAGATATCATAGGATTTCACTCATCTGTGGAATTTGAGAAACACAACAGATGAACATAGGGGAAGGGAAGAAAAAATAAGGTGAAAACAGGGAGGGAGGCAACCTATAAGAGACTCTCAAATACAGAGAATAAACAGGATTGCTGTAGGGGAGGTGGGTGGGGAGGATGGGTAGAATGGGTGATGGACATTAAGGAGGGCATTTTTGGGGATGAGCACTGGGTGTCATATGTAAGAGATGAATCACTAGGTTTTACTTCTGAAGCCAAGACTACACTGTGTTAACTAACTTGAATTTAAATTAAAAAAAAATACTAATACATGATAATTTATTTTCTCTTTGATCATAAAATTTAAACTTTCTGAGGCACAGACTGAGCTACTACTCATACTCTACTCAGAACAAGTACCTGATTACACATAAGAACTTCATTAGATTTCAGCCTTTAATGGCTACTACCTAAAACTTAACAGACTCATTAATCCCCCCAAATCCCAAATTTTAAAATATATATGCTGCCAATACTTTCCATTTTTGTGGCACTCTGATTTTGAGTCTTGCAAGACAGTAACAAATAAGTTCCAGAAATCTGCATGAGATCAACATGAAGAATGGGAAGAATAATTCCTTAATTTTTTGCATTTGGACGGTGCATGTGGAAAGCATATTCTGATCTTCTTTTAGGTTCTACCCAACTGATAGTGTCAATTCAGTGTGTGAGATCGGTTTCTATGTTTTCATGGTTAGAAATGAACATATAGTCTATTATTTAAGACTACAGTTAGAAATGGATTTAGGGCAGCACCATGTATTCATCTTTCATGTCCCACCATTTTCTATTCACATTGTCTTATTTTGCCCAATACATAGTTGTGACTATAGGAGGCATGTTTAACATTCTGGTTGTAAAGTTTTAAGTATATCAGCTATGGAAGAATGTTTAAAAAATGCAAGTAAATATGCCAAATATGAGATAAATTTTCAAGAACTAGGGGCACACAAGAAGATAAAGAGGATGAAGAAGATGGGTGAAATACCACAGAAGCTTTCTTGGCTGACTTGTACTTAGCCACCTCTCTGTTTCCTCTGCAAAATACCCTGACCCAAGGCCACAATACACTGAATCTTTGTGGCTAGTTAATGACTCTCCACTGTGCACATCTGTTCCCACTAGAGGGAAGTCCCAGGAGAGAGTCTCGAACAAGTTTATGCCACTCGTATTTATTTTTGTAATTGTGCAATTTAATTAAATAATATGTAAACTGATGAACTAGAGAAAGAAAGAAGAGAGTTGCTTTGGGGAGCACTTTCTTTGAAGAGAAGATAAATTTGACTCTATACAAAATTATGAAGGGTTTTCTCTGAAGATGGGGGTAGGTCTGAGAGAACTCGCAAGGTATTTCCCAAATTTACCAGCATAAATTTTTCTTGGGTCTTTTTTTTTGAAGATTTTTTTTTATTTTGAAGTAATCTCTACACGCAATGTGAGGCTCGAACTTACAACCTGGAGATCAAGAGTTGCATGCTGCACTCTCTGAGCCAGCCAGGCGACCCTATCTTGGATTTTTAAATTTTGCTTTCTCTTAGGTTTAGTCCCTCATTCTATTTCATATGATCATAGTTTCTAACTACCATTTCCTGAGCACTCAGTATGTGCCAAGCACTGTGTAAAGAGATTTGTTTGCATTATCTAATTTGATATGCATAGTGATAACTATTAATTATTGAACAATTACCTTATGTGCTTGGTCTTATGCTGAGCAGATCGTATACATTGTCCATTTAATTCTTATAGTACACCAATTTTTAGATATGCAAATTGAAACACAGAATGAATGAGAACTTTGTCCACATTCACACGACTAAAAAGTAAAAAAGCTGGGACTGGAACCTAGCTCTATTTAACTCAAAAGCCTTCTCTCTTCTTACTATACTGTATTACCTCCACCTATAGAGGCTTTAAGGCTTATTTGTTTTTGTAGCCCCAGTGCCTAGTTCAGTGCTTATCTGACGTTAGGGACTCATTAGTGTTACATGGATGAAGGAGGGCATGCATGGATGGATATTACTGAAGTTCTGCTTGATAGAGTTTGGTGTCAGTTTTCTAGAAAATGAGAATGAGAGATTCCTTATTTATAGACACAGTATCCCTTAATATAACTTAGTCTTCATTTACTTCTCCTATTGATTGACACATTAAGATAAGATATAGAATAATGATGTTGGGAAAATAAGAGATGGTAGCTATAATTTACTGTTGTGGACAGTAGATTCCCACCCTCCCCCCCACCTTCTACTCATCATTTTTGTTTTCTTTTTGGTAATACCATCTTTGGGGGAAACCGTCTCTATGGCAGTCCCAGCCTCTATGTTTTGAGTGGAGTTGACCTAGTCCCTGGCTCGAGGGATGGGCTTGTAGCCCATGTCTGACTCATGAGATCCCTGCATTCCTCTGCCACAGTGAATGGATTAGGAACAAATATGGAATAAACAAGGGATCTGAGCCAGGCCAAGGAGAGCTATTCCTGGGAATTTTCTATTCCCACAACAAACGAGAAGCTTACTTGTCCCTGAGGATGCTAAACTGGTACGATACAATCCTGCTTCTACCATCTTGCTGCCAGCAGGAAGCATTTTAAGTGAAAATGACGTGAACCAAGAGATGAGCAGTTGAGAGATGGCAAGAGGCAAATTCCTGGCAATACCTTTTGGGCACTTGGATCTAGTCATCCCCAAAGTCACCTCTAATCATAAGTTTCCATTAAGTAACCCAATGAATTCTCTTTTCTGCCTGGACAGTTTGAGTTGGACTTTTGTCTTTGCACCAAACTTAGCATTTCTCAAGTATCTATAGAAATCTAAGAAATGTTTTCATGATGCATATGATTGGGATCAAATGGATCAATCCAGAAACCATGGCTTATAAATATTTAGGGGAGAAAAAGAAATGACATCTAAAAGAAAGCAAAACAAAACATAATTACACATAAAGCTGAATCTAATACCTTTCTAATATCTGGCTCTAATATCTTAGCCCTAGCTGGTGTTTTAACTTTGGTGCTTAGTAACACATTTTGCTCTTCAATTTAAAAGAAGACTCACTAACCTGTAAGTAAGATGGCTTGAAGAATAGAAAACCTAGCATTTCAGAATCTGTATTTTTTAGGGCTGTATAGATAAAGTCAGAATGTTGAGGAGGAATACCCCCCACAATGTTTTAAAATGAATTCTTAGGACTCCTGGGTGGTTCAGTTGGTCAGGGGTCTGACTTTGGCTCAGGTCATGATCTCTCTGCTTGTGAGTTTGAGTCCTGTATCGGGCTCTGTGCTGACAGCTCAGAGCCTGGAGCCTGCTTCAGATTCTGTGCCCCCCCCCCTGCACGCCTCCTCCCCCCCACCCCCCGCTCATGTTCTGTGTCACTCTCTCTCAAATACACATTAAAAAAATAAAATGATTTATTTAATTAAAGACTTCTTCAAGCAGTATTTTCTTCCTACTCACTTGGAAAACACACACTCACGTATACATATCCATGCAGAAACAGAAATCCTTTCAGGTACAATCTAGCTTGTGATCAAGAACTGCTAAAATAGGACCTTTATCATCAGCACAGCACATCCCAAAATGTCTTTGTAAAATAAATCAAATTATATGAGTTAATTGATTCCAGGCAACATCAGCAAGTGCAGGTGGAGACTGAATAACAGGATGCTTATTAATGAAGTACTATTAATCAAAATTGACAATACCAATTCTGTTTGTTGTATTTGAAAGCTACCTGCAGTGGTTATAGATATATTTGCTGAATTTTAAAACATAGTTTTGAAAAAGAAGACAAAGGCTATAGTAACACATGGGATTTTTAGCTGTGGATTTTGGACTACTGATATTTAAATGCTGAAAAGATACTTCTAAATGCAATTTGACAAGCAATGCCAAAGGTGCCAGTGGTAATTAATTAGCCCTTCATTGAGACCACAGAACAACAGGACATAGGAATTGGTACCCACTGCCATTTCCCCCTTAGGCTCCGTCTTCTGAGAGCCAGGGGTGTGGCTGCACCCAGAAGGTCACAAAGTAAATTAGGAGAACACATTGAAATTGGACATTGTTGATGGGTCTCCTTTACCCTTTGCTGTTGCCCCCGGCTATCTGTGATGAGACAAGGACCTTGATTGTTTGAAGGGGAAGTTAGGGTTCACACACATCTTTAGATGTGCCAGGTGAGTGTTGCCCTCACATCCTAGACCAGTTAGGCTGGACACTTCATGAAAAGATGAAGCCTATGAATCAAATGTTAACAATGGGAATGAGGGCAGGCCAACATAAAACAACTTAAATTTGGAATAAAGATATATTTGAATTTGTAGGCTTTGTTAGGTTGTATTTAATTTTTTTGTAAGAATACATTTAGATCAGGCTGTTTTTTAAAGAAAAATATAGATATTATAATTATAGTTTGGACTTCTATGATGACTTAAAAAGTTTAAAGACTCCCCAGGATATAGAACCTGTGTCTTCATAGATAGGACACTTCAACAAAGAGGAATGAAAATTCTTGCTTCATAACTCCATAGACTGAGCAAATGAAAAAATGGAAATGAATTCTTCTAGTCTCTGAATAAATCTAAAGATAGTTTCTGACTGAAAATTTATGGTAGCTTGTCTTATAACAGACAAGTTGGAGATACAGTTTGTTAAACTTGCCAGTGTTTTCTGAAAAATAAAGTTTGGGCAGTTTTAATTTTTCTCTTAGAACTGAAATCAGTAACTAACTGAAGGTACAGTTCATTGATGTGACTAGAAATTGAAATCTAGGTTCTTGAGTAACAGACCCTCAATCCATGCGGATTATATTACTTTTGAAGGGCCTTCACTCTCCAAAATGGGCTCAGATAAAGTATAAAAGTCATATACACATCTGGAAAAAGACTCTTCAGGGATCTGCTTTATTTGGTCACACACATGCCTGCAGTTAAAACCAATCAGATACCCATCCTTTCAACACTCTTAGAGAGGGCTTGACTCTGATTCTTTGGAGGCCCTTGAGAATTTGTCATAGACAATAATACCCACTGACAAAGCAGAGGGCAATGACAATTTGGTGAGAAGTACTCTCTCCCTTTTCCTAACTGGTTCCCTTTCCATGGCTCATTCACTGAATCAAGTTGGTTCTCATGAACCGAGAGTCGCCTTGATGTCACTGCTGCTTACCACGACTGGAGAAATCTGAACAAGGGCTTTCTTAATTAACTGAGGTATTCACATGATGTGACTGGAGTAGACTAGTGGTTCCTAGCCTCTGTTACCATCAAAGAACCCAACTGAAGGTTATTGATGGCAATAGAAATGCCACCTGGTGGCCTCAGAATAAGTGATAAAATAAGCTTCTCTTTATTGTCTTGATATTAGTTCGTGAAGAAACTTCAAGAAAACCATATCTTTCAGTCTTAGTCAACCCCCATCTCTGTGTTTTAAAATATTAGTTTGCACATCTTATGGTATTTGAAGATAAACTCATTTTAAAACTCAGATATTTGTACTGCTTACTGGGATTTTTTTTTTTTATTCTATGAAAATCCCATATCTCTTTCATTGGCCTCTAAACTCCTGATTTTAATCCTGACAGGTTGCATCTTTACACCTCCTGGAACTCCACACATTTCAGATCTTCCCTGAAGTACAACTTCATAATTATAGTCTTTTTTTTTTTTTAACGTTTTATTTATTTTTGAGACAGAGAGAGACAGAGCATGAACGGGGGAGGGGCAGAGAGAGAGGGAGACACAGAATCGGAAGCAGGCTCCAGGCTCCAAGCCATCAGCCCAGAGCCCGACGCGGGGCTCGAACTCACGGACCGCGAGATCATGACCTGAGCTGAAGTCGGCCACTCAACCGACTGAGCCACCCAGGCGCCCCCATAATTATAGTCTTATGCATGGCTGAAATGATACGTGAGGCCATGAGCCACCCACTTCTATCCTCTCAGTAAACATTTCTGAACTTGTTCTGTAAATTTGAGCACCGATTTTATTTTCTTAATTAATTTTATTATGTATTAAACTGATTTATGTTCCCACTGTATCAAATAAAAGCATTTACTGTATATGAAACATGCATTCAATATAAAAAAGTGAAAATACATTTAAAATGAGTAAGAAAACAAGAGCAGAGGGAAAATAAGGGGTAAGGTTAGAAAAGTATCTAAGGTGTATGCTCTCAAGTTCCAAATGCTTGTCAAGTTTGACTGGAGCCTTGCTTCATTCCCTGTGAGTCATATCACTTCCAGGTAGGCTACCAGTGATCAAATTTACTGCTAACCTCTGAAAACATTTCTGCTTTCCTTGTACTTTTTATGTGACCACATCTGTTCAGAGGCACTACGATTCAGAATTTCTTATTATTTTCACTTTTGCAAGGGAGACTGGTGTAGAGAACAGGTCCCATATTAATTTACTCATTCATTCATCTACTCATGAAAGTCACAAAATATAGTGACTTTTATGTGCCAGTTAATCAGGAGGGAGGCAGTTTTGCATAGAAGTTAGGCATAAGATCTTTGGGTTCAGACAGACCTGCATTCTAATACTGACCCCACTACTTTTTAGCTGGGTGACCTAGGAAAAAAAGAACGTGGTTCCTCTGGATGCTAGATTTTGGCTACATCAACTGAGAGTAATGCCTATTTTACATGGTTCTTAAATTGAGATTATGTATTTTAAATATCCAGCAAAGTATGGGACACATGGTTAGTGTTCAATTGTATCTATTCATGCTAGGCATTCTGGAAGAATTAAAAAAGCACAAGGATAGCCTTTGGCCTACTGCATTCACTCTACTGTATGTAAGTGTCCCAGTCACCCGTATGGCTGTTAATAAGAAGGGCTAGGAGTTTGAGCAGGGAAAGACCTCTTCAGATAGGGCCAGATCTAATCAAGCAAATCTTAAAAGACCTGGGCATTGAATCCGATTCTTTGAAGAAGTGATAGAACCTGGGATGGGCAGTCAGCATAGAGAGGAACCTGGATAGGAGCACAAGAGTATGAGCCAAGCAGTACAGCAGATGTGGGCAGGACAGTGGAGTTGATGAGGAAACTTATTTGTCTGGTGGAGTGACATGTTCAGCATGGAAGCGTGGCTAGAATTCCAGGTAAAGCTAAGACAGGGAGGAAGTACTGACAATTTTATTGAAAGACATTACCTCCATTGGAAACTGCAAATCCAAGAATCCTAACTGCATTTAACTACCCAGAATAACTAGCCAGTTGGAGCTCAAGTGCCTTCGCAGTAGCTTATTTCCATTTTTTTCCCCCATCACTATAGTAAAACTCTGTTATAGGACCTGCAAACTGGCCAGATGACCTGGGAAAGTCCCAGGTTTGCTCATCTTTTGAGGGGATTGGACAGTTTCCCTTCTGGCACTGATTTCTTGAAAACCTATAAAGCATTTCCCTATTGAAAATGAGAAAAAAGGTTAGATGCTCACTATTGCTGCTGCACCTCCACTTGGTTTTTGGACGTCTTTGGTTAAACTCCCAGATGTCTGCAAGGAAGTCTCTACACAGTGAGTCATATTTAAAAAAAAAAAAAAAAAAGAAAGAAAGAAAAGAAAAACAAAAGAAGAAAGAAAAGAAAAAAGAAAAAGAAAAAAAAATCTTTCTTCTTCTTCTTCCTTTCTTTTTTTTTTAAAGGAGTGGCCTAGGTGTTGATTGGACTGAAATTCCACAGAACTGAAAACAAAACCAACTCCTTCCCCCACCCCTAAAAACAAAAACCTCCCATATGCGTCTCCCCGTGAAGCCACTTTACTACTTCCTGATTTTAAACTCAACAGTTACATTTTTAAAGAGACATCACACTTTGGAATATAAACATGTGAAATCTAAATATGAAATACAATAAAGCAGCTTGAGCAAGGCCTTGCAATGTGAATTTTTTGTTTTTTGTTCCTTTAATTTCAGGTATTGAGGCACTTTTGACTTTTGAACTCTGTCTCTAGCTGTGCTGCTGTTCCTTGGTGGGTTTCGAGATGAGACCAGCAGCCTTCTCAGTGGCATACTTCATTCATTTTCAGAAGACACCCGTATTCTTCTCTGCTTTGCAGCATCCTTCCTCTGAGGGGCTCAGGATATTGAAGCCTCAGAAGAGCCCAACATGCAAGGATATATATAGTCTTTCTGCATTACCAATTTGAGATGGTGAAAGACAAAGAAATATTGCCTATTTTTCTCTCACACAGGAAACGCCCTTTTGTGACTTACTCTCTGTGTGGACTGAGAAGAACCGTTTATTTGTATTTGAGAGACAGAGTGCAAGCTGCAGAGGGGCAGAGGGGCAGAGAGAGGGAGACACAGAATCTGAAGCAGGCTCCAGGCTCTGAGCTGTCAGTTCAGAGCCCAGTGCAGGGCTCGAACTCACAAACCATGAGATCATGACCTAAGCCGAAGTCGGAAGCTTAACACACTGAGCCACCCAGGTGCCCCCAGAAGAACCTATGATTATATTGTGTGTCTAGACCCTACCTAAGCTCCCAGTTCTAGGGATAACACAGAACTGCCCAGGGTGGTGAGCAGCTTGAAGCACAGGAGACCCAAGAAACATCCTACTCACTTTGGCTGCATTACGACAGCTCTTATTTCCTGGTTTTCTACTTTGTTATTTCCTCCTCTGACATACTGTTAATGATGTTCCTATGTTTATAACAATATCCTTAAAGTAGCTTTGTATAAAGAAGCTTTCTTACTTTTCATTAGAACACCCCAAGTAATCTACCTCCCTGGCTCTCCTGCCGCCTCTGATCTATTAAGTTCAATTACTGATCTCTAATTTTCCCTTCCGTGATCCTCCATGGTCCCGCTCCCATGCTTTACAACCCCTCTCAGTTTGTGATTTCTCCCTCCCATCATCACAAAAGCTCCTGAACTCATACTTATTCCAGAAAACCTTAACTGGCTAAATTCAAGACTAGTCAAGATAACTTTCAACATAGACTTTCTACAAATGCATTTGGTCACTTTGATTTAAAGCAATCGAAATCATTATTTCATTACATTTTTAATCTGCATCTGGACCATCTTTGCTTCGTTGCCATCTGTCTGAGTTTATAACTTCATGGAGAGAGCAGGATGTGTCAAAGGCACTTTTAGACTGCTATGAAGCATACCGTGAAAACTTATGGCTCATCTCACAAATATTTATCGAGCACCCACTATGTGTCAGACACCGGACTGGGTTCTAGCATTATAGAAATGGACAACTCATATTCACCAAGTTGAAAGTCGTGGAAAGCAGTGGCGTTCTTTCAGTAGAAGGCAGAATATGCAATGACGATAAAACGTCAGAAACCAAAAACGAGGGGGATCAGGCAACAACCCTATTGGAAGATGTAGGTGGCCAGTGAAAGTTTCTCCAGGGCTTTTCGACTTGATGAAAGTCTGTGTTAAATTGAATGTCAAGCAGATTTGACCCAGGAAATAATGACCATTGAACAATATGCAGGGCATGATTGATCTCCACTTCCTGCATTGCTTAATAACCCCTTTAAAGTGTTATTGTAGTTGTCCTTGATTAGGGCAATTCATTTCCATTTTCTGAATTTAGGTCCAAAACTATGTATTTGTTTTCTTGTTTTGTTCTTGGTTTTGCTGTTGGTTTATCAGAACAACACCATAGAATGGTTCTTTTCTAAATTTCTTCTGCTAGTCAAGTAGCAGGATAACTCAGACAGGTTTCTTTTCCCCTTTTTTTCAAAGTAAGCATGCACATACAGACATCCACCTTCAGATTCTTTTTACTGGCACATCGAGGGGGGACTTGAGCGTCATTTAAGCCTGCAAAGTTGAGACCATAGCTCTGTGGCTTTGACTCTACTTCGCAGTGCTGAGTAGACTGCTGGGATTCCACAAATAAATAATAAAAATAATAATGATTTTTAAAGCATTTGGAAATGCTGAGTTGAAAGGTGTGGTGTAAGTGCACTGTTTTATTGTGAAAGTGATATCTCTCGCATTATCTGCTCCTAATGGAGGGCGGCAGTAATGGAGAGTGAGGCACTTATGCCTCTAGACCAGGGTCCCTGAAGGCGGGGTGGAGCTCCAGCCGGCACTGTGGTAACACTTACTGTACTCAGTAACTGCTTCCTTCTAATCTAGCAAGAAGGTATGAGAAGAGTGATGTTGCTGCTTGTTCCCCTAAAGCTTAGAAAGTCGTCTTGGCTTCGTATTGATGGAGAAAGTAACTGATAATCATACTGGAAAAATACCACAGATTTAAAAATACTAACTTTCAGTTTTGGTCTCAAATAAAAACACATTTGGCATGGGACATGTCAGCCACATGGATATGAAAATAGCTTTGGTCTCTGTTAGGCGCTGTATTATGTGCCCTTGACCCTCAAAATCATCTGTTGAAATCTTAACCCCCAGGACCTCAGAATGTGACTGACTCCATTTGGAGGTAAGGTCTTTGGTGATTAAGTTAAAATGAGACCGTTAGGATGGGCCCTTATCCAGTATGACTGAGGTCTTTATAAGAAGAAGAAATTGGGACAAAAAACACCAGGACTGTGTGCTCACAGAGGAAAGACCGTGTGAGGACACAGTGAGAAGACAGCCATCTGCAAACCAAGGAGAGAGGTCTCAGGAGAAACCAATCTGCTGACACTGTGCTCTTGGACTTTTAGACTCCAGAAGTGTGAGAAAATAAATTTCTGTTGTTTAAGTCACCCAGTCTGTGGGATTTTGTTATAGCAACCCTAGCAAGCTAATATAGTCTGGGATCATCCAGATTTAGGGTTCACCCTGAGCCATACAGCACAATATAGAAAAAAAAAATTTTTCATACAGTATAGTCGGAATGCTTTTCCAACCAAGTCCATAACTTTAATTATAAAAGGAGCATAACCTGCATTAAATTATGAATATGTTAACATATTGAATGGGGGACAAGAAAAATAAGCACCAGATTTAGGCTACATAGGCACTTGAAGGTAGAAGTAAAAAAATCTGGTTTCCTTGACCACATTGTCATAATATGCATATATAACAGTTTATTGAATCCAGGCTGCGTAGACAACCAGAAGAACTCTGGCTCCATACTGTCACAATGCATGCCCACAACAAAGACTCAGGGAGAACAGCCCCTTTCATTCGATCTCTCTAAGTATTACCAACACGAGAGCTGAAAACCTTACCTCTGTCTGAAGTATATCTATGTATCCATGCATAAGTTATTAACTGGGCTCCCTGGGATCTGCTGCTGAAAATATTAATATATTCAAATCTCATTCTAGCTACTGCAAAAAAACACTACATCAGATCAATGCGTTAATATCCTTCTTAGACAAAAAAATCTGGAATTGTTTTCTAAAGTTTCTTTCTTGTTCCTTGGACTCCTCTGAAACAAAGGTGATATATGGCCTAATGAGGTAAAGTGGCCATCAGGTGACAGCATGCAGGGTTGACTGTACCTATAAAACACTGTTTATTTGTCCTGGAAATACAGCAGTCTTTTGTGAGGATTATGGGCTGAGTCCTGTTCACAGCATCCAATGGCAGACATTTTTTTTAAATTATACTTTCTTAGACATTTTACCTGATGGAAATGAGGTAGAATGCCTTCTAATTGAAGATAACGTGACTTTTAATTTGTCAATCTCCTCATGCTCATGGGCGGTGCATTCTGGACACAAATACAGCTTTGAAGGAGTTGGAAAGCAAACCTATGCTAAGAACCAGCAAGGCAAGTGGGAGACCTGCAGAGTCAAGGTGGTGATGAGAGTGGCCATTCTTGTGACTTATCCCTTTAGATTGTCGCTCTACATTTCTGGGTCCCCAGTTAAGAGATATATATAATGACCAGCCCTGGCACCATGCAGCTTTGCCTCTTTGCTATTGGCTGCACGGAAGGCCTTTTATCAATGACAACAAACAAAGTAGGTGGTCTTTTACCTCTTCCTAGCTGCAGCAAAAAAAAAAAAAAAAAAAAAAAAAGTGACATAATTTTTCACAGCCTGAAATAATTGTGGAAGTACAGATACTGGTTAGGATCACTATGAATTATTAGTGGAAAAGTGGGTCTCAGAAGTACGTTACATGTGAAATATTTTTCGTCACTTGAACATGTGCCGTCCAGAGCTGGCCCTGTTCTAGCCGTCACAGGGAACAAACATTTCACATTCACAGATGCTCCCAATTTGGTGCGGTTTGGAGTGTAATTTAGATCAAACGTCTCCATGTAAATGAGTCAGGGTTTCTTAATTAGGTGCCTCTAAAGCAAAACCTTGGACCACATCAGTAGGTGTGGGTGTGGTGCCCACAATACTGGAATCTTTCCTATAGACAGGCTCTCAGTATCATTCAAATAGAGCTTTTTTTTTTTTTTTGGTTGTTTTTTTCAGGCAATAATAAATCTGCAGATGGCATAGACAGAAAGACGCTACTTCAGAAGAGCTGTCTAAAAACACTGCCTCTTTGGCAAATGCCTTAAAGTAGGTCATTCTGCTGTGATTTAGCTTTTTCTTTAGATTTGATTGCCAGCTTTTTGTTCCCATTACAAGTAGGGTGCATTCCAGTCCACAGACTTGTTCTTAATTTTTCCAACTGGTATTTGTTTACTAGGATTTGCAGATCTTCATATGAAAATGGCCAATATCCTGTCACAGTGCTAATCATGCACTTGACCACAAAACGAAATGGATCCGGGTGATAATCTGGCAATGCTGAAATATTAAATGCCTTAAACACCCAGTCTTCCCACAGCAAAACTGCGTTGATTTATATGGGTAGGTTTGTTGAAATAATTGTCCCATCTTTTATACATGTGAAAAGAAGAGGTGACAGGATGTAAATGGAAAACTTTTACAAGCCATAGAGCCATTTGTATAGATATTCAGGTTATCTGCTTTTATACTTGTCATTGTTTGTGTTTTTTATAGGGGGAAAAATCATTGGGTCCCATTTCCCTATCGAGGCTTTGGGATTTACATGCAGAACCCCCTGCAGCATTAATGAGTTACCTGCATAAATCCCCTGGCAATCGATGGGCACATAGACCTTGTTTTGTTATATTAATTATTCCTCACAGAACCTTGACACTGACATTAAATGAGGCCTTAAAAAATCTTGATGAAGGTCTTAAGGTATCTTTTACTGTTCAAATATTAGCATTGCAAAAACAATGTCTAAGGCATTATTCATTTTGTGGTACCGCAGGGAAGGAGGGATTAAAATAAGGGCACAGGGAGTGAACTTTCTGGTCTTAACTCTTTATTGCCTAGAGGCCACTTTTCCTAGGACTGAGTTATAATCCTCAAATTGTGATAATGACTAAAATAAATATTAAGATCACAATGAATAAAAAAGTACTGTGTCAATTTCCTCCAGATTGGTTTTGAATATGGTGTCTCCTCCACAGGCCAAGTTTTGTCTTGGCACGGTGGTGTTCCCAGGTGAATTCCAAAGTGTCATAAGCTGATTATTCTTTTTTAAAATTATAATTTATTGTCAAATTGGCTTACATACAACACCCAGTGCTCATCCCAACAGGTGCCCTCCTCAATGCCCATCACCCATTTTCCCCTCTCCCCCACCACCCCTCGTCCACCCTCAGTTTGTTCTCTGTATCTAAGGGTCTCTTATGGTTTGCCTCCCTCCCTCTCTGTAACTATTTTTTCCCCTTCCTTTCCCCATGGTCTTCTATTAAGTTTCTCAAGATCCACATATGAGTGAAAACATATGGTATCTGTCCTTCTCTGACTGACTTATTTCACTCAGCATAATACCCTCCAGTTCCATCCACATTGCTGCAAATGGCATGATTTCATTCTTTCTCATTGCCAAGTAGTGTTTCATTGTATATATAAACTACATCTTCTTTATCCGTTCATCAGTTGATGGACATTTAGGCTCTTTCCATATTGTTGAAAGTGCTGCTATAAACATTGGGGTACAAGTGCCCCTATGCATCAGCACTCCTGTATCCCTTGGGTCAATTCCTAGCAGTGCTATTGCTGGGTCATAGGGTAGATCTATTTTTAATTTTTTGAGGAACCTCCACACTGTTTTCCAGAGAGGCTGCACCAGTTTGCATTCCCACCTATAGTGCAAGAGGGTTCCCGTTTCTCCACATCCTTGCCAGCATCTGTACTTTCCTGATCTGTTCATTTTAGCCACTCTGACAGGTGTGAGGTAGATTATTCTGAATTATCTGCTTACTTTCTACTTTGCTTCCCTTTCATGGTTAGTGATTCTTGTTGCGTTTGAGCCTAAAGTGGTATGTTTCCTACCATATTCTCTCTTTAGGCTCTAAACTCTTTTGGGGAGTGCACCCACTTCCATGATTTGGAATCTTAACCCTAAAAAGTTGATTCCCAAATCTGCATCTCCTTTAATATCATAACTTCACTTACCCACCTGCTAAAATGATCTGTTAAATACCTCCTGTTGCACTAGCCTCTGCTAGTTACTCAGGGCACTACCAAGTCCAAGAAGAAATGATTCCTGCCTTCAAAGAATTAAAGTTACCCAAGGATGAGGAAAGGATTGACTACATAGAGCTGTCTATGCTTGGGGGAAGGGTGACTTCACGTCTTTGGTGCTGTATAGTTTATAGCTGGTTTATTTACAGGTAGCTCTGAATGAAGTCCTTTGAGGTATAGGTATCATTACCTCCTTCAACACAGAAGAGGAAACAGATGCTCTGAGAAGCTGTGTTATCCAAGTGACACTATTAAGGGAAGCATCATCAACTCAAGACCAAGACTTAGGTTTTCTGGTTCTGAATCCAGTGCTCTTTCCACTCTCTCTCTTGGATTTAGTGCAAGATAGATCAAGTGTCTGGGCTGGACACTCTGCTTGGATTTCCAAACCTGTTAAACTCTGAAATAGTTATAGGCTTGGCTTTCACTTTGTATTATCTCATTCAATTACACACACACACACACACACACACACACACACACACACACAAAGTAGATAAAGTTAAGCATTATTCCCATGATGAAGATGACAAAACAATGGCAAAGTAGTGAAGTGACAGGCCTAAAGTTATTCAAGAAGCTCACACCCAAGCCGGGGCTGGAACTCAGTTCTTCATATTCTCTCAACCCATCAGAGGCAAATGCCTGAAACACTTCCCCCCACAAATAACTCTTTCCAATTAGACAGATAACTGGATAATTTAAATAGTTTTCCAATTTTCTTAGGATATATTCTCAGCATACCAATTATTATTTTTTTAATTTTTTAACATTTATTCATTGTTTTTGAGGACAGAGAGAGACAGAGCATGAGTAGGGGAGGGGCAGAGAGAGAGAGGGAGACAGAATCTGAAACAGGCTCCAGGCTTTGAGCTGTTATTACAGAGCTGGATGCGGGGCCCAAAATCAGGCTGCGGGGCTGCGAATCAGGACCTGAGCTGAAGTCAGATGCTTAACTGACTGAGCCACCCAGGCACCCCAGCATACTGATTCTTTTAAAGATTTTACTGGGTTTTTTTTGTTGATGTTTGTTTTAAGTAATCTGTACACCCTACCTGGGGCTTCAACTTACAACCCTGGCATCAAGAGTTGCGTGTTCTATTGACTCAGTCAGCCAGGCACCTCCTGATTCTTTTAAAACAGAAGTCAGTTCATGCCATTCCTGTTCCCAAGTCTACAACTGGCTCTCCCTTTCTTTTCACTTGGAGCAAAAGACCAGTGCCTCATAAGGGCCTTGTCAGTGATGTGGCTCCCTTCTCCTCCTTTCCCCTCCCTCCCTCGGTTCCTGAAGACACCAAATGTTAGGTGTCCTCTCTGCCTGGAAAGCTTTGACTCCAAGTATCTACTTCACTAACTCCCCACCTTTTCTCAAACATCACCTTCTCTCCAAGGGACCTTAATTATTACTGCAAACCCCCCTCACCGCTCTTGATACTCCTCCTCTGCCCCATTTTCTTGAGTTCCTTAGCAGGCACCACTGTCTAATATATGTAGTATTTCCTTATTTATTATGCTTATTTGTTTTATTTATTTGTTTATATTATATGTATTGCATAAACTCCACGTGAGCAAAGGTGATTTAAACTTAAATGCATAAGCTTACTGATGGATTGTCAGTTCCTAGAAGAGTGCCTAGCACCTAGGTGGTGCTCCACCAAAGTTGACCCAGTTGACTCATCTCCGTTCTCTTTAGTCTACTAATTGGACACCTTGGTATTGACTTCAATTCTTCCCAGTCATCCATCCATCATATCAAACCAATCAGCAAGAACTCTTGACTTCCTTGAAAGTCTGTCTAGGAATAACCCTCTTCCCACAGAGCTCCATAGCCAACATGGGGAATAATTGCTTTCTGGTCATGGCAAGATAACGGCTCAGTTTAACCCGCTTTGCTCCAGCCCCCTTCTTCAGCCCTTCCATCCCTAAATCATTTTCATATGACTGCTTGATAAATTGAGACACTTGAAACAAAAGTTCTTTACCTGCTCAATAACCTGCCTTGGTTCCCGGTAGAATCTGAGACATGAAATTCCAGCTTTTCTGCAGGCACCACTCATAACCTGGCTCCTCCCCGCACTTGGGTCTCCGCCTCCTTTGCTCCCTGTCACGGTTGGCACAGGCTGCTCACGGCCACATCCTGGCTTCCTTTGGCCTTTCTCAAGCCGGCCCATGGAACATTCTGGTATTTCCAAAATTCCACCTGTGCATTAAAGCCTAACTCAATGTCCACTTTTCACTGGAGACTTCTCAACTCTTGTAGTCTATTTCTGTCCATACCTACTCCTTAACAGTTAATTCTTCTTTACTCTCTCTTAAGTGCTTTGTCCCCTATTAGAACTTTACATTTCTTACATTATACTTCTTTTATCTACCCAGATCTCCCCAGTGTGGTGTGGAGCACACAGTAGACACTCCATACATCCTGATGATTCTTTGATGGATACTTACATTCTTCTCCTTTTTGTATATGTACTTTACCCTGCTGGCTTTAGACAGTGGAGCATTTCAAATGATATATTTTGAATGATACCCTAAATTTATATATCTTTGGCAAGTAATAGCATTTTGCAGCTATACTGATGAGCTATATATTAGGATAAATGTATATTTAAACCCCAGCCTTATCTAGTTTACAGCATGTTTACAGCATGTCTAAATGTAGGAACTCATGCTCCTTTCACCAGGGATTAATTGGGTCTTGCTTTTTAAGTGTGTGTATGCGAGCGTGTGTGTGTGTGTTCCTTCCCATACATCTAAAGTGAATTCTATCATCAAGAAGTCACAAAATACGTAGATATCAGTATAAGAAGCACTTAGGAAATAACTAGATAAAGAATATAATCATTAATCCAACTAACAATTAAATCTTTAATGGTACATGCGGGTTTTAGCATGAAAGCCTCTGTAGCACGCAGCAATAAATTAAGTTTGCATAATATAAGCTTAAAAATGGCCCATTCTTTGATGTTCTGCAGCAACTCTGATTCTATTTTACAAAGCTTTGAAGGAAGATTATCACTCCCTTCACCGTCCATTGGTCAAGCTTTGAAGGTCTGCATTCTGCTATCTTGTCTTCTCTTAATTCATCTTGAAAGACAGTTTTGTTTCTTGGGAGGTCATCACAGGCTGCTGCTGGCCAGTGTGTCACTGCTACAGCACTAACCAGTGAGGGTAAAATCCCATTACTGTTCAGAGTAGGTGTCTCACTCATGAAACATGTTCAGGAACCGGACGCCGTCCCTCCTGCCGTCTCCCAAGAGCAAAAGACATTTTATGAGTAGATTTTAGGAGTGGATTGGATTCTTTACCATTTTGGACTCCCTATGTTTCTGTTCTTTAGTTCCTAGGACAAATGAAAGCCAACTTGATTATTCAGCATGTTAAACTCGTTTTAAAGTCCTCTTTCTCTTTGTCCAGCCTCT
Organism: Panthera pardus; assembly: GCF_024362965.1. Lineage (NCBI taxonomy): Eukaryota > Metazoa > Chordata > Mammalia > Carnivora > Felidae > Panthera > Panthera pardus. Next base: position 86,594,436 of record NW_026526655.1, read on the forward strand.
GCTCTCTTGGTTCAGGAAGAACTCTTCCCTCTTCCCTGTAAGAACTGCCTTCAGAAATTGTGGTCCCTAGAGACCAGCAGCATCTGGGAGCTTGTTCTCTATGCAGAATCTCAGGTCCTGTCTGAGAACCCCTGAATCAGAATCTACGTTTTTAACAAGATCTCCAGGTGACCTGATGTGTAAGCACATTCAAGTTTAAGAAATCCTGGCCTAGAACTTTCTGGAATGCTTAGGCCGTAGTAGTGCTGGCCGCTGAACTAGCAGGCTGAGAAGTCTTCACAACACCCACTGCCCACCACGTGACCCACCCAAATGTCCCTTCTCATTTGAAGCCCCCTCCACACTAGTACTCGTAAGCGTGTCTCCTGGGAAAGGTGCACCTGCGCCCACAGAGGGCACCCTTTTCCCCAGCCAATTAGTTGACACCATAAAGCACTTCTGATGGAGTCTGGGCTGTGAGAGGTGAGGCCTTTTGGATGGGATGCAGGATAACGGCCCTTACCACTTGTGGTCATTAGAGTTCCCGTGGTGCTTTTTGTGAGAGAAGGGATTGTTAACCTCAGTGTCCTGGCTGACTTCCAATCTGTGTAATTGCATGCAGCCTACCTAAGTCTGCACTGTAGTTTCAATTAGGTAAAGTATTGTTCACTTCTTGTACTAAACTGCTGTGTTGTGTGGCTACAGACTGCTAATTAGCTGGTGTTTTTCAGGTGGCTGCGTTCGTGATGAACAAAACGTCTCTCTGGCCATCTCCTCCCCGCCCCTGCTATCTCCTCCTCCCAGGGTCTCACACACAACTGCATGCCTGTTTTCTACTATATTACCATTTCTTGGATTGAGGTACTTTGGGATTAGAAATAACTAGGATGTGGCAAGGAACATTTCTTTCATTTCCCTATGTAGCCACTTGCTTCTAGGCCTACCTAGCCTATTGTAGGGTGTTGGAGGGGAAACTCAGGCAGAGAATAGCAAGAATGTGATGAGAGGTGAATAAAATAGGCCTTCCTCTGCCAAGATGAAGGGTAAATTCCTGTCATTTCCAGGGAAGTATGAATGACTTTAAGAGCTTGGCACTCTAGGAATTGGTTATTTTCAGTGCGATATGACTAGAGAGTGAGGCCAGAGAGAACAGGGCATGCATTTTATTTCTCCTTTCTTGATGGTTAGAAAAATATAGTGGGACATGTAAACCACCCATAAAATACCTCACTATCTCTCTGGGGGATCTCCATCTCTAAATATGGCTCTGGGAGCATGAATGGAATCCCCTTCTGATGACTCGAAGGTCAGTACTAGGGAGGCACTTATGACCCTGGAATGGTAGCTGGAAGTGAAAAAGAAGTGGGAAAAGATGAGGGAGCAGAAAGCCAAGAGGACAGAGTTGTGCTTTAATTGGAGAAGAGTTGTTTTTAAGAGAAGAAATTTTCTGGGATGTGAAACGATGGCAAAAAAAAAAGTGTTCAAATGGGGAAAAAAATCAGATTAGGTAAAACATTACTTTGCATATCTTTTCACTATGTGAGAAAATTTGTTTTGATGTCCAAGCACAGAGACACAAATTAATTAGATAAAAATTCCTGTAGAGCAGAGGTAATTTCTTTTATCTTTTCTCATCCCAAACACTATGGGAAATAAAAGAATTAATTAATGAGTGAAATGAATGAATGAGTGAACAAAATGGATGAAAGGAAAATATTTATTAAGAGGTGTATGTTGATTGTCAGTTCATGGACAGCAGGGAAAAGTAAGCGTTTTTAGTGCCAAAGTGCCAGCACCTATGACTTGCCTACTGCTTGCTATGGCTCTGTCCCAAAGTATTCTACTTATCTCTTTGAAAATAAGACAGAAAAGGACAGAGGTCTCCTCAATCAATACACTCACAGTATCCCTGTAAAGAAAGGTTGGTTTGCAAATCTCCTAAGAAGAGGAGGGGCTGGCGTCAGAAAGTTGGGAGTGAGAGTCAGCTGAGGGGAGTGGACTTTGTGGAGCAGAAGTGAAACATCACAACTGAATAAGGTTCCCCTGCTCTTAGGGGCTGATTGTTATCCTGGTAAAATTGTGTTCATTTCCAGCTCAGCGTCTATCATGATAGTCACTCGATGTGTATTTGTGTTCTGCATAAATGAGAGGTTGATGGTAGGCAGCCAGTGCTCGAGGATGAAGAGAGTTCTCAGAGTGAGGAGGATGATGATGTAGGGAGAAAAGGCAGAAAAAAGAAAGGGGACAATGGAAGAGAAAATAGCCTGGTTAAGAAGAATGTGAATATGATACAGAAGAGAAGAAATTACTGGAAGTGAGACACAGTAATCTCTACACAAAGGGCAACATTTGGTATAAAGTTTCTGAATTCCACATGTATATTCAACTTCCTTTGTACACCTTAGCAAGTTAACCTGAGGAAAAATTACAGACCGAAAAATGTCATTGAGGCAGAGATAAAACAGACTTAAGAATTCTAATCTTTGAGCTATACTGTCATGTAGGTGATCTCAAAGGAGATTTTCCCAATGTCTTGATCCAAACAGCCCCTCAATTCATGTCCTTGTTCCCCATACGCTCTCATTTCAGTTAAGCCCATGATTTCCGTTGTGAATCTCTTCAAAGTCAAGTGTGTGTCGGGTCTGTCACTGGCCACAGACCAATTGTTATTAATGGCTGAGATTTCTTCCTGTCCACAGTTAAGTCCACTCTTCTCTCAGCCCAGACAATACAGTCTCGAGATCAGAAATCTCATATATAATCTGCACTTTTTCTTGCATGAGGAAAAAAAAAACCCTAAGAACATGGGAACGTACAGCTATCCCGTGTTAACTATTCCTGGATGTCACCCTGCAGCTCTAATTTCTGCTTTCTCCTCTGCATTCTGGGTACTGCTGCCGGACTTGTCAGCACCTTGTCACGGCTTCCTTGTGCGTGGGCTACCATCGGACTCTGTGTTCTCAACAATTATCCATAAAAAACCCTACAGAATTCTTCACAAGTAAAAAATATATATATACATATTAACAGGTAAAAAAAAACGAACCTACTTTAAAAAATTTAGTATCCGGAAGCAGGTGCTGTTTGTAAATGCTGCTGTGTTGCCTCATCTTTTCCAGTCCTGTGTTGCTCTTTTGTTCGTGGTGTGGCAAGGATGTGGGAGCCAATATGATTTAACTAAATAATACACAAATGTCAAGAACACTTTCATGTCTTGTGTACAGACCAGAATAAATTACTCCGATGGAATGTTTGCTTTTCTTTTCAGGGAACAACCCCACAGTTTACAAGGAGCTATGCTGACAAGAAATGGCTAAGAAATATTATTTAAAGTAACCTATTTTAATGTAGGACTAAGTGTCTGAGGATTTCATTCTGGTTCAAAAGACAGAGGCCAGCAAAGGAAGTTGACAGGCAGACAGCAACGAGAAAACAATCTTGTCCGAGAATTCTTTTTTTTTTTTAATTTTTTTTAACGTTTATTCATTATTTTCGAGAGACAGAAAGAGACAGAGTGCAAGCAGGGGAGGGGCAGAGAAAAAGGAAGACACAGAATCCAAAGCAGCCTCCAGGCTCTGAGTGTCAGCACAGAGCCCAATGCGGGTCTCGAACCCACGAGACATGAGATCATGACCTGAGCTGAAGTCGGATGCTTAACCGACTGAGCCACCCAGGGGCTCCTCTTGTCCTAGAATTCTTACGGGCAGTGGGGAGAAAAATAAGTCCAGTCAGAAATGAAAATGAGGAAACTAGTTCTCAGAATTAAAGGTGAACTGAAAGGAATTGGCAGCTGCCTGGACATGCCAGCCAGAGAGGCCATGGTATCTGCTACACGTGACAGACCGAGAGACAACTGCAAAGCTCCCCAAACAACTCGCCTGAAGGGCTTGCCAGGAAGCCAGATGCTGCTTCTGGAAGAATATCTTCCGTGGTTGGGCATCTGGGTTCAGTGCTTTCCATTTAAAGAGGAGAAAGAAGGTGGTAAAAGGCAGAACCATCACTGCCTTTTAAAAAAACGTGCTTTTCTCTAAGTGTGCATATACACACACACGCGCACACACACACACAGCATTAATGAATGTGGAATTGAAGCTTGTTTTTAGAAAGAATCCCAGAAATAAAACTTTCCCTGGTGCTTTTTGGGTGGAAAGCAATGTGTTAGAGGGAGGGAGGAGGGAGAAAAGGAGGAGGGAGGGAGGAAGGGAGAGAGATTGAGGGGGAGAGAGAGAGAGAGAGAGAGAGAGAGAGAGAGAAACAGATACCTAGAAAACCCCCTATATAAATATGTCAATTTACTAATTAGTTAGGTAATTTTATTTAAAGAGCTGGGATTATAGCTGGTGTTCAATTAAAAAGGGGGGGGGGATTCAAGTGATAGGCCTGTGGCTCTATCATAGTTGGCTGGTCTTTCTCACTTTTTGTTTTACCGTTCCTTCTTCCCTGGAAACATAATCGAGTATTGGTATTGGCAAGAAGGCAGAGTGTGGTCTAGTGGACTGGAAATCAGGTGACTTGAGGTCTGGTTGATTTTTTCCCCCTTCTACTTTGAAGTTTGCTATGTCTCTGCTCCATTAAACAGGGGAATCAAATTTTTACATACTTAATAACAGAAGACAAGCTTTTGTAATCAAGATAATTTTTGTTTGTTTCACCTAATGCTAAATAATTCAAAGTGGTTAGGAAGTAAGTACTGAATCTAGAACCAACGATGGACCGGATGATTGTGTTGATAGGCAATAGGAATGATAGCCTTTAGTTTAGCAGTGGGAATAATGACAGAAGATGTGAAACGAAGTTTTTCTATTCCAAGATCTGTTACAAATACCAGACAATTAAGAAATGAGAAACCCTGGCATCTCACCCTGGAGTGCAGTGATTGATCTAACAGGCTCCAGTACTGACGGGTGGTCACAGAGTCCCTGACCAAGGCTCCCTCAGTAGGGGAAGCCTCTTTTACTACTCATTCATTGTACTCAGGGCCTCTTAACATGAAACCTTAATATTAATATTGCTTCTTTTGCAATTAGAGCTGCTTTTCTCTTCATGATGATGAAAAGATAAATATCAGGTGAGGAGACAGAAACTTGAGAGGAACCGCTTGCTAACCAATCCCCTCAAAATGGAATATTCTCTGGTTGTAGTCTGAACTACATATCAAAGTTCCAAGATTCCACTTGATCCTAACTGGAACCATTACTAGCTATTCGATTATTATTTTCTCACTCAATGAAGTCATGTGATTCCATCTGTTCAACGAAAATGACTGAGTATCTATGATATGTGGGACTCTGTACTAAGCTTTGGGGATATAACAGGAATCAAAGTGACACAAATTCCTGGAAACTATGAGCCAACGGCAGAGTTCAGTTCTTTACAATTTCCATCTTCATCGATATTTTCAGGACCTGATTATGCTATAGAATAACATAGTTTTTTCCTGCTAGGTTATTACATGTACTCCGATGATTTCTCAGGAACCAGAAAATAAGGATTAGAACAATAGCTAGTCATTACCAGAAATTCTGCCTAATGTTCTGTTACCACGGGAATTTACTAGGCTTCCTATGGAGGAGTAACAATTGGAGACACAAAATATAATACCTCTGTGCTTGCCAAGTTTTCTATCACCAGGCATGCCATTCTCAGATCCTTTTCCCAGTGTCTGCCTCTGACCACTCTTTCAATGTTAGACACCGCTGGGAATCTGTCCTCAGCTCCCTTTTGGCTCCAGACTGTCCTTTGCCAGTATTCGTGACCATACCCCCATTGCCGCCTTTAAAATGATGACTCCCAAATTCGTATCTAGATCCCAATCACCTTTCCTGCATTCCCAGCAGATGTTGCTTATCCTTGAATGGAATTCACTAATGAAGTATAAAGAATGACCAATCATATCACAGCCCCCAATTTTCAACTTCTTTCATGCCTCTAATTTTAGTCTTTTCCTTTAGTGAGTTGAGGGTATCACCCCTCAGCTAGTTCAAAACCTGGGTGCCATCCTGAAATCCTTCTTCCTTACCTCTTGCATACATTTGGTGAGTATGTCCTATTGAATCGACCCTCTCTGTGCCTCTTGTATCCACCCCTGTTACCTGTCCCCTCCCCCAGCATCTCTTTAGTTTGGGGTCTCTATCTTTGACCCTCGCCCCAGGCTCTTAACTGGTTTCACTATCTCCAGTTTGCCCTCCTACAGGCTATCTTAAAGACTGTGATCTTTATAAATAGAAATTGCATGACCTTATCTCCCTGCTTCTGACCCTTCCACGATTTACCTCATGTCTACAAAATGAATTTCGAATTTCGTAAGAAAGCCTGTGAAATGTTCTTCGCAACTTAGCTCTAGTTCACTACATCTTGGGCTTATGTTCTGCTACTTCTTTTATGCTTCCTAATCCTCCAATCACGTCAGAGGATTCACTATTTCTTCGCCATATCATAGGTCTCCAACACCACACGTCTTTGTCCACAGTTCTCTGTGCTTGTGGTAGGCCTGCTGGCTGCCAAACTGACATCTTTAAGATAGCCTGTGCTATCTCCTGTGGGAGGCATTCTTTGGTGTCTCTAGGCTAAGTTCCAGCTTCTGGTTGGTGCTCTCACAGTGTCTTGCAGTATTGCACCATATTTATTGCAATTGTTTACCAATTTATCTACCCCAGGAGACTACAGGACAAGTGAGGGTAGGAGTCCTATGTATTCCCCTAGTATTGAGTTTAGGGGGTCAGCAAACTTTCTCTGTGAAGGGTCAAAGTGTAAATGTTTTTGGCTTTGTGCAACTTGTCACAACTATTAACTCTTGCCACTGTAGCACGAAAGCAGCCTTTGACAATACACAAACATATAGGTGTGTGTATGTTCCAATAAAACTTTTTGACAAAAACAGGCAACAGGCTGTATGTAGCTTGGGGGTGGGCCATACTTTGCCAACCTGTGATCCAGTCCAGTGCCCAGAATACAGAGGGCACTCATTTAAGACATAAAGGAATATACAGGATTTCACAGTTGATAAACATTTTAATAAGTGTGAACTTATTTGACCTATTTCACATATGACCAAAAGGGAGGGTTAGAGATATTAAAAGATTTTCTTTAATGTTGTACAGCTTCTAAGGGGTGAGGTTGGGACTTGAGCCTATGTCTTCTGATTCCAAATCCCTGGTTCTTTCCATTAGTTAAAAGGCCAAGATTCATAGTGGAGAAGGATGGGGCAACTTACAAAATTTACCTCTTATGAGAAAATACCCCCATGGGGTGGACCACCACTGACAACAGGGAAGACAGTGGTAGATGGACAGTAGTCATTTTACGTTTTGTTTTGTTTCCTATTATTCAATGGGTAATGTCACCATTCAAATGTTAAAATAAAAGATCTAAAGTAATAATTTCCCTCCTGTCTTAAAAACCTTATCTCCCAAAGCCTTCCTCCAAAACAAGGATCCACCACTGGAAGGATCACTGAACCTTAGTCCCCAGCACACAAACCTTATAAATCCTGTGCCAAGATGTCTCCTAAGTAGATGACATTTTAATGATTACTACAGGGAGTTGGGAACTATTGCTTCATCCTCACGATCAGAGTAATTAATTTTCTTAACTACCAGGCCAAATTCTGCCACAGGAGTCCAGTTGAGAAATTTCGGGCCCATAGGAAGTACATTAGCTCTTCAAAGTGATTAGGGTGCCATTTCAAATACACAAGCAAAGGAGCTATTAGGCTTCTGGCTTATTTCAAACGACTTGCAGCCCTTGTCCCTCAGGAAAACGAAAAAAAAAAAAAAAAAAGGGGGGGGGAAAGAAAAAAGAGAGAAAAAAGAAAATAACAATTTGTACAGGTTCCTCATTTTCCAGTAAAAATACCCATGGCCTGCAAGTCATTGGCTATCAGGTATTATGGTTGGGTGAGCAACCAAAGTGTACAGAAAAAGGGGGGAGTGCCAGAGACAGCACAGAAAAACATAGCCTGATCCAAAGCACACCAGAGCTGAGCACTCAGAGGCCTGACGGGAGGCAGAGAGCTTCACCAGCCATTGCTCTTAAAGACCAGAGAGAAGGGCAAGAGATCATGGGCTTTCAAGTTCATTCTTTAGGCAAGTCTCATTGTTTCTCCCAAAATATCAGAAATGCTCACAATGCCATTTTAAAGTCACGGTGGATGAATTATTTCCTTACCATTGTATCCTCATACAACTCTTGTATTTCTAGGCCATCATCATTTGAGTTGCCTCTGACATGCTTTTGTAGAATATTTTATTTAACACCCATGAAGACCACAGAGAAGCTTTAAATATCAGTTTACTCTCAGAAAATAGCCACAGCTCAACAGTTTCGCCTTTCAATGAGGCATTCAACTGGCATGCTTCCATGAGATTTGTCTATTCAGCCATATCATTCCTTCACCTTGGAATTCTATGAACAGCTGGGCGATTTTCTTAGAGTCAATGCAAAAGGGAAGATTTTTTAGTTTTCTTTTCAACCTATTTTACAAAGTGCAAGTCTCCTATAAAAATGTTTACTTGCATCTAAAGCCTGCAGCAAATATACTCTTCCAAAGCTATTTTTGAAACTCAGTGAATGACATGATTTCATTAGTCATCTCTAAAAGCCACCCATTTCTAAGATATTTAGAGTTTCTCTGAACAATGTATACTACAGGGGAATTAAGTGTTTTATCATATGTTCCCCCACTTAAAAATTTGAGATTGTTTTGGCTTCCAAAATTCATGCCACAAAGCTAATCTGGCTGGCTAGTTCAATTTAGCTTGGTAGGTAGACATACTTATGTATTTATTTTCTCTAAGCGTCATGTATTATTTTTATCCTGGAAATAAAAACAAGGTGGGAAAAGACTTCAGTAATAGCTAGAACACCTTACTCGTAGTAATGGCAACAGGAATTCCAGAACTTCAAAAGATCAGTGCTACATATCAGGTAGATATGTAGTTGGTAGGATTCTAGGAATGTTTACTTACACAGGGTGTTTGAGGCACAGGATAAGGCCCTACCAGCTTCAAAATATCTCGCTTACCAGCACCCATAAAGCCAGTGTGGTGTTCTGTCTGGCAGAAAATTCTCACTGTGGGAATCATTCTGTTAAGTAAGATTACAAGGCAAGAGATCCATCTTGAGGAAACTGCTGTAACAGGGGCGGCTCTGGACAAGAAGCATGGGAAAAACTGTCTATCTCCAGCCTCATCATACCTGCCTCAGAGTCAAGGTAGAGTAGATGATCTTAGCAAGTGCCCACTTTGACGTGTTCCTAAGAACACGGAGCAAGACGCAGATGAGGTTGATGGAAAGTCACGGACAGAGTAGAGTTTGGCCGAACAGTTCACAAGGGACTGGCGGGTCGGGTATCATATGGTTTGTCAAACAGGTAAAATCAGCCTCAGTGGGACTAGGGGAAAGTGGCTGAGTCAGACCAGGGAGGCATGTAGGTTCTGGAAAAAGATTTTGTGTTGAGATAAAGAATTTTCTGAAAGCCAGGAAATTTGGCAACCCAGCTTCTGCAGTTCTTCCTATATTTATTTCATTAAAAATTATCTTCTATTTCTCTCACTATAAAGATAATATGTATATTTATGTATAATATTTGTCTAGAATAATAAGTTAAAAATGATAGGTACATAATAAGTGATAGCTACTGCATGAAACTCTTTTTTGTTTTTTATTTATTTATTTTTGAGAGAGAGAGAGAGACAGAATCCGAGCAGGCGAGGGACAGAGAAAGGCGGGGCAGACACAGAATCCGAAGCAGGCTCCAGGCTCTGAGCTGTCAGCACAGAGCCCGATGTGGGGTTCAAACTCACAAATCGTGAGATCATGACCTGAGCCAAAGTCGGACACTTAACTGACTGAGCCACCCTGGTTCCCTACTTCACCTGTTTTCTTAACCTCAGTGTCGCCTTCTATACCATTGTTAGGAGAGAAAAAGCAACACATGGCCAAAAAAAAAACTCCCGTAATTTAATGACTCTAAGAATGAAATATTAACATTTCAACAAAAATTTTTGCAGTCTTTTCCAGATGCACACATTTTCCATATATTTATGGTTACACCCTCTTTGAGTATATAAGATATTGTATCCCTGATTTAACATAACAGATCTCCAAATAAAAAAAAATCAATCAGTCATGAACTACATTTTACTAAGCTGATATGATGTGTCATGTTCTATATACCTTCCCCTATCACTGAACACTTAGGGTGCTTCCAAGTTTCTACCAGCGCAAATACGACTATAAACAATTTTGCCTGCATAAACTGCCTCCCCCATTACTTAATATGACTGGCTGAAAAGACATGAAGAATTGAAAGATTTGCATTCTGGAAATATATTACATATACGACTTTCCAATCATGCTGGTTGGTACATCCTAACTGGCAGCATACAAAGGGCTTGATCTAATATACACCCAACAAAATGGGATTCATCCTGTTTAATTAGTTTCCAATGATCTCATCTTCCTCTTTCCCTACCTTTGCAAAATAGAGAAAAGTTTGTTTCCTTCTAACCAGTGTCTCCTTTTGCCTTTTATTATTATTATTATTACTGTCACAATCACCCGGCGTTGAAACCTCAGACTTATCTCCATGGCTGACTGGATATGGGGATAAAGAAATGACAGAAATAAAAATTGTGTGGGATTTTGCTTTGAAAAGTCTCAAGGTTTAAGCCATTTCTTTCCATTTGATGTTCATCACTCTAATCCAAACACAACTCTCAGGTGGCCTCCTGGGTCTTTTCTCCTTCGATCTTGTTTGCCTTACACTCTGTTGTCTGACTACTTTCACAAATATTGAGCACATCATGCAATTGTCCCATAGATAAAGTTTCAGTGGTTCTCTATGGCTTATATAGCTCCTTTGCCTGGTTCTACTACCCATCAGCAACCAAACCTTATTTTTGTAGGTCCTCCTTCCTCATTAACTTCATCTTCACTTTGCCTCCCTGCCTTTCCAAAGAAGCAGGCTAAAGGAAAATGCATTTGACACATATTTTATAGAGATAGAACTTGCCATTTATGTGATGATTCAGAAGGTACTACAGGACCTTACGGTACTTATTACTGTAATGTCAATTTGTGAAAGTGGCTATTAATAAAGGTTTCTGGTTGATGGCATTTTGAGATGATAGCTTATTCTGAATTTCTGGTCTTATGTTATCACAGCAGAAGCATAGAACTTGACCTTGAGTTTGATCAAGAATGAGGACTCTGGACTCTGAGACTATTCAGCCTACACAGCTGTTGTGTAATCTTCTGCCTAATGCATTCACAACCCTTTAAAACTTCTGGCTTTTGAGGACAGGACTGGGACCAACCCTGTAGTCCAGTTGTGCCGTATTAAGCTTTCTCAGTTTGTAGTTTCTCTTTCAAGGGAATGTTTAATTCAGTGCGGTGCAAAATTGGAGTTCTATTCTGTTGGCTATAGAGTACGTAGGTCAAGTGGAATTTTTGGCACTTCATTACATTCCCTGACCCTCACTAAACAAACTTCAAAATATATATATTTGCAACAATTTGAAATAAACACTACACACAAGTGTTGATGGTAGATTTTCTGAAGAACTACCAAATGCATCAAGGCTAAGGAAAACATTCTAATGATTCTTTCAAACATGAATATTTTTAAATTCCTGTTAAACAATCTTCCTATTTAGTCTTCTCCGTCTTTGATGACATGCCACAATTGGCTGTTTATCAAAAACTTAGCAAAAAATGATTAATAAGATATAATCATGTGCACACACTTGTGCATAATTAAACCCAGTTTTAAAATCAGTGCAGGGTGGAATATGGTCACACCATTCAAGAAAGGTTGGCAACCTAGCAAATAACGCTTTTCTTTCTGTTTATAATAAAAAAATCATATGTGAATGCTGCGAAGGTGATACAATAATATGATCTTAAATCTTAGTTTAAAACATCTATTTCTATCTCTGCTGAACTGAGTGAAAGTTCTAACAGAATTGGGAAATTAATTTAGGTATAAGAAACATGATCAGGCATTAATTGTTATTCCTGGGATAGTGTGGCATAAAGGTGGAGGATTCTCATCCTTCTGAGATTTTTAATTGGAAGGATTTTCATCTGTTTTGTTTTTTTCAAAGGAGGATTTAGCTAACTCTACATTTCTTCATTTTATAGCTGTTCGTTCAGTTGGGGAAAAAAGGAATAATTGAGACTGAGTAATGGATATTTCTCAAGATCTCCAAGACTAGGTATTACATAGCAGTATGGGTATGATTTATGACTTTGTCCAGTTAAAGTTACTGGGATAAGCACTCCAGTATTTACTTGTAACCTGAAACCCTTTTCATGGTGTGCCTGGATCCTACGGGAAAAGAATTTACATTTGAGGAATGCTTACCTTGTGCCAGGCATTTTATATGCATTATCTTATTTAATTCTCATAACCACAAGGTATGGCCAATATTATTTAATCTGATTTTATGTGCGTGAGATCATAAGAGGAGTAAGGTATAAAATGAGGATTTGACTCTCTCGCTTTTTCTATTTCCTTAAAATCCAAGATCCTTTCACTAAACCGCATGGGTTTCCCATTGGAGCCATTATGTGGAGGTGATAAGAGAGGACATTCTGGCAATAAGGGAAAGTCTGAACTTTGACACAAGTTCTCCTCTGGGGTAAAATAGAAAAGAAACTAATATGATGAGTTAGATTAAAGCATGTTCCCTAATGCAGTAACTGATTAAGCAAGTTATGGACTATCCACACTATGGAATACTATGTCAATGTCATCATTAGAGAGAATCACATAAGTCTGTTTAATGAAATGGAAGACTGTCCATGAGTTGCAAAATATTGCATAACAATATGTGCAAAATGATTAACTTTAACACAATAACAACCATATACACATATGTTTGCACGTGCTTAAACACAGGTCTGGAAGCATATATACAAAAATGTTGGTTACTTCTGCTCAGCAGGCTAAGAGTAACCAGTAGGCAAATTTTACCTCTTAATCTCTATGCACCACTGTTGCTTAAATTTTGTGTGTGTGCAATTATATGTATTAAATTTACAAGTAAAAAGCATGTAATGGATTGGTTGAATAATCTGTAGGAATGACTCAACCCAAGGAATGGATGATTAAGGAGATTTAATCTCACAAAAGCAAAACAGTCCAATCTATTTGACACTCTATCAGGCTTCAACATTACTATACGTATATGGCAAAAGGTAAAACCTCATCACTTGTATTGCACTCTGTCTTATCTGAAGAAGGTGTTAAAAGAGAGCAAATAAGTACCAGTCATATCAAACTTAACATGTCCAAAATGGAGCTTTCTAGTTTGCTCTTCTTATTCAACCCATCTGTGTAGTATTACCATTTCTTCATGTGCCTAAGCCCAAATCCTAGGAGGCACACTTGCTTTCTCCTTTCTTTTTCCAGCTGTATTCTGACCAGCAGCAGATCCAACCTGACCTATCACCAATATATCTCTTTAAGGACTCCACATAAGCCATCATTACCTCTTGCCTGGACTCCATGGTTGCCTCCGTACAGGTCTCCTTGCTTCCATTTTACAAATCCATTCTCCACATGGCAGCCAGAGTGATCTTTTATATTCCCTCAATTTAGCACTCCTTATGTATTTTTATTGTATTTATTTATTTTATTATTATTAATTTTTTAGAGAGAGAGGTGAAAGACAGAGAGAGAGAGAGAGAGAGCATGAGCTGGGGGGAGGGGCAGAGGGAGAGAGAGAATCCTAAGCAGACTCCACGCTCAGCACGAAGCCCAACATGGGGCTTGATCACATGACCCTGGAATCATGATCTGATCTGAAATCAAGAGTTGGATGCTCAACAGGCCGAGCCACACAGATGCCCCAGTTTTTCATTGCATTTAGAATACAATCCAAATCTCTCACTGAGGCCCACAAGAACCTATGTGATCTGATACCAGTTGATCTAATGGCTAGGACCTTAACTCCTACCACCATCCTTCTAGTTCATTAAGCTCTAACTATTCTGGCTTGCTTTCTGCTTTTCAAATACATCAAGCTCTGTGGGTCGCTGGGTATTTACACTTGCTTTTTTTTTTTTTTTTTTGCCTTCAATACTCTTCTCTTAACTTTTTACATGGATGGCACCTTGCCAATATGAATCAATGTTTTACAAATGAGGAAACTGAATTTCAGACAGTGTAAGTAACTTATTCGTGGTCATAGCACTTGCTACATGATGAAGCTTTGTTTTGTACTCAGTTCTGAATTATTTCATGCTCTTCCCATTACACTAGATAATGAAGACAGTCCATCCTATGGCTGTGGTTAAGGTTATGACAATAGATGAGCAAGTATCTACTTGCTGAAAAGACCAGGAAAAATAAATTATTTTAAAAGTTCCTTTTATAGGTTCTCCTTCCTACCTTTAGCACATTCTCCAACTTCTTCAGGAAGACTTACACTGGCTAAGGGGAAAATTTGAGATAGATACATTTGGAAAATCTTGTCTGAGAGATGTGAAATTCAATACTGCTATATAAGAAATGAGAATATGATGACCCAATCAGAACCCCTTACAACTTACTTAGTTAGATGTCCAAAGAGAATTTTCATGGTGTCACGATTTGGTGGAGGGAGTTTTTGCACAAGAGACTTTATAGTTTCAATTCTTGCGTTGTAGTCTTGCTTTTCTGAAAAATAAATAAATAAAAGGAAGGTTAGAAAAAAAAAGAGATTTTATAGGTGCATGAGGGAATTTTCTTAGGAGAACTTTGGAGTAAGATGTAGCAACATAAAGTCTTAATCAGCAACCAAAGAGAATAGGTGTATTCAATGTCCTTATCATGAAGTTTTTTTTTTTAGTTTGACTGTGATGTAGATCATAGTAATACCAAGCAGCAACAGCATAGCTTTGACATAATCTTCTTGTTAAGATCAGTTATTGAATCAGTTTTATAAATTCTTTATTGTTTTATAAGACACTGTGGGGTGAATAACGGCTCTCCAAAGATGTTCATGCCCTCATCTCTGAAACCTGTGAATATGTTGCCTTCTATGACAAAAGGGACTTTGCCAATGTGATTCAATTAGGGACTCTGAGATGGGGAGGTTATTTCGGAATTATCTGGGTAGGTCCAGTAAAATCACAAAGGTGGTTAAGAGAAAAGCAGGAGGATCAGAGTCAGAGAAAAAAGATGATGTATCAATGGAAACAGAAAAATAAGTGGCTATTTGATGAAAAGCCATGGGCTAAGGAGCGAAGATAGCCTCTAATAACTGTAAAAGTCAAGGAAAGAGAGTCCCCAGAAGAAGCACAGGTGTGCCAACACCTCGATTTTTCCCAGCGAGACAGATTTCAGACTTCTGACCTTCATGAGTGTAAGATAATATGTTTGTGTTGTCTGAAGCCACTGAGTTGTGATAACTTGTTATAGCAGCAATAGGAAATGAACAGATGAGGACACAAAATGTGATTAAATTACCAATATTTTATTGTTCACTTGATTTTGTGGAAGGGTAAATAATTTTTAAAAATTTCTTCTATGTTATCTTTTCTCTCTAAGAGATTTTTTTTTTGCTATAAAATTAAAAAATGCAAACATTAAAAATTGAAGGCATAATACCTAGTCACATATATTTTCAAAAATATAGTAGGTTGTTTAAAACTACATACCGCCTAGATTGCTTTCTTTCATTTTGTTTCTCTTTTCCTTCAAGGGCATGGATGGCATAATAAGAATTGACTTACTTAGCATCTAGGGAATTCATCTTACCATAATTTTAACCAGGACTTTGAACTGTGATTACTTATTCAACTTAAATACTTTATGCAAATTGACTTAGGTACCTTTACTTTCTATATTCTGTCTAACTTACAGAGCTCCTGGTGATCCTTAAGAGGTCACTGTTGGAAAAGACGATATAGAAGAATAATATGTAAGGCACACATCCACCCAATATTTATTCTCTTCTTCTTGGCAAGACAATCCATTGTTGAGGGGATGGCTGTATACTCTACTAAAAGAGTTCCTTTCCCAACCTCCTTGGCAGCTGGAGTGAACATGTGACCACATCAGGCCAATGAGACTTCAGTCAAAGTGATAGATAGAACTTCTGGAGAGGCCATGTGCCAGGAGCTGACTTAGCTTGTTAGCCTTTTTACCTTTCTGCTCCTCAAAATGTAAATGGAATGGTTGTACCATCAAATGACCTTGAGAATTGACTCCACTCAGCTGGTAGAAGTTTCTCTGAATCTGTGAAGGAGTCAAATCAGTCCTGTACAGTCTCTGGGTTTCTTTAACGTAAGAAAATCAGCCAGATTGGACCAAAGGCTTTGAAGATGAGTCTCTGATACTAAAGCCAAACACAATTCCTAATACAAAGTGCTTCTAAAAGCCCAATTCATTATCACCTGTTATGAGGTATATAAACTTTACAGAGTAGGGTAAGAAAGAGTTAGTTCAGAAGCTGGCAGGTTTTTCTTTTTTTTTAAATACACTGTTGCAAAAGAAACTTTTAATAAGGAATTATAGGAAAATATCCTGCAAAAGATGGTATTTGGCAACAGTGGAGTGGGGGGCAATCTTCCTAGTAGAACTCTGCTTGGAAACTTTTCTTCTTCCTCCCAAAACCACAAAGGCCTATAAATAATGCCTCCCACAGTTAGAGCTTTCAAAATTGCAGTTATTCTTAGAAGAGTTCCAACATAATATGGATTAAACAACTGCAAATGAAAGAGACAAAGGGGAAGAGAGAGAGAGAGAAATTAAAAAAAATAAAAAAGGAGAGAGAAAGAAAAAGAAAAGCCAGTTTCAACATCATGGAATACAGCAGATATAATCTTTCTGCCGAAAGGGTAGAAAGCCCCCTTGTTGCTCAATGATGGTAAGACAATGTGATGCTACATAGGACCAGCTGGAGGCTGTGGGATATAACTAACTCAGAAAAAATAAGTAAAACAGCTCAATAAAGAGGAGAGTGAAATTTGTGTAGTATGTCCAGGACAGAGCTCTTAGGGATACTTGGATACTTTGTATTTAGTCATCTGAAGCTGATACCACACACCAATGATATATAATTCACATCTAAATACATACATATATATATATATATATATATATATATATATATATATATATATACATACATACATCTACTTATACGCACATTTACATATTCACGAGGTGGACACATTCTGCATAGTTGGTATGATGCTAGTAGGTATCATTTACCTGAGGACCTGGTGAACTACTTGGTTCAAGCAATAATGATGATATTGGGAGAGGAGAGGAAGGAAGAGGAGAGGAAATTTCCAATTTCACTGAAATCTCTCGCCATCATAATAATCAGGTCAGCATCAGAGTCTCCAAAAAAGCGACCAGTTGACATTGGGGACAGAAGGAGCAGTCATAAGTTTGACAGACGATTAGGTGGAAGGTGGTCTAAAATGGCTACATCTAACAGCAAACCTCAGCTTTACAGGGAACATATGACTCAGGTTTAAGAAACGTTGGGGGTTGCTTAATCAGAAATATTTACATTTTCAAGGCCACTGCCATGGTGCTTGAGCCGGAATTAAAACTTTAATAAGCTTGTTTAACCATCAGGTAGAAGAACTATGAACTGCCCGAGACAGAGTCAGTTCTCTCTCTTGTGTGTTCCTTTGCACTTAGGACATTCTATTTATACAACATTCCACATGATGTTTCCATGGCTTGATATGCCTTTTAAGTTCTCCCATTAAGCTGGGAATTTTCCTATAAAGCTGGACAGATTTTATACTGGCACATAGAGGGTTAAATGAATGAAGACAGAATTATCGAACAAATGAAAAACCTGAACATGGATTAGAATACACTGACCTTGGTTTGAATTCTGCAACAGCTTTTTATTATCTGTGTGGTCTTGGACAAGTTTCTCACTTTCTTTGAATAATATCTAAAAGGCTAGTTTTATGGATTAAACAAGATAGTATGCAATGTACCTAGCATAATGACTAGTAAAAAGTACACACTCCACAAATATTCACCCCTTTCTCACCCCTTTATTCACCCACAAATATTCGCCCCTTTTTTGAGGCCCATGCTGTGTCTGGCTCATGTCTTATTTTCAGCAGTAAGCATTCTACCTGGTTGTAGTGGTCATCCAAAGTGCAGTTGCCAGTACTCGAACTGAGTTGCTGCCCGTTGGTGACAATACAATTGCCATGGTAGCCTGACATTTCACAGCACACTAGATACTTTGTGATCAACAGGGACTGATGATCGGATCGGTGAGCAATTCAGTTACACTTAAGAATCCTTATAAAAGTATATGGTGGTTCCCATATCTGCTTATAAGAAGCATTCTACACGAAGGCTACTTCATAGGAATATTTTCTCTCTCTTTCTCTACGTTCACACATACTTGAGAAATCACACAATTGCATAGTGGTTCATGCATTGTGTGGCTATGTTATATTTAAGTACTGGAGGGGGAAGTGAACAATGGTTCAGAGAGAACTGGAGTATTACTAAGGAAGAGAAATTTGCTTTCCTTACAACATAAGCAGAACAAAATCTTTGAAAAGGTTATAGGAAAGCAGTGGTTTCCCCTTCAAATCAATACCACACCCACTCTTTCATAGCTTGTAGAATCAGGAAATAACGCAAATACTTCTAAGTGGAGGAACATCTAAAAATATAATTGGATACATTAAAATTGAAGTGACACCTTTTCGGATCTGGTTTATTGACGTGTCATATAAGGAATTGGAATCCACATACATAATACAGGACTGGTTAACGAGCTAAGATTCATATACAGCTTACTAAAGATGTGTCACTCGTCTTCATTTGATTCAGTGAGCACTGAAACACAGCATTTTCTATTGATATTCCTCCTTCAGCATATGGTTTCTCGTTATTGTGAAGTATTGAGAGTTTTGAGAAGACTTTGAGATACCTCTGACTTTTTTTTACATTATGACCTAAGGGAAAGGGGAGAACTTCTTCTTTATGGAGAATTAGAGAATCTCTTAGGTAAATTGTGAGACTTCTGCAAAATCTTTCCAGTAACAAGCAACTCCATAATTCTCCACCCTTTCCCTCACATTTGCCCCTAACCTCATTCCCGTATGACTTATTTTTGTATTTACTCTATGCTTTATACTACCTCTGTTTTAGTTTTCTAACCATATCCCAACTGCCTCACCAGTCTCTAAGCTGTGAACGTAACCTCCTCTCTAACTGCACACAAAACCTTTCTGTAGTGCTTCATTGTTGCCACTGTTGGGTGGCAAGAAATGTCTATGTAAAAATACGTATAACTTACATGTCCGTGTTAAAATAGTAAAATAGGAAACGATTTCTTCCTAATGCCTATCCCTCACCCACCTGGCCCCATATTCTCAAACTACATGGAACTCTGTTGTAAATGAACTTCTTGAAAAACAACTCCAGGCTACTTAGAGAAGTAACAGCTTCTACGTGATGTGAAATAGACTTTAATGTTATGATAAGGATGTGGCTTTATAGTTTTGCCCTGATTCATGGTTTTGAGGACACATTTTTTAAAAATATAGTTTATGAGAGTTACATTTACATTTATCTGCATGAAATGTTGCTACTAAAACAAGGACATTTAAAACCAAATGCCTTTTCTGCAAAGAGATAAGATAAAGTTATACAATGATTGAAAGAGTTCTGTGCAGTGCAGAACCCTGGACCTGGTGACCTCTGGACACTTTTCTGGCCTTATCATCCATGCATTTATTATTCTTAAGTTATTTATAGCCACATGTTAAATCATTTTCCAAAATTAAGTCTTCTTTGTTATGTGGGTTCACCCAGAGGAAGAAAAGACCAGATTCTCTCAGCAGCCAATATATTGGTAGTACTACTCATTCTATTTATCTGTAACTCTTAAAGGACAACTGTACCCCTTTGTTTTAAGAAGGTCAGCAATTATCACAGCTGTTCTGCTCCTTAAAGTTATTCTGGAATGTATAATGCATCCTATAAGAAAAAGATGGTAGTCTCTTATACATTAGGGCCATATTTGGAAGAAAGCAATTGAGTTTCTATTCAATTCATAATTTTTTGTATCATGACCATTTCAGAGTTTAGAGACTGTCCTGGCTTATAGGAAGAATAAGTATCATCAGATAACATTTTATGTATTACTGTACCCTACAACTGAATACAAATCTCTGAGGACATGCCTTTTAATTATAAAACTTGAGGTAGATGCTGAGGAATCATCCAAGTCATGATAACTGCCTGATAAATTTCTTTAAGTAACTTACATTTACTTTAGGGAGAAGCATGTGAGGGCAAATCCAGGACTCACAGATGGATTCAAATAAACATATACTTCAAATTCATGTTATAAAATAACAGAAGCCATATATCATGAAGAAGTCTGAAAGAACTCGGTGAGAATTTTATTCTGCTATATGATTTGGGGAAACATATGATACGTTGTTTGAATTTTTGATGCTTCCCATTCTTCAAAACCCCAAAAAGCCCATACCCCATAGGACTGTTTGTAGAATTAAACATTTCGGTGCACATCAATGCACAGATAATGAGTGCTTATTAAATGTATGTCCTCTTCCAATGAAAATCTTTCTTTTGAATCATCCTCTCTCTCAGGGTTGGCACATGACTGTTCATAGTTCAAGGCTGTTTCCAAAATCATACAAAGCCATAAATATTAATCTTTAGTACCTTTTCCTAAAAATAGGAACAGCCTATAATATGTGATATCTTTGTAAGTCCTCAGAATCATGTCCATTATCAAAGAGTGTTTGGTCATAATTCATAAGTAGATACATTGTATCACAAATAGAAGTGTCATTATATCATAAACTAGGAATAACCATGGCTTCAGGCTAACCTGTGGTTGGCAATTGCAATTTTTTAAGATTCTAACCACCCCACTAGCCATCTCCCTCCGAACCAGAAAAGCCTTGTTTTGTATTTAATTAAAAGGAAGGCACATTCTCAATGCCTGCAGATACCAGGTAAGTTTGACTCTGGGTGATGATAATCTATGTCAGAACAGTTCAACTTGAGAACGGACGTATGTAACTTGCAGGGCACGAAAGATGCACCAGGAACTGAATACTGGCCTCAGGTAAGACCTCTGTCTCTCTCTCGTGCGAATTGCCTGAGAATTAGAATGAATCACCGCCCTGGCACACTTGTATGCCTAGTTTCTCCTTCCAAGAGATGTTAATATTTTGTCTGATTTTTGAATAAAGAAGGCTTTAAGGAATAATTTTAAAGATGAAATAACTCTTCATAGCTAATAAATGTCAGTAGTGAAAATACTATGGCTAACTGATTGCCAGAAGTCCATGGATTCCTTAACCTGCGAGGAAAGCTTCAGCATGGTGGCTACTTTAGTATCATTTCCAGAGGCCATTTCTGGTTATTGTGCAGGAGGAGGCTGGCCTTTAGGAGCAAACCTAACCTTGTCAAGTGCAACCTTGATCTCTCTCCGTCTCTATTCTTATTCTCTGGCAATGAAGAATCAGAAAATTAAAGAAGTTAATTAGAAAGTTGAAAGAAAAAAAACCTAGTTCTTAAATAATTTTTTTAGAGTGTTAAACATAGACATGTGTACATGGTTGAAGAAAAAAATATTAAGTGCTACGTGCAAACCTGTGGCAGCTACAAAGTCGATTCTTGTCTTCTGTCATTTGACAACCCTGGGGGGCAGATGTAATACACAATATGACATTAGAGATATTTAAATTTAAGACATATCATAATGTCAGGATCAGTGAAGTTTACATGTTTCTTCTGACTGAAGGGGCCCTCTAAATTGATTGTTAAACTCATATTGTTTCTGAAGTGTTAGTTCCTTATACCAAAAAATTCAAAATAATTGAGATATGTACCTGACACTAAATCAACAAATGTAAAATTTTATTTAATTATTTTCGGAAGGACTTAGAATTATTATTCTTAACTTCTTTATACATTCCCCCAAATACATTCAGGCAAGTAATTAAATCACCTTTACTTTTTCATGGGACTATACCCATGTTATTCTAGGCCCATCAGGTGCATTGACCTTACATTGAGGGCAAATTTGGAAAAAGTATTCAAGTTTTAATAGTACCTTAAAAATTTTTAATGTTCATTTATTTTTTGAGGGAAAGAGAGAGAGAGAGAGAGAGAGAGAGCGCAAGCCGGGAAGGGGCAGAGAGAGAGGGAGACACAGTATCCAAAGCAGGCTCCAGGCTCTGAGCTGTCAGCACAGAGCCTGATGGGGGGCTCAAACCCATGAACCGGGAGATCATGACCTGAGCTGAAGTTAGAGGCTTAACCAACTGAGCCACCCAGGCACCCCAGTAGTAACTTTTAATAATGGGTATTATTGCTTTGGTGCAACTAGTTGTAGGATGAAGCGTTTCCTAAAATTCACCAACCTAAACCTGTCTCTCAAACACCACTTCCTGAATTTTGCAGCAACACCCCTCTTTGTGTGAATTGAAGAGGAAAGCAATGGCTGACACCCCAGTAGCGAACTTTACAGGAAAAAGTGTGAATGTATTGTCCTCCCTAGAATTTCTTGTTTTCAAAGTAATTTTGGAGGTGTCATGGTGGCCAAGTATATTTCTGTAACTTACAAATGATACTAATTCATCCTCAGGCAATAGTCTGTGCTGAGAAAATAAAGCTCACTAGTTTATTTCTTTGAAATTCAGTTCTCCTGTGAGAATTTTCTTTAAACTATACTTATTCAAGCATATCTGCTTTTACAAGCTTAAAACACACACACACACACACACACACACACACACACACACACACACACACACACGAGTTACCGTTTTGAGTCATTTGACATCTAATCATAAACCAGTAATTCTTTTCAAGTTATTCAAGTGGCTATTTATATTAAGCATTATCTTTGTACATTTTCATGAGAGTAGAAATCTTACAAATACTTTTCTAGATTTGAAGTTTTTAATATGTGTCTACCTCTTTCCACTGGTAGGTGAATTAAACTATTTCTAGGGGATTTAAAAATCTCACTTAAAAACAACTAGGACTTGTCACACAATTAAGAAAAATGTGAACTAAAAAAATATCTTCCCCGTCTTTTAGGTTAAACATAAATTTCTTTTAAAAAAGCATATTAAACTTATCCATAACTATTCATTTTGAGCAAAAGACCTCTGAAGAGGAGTTAGTGCTTGGTAGGTGAACTGTTTTTCCAGCCAATCCATTTGACATGGCCACACAGTGACACTGAGAACAGAGGAGAGTTAATAGCACAAGCATCACAATCCTTTAAGAAAGGGGGAATAAAATAATTTTATGATTCAGCTTTATTTTTTAATTGTGAGACTTATTGTAAAAGAAGAAAAACAGGCAACATGTGGTAACTTTAGTCAGCATTTCTGAACTGGGAATGATAAACACCTCTGCCTGGCTCTGGCATTTATCAGGACTGAGATATTATTACCACATAGAGTCACAGCATGGTTACTGTTATCATCGGAAAAAAGAGCCAGCTAATCTTAATGGTTTGTAAAGCCGTTACCTGCACTGGTCTGACATTTATCATGATCATTTTACCACATGGGTCCTACATAGCAAAGGTCTTTTATCTGGAAGGGACATCACTATGAATTATTATTTGCAGCTAGGTAGAAAATTGTATGTTGTAGATACCTTTTCTCATTATAAATCACATAGTCACATTTCACCATTTCCCCCAGAAAGCTGCTGAGCCCAGGTTTTTTGCCACAGCTTGCTTTCCTCTCCATCTCTCTCTCTCTCTTTATAGTTTCTTGAAAATATTAGCCATTTTTTTCATTAATACCTTTAATATAATTTTTGAAGAACTATGTAGACAGTAGGTGAACATATGGAGATACTTTTATTATAGTTAGGGGACTTTCCTTCACATTCTGGGAAGGGACTGGCCAGTACTTTTAGAAATTGAAGTTGATAAACGGTCTACTTTTGCTGTTGTTGTTGTTGTTATTGTTGTTGTTGTTGTTGTTGTTTTAAATGCTTATTCTCCTTTCTGTCTTGGTGGGCAGACTTTTTCTGTTCCTGACCTTGCCAATAGAGTATTTACCAGTAGATCAAACAAAATTTCCGATGCTTGATTTGAAATCCTCAAAACACTAATGCCATCTCTTGCTTGAAATCCTTAGCTTGGAAATGTGTTCTCAGGGGGAGAAAATAATACTTTTATTTTGCCAGATTGTGAGTCTGTTCAGATTTTGTTTTAGCACGTTACAATGGGGTAGAAGTTTCCGCCAACAAATTTGTTTAAAAAGATGCTTAGGTTCTATCCTTATCTATGTCCTAATCATATAAATTAACATATTATATAGAAGAAATGAGGATATTAAAAGGTACCATGTTTTAGAACCACGAGACCAAGTCAGTAAAGTGAAATGCATTAATTTGACAATGGAAAATTGCAGTGAAGAGCCCAAGTTGTTTACCATGGGGAAGAAATGAACAAATCCTCTCTTTTAAAAAGATTGAGACAACTAATCTTCTGAAAGAGATATTTATATATTTCCTTCTTTCTCAAGTGTTCCATTAGGAATAAACAAGCCAGAAATTCTGCACTTTTATAATGAAGAGGGAGGAGAACTCCTTGCCATTTTTGCATTTAGGAAGAAATGTGCAAGAAGAATGTGACAATTTAAGCAAATCAAGATTGTTTCAAATGGATCACAAACGGGACTTTGTGGGATATTTTATACTAGCATGTGAAGCAAACAGTAAATTTGAAAGGAGGATTTTCTCAATGGTCTAGTTCTGATGTGTTTTCCCATTTCTTTGTGTGTTTAAAAGAGGCTTGGATGTGGTGTTTTAATATTGCTTCGGCTCTTTTGCAAATGAGTTCTGGAGAAATATTCGCACATGAAGGAAAGCCGATGTGCTGTAATGCTGACAGCAGCTGGGGGGATATGAATGAAGAAACCAGATTCCCAAGGCTGAATTTAGCAAAAAATAAACACCTATCATTCCATTAAAAAAATTACCATTTTAAATGTTTATGGGCATCAATAGCAGACCACTCTCCCTTTGATAAAACCAATATATATGTATATATATATATATTTCCCCCCCCTCAAATAACTCCATTCCTTAAGGGGTGTGATAGAAACTTTAACCTGATGTGCAATATTTTGCAGTGAAGCGCATTCGTTTGCTGCCCTTGTTACATTTGGTTACACATTAATTTTTATATTATTCTGCATTTCTTCCAAAGGAAACAGTTTCTGTTTCAGGAACCTGCCAGACATGCTCGCATAAATTTGGGTGTGGCGCAGGAGGGGGTGGTTGGAGGAGGTCATTTGTGAAATTAACCTGTCCTTTTACTGCTTAAGATGAGTTGCTCACACTTTGGTTCAGTGTTCTAAGATTTCATTGGAAAGCAGTGGTCCAGTATACCAACACACTGCCTTACCAATCAGAAAAAGGCTACACTGATTTCAAACAAACAAACAAACAAACAAACAAACAAACAACAAACAAGCTTTTTTATTCTTCTATTTCAGAATGACTCTTTTGTTCTAGTTTAACATTTTCCTGCCATTATTGCCTCCCCCCCCCCCAAAACACTGCAACCTGGGAGTGCTTCCAATAATTAGCCAGGGGCTTTGCTGCTTGGATTTTTCTCCTTTTCTGGGGAACTGGGTGAATCGTTGAGTGCTAATGAATGTCGGAGACTTCTAGCAGTGGTTCGAGCCAGGCACAGCGCGGGCAGACGCTTTCAGCTTCCCACTGTGCCGCAGTGCAAGCCTCCCCGCTGGTATGTTTACCATAGTTTTAATGTCTGCGAAAAATTCCTGATGCAACCGAATTATGTGGTGCCCTCTTGTTTGTCTAACCCCACCCCCACGCCCTCCACCCCCAATTTGGCAGATTCCTTTTGCCCCTGCCTATTGCAGAAAGCTCCTTCTCAACTTTGTGGCCATCTTACCACTCCAATTCTTGCCATGAGAGCCCAGCTGCTCTGGAGGACCAGACACGGTCAATCTAGAAGTTTCCGGAGGATTACACACACACCACTCTACTTATGACACCTAATAACAGACATCCTCCCTTCCACTGCATTTGAATTTCATCGGAGGTAATGTTAGAGCAACAAAATTAATCATCGGTATTGACAAAACTAGCTTAAAAACATAAACGTGCTTGGTGAAATACACTGTGCCTTTAAAGAAATCTATTGAAAGACCTCAGACAATCACTGCAAACTAAATAATGTGCTCTAAGACGAAAACAACCAATCTGTGATTTGACTTGATTTATTCTTTGTCCTTTTCTTAAAAATGGTTATCTCAAAGAAAATGACCATTCCATTATATTGTAAATTGATGAATTCACCAAGTGTGATGCACAGTGAAGTTTTTAATGAATATTCATACAACTCTTTCAATCCATTAACAGGACTTAAGACAATGAGGACTTAAGACTCATTCCCATTTAGACAGTAGAGGGAAAGTGGAATTAATAGCATAAACAGCCCTCGGAAAGTTTAACTTTAATGTATCAAACTCCAGGTGCCAGAGTTTGAGGAAAATAACCAATAATAGCCATTTTTTACATATTTGATGGGACTGATTATGCAATGTGCAACTCTAAATGGCTTATAGCACATTGTAGCATGGTTCCATCCCATTGGCTACAGTAGGGTGCAGGCAGATGGATGACAGTGACAGGGAGAGAAGTGCTTTTGCTTAGCCGTGCGTTAAGATGCCATCCAGAAGCTCTGTGCACTGCAGACACTTCATTAGGATGCCAGGATAATGGTAAACTACCACTCAGAGTGACACCCCATTTCCTGCTTACTGAGCGCTCCAACCTCGGCAGATGTCAACAATCTCACAGTGCTACAGAGCAGACCTAACTTTCCAGCCACTTTGACTCCAATTTTTTCCTCCTAACAGTGCCATACATTATGTGCAATATGTAACGGCAAACACCTCACCAAAAACAAAATCTGCCCAGTTCGTTATGACTGGAGTGAGTGCTTAATTTTTTGCCTTTGAAAAGATGAGGTACAGCGATTTGGGTAAGAGAATACATCCAGTCACTAACCTAACCTCAAAATTTCTTGCTATGATTTCCATTTGCTAATCAGTTCAAAGTGTTAATTGTGTGGTGAACTCTGATTAATAGTAGTTAAACTCTGATCACAGGGGATATGACTGTTTCTTTTAATTAATGTCCATTCCAAAGGTAAGAGATTGTGGAATTCCTTTGTTAAAGATTTTAAACTCCGTTTCGGTGTGGTTCTTAGTTGTCTGCCAAGAAAAGGCTGACTTGAGCATCTGGATGATATTTCCTCTGCAAATGTATAACTTGAGGCCATTCGCACACCACCTTACCAGCAATTCAAGCCAATAGCAACTTTTTTTTTTCCTATAGTGTAAAGTCCAAAATTCTCTTTATGGAGAACGAAGGTGTAATTTAGATAATGAAAAGAAAAATTCCCCAGATGGAAAAATAATACTTTGAAATCTATCATGACGATACATGATTGATTTACATTTTGTCATTCTAAGCATCTTCTTAGAAGTTCAAAGGGTCTTGCAAATGGCAGGACTAAAAATAAATATCCTCCTCTGAGGCCTGTTTCCATTTCCAGGTAAAGACGCAAATGTAAAGGAGAAGTCATAGGCAGAGGTCACACTCCAAAGGAGAATTTGAATGCAAACTTTCAATGTGATATCCTGTAAAAAGAGGTGATGCAAATCTTGACTTTTGGTTTAAAGTGGCATCTGGTTGGCAACACCTAACCACCTCTTGGAACCTGTCACTAACTCTGCTTGAACACAAAGAAAACAGACTAGAGTTCCTAAAATAAACAGGAGCTGCCAATCAACATGGTGTCAAGGAACTAAGGATAATTTCCTTGAAGACAGATTGAATTTAATTGGAAAATGCCAGGTGGTGGGACCACCTGAGCTATGGAGCTATTGAACCAGAGAGCTTGACTTTCTGGAAACAGATACGTCCTTCTCTTTCTTCAACTATCTGGTCTCAAAATCAGTTTCGAGGTCTACGCCAACCTGAAACACTGGGCAGCACTCTCCATTCTACAGAGCTAATCCCGTTGAGTAGTGTGACTGTTTTCTCTATTTCCTTTCTCACCAGTCCTCTCCCATTCTAACTATAGACCAGGACTCCTTTTTCACCTGTAATAATTTGGAGATAGTGGTTTTCATAAAATAACTGAGGAGTCTGAGAGTGGAAGGCAGGAAGGATGCTCTGATCATGGCACAGATTACAATAGACACTGTCATCCCATATGTAAAATGTAGGAGGGATGGAGACTGGTAAAAATTCTGTTAGGAATAAATTCTTTGAATTCTAATGTTTTATTTATGTATTTCATCTTTGAGAGTTGAGTGAGTTAAGGAATATAGTGGGAGAGGATATTCGATATCAAGGTGGTGGGCCATAAGATACTAAATATGCTAGGTAAGAATTCATATAAGAGCTATGGTTATCAATTTGTCATTTGGGAATAGCTCCAAGACAAGGATTTGACTCAAAATGAGGCAGCGGGTAAAAGGCAATATGTGTATTTGGTTACATTTTCACCTTTTGAGATGACTAAACACAACAAAATTTACCACAGTGCATGACTTTTAAAAACACTCATTTCAGATAAGAGAACAATGCTCAGAAGCGCAGAACTTTCACAATGACCATGAGACAAATAGGAAACTATTCAGCACCTTCAATAGAATTTGAAACATCAAAGATTCGAATAAAAAGGAGCAGCAGGCCTCCATAAGGAGAGAGTAGGGTAAGATGGAAAGATGAATAGGGTGGATAGGATAAGAGGGCAAGGAGATAGTGAGGAGAAAGACAGTGGGAAAACTAAGAATGCAAAATACTTTTTTTTCAACCGCCAAAAATTCCATTCAGTGATATGGATGCCAAACTAGAGAAGCTTCCCCAGAATTTGGAAATGAAAAAAATGATAGGAAAAAGACATGTTGGAAGTCAGAGAATTGAGAGACTATGATTTGTAAGTATCCTTTAGGGAGAAACCTGTATTGAAAGCTATACAATAATCAAGGCAAAATTAAAGCAAAATTCTGAGAA
The DNA here is from genome assembly GCF_024362965.1 of Panthera pardus. NCBI lineage: Eukaryota > Metazoa > Chordata > Mammalia > Carnivora > Felidae > Panthera > Panthera pardus. The sequence continues at coordinate 86,623,483 of NW_026526655.1, forward strand.
TAAACAACAACAACAACAACAACAACAACAACAACACTATCTGAATATTTAAAATGATGGCCGGATTCTAAGAAAACTCGACTGAGTAAAGACGCTACCTAGACGTATTTTGGCAAAGCTTTGAAGTGATAAAGATCAAGGATAATCCTACAAGTATTCAAACAAAAAGAAGACAAAGTAAGCTCCCTCAGACTTTCCTAAGACTGATTTCCCTAAATTCTAAAGTAAAACAAAGCAGTATCTACTGTTTATAGGGTGAAAATTGTGGCCCCAAAACTCTCGTGTTATCTTTTGCATGTTAAAACAACAGAAAGACATTCTCATTCATGCAGAGATTTATAATAGCACTGTTTTCTTGAAAAGTTTACTGGAAGGTTTATGTAAGCCTACCAAGTGATGAATCAAAATTTGTAACTCAAAAATAGAGACATTATAAACAAAACTAAGTATCTATTTAGTTTGGACCCAAAACTCAGAAGGCACTATTGGATTATTTCTCTTTGGCTCCTGTTTCATTCTCAGACCAAGAGTGGTCTTCTCTTCACAGTTCAGGTGAAAGCTCTGGGGACATATGATGACCATTTAAAATGGTGACTGGTGCTAGTCAGTCCTGGCATTTGCTGGCAAACACCCTTATTGGAACATCGCACTGGAGAGTTACTAAACAAGACCTCTCTTCCCCTTTTAATAATCAAAGCCTCAGAGAACAGCAGAATGTTTACTCCCATTGCTAAGACTCTTTGGTAAACATGCTTTGTATCTATAATAATTGTGTTGAAAAAACTGAGTCTGGGGACAGTTGAAGTGATAAAGACTGACAAATCAAGTAGTAATAGGGATTGTATATGAATTTTCCTATGTGACATACTTTTTTTTAAAGAATCTAAGTAGGCTAGGGAAAAAATGTCAAGCAAACAGGTCAAAAAGAAATATCCCCAGAATATGGTGATGAAATTTAGAGTGTTTTTAATTTTCTTCTTTTTACTTTTCTGTTCAAGTTAGCCTCAATAAATATTTATTACTTTTATAATCTGTTACAAGGGACAACTTAAAATAAGCTTGTATAATTGCTTAGATACCACATAATTATGTGTCTTTACTAAATAGTTTATTGAAAAGCCTAGTAGAAAACATACCAAAATATTAACCAGAAGTTCTCTTTGAAGAGCAGTATGGATGATTTTCTTTCATTTTTAAAATTCGTTTTCCAAATTTCCTGTAATGAGTATGTGCTATCTTGATAATAAAGATAATTCACGTTTGGTACACGTGATAACCTTCAGTTGCTCTATGACACAGGAAAACATGCTATTTTCACAGATGAAACCATTTCTAGGAAAATAACGTACTAGACTTTCTTTTAGGTATTTCTGTTGCAGTTACTTTCTTGTTTCGTGAGTATATTCCAGAATCAAGAAAGCAAAGTCAAAATTTGACACTTTCTTCTCATGGCTGAAAATATTGGGCTAAGGGTGACTGCAGGGAGAACACAGAAGATAGAAAGTGCCACAGTGCACAGTACTATATATTTGCAACCTGAAGAAAGGCAGCTGATCCCGCAGGGCCTTGTATGTAAATATATTTTAGTTCCATGTTCTAATTTCTGTTTCTTCCTCAAACAAATCTTTTCTTAGAGTATTATATTGCTTATTGGACTGAACTTCTGAAGAGTGGAAACTAAAACTTATAGCACTAGTTCAAGGATGAGATTTCATGGTAGTATTTTGAAGTTAAAAAATAAGCTGATATTCATTTTGTGCTGAAATACACCTATCCCTTTAAGCCACACCCATTTCTCTTCTCTTTTGGAAACTATATTCAAAGACTTTCTCTGCTTATAAAATCAAAGAATGAGGAAGTCTCCAGCTAATTTATATCCTTAAACTTTACTCCTGTCCCAATTTTTCTGTACATATTAGATTCCCAGTTAATATCTGGTTGATTGAATTGACTCACTTCTTTAGGTCACTTTACATGCATAGTGACAAATTATTGTTCATAGTTAGCCTCAATAGTCAGGGCCTAATTCTTACAAGTAGAAACACAACCAAAAGTTAAATATTCAGAATGTGTAAGTTGCTGGGCAAATAAAAATTAATTTTTTTTGGTTTAAATTTTATTCAGAATTAGTGTTCAGTTTGTCAGGACCACTAATCTGCAATGGGTAGGAAGCCAGTGTATCTGTAATATTTAAGAGGGCCCCCTGATGGTTAATCTTAGAAATGTCTTCTGACTCCTTTCTGTCCTCCAGCTGACCAGACATATTTATGCAGGTGTAATTGGCCATGTGACTTGAAGTGAGTTGAGATGGGTGCAATGTCCGCCCATATTTGATTCGTGTCACTTCAAAATGAAGTATTTTCAAAAGCAATCATTTCGTTTAAGGGAAATAAAAAGGCAATCTCCAACAAATAGCTAGAAATGTAAGAATATGGAGAATGTTTTAAACAAAATTAGACTAAAAAGTAAATGTACACACATTACAATGACATTCCTTAAAGAGGTTGGAAGTGATTGCTCTAGTAAGGGACTAGTGTTTTGCAAAGGCCGTTCTGTTCTTTTAAAACAAGTTTTTGGCTGAATTTTAAAAAAGAATAAAGTTATTTTCTCATATAAGCAAGCAGTGGGCCTTTTCACTGGCAGACATATTCTAGGATTTTAGAAATAAAAAAGAAAATAATAATAAAGGATGCAAATGATATTCTTCCCCAGCTAACGTATTTTTTTTTTTCAAAAAAAGTAAACATCAGCTCCTCAAGGGAGATTTCGATTTGAAGACTGTTTATTATATCATTTGAATAGGACTAGACCTGGCCTTTTGACTTTGAACCACTACCAAATTTCAGGCTGTGAGGAAATTGTTCTACATTTCCTGACAAATTGAGTTAAGCAGACATTAAGTGGGCTTTAAGAAAACAAATGGCCATCTTTATCACAGGTGGACACTGATGGCTTAATGGGGCCTGGGCTGATTGTATCACTTCTAATGGCTTGACGGGAAGCATTAGGGTTTTTGCATAAAGAACTGGCATTGCGAACCCTGCTAACACAGACCTGTCAAGCGCTCTGTATCCCTTTGTGCACGGAAGCAGATGTTTGTATGTATACTATGAACTGGCATTAGAGCAAGCGACAGATGCCTGTATGAATGCCAGGTTTGTGAATTTTTACAGCAGGAGCATGTTCTGAGGAAGTGCAGCCCTGCCCTCTATCATAGGTAATTCCCAGTGGAACTTGCTAAATCCCAGCTATGTTTTCATTATTTGGCTTTCCTAGCAACTGGATGAATGTGTCTGTCCTGAAAATGCAAGATGAGAGCCCTACCAAATTCTTACAGATTTGCAAATAGCTTGTCTGTGTTTTGAACTTGGACTTTCCAGGCAACGCTTTGCACTCTAATCGCCACCAACTTACTCAGAGGAGCGGGTAGTATTATAGCTCTCTAATTAAAACTTACTTCAATGTTTATCTGTCAGTCCTCCCCCATGGTCTCCCTACATTCCCACCCCCACCCTCCAGGAAATGCGAATTCCGTTTGTAGGTTTTTCTCTCCTGCAACATAGAGAACTTACACTCTGGTTGTCTGTCAACAATAGAAACAGGTAGCTTGCAGTCCATTAAACAAACACAGTGCCCCCCTCACTTTTATTTGACATTTTATTTGGCTGTGACAAATGAGCAGCAGTTGGATTATAACATAATTTGTCTTGTCTTTATTACCAGCACAAAGGACACCATTCATTAATTATTCTGCCGTTGCAGCTTAACACTGACTGGAAAGGTCCCTCTTCGGACAGATGGCGGGGACGATGTTATTTATATCAATCAGCCAAAATCCTCAACAAGGATTACTGTTCCTGAGACTACAATGATTTATTTCTTTTTACCTCACCCTCCCTCAACCCCTTCTGCTTTCAGAGATTTCTCTATAAAAACGAAATTTGATGGGAATCTTAAAGCAAAGCCATATTTAACCTGTTAGCTTGCAAAACAACATGCATGCTACATCAGTTTAACTGCATGACATTAGCTGCATATTTTTTAAACTGCTCGGGATTTTTGATCTTCCATTCTAGAGCAAAAGATTAACCGAAGGTCTCAGGGTAGCAAGTTCAGCAGAAGTTTGCCTCTTCTGTGACATTGTATTGCTGTGGCCCATGGGAGTCCCCCCGCCCCCCACACCCCCACCAAGGATATAGTGCTGTCAAGATTTTTTTTGCCTTTGCGGAGATGAGATGATCCATCTTATTCCAGAGTCCACAAGACTTTCTGCAAGATCAGCTAGGATGTTTGGACAAAATAAAAATAACAACTAAAACCGAAAAATCAGAAACACCCTTACCTCCCGTGTAACTTAGAGTTAAAAGAGTGAAGATCTCTGGTTTCTCCTGTCCCCACACATCTATGTAGAATCATGAGGTGGTTATGTTATTTGGGTGGCAGTGCTGGGTGGTTTACCTTGCTTGTTTTGTGTTGCTAACAATTCTGTCCAATACATGCTGATCGAGCACTAATACAAGACTAGCCCGAACTCAGATGTGACGTTCTTCTACATGTTTTTCGATAGTGCTTCTGAGATGTGGCCATTTCTCCAATTAAAATCTTTAGGAGAAGAGTATGTGCAAAAAAAAAAAAAAAAAAAAAAAAAAAAAAAAAAAAAAAAAAAAAAAAAAAGACTATTGGGGCTGAGGCACTGAAAGTTTTTTTTTTTTAAGTTCTCTGACTATAATAAGGAAAATAATGCAGAAAGTTTTTTGTCTTCAGAAATTATTGGTATAACCTTGCTATCCTGATTAGTTTGCAAATATTAAAAGTCCCATCAAGACAAATATCAGCAACATGCAAATACCCTTGCAGGTTGTGATTAAGATTTTAAATGTATCCTTTTGCTTTTAGTTAATGAAAAACAAAGTCTTGGAGGATCTAAGTTGTAATTTATTAAACATGAAAGGCTCCTTGATGAAATATAGAAATGAGATATATTTTGCATTTCAAAGATTTAAGCTGACAACTTACTTGCATGCAAATAAGAGCAAGATTTGTAAAAATATTTGAAAAGAAATTATTCCTGAATGTACTTATTACAATAATGTGGCATGTAGATAAGAGAAACACACAGCATTAAAAGACATTCATTTCTCCAAAGTCTTAAAATTAGCTTCTTTCTGCCATTGTGTATTAATGTTCTTCTTCAGGAATGCAGCATATTAAAGAACTGAACAGAATTAGTAATAAATTTGTTAATTACAAATTTAAGCAACACAACTGTGTTGTTTTCCCAATATGTTTTTTTTTCAAAAGCAGAATTGCTAATGCATTTTAATCATTTATGTATAAACATTTGAGGATAAAATATTCTGAAGTTTATCAATTTCAAGAGCTGTTTATTTGCTAGCAAAATAGGCCATGTTATACAACATATATCTTATCATTTTTGCTCATCAAATCCCCATTTGCTGAATGCAAATTTTCCTGGTCTAAGTGCTCTTGCACCTCAATTTAAATGAATAATAGGATCGACTCTATTAAAATCAGTTTAAGGTTGCCATGGGTGACATATCAGTAGGGTTAAAATGAGAAAAAAAGGTCACAGAATCAGTCCTTACAACCTGTTTTTTATCATAATGAAGCATATGTAAGACTCAACGAAGGCTTAAATAACAATATGTCACTTAGGCAATACTTTAGTTTGTGGGTCTTCTTAAAAAATCTTTTCTTTAACCACAATGTATTCCAAACAAAATAAACGTAAAATTATAGTGCCATCAATAACTCCGAGAATGTATTCAGTTGCATTGAAAATTAGAGAGTAAGCTCTTATGCTATTACACAAGACTGACAGATTGCGGATTTGTAAAAATAACAGAGAGCTCCTTAAAAGAAGGAGGAGTAGGTACTTTTGCTGCAGTAAATCTCTTGCTACAAGGAACCAGCTAGGTGTTATAGTCAAATCAACAGAGCATACAGAAACTACACGCAAACATCTCATTTGAGAAAAATGTTGTGTCCTCTGCCAACCAGATTTAAAAGATCATTCACGTAGCTATTAGTAGGTATTACAAACACCACCACCGGGCATGGGCAATATCCTGGAGCAAATCTTTGGGCAGTAGTTTTAGGCTCTTGAAAGCTGAACAAGCGAGACTTTGGGGTTACAGGAATATATATGTGATCATACATCTATGCATCTTCATATTTTAAAAGTCAATCCTGTTTATTAAAGTCTCACTCTTAATGCCGATTTTATATTATTTATGATTCTCATTTGGATTTCACAGAATCGCATTTTTGTTACAAGTGTTATATTTCCTATCTTTTTTTAACCTGCAATAAAAGAAAAAAAATCTTCTTATTTGCTAAGGTTACAGTGTTAGTTTAATTTTCATAGAAGCGGTGGAATATTTTGAAGTGAGTAACATTTACCAAGTCATTAGTTTTATGCAAACTAGGAAGGAAGATGAAAGAAAAAAAATTATCAATTATTTATAGATTGTTAAAATGTATCTTAGTGCACTGCTACTGTATAGAAATGACAATTAGCCAAACTTACCTTCTTTAATTAATAATGCATACATTATGCTCTTTGGGCAACTAATCACCAGCTCTACAAATTTGTTTGACACTGTTGAAGATACCTATCGCATGGGTTAAAAAAAGAACAATGCTCTCCCAGCTGCAGCCAACTTTCAGCCTTCTAGCAATGCTTGAAATGCAGTAGCAGTTCCAGGGAGCAAAATGGTGGTCCTTTAGCTTGACACTATGAATATGGCACCGAGCTGCAGAATGCTGCCTGCCGTGCCTTTGCCACCAAAGAATGCACACTTTATCTCAAACTGGTTACTTATGGGCGAAAACCCTCAGTCTCTATCTCCTGTGTTAATTTCCATTATCTTACAGTGAGAAATTATTGCAGGTAAATTTGCTCTGTTGCCTTAAAGCTGCATTTATCATATCTTCTGAAATGAAATAGAAACATAGTTTGATGAAAGGATGGGCTGTGTGAAAACTGAACTGTTACAGAGAATCCGGGATGAATGGGCACCATGCTTACCACAGAGAATTCCAATCAAACCTGTGATTGCAGCAGTTTGTTGCCACGACTCTCTCAAAATTTATTTTTAATAAGATGTAAACATCTATCTGTAATATATTTAGACCAGAAGGAAAAGGACGTGTTTTTTCAATTGCCTGCCTCTGAATCTCTTCATACTATCAGGATGGCAAACCCAGTCCCCTATTTTACCCATAATTCTGAGGTCAATGGCAGCCACTGGTAAGTTTGTAACTTTCACATATGCTACTGAATTAACATAAAGGCCTAGGCAATCTATTTCTCAGAGGTACAAAAACATAGTATCATACTGAGCCGTATACTCAAGTGGCCAACAGGCTTACTGACATTGGGACCAGGTAGACACTTGGCTGTCAACAATTTTGTCCCAGAGTCACACACACCACATCCAGATAGCAGCTTGTAGCATTTGGAAGGAAAAATAAGACTGGTGCGGCTCCCTCACATATGGTGTTTAACAGACTACACTTCCCATTTGCTCCTCCGAAAGGTGTGCATTTTCGAGGGATAATGCCAAGTGTTCTTTGTGCTATGGTGTCTTTGCATTGAAAGGTGATGTGTCTGACACATTTTGGCAGGCTACCGTGAAGAGCTTAAAATTTTTCCACTGACTTTTACTAAGACTTAAGAGAATAAGCTTGTACTTTATCAAAGGTAATAATCTGGCTTTGGGGATGACAGGGTCATAGTTCTGGAGTGAACTGAGAACATGGATTTTTATTGACGATATTCTTCACTCACTATCCCGTAAAATTTGTTTTGCTGCTTTTTTATTTAAATACATACGGACTAGTAGATCGCCCACCTAAGCAGGTTTATCATTTTAAGTAGATTCTGAATTAGAGCTTTGAAATGTGGGTACAGTAAAACTAGAATGTGTCTTTCTTGTGAAATTCTCTCCTCTTTTTCAGCAGCTTTAAATGAAATGCAGAACAAGAGTCAGAATAAATGCAGGCGACTTTTCTCAGAAGCCTGAGAGAAGAACCAATTCTGTATGTAAACTGAAGGAAATCTTCATTTCTATCATGAACATGGGGTATATCCCCACCCACCATTTAGAAGGATTTCTGTTAGCCTTTTGTGAAAGATTGCTCTCATTTATTTAACTCATGCCACATGGCTTAGCTTTATAACCAGTATAGGATTTCTAGAGATTAAAAAAAATCCATTTTGTATCTATGGAAATACGAATCTGGAATTTAAGCCATAATTGCTGCAAGTTTTCCACATTATAGTATAAAATTGCTGGATTTATTAATGCTGGGCATACTTCAACAACCCCATGGTTTGCCCTGGTCAATGGTTACCTGTCAAAATGTGGTATCATTTTTTAAAAATATTGTATGTTACGGAGAAAAATAATGTGTGGATTTTCTTCTCTGTTTTTGTTTGTTATAAGCAAAGTATTTACAATAATTTATGGAAAGTCTTGGAATTATAAATATTAAGGCATTGCCAAATGATTTAACTATCCCTCCATGGCAAATTGTCCTTAAACACTACCATTTTTTTTTCTTTTTTCTTTTTTTTATCATTTACTTGTGGACCAGCAACACTTGCAGGCTCTTGCCCCTGGCCTTCTGTGAGAATGTTAGTTAGCAATGCTCATAAAAACTCAATTCATCAATGTGAACATAATTTGCTATGAACAGAAAGCTCACAAAAGGGTGAATTTGTCAGATAGACAGGTGGCCTGAGATCTCTCCCTGATACTGAATGATATGAATAATAGATTCTGGTAAATGTATGCCAAGACTTGAGCTGTAAACACAGCTGCCTCCATTCCCTTCCAGAAAAACAGCTTCGAGGACGAAAGCACAGGAACCACGGTTCCACCTGAGGACCTAAGCTTGCACACACACACACACACACACACACACACACACACACACACATCCCTCATTCAAGAAATAAACAACCTCCATAAAAGAGGACAGAGTTAAAGGAATCTTCACGTTTTTCCCTCTCTATGCGAAAGACATTTTACAGCTATCTTGGGCAGGGGAGACTAGATAGAGAAGAGAAAGAAGAGGAAGGAAATAGATTTTCCTAATGGTTCTGGTTCCATATTATTCAAATGTCTTATTTTATAAAATACACAAATCAACAGAGCTAATAAACTTTGCAATATTATAACTCCTGTTTTCTAATGAGCAAAAAGAAGAGAGCAGGTTGGCTCTATGCAGAAGCACTGTGCTTGAAATCATTCTAGTAATTCATGGCTATTTGTCTTATGGGTTATTAAGTATTTATTAAGGTTCAAATGTAATGTAGCCTTTTCTCCAATTTATTCTGAACTTTAAAAATCTATTTTGCAAATTGTTTTCCAGGTAATGCACATACCCACTTAAGAGTTGAATCTCAGGATTTAGAAGATTCTGATTGAGTGCACCATATATTTTTTTAGTCTTTATAGATACTGCTGCATATAGGTTGACCTATTCTGATAACATTTATAACTGACTGTCAACTGGCAAAGACATTGGATAAGTCTTAATACAGTAAAGTAGTATTTCTTAAAGTAGAATACACATATTATTGGGGGTATAAGAGACAAATTTAATCGTTATGTATTTATTTTAAAGAGTATTAAGAAAGTGTAACACTTAAAATGTATGCTTTTATGGACAGTATTACTTAGGATAAAGCTAAATATATTTAAGTATAAAAGTCATTTGGCTTTCAGAAAAATATTACTGAAAATATCATCAATGAAATTAGCATATAGATCAATGAAGTTTGGGAAACCTGACAACCTCATTTCAATCACCAAAATCACATAAAAGATCTTATCAAATATAATTAGAATCATAAGGCCACAGAACATAGAAGAATTGTGACATTTTTAGAGTTGGGATAGACCCTGGAATCCATTCTGTCCTATCCTCCCATTTTCATGGATGTAAAGGCTATGTTTTTCAGAGGAGTAAAGTGAATGACCAAGCCATCTATCTAGTATGGACAAAAATGCAATTAAAAATCAGGACTTGTCATAGGCTAGTGGTCTTTGTCATTAGGAAGAAAGGAACAAGCGAATTTTGGCATCACATTCATTCACACTTGATTTCTAGAAGGAACACTGAATGTTCTCCTCTATAAAAGGTATTTTTTTTCTTGACTCTTTATTGACTAGAGAATCCCTAGGACTTCTTACTAATATTTATTATGGTTTTACCAGCATGCATACACTGAACATGAGTTAAATTTGATGTAGTGGATAGCAAGGCTCTCTTAAAGGAGAGTCAAAATAGAGGCAACCATATTCTTCTCCTTTTGAATTTTCAAAAGAATTAATATCGTCCTCTCTTTTTTCACACGACTTTTCCCTTTTCATTGCACATGAGTCATACATATTGTCTTTTCTCTGATGGCGTAGTAGAACTTTGCATGCAGAAACTACACCTTGTTTATCTTTGGTTTTTAAGTTTCTCATCTCTGTTTCTTCACAGGGTAAGTCCTCAATAACTTTGTTATGCACAAATGAATTCAATTCTTTGAATCCCTATTAATATTGCCTGATCTGTGACTCTATTATCTGCAAACATTATTTCATCTTGTCCAATAAAATTCAACCCATCAAATACTTAAAAACTTTACCAAGCACCTGGTTTAAATTAAATAATGTTCTAAGTGCTATGAATGACAGAGATAATGATTTTTAGTCTTAAGGGCATATCAACTAGGAGGAGTGATATAACATGGACAAAATTAAAATGCAAAGCACAGTAAAGAAGTATAAATTTCTATGGGGATTTGAAGAAGAAAAATGTAGCTGAGAGAATCCAGAAAGGCTGCATGGAAGTGGAGCTAAGGGTTCCAATAATCAAGGAGTTTTGCTTCATTCCCTACTGCAGCGTCTAAAGATAAATACAGCAATATGCATTCCCTGATTTACCCACTGATTCTGGAGTCCAAACTTATGATTTAGTTACCAAGTACACCAACCATGTGTTTCAAAATTTCATGTTTACAATACAGAAATCTCTAGACAGGCTCATCAGGTTAAATTTCCTATTTCATTTTATTGCTTTAAGAGTTTTGCCTAATTACTCAGTCAGCTGCTAATTACTCAGCAGCACAGAGCCTGCTTGGGATTCTCTCTCTCTCCCTCTCTCTCTCTCTGTCCCTCCCCTACCTGTGCTGTCTCTCAAAATAATAAACTTTAAATAAAAATTTAAAAAGTCTTAAAAGAGAAGAGTTTTGTCTAGCTGGTAGACTGGGTCTCCACCGCTTTCAGAGGCTCTGAGTTAACTTTATTTTTATTGTATTATATTTTTTAAACATCTTTTTAAAAAAAATTTAATGTTTATTTATTTTTGAAAGACAGACAGATCTTGAGAAGGAGAGGGGCAGTGAGAGAGGGAGACACAGAATCTGAAACAAGCTCTAGGCTCCAAGCTGTCAGCACAGAAGCTGACACAGGGCTCAAACCCACGAACCGAGAAATCATGACCTGAACTGAAGTCGGATGTTTAACCGACTGAGCCACCCAGGCGCCCTGAGTTAACTTTAAAATCACTGGAACCATGAGGATTAATGAGACAATGAAACAGATAACTCCTGGAACCATGTTTTTTAGTGGAAGTAAAATTGAGGTAAAATTCATACAGTTAAATGCGCAAATCTTAAATGTACAATCTGATTAACTGACAAATGTATGCACTCATGTAACCAACAACTTAATTGAATTAGAACAATGTATAGCACATTTTCTCACCATCGAAACTTCTATCTTTCTATCTACTCCCTCATATGCAACCATTATTCTGATTATAATAGATTCAGTCATAATAGATTAATTTGGCTTGTTCTTGAACTTCATGTAAATGGAATCATGTAGGTATATACGCTTTTGTGTCTGAATTCTTTTTCTCAAGGAAATTTTAAGATTCATTTTCTTGTGTGTGTAGTTCTTTTTACATGCTTAATAGTATTTCATTATGTGATCTATTGACAGAGTCTCCTTCTGATGAACGTGTGAGTCATTTTAAAGTTTTGGCTATAATAAAAAAATTTTTGGATTCTTGTACAAGTTTTTTTGTTGATTATTGCTCTTGGGTACATAAGTAGTACAATTTTTGAGTCATAGGTAGGAGTATGTTCAATTTTTAAGAATGCCTAACATTTTTCAAAAATTATTATATCATTTTATGTTCTCCTCAGTAATGTGCAAGAATTCGAGTTGCTATATTTACCAATATTTAGGATTATTAGCCTTTCAAATCTTAGCCATTCTGATTGGTTAAAGTTGTATTCCATTGTGGTTTTAATTTGCATTCTTCAATGACCTGACTTTTAATGTCAATATACCTTTCATGTTTTTGGATGTTTATCGACCATTTGTATATCTTCTTTTGTGAAGATATGTTCAAATATTCTGTCCATTTTTTTATAGGGTTGTTTGTTGTCTTCTTCTTGATTTGTAAGATATTTGTATATCCTGCATTTATATACATAAGGCCTGTGTCAGATATATGTGTTATGAGCATTTCCCACCCCCCCAATTTGTGGCTTGCTTTTTGTTTTCTTAATAGTGACTTTTATAAAGTTCAGTACAAATTTTTCTTTTAAGGTTATTAATTTCTGTCTTGTCTAAAAAACTCTTTGCCAAGGAGCACCTGCCTGGGACGATGGGATGAATGCCAACTCTTGATCACAAGGTTATGGGTTCAAGCCCACGTTTGGCATAGAGATTACTTAAAAAAATAAAATAAAAACATCTTTGCCTACTTCCCAGGTCTTGAAAGTATTCTACAATATGTAGCTAAGTAGACTTGGATGTTACCTTTAAGTCTATGATCAATCTCAAATTAATTTTGTGGACGTGAGGTAGGAACCAAAGGTTTTGTTTATTTTTCATTTCCTAATCAACCGCTCTAGTTCTATTTGTTGAAAAGACTTTTCTTTCCTTCTTTCCTGTGGATTTTTTTCTTCTTTACAAGATTATGTTGACTGTTCTATGCTGTTTTCATTTCCATATTAATTTTAGAATCACCATATCAATGCCTACAAAAATGTTGAAAATTTGATTGTGTTGAATATGTAGATCAATTTGAGTAGATTTGACTTCTTTTTTTTAATAGGCTTTATTTTATTTTTTAATGTTTATTTATTTTTGAGAGAGAGAGAGAGAGTGAGCAGGGGAGGTGGACAGAAATAGGAAGACACAGAATCTGAAGCAGTTTCCAGGCTCTGAGCTCTCAGCATGAGTCCAACATGGGGCTCGAACTCACGTACCATGAGATCATGCCCTGAGCTGAAGTTGGAAGCTTAACTGACTGAGCCACCCAGGCACTCTGAGTGGAACTGACTTCTTACCTATATTGAATATTCTAATCCGTGAGCATGGTATATATTCGACTATTCATTTAGGTCTTTCAAATTTCTCTCAACAATGTTTTGGAATTTTTGATATATTTTTTAATTTAAATCCTTAAAATTTCAATTTATAACTGTTTGCTGCTTGCTTGCATACACATATTTAATTGTTTTTTCTTTACTTATCTTTTTTTTTTAATTCTCATTTATTTTCGAGAGAGAGAGAGAGAGAGAGACAAGAGTGCAAGTGGGGGAGGAGCAGAGAGAGGGATGCTCCAAAGGATGCTCCAGGTTCTGAGCTGTCCGCACAGAGCCTGATGTGGGGCTTGAACTCACGAACCATGAGATCATGACCTGAGAAGAAGTCGGATGCTTAACTGCCTGAGCCACCTAGGCGCCCCTACTGATCTTGATCATACGATTTTTTTTTTATAAATTTGCTTATTATTTCCAGTAATAATAGTTTTTTAAATAGATTCCTTAGCATTTTCTATGCAAATAATAATGTCATTTGTGAGTTATTTTTCCAAGCTTCTTTTTTTTTTTTTTTACTATAATACTGGCTAGGAAATTTTGATCAATTTTGAATAAAAATCGCAAGACACTGAACTGATTTTTTAAAAGCAGTTTAAAGATGCTTTACCTTAGTTTTTAGTGAGAAATTAGTCACAATTCACATAGTTTCCATATATGCATAAATTATATTTTAATTTCTATGTAAACTTAAATTTTTTTTATTTCCATCTTTGGTTTTAAGTTTGTTTATTTATTATTATTTTTAAAAAAATGTTTATTTTTGAGAGAGAGAGAGAGAGTGCAAACTGGGGAGAGCAAAGAGAGAGAGAAAGAGACAGAGAATCCGAAGCAGGCTCCAGGCCCTGAGCTGTCAGCACAGAACCCGATGCGGGGCTCAAATTCACAAATTGTGAGATCATGACCTGAGCCGAAGTCAAAGGCTTAACCCAACTGAACCACCGAGGTGCCCCTGGTTGTAAGTTTAAATTTGTTGTGTAGGGTTTTTGCTTTTCTTTCATATATTTTCTGCTTAATATTTGTTGAAGTTTCTAGATTTATGAGTTGAAGTTTTTCATCAAATTTGGGATATTTAGGTCATTTCCCCCAAATATATATGTAAAATAGATAGAATATCTATAATAGATAATATCTATTATCTGTCTTCAAGTTCACTAATGCTTTATATTGTAAATATCTTTCTATTGATAAGTGCATCCAGTAAAAATGTTTTTACTTCAGATGCTGTACTTTTCAGTTCTAGAACTTCTATTAGGTCCTTTCTTTTCTTTTCCTTTCCTTTCCTTCTCTTTTTTTTTTTTTTTTGTTTTCTACATTTCTATGCTGAGGTTTTCAATCTGTTGACTCAGTAAGGATATGTTTTCCTTAAGTCTTTGAATATATTTATAATAGCTAGTTTAAAATCCTTGTTTGCTAATTTTACTGTCATGGTCATCTTAAGTTCTGTTTCTGTTGTCTGCTTTTTTCTTGATTGTGGGCCATATCTTTTGCTTCTTTACATCTCTAGCAATCTCCATTGTATCACTATGGATGATGATATGTTGTAGGCAATCTGGATTATGTTGTTTTTCTTTAATGAGTTTAAGTTTTTATGGAAAGTAACTAAATTTTTGTCAGATACTTTTGGTCTTGTGAGGCTTTGTTATTCATATGTTAGGGTAAGCCTGTTTCACTTTTGAACACAATTCTAGGTCTTATTAGATAGTTGCAGGCTTTCTGAGGTGTCACTTAAAATTTAAAATTGCTCAGAGAGATTTCTGTACTCTGGAAACTGAAACTCCAGTGTTTTTCAGTATCGTAAGACCTCTGTTATCTTGCTTCAGTTTCAACCCTGAACCAGGGTATCTCTGTCAGACCTCATGGGGATTTTTTGCACATGTAGCACGGCTCTTAGGCACACACATACAGTGAATCGACAGATAAACTTCTGGCAGCCCCCTTTTCAAGGCTCCTTTTCTCAAACCAGCCTCCATAAATTCCAGCCAATTTAGCAGTCCTGAATTTCGGCTTCTGCCTCTTCAGCGGAACAACACTACTATTCTTTTTGGTCTCCATTTCCCTATGCAGCAACATCAAAGTGTATCCAAATACAAAGCCAGAGCAATCATGAGGTTCATTTCGTGCAATTCCCTTCTTTTATTTTTCAATATCTTAAGGCCTCTTATATTTTGTCAAATTGTACAGTTGTCTAGAATGGGAGGGAAAATTCATTAGCAGTTATTCCATTATGGAATAGCTCAAAGTTTCAGGAATCAAAGAAAAAGTAGGAAGGCAAAATAACTTCTTGATATGTGTGTGTTCAACTTAGAGCTTAAACCAACTCTAAATTATGTGTTTTACCACTGCCCTTGGATATTTCTACTGTAGGCAAAGCAAATGAATGTAGATATTAATTGAACTTATTCTCACACTGGAACATTAAAGGGTACTGTGGCAAGTAGAAGAACACCCAATCTCATAAAAAAAGTATTCTGCCTTATTGGTTCAGCATTTCCTTCATTTCCTGAATCAGTGGGGCTAAGTTGAGGTTCGCACCCTTTTTATTAAATAAAGTGTTTTTTAGCTTCACTTTGATTTTTGACCCAAAAATACCAGTTCGCACTAAAGTCAATGTCAAGCAAGTCTATTGAATACTATATCTGAACTTTTCAGTTCTTCTTGGCCCAAATTACTCTATCATTTCTTATACCTCTTCTGAAATGAAAATCTACTAATCTGTTCCAAATATGCTCTTCATCTCCCTTTATTTATGTAAAATACTATCTTTATTAGAGCAGACATGGCATGGCCTAGGTTTTAACTACTGTTATATTAATAAAAATTATTGACGGGCTTTTCATATCATGAAGTACACACTACTTGTCTGTGGTATATTTAAAACTTTTTAGAAAGTCTCTATCATGGGGACCTGAATAGGTCAGTAATGATAATTCTCTTCTTCAGTTGGTGGTATAAGAGCAGAATGTCAGCCTGAATTCACACTAAACAACTAGTCTGAATTTACCTATATTAATATTCTATCTATATTTAAGCAAATACCTAAAGAAAATCAAAGCATTCCAAATAAAGTCTTAGAAGGCAATTGAATATACTGCATCATTAAATCTCTAAAGATTATATAGAAATGTGAATAAATGACAGACAACCTGATTTCACAGATCTACCCCCAGCTAAACAAACCGAAGGCATGGCTATATAATAATAATGGCTGACCATAGATCATACTGAAGCAAACTACTTGACTTTATTATTATTTTTTTGTCATCACTATTTTAATGGGACACCTATAAATTTGTCATTTGTTTAAATACCCCCAAATTTTGCTAGGACCCCCTCTAGTGTAATCTTATTTAAGATATCCATAAAATGGGGGCACCTGGGTGGCTCAGTCAGTTAAGCGTCTGACTTCAGCTCAGGTCATGATCTCACACTATGTGGGTTCAAGCCCCGCGTTGGGCCCTGTGCTGACAGCTCAGAGCCTGGACCCTGCTTCAGATTTTGTGTTTCCTTCTCCCTCTGCCCCTCCCCTGCTTGTGCTGTCTCTCTCTCAGAAATAAGTAAACATTAAAAAATTTTTAAAAATATCCATAAATATGAAGTTCTTGGTCAAATCAATAATCCTTTACTTTTGTCATTAAAGGCAAAATTATCTTCTAAATCAGGAATGATGCATTGCAGCCAACTGCTCTGATATGTCAAAAAGATCCACATTCCAAGGAGTTACTCCTTAGAGTAGCCAATGTGTTCAAAATGACACATTCCAAGGAGCTACTCCTTCCAGTAGCCACTCAAGTAGAAATATTCGGAGTACCACATGTGTATATCTGGAAGCAAATCCCCCACTGCTATGAGGAAACTAGTTCATAAAGCCTTAACTTTTGAATGACTGAACCAAAATAATAGTTTCACAAAAAGACCCTTCACAGCAAAACCTAAAGCTGCGTCTTCATTGCGTTATATTGTATGAACATTGTTCATAGAAACGTTCAAATATTGTTCAACTGGTAACATAAACTATTTTATTTAGCTTTCTGACACATCGTTCTCTCAGTAGGCATGCCATTAACACACCATTCTCAAAGAAAATTTAGTTGTAGAAAGGAGGCAGTGTAGTTAAAGCCAGAACTAATGAGTATTCCTGAGAGTTCTTTTCCAGTTATTTCTGCCAATGGTTTCCTTTGGCCTAGACCTGATGTTTTACTCCAGTTAACCCATTCTTTTTAGTGAGTCAGGCCAATTTATCTGCCGGTTAAATGGAGATAATATGCTCATCTTTAGACACCTACAATGTGCAAAATAATTATTTTAAAATAATACAAATAGTTTGAAATACATAAATCAATTTATTTAGATTTCATTGATAGGACAGGGAATATGTCTGAAGATGTAAGATGGGAGATGTAATTGTGGCCCAGAAAGAAATATGGTTGTAAGATGGACTTGAAAGGTGATGTGATCACCACCAACAACCAAACAGTGCCAATAGCAGGAGGCCCACAAAGGGTTCTGGTCTCCATTGACCTGTTGGAACCCTTGCTGTGTGCAGACTGTTAAAACTATGAAATCTGGAGTGTGCTGCTCTAATGAATAGGCAGGGGCAGGCAGAAGCCACCCTCATGTGTATCCTTGATTTTGTGTCCTTCGCACTGCCTTTCTGCTGGTCTGGTAGGTAGTGTGACAGAGAAAGCAAACTCAAACTGATGGGAGCCATCAGTCTCAGTAATTTTCAAACCCAGGTTTTGTCATCTTCCAATAGAAGGTATTAAACATATTACACAGAAAACATGTTGATACCAAGAAGAAATACAGTAGCGCTAGAAACACAAAGAGGTGAGGTCTTTGCACGATGAGAGGGAAAAAAAGTAGGCGATGTAAATAAAGAAAGCTGTAATGAGGTGGAAGGCAGAGGCAGCGTTTGCTCTAAGAACCTTAAGAAACAAGAAGGGCCTTTTTAGGCAGAGCCTTATTCCGAGTTCTCAAGTCTCTTCTGTTGATCATGGAATGCTTAACTGCCACCAGTCGGCTCAGTTCCTCCCTGGTGTCCAAGGTCCGCCCTGACCTTAAAGTGAGCATTTAAGACACGCTAGCCTACATCCGTATGTGCAACCTAAATGGCATGTCACCTTTGCCTCTTGTCCCGACCGAAGTTTAATTTCAGTGTGATACATTGGACTTCCACTTGGTCCTTTTTTGCCTGAATCTTCATGCTGGTCATGAGATCAGATATATCCTGGGTCCTTCTAGTGACTGGAGCCCTGTCGTCCTCTTGCTGTCAGTTGTTTGTGTGAATTATAAAATATAACTTGATCTTAGATTTACCCTTATGGCTTCATGTGATATATGTCTCCTGATGGAGACATAAAGGCCGGCTGGACTAAAGCCTGTTAGTGCAGAAGAAGTTAAGTCTTCGGATCATGAAACCAGAGAGACCTGGATTTCAATCTCAGGTCTGGAAAGTACTAGTGGTCTGACCTCGGACAAGACCTTGAACAAATTACATACATTTCCTAAGTGTTAGTTTCCTTATTTTTTAAATAGGGAGAACGACAGGTGCCTCATTACGTTGTGTAAGTTACATTGACTTTATACAAAGCCTTTAACACAGTTTTGGTATCTGGCTGGTGTTCAACAAGTCATGGTTGCTCTTCTCACTAATATTTGGATTTCCAAATGGTACCTATACTGTGTCTATCTTCAAATTTTGACCCATTACATATTAAGTTTAGTTTGATCAGTCATTCAACCTCGTGTATTCCAGACACTGTTCTGGGCATTAGTTCTAAGTCTGGGTTTCTCTCACGGGGCTCCACCCTGGTATAGGTAACAGAGTTATATCCAACTATGCTCTAAGACAGGAGACATGGGAGAGGCAGTGCAGTTTAATGGCTAAAGAAGCTGGCTGTGGCACCACATTGTCTAGGTTTGAATGCCGGTCCCTCCACTGAGTAAACTAAGAAAACTTTTCCTATACTTCAAATTTTTTTCTATTCTGTAAACTAGAGATGATGATGGTACCTATTTCCTAGGATTGCTGCAACACTTAAATTGACAGTATGCTTAGATTAGTACTTGGCACATAATAAATGCTCAATAAATGTTAGTTATAATTTAAATTTTAAGGTCTAAACTCAGGGATCTGAGGCTTATTAGAAATTTAAGTTTTCAACTTAGCTGTTGATTCCAATATCCAAAAACAATTAAAATTCTGATTGTTTCATAGAGGAGAGAAGACTATATGGGAAATTATATTTTATTCCTGTATGAATTGAATTATTCTCTTCTCCTTCCTCTTTAGGAAGTGCTACTGGAACCAAATTTTGTGTTGTAAACTGGAATGATTCTGTGGCCCTCTGTGGCCTGTATCCTAGAATTTAAGGAATTGTCTATGTATTCGGCTTCAAATTGAAAGTTGGAATTGTTCTTCAAAGAATTGGAATAACGGTGACTTGAACCACAAGTGCATCAGATCTCTGGGCTTCTCTAAGACAAAAATAACTGACAGATCAACAGCAGAAAAAGGAACAGGGTGACTTATTCAGAGTTAGATGGCCATGTAGGCTGCACAAACAGGAAGAGTCAGAATACAGACTTGTCAAACAGCAGATTGCGCCTGCAAACAAAGGACCTAGTTTAAGGGCATGGGGTTTTAGAAAGGAATGCTAGTCTCTCATTTGTCTTTTCAGCTGGATCTGCATACATGGGTAATATCACCACAATCAACGATGTCATCTTTGAATAGGGAGGAATAGAGACTCACACAGAGTTTGCACCAGGGAGATCGTACACACAGATGAACAATTCATTAGTCATTCAGAACGCAAAGCTGTCGCCAAATTTTGCTCTGTATGCTAAACACAATACAATGATTGAAAATAAAAAGAAAATAGAATCAAGACAGTGAGGAAACCTTTTAGGAGGCGATGGGAATGTCACATCAACATACTGTCAAGATTCAGATGAATATTTCCACAGTATTTTCCATCCTATGAGATTTGAAAGTTAGCCTGCATATAGGTTTAACAGTGTTAACTATTCTCCATTCCAATATCACTCAATCTACAAAGCATGCCCAAAACCGTTTTTGCTTCTCGTCACTGCTTTTTTTCTTTTCTGAACCTTTATTATGATTTATTCCAAATTATGATAAATTGCATTGTCTTGAAGATTTAATCAACATGCCTCTGTTGTGCACATACTTTCAAAGTAGTTATTATTGATAATTGTATTTTCATGATAAAATACACAGTCCTTAAGTGGGGTAGTGTCTTTCTTTTGCATGCTTGTACCTCTCCTTATCTCCTCCTACTTCTCTATTCATAGCTGACATTGATGACACATTTGTTATTTCATTAATTTCTGCAAGGACAATGCAGGATTTCAAGTATTTATCATTTAAGCAATGTGATATCCTATTTGACATGTGGGGTAGGCAGAATAAGGGACCTTGAAAGATGCCTATGTTCTAACCCGAGGAACCTATGGGTATGTTATCTTCACAGCAAAAAAGACTTCGCAGACAGGATTCAATTAACGACCTTGTGATGAGGAGATTATCCCGGATTACCTGGGCGGGGCCTATCTAATCACACTGTTTCTTAAAAGCAGAGATTTCCTGGTTGTGTGTGGTCAGAGGGAAATGGTGAGTATGGAGAAATATTCTGAGAGACATAACATTGTTATGTTTTGCTGGTTCTGAAGATAGAGGTAGGGAGCCATGAGCCAAGGAATGTAGGCTTTTAGAAGCTGGGAAAGGCCAGAAAATGAATTCTTCCCTGGAGTATTCAGAAGGGAACAGAGACCCTCCAGGACCTTGGTTTTAACCCATTGAGACCTTGTTAGACTTCTAAGCAAGGTATAGAACTGTAAGAAAACAAGTGATTAAGTTTATGATAACTTTTTGTGGCAGCAATACAAAATGAATACAATGTGGGATGAAATAAAATTTGGACACATCCCTATGCTATTGGCTGTTCATCACAAGTACTCCTAGATAAGAGGTCAGGGACTAGGAGATTTCTTTCAAGGAAACATACAGTAGACTTCTATCATTTTCTATCTGTGACCATGTAGTGCTGACTTTTGTAATTTAACATTCTTGTACTAAAATACAAATAACTCCAGTGGGGGTGCATCACACGTACAGTTCACTGGAATTCATGCAGATCTATCTGTAAACGATTGATTTCCTGAGATCTTCCCCTTGTAATTCGTAAGCTGTATGTTTTAAGGCCGATTCTTATTCTTATTCTTATAATTTTTTATAAAGTCCTCCCTTTTTTCAGATGTCAGTTCTTGTCTCTGTGAAACCACAAACCATGCTTTAACTTCTCAGGGTAAAGATCTCTTTCCTGGTTCCTAAGATGCTGTCCAGAAATATGTAACTTTGAAACTTGGTTGAAAGTAATAATAGGAAAATCATCTATTTTCGTAAACACAATTGATATCCCCATTGGCTCTCCTAGAATTCTGTAGATTGAATTACAGGTTGGAAGAGACATTTAAGAGTTAGAGAATTATACAATGTACAGGAAGGAGGGTGAAAGTACTAGGTATAATTTTGAAAACAGGATCAAGTGACTGTTAAGTAACAGGTTTTACACAGAAGAAAGTTTGAATATAGTAGTCAGCAAGGAGGCACTGAGGGCCCCACCATTCCAGGTTGTGAAGTTTGCAATTATTCTTGTCACATGGCGGCAAAAATTTTGGTTAGACTCCAATCTGTTATATTTTGGGAACCACAGGCACAGACCATGTTGGTTTGTGTTGACTATTTCTAATGTCCTTCCATAAGAAGAATACCCATTTAAGGTGATGGGCATTGAGGAGGGCACTTGTTGGGATGATCACTGGGTGTTATATGCATGCAATGAATCATGGGAATCTACCCCCAAAACCAAGAGCACACTGTACACATTGTATGTTAGCCAACTTGATAATAAATTATATTAAAAATAAATAAAATAAAATAAAATAAAATAAAAAAAAAAGAAGAATGCCCATTTACTCCTTCACTTTCTCTTGAGGACTGTTCTAAGAGGAAGATAGCATCAATTAAATAGAGCACCGAGCACCAGAGGAATGGGCACAATACAGAAGCTTATTGCTGAGAGACTGAAATTTCCAGCATATGATCATAAAAGATCTCTAGAATTACTGAAAGCTGATACAAATGACAAAACAACAACAACGAACAAACCAGAAGTGTTCTTAACTTTTGAGAGATTTATTACCAAATAAACCTACACCTGACTGGAAGGACAGCAACTCCTTAAGATTTCCCTGGGTCTCTGGGGGTGAAGATGCTGATAAAGGCTGTCTTTCACCATACCTTTCTCAGTTGTGACCACGGAAGACAAAGTTAAGTGAGATGTTTTCCAGAAAGTAGAATCAGGAGATGCCAGGCTGGTTGACTCCCAGTCACCCCACAGCCAGGGCATGGAACTCACACTCTTCCTGCTCCACAGAATACCACACATCCTCTGGACCAAGAACCACCATGTGCTTTCCATTGTTTACTTTTATAAATAGAAACATTGGTTGGAGTTAGCCCTTCTTTCCTTACTCTTGAATAGTAAATGCTTTGGTGGCAGATAGCTATACGTTAGTTAGCGAAGTCACATTATACCTGCAAAAGAGAATTTAGCACAAATCTCAGATTCCTGGAACCAGCTACGGTTGCTCTATGTGACTTCAGAGAGGAGTGAGTGGTTTCAAACAGGTATGAGAGTTTCGAAGGTAACAGAGGCTGTCATGTGAGTGTTGAGTCAGTGAGTTGGACTGAAGATACCACTGACTGCCTATCTGAAGTCCATCCAATGCTCCTTCTTTGAAACAGAATTCTATTGTTCAGGGATCTATTATATGACTCATCATTTGCAGATCCCAGGCTTGATCTGGCATTCAACCTTGCTTAATCCAAGTCGATGCAATTTCCTGGCTATATTAAGAAATAGGTATGTGATTAAAAAATCAAATAAATTAGGTGAAAGGAAATTGTTGCTCAGATTTCTGGCAAATGTGCTCCTCTACTTCTCACCAGACATAACAGAGGAAGGAGATGGTTTGTGTGGTTACTGGTGGTCATCCTGCACAATGAGAGCAAGGAGCATTAGGATGAAGCCAGCTCTGTGCATGGCAGAAAAGCTTTAGAATGGGCCTGGGTCCGTGATTCCATCCTTGAATCCCTGTATCAACAAATCCTTTAATTCACTCTATCTCAAGTAACCCTTTCTAGTTACTTGAGCCAGTAGATTTCCTCATTGTTTTGAGATGATTTTCTGTTGATCCAGCCAAATACAATCCAGCTGACAGAATATTTGATAGTGACATAGGAAT
The DNA here is from genome assembly GCF_024362965.1 of Panthera pardus. Taxonomy (NCBI): domain Eukaryota; kingdom Metazoa; phylum Chordata; class Mammalia; order Carnivora; family Felidae; genus Panthera; species Panthera pardus. The sequence continues at coordinate 86,647,241 of NW_026526655.1, forward strand.
ATTTAAGTTACTCAGTAATTTATAGTAGAGAATAATTAGAATAGTAGAGAGTACAGACTTTTGAGCCAAATAGACCTGAAATTCCACCCTGCTTTGTCCATTACTGCCTATTCTTGTCTTCTCGGAACTCTAGTCTTAAACTGGTACAATGAAGACAATTAACCTACCTTAAAAGATAGTTGTAGAGAGTAAATGAGATAACACACATAGAATTCCTGTCATGAAGTAGGTGTTCAATAATTATATGCATTGTTTTAGTGGCCAGAGGGGAAAATTGTTTGAGATCCCTCAGGGGTGCCTGGGTGGCTAAGTCAGTTAAGTGTCTGACTCTTGATTTCTGCTCAGGTCATGATCTCACAGTCGTGGGATCAAGCCCCGAGTCGGGCTCCACATTGAGTGTGGAATCTACTTAAGATTCTCTCTCTCTCCTGCTCCCTCTGCCACTCTCTCACTAACATGCATGCCTATTCTATCTCTCTCTCAAAATAAATAAATATGTTTTAAAAAAGACCCTCTGGTGAGAATTTCTACATAAGAAGGTAGCACAAGAGGAATAGGACAATCTAAAAAAGGAAATTATGAGAAGACAATTGCAAATGATTCTGGTGAGAAAGAAAAGGAGCAGTTAGCTAAAGGCACTGATGTGACTGCACAGGGATATGTTCCATGAACTCAGATATTTCCTCAAAATGTATATTTAAATTTTTTAATGCTTATTTATTTTTGAGAGAGAGAGAGAGAGAGAGAGAGAGAGAGAGAGAGAGAGACCAGGGGAGGGGCAGACAGAGAGGGAGACACAGAATCTGAAGCAGGCTCCAGACACTATGCTGTCAGCACAGAGACGGACACAGGGCTCGAACTCAAGAACTGTGAGATTATGACCTGAACCGGAATCGGACACTTAACCAACTGAGCCGCCCAGGTGCCCCAAAAATGTATATTTAAAGAGAGAAGAAAAGTCTTACAACTAAGAATGGATATAAAAGAGAAGTGCCAAACTGAAAAGAACGAAATCAGAAGAGTTGAGGCACTGAAGAAAATCAGCTTAAGACTCATGATTATATCCCATGCCACAATAACGAGAAGAAATCAATGAGACACATGTAGAGACTCTATGATCATATTTAAAGATGACAAAGAGAAAGTAAGACCGTTAAAAAACTGAACGAAGCAACAAGCCACATAATATGCACAATATGAATGGGATGACCAAAGAGCAAAATCATAGTCTACCCATTTTTCAAGGTAAATGTTAATTCTAGGAAATTTTAAATTATACTTTGAAACTTCACAGGCCATGTTGACTTGATTGTTACCTAATTATAAGAAATATAATAAAATAAAATATCAGATAAATTTGATTCCCTTCAACCTGAATTAGTGATAAATTTCAGAGAGAAGTCATGGCAGTATAAATGGATAACTGCTCTTTATCCTGAGGTATGTATTAGGAACATGCTATGTTTCTATACAAGCATGCTATTCACAGTTTACTTCAGGGCACAGACACTACTTTTAACAATCTTTGATTGACTTCAAATTCTAAAAATGTTTACCAGTGATTATGCTCATAGATAATATCCCCCCTTGACACACACACACACACATACACACACACTGGTGAATACGCCCTAAGTTCTCCTTGTCTGTCAGAAATAAAAGTCTGAGAGGAGGCTTTCGTTATCAAGGCTGAACTCAGGTCTGACCCAGTTAAATCTCCTCGAGAGAAGTAGAAGGACTCTGACTCCATAGGCCAGGAGAGAACACTACTTTCCCACCTAGGAGGTCTTTGGAAATAATTCACCTTCAGGTGAACTGCTTTTAGAAAGTACTTTTCAGTTACCTGCCCCCAGAGTGAAGTTCAAAAGAAAAGGGAGTAGAATGTTCTCAATCAAGATCTCTGGGCTGTGGTGTTTTCTACCACTGGAGAGTAGGTTGATTCTGAACATTATCACCTTCAGGAATAGGAAACAGTCATTTCTTTACCCACACAGGCTTTTAATCTTGGAACAAGAGGCCTAGAAAAGCTATTCTCACAGAAGGCTTTTCTTGCTTTTACAAACACAATCAAATTGGTTCCAGTGGAGTGGAATATAAGGAAGGGCACCTTTTCTACTTCTACACAAGTAATTGGACTAGCCTAATTAGATTGTCCAAGTGTTTAGATAGCATGGTGATGGGCACTTTATAAATGCTGTATATAGCCAAACTGGGAGCATTCCTTGTGACAGTAAGTCATACAGTTATCTCTGGTAGGTTAGCAAGATAAAAGCCAAATGCTTTTGCTATATTCCATAATATTTATTGATAGTTATTTATGTTGACACTTACAGCCATTTGTGGTGTCTTTCTACCCTAGACCTGTGGGTATTGTGGTCAAAGATGACTTCTGCAGACAAAGACATCATCTTGTATATGCAAGGTAAGCATCATTGTGGATTCCACACAATAACTAAGAAAACTATTATAACTTATAAACAACTGCCAACCAGAAATCAAGCTGCACTTAATCAGTTCAGAATTAGAACATGCTTAAAGCAGACCTGCAGTGAGTGAAAAACCACATATTGCATAGAAGTTAATGGTCTTTGGTCCTAGAAGAAAACCAAATGATACTCGCCAGTTGTTACAATAAATTCAGAAAATAGCCACACTGAATGCTGAGTTGCTTTACTTTTTCCTTCTCAAAGTTTTTCCTGCTTCCCCTGTCAAGCTGGGCATCCTCAATGAGAATGACTGCAGGGAAAGAGAATGAAACTGCTGATTTATATAAGCAGGAAGAAATGAGTTCATATTTTCAGTCTATGTACTTACTTCTTCCAAGCTGGATAGTAAGCTATGATGTTTTTCTTAAAAGTTTGGAAAGCCTTTCACACTACCAGGCAGTTACATAGCATGGTAAGGCAGTGATATGTAAAAGCTAAAACCTTACTCCTGAAATCAACATTTGATGAAAGGGAAATGAACATTTCACAATGTGAGGCTTCAGGACAGAAAGTACACGGTATGCTATCAATGCTTACAATAACATTTACAATAACCTTATTATCTGAGTAGCATACCCATTTTAAAGCTGAGAACATTGACAATGTTTCACAGCATGTAGCAAGGCCCACATTTGAACCCAGTTGGCCTGATTCCAAGGTTCATCCTCTTTTCATAACATCGTATTTTACTTTTTCCTCAAAATGCTGTCATGGGGAAATATGTTACTACCTTAACCATGAGTTTTTCAGAACAGTTAATTAATGAGAGCATCATTGGATAAAATCAAAATATAGATGGAGGTAACAAGTAAGGTGGGAAGAAAAGAGATTTATAATAAAAACACCTGGGTTCGGATCTTGAGGTTGACAGTTTTAACTTGTCATCTTAACTTCTTGAGTCTTCATGTATTTATGGAAAAAAAAATGAATGTGCTTACAATACTTATTTCTAGAGTGGACAGTCAAAAAATAGTGACAGTAGTGACAGAGAGAGAGAGAGAGAGAGAGAGAGAGAGATTTTAAAATACTTTGGGGGAAGTATGTGATACATTTTAGAATAATTTTTATCAAAAGGACTAACATAAAAATATTTTATACGTAAGGGGTGTTTCACTTATTGGGAAGTTGCTTATGTGAATCTATTGTACCTATTTTGGCTGAATCAGTGGTATATGGATAACAAAATGTGTATGCATATTATGCTTTTCTCACTTCTTTTTAAAGTAAGCTATGGCAACCTCATTGAGAATGACTTCAAGGAAAAGGAATCAAAGTGATGATTTACATAGGTAACAAATGGGCACCTTTTTGAAATGTGTAAAGGCTTCTCTTACTCCATTATTTTCAATGTTACTTAATGGCACATATCTAACAAATTACCCAAACTATAATTCTGAGAATATGTTCTGCTTCCTTTTTTCTCTCATTCTTTACATATAATTTCCCTTCATTCTATGCTGTAAGTATTCAAACAAATTCTGAAGTTTCTACTCCCTAAATACTCCTTAAATAACCAATGGTTCCTTAACTGTCTCCCCATTCCCAGTATTCCTTTGTCCACTATTTTCCATGCCATAAATATACATGTCACCCTGCAAATCTCAGTGTGTGATGCACTTGTTTAAAATCTTCAGGGGTTTTTGGAGTGCCCTAAGGACAAAAGCCGGATTCCATGGTAAATGATAGAAAACCTTTCTGAATATGGTAAGTGACTATGTTAATTCATTCATAACACGTTCAAAACGTAATTTTTGAGCACCTACCATGTGCCAGGTACTGTGCTCTGTTCTACTGCTATGGAAGTGAAAAAAACAGATGTTAAACAACCACTTGCCTCTAACTATATAAGCAAAATTAATGTAAATATCATGAATGAAGGAAAGGATTAGGGTTAGGGGATGCTAACCCAGTCTGGGGGAAAATTATTACTCCCTGAGGATGTCCTATGTCTTACCCCTTTTATTTCACGTTTCTCAAATTCTAATCAGTTTCCTAAATATTTGTATTCCCTTTGAGGCATCCTTCCTTTGTCCCTTAGAATGATCTTGAAAACATCATGGAAAACACTTATTGCTAAACAGGAATGAAAGAGGTGATAGGACTATAGATTCTATAGACAATCAAAGAACAATAATAAACCATGGAAAATGTATTCCAATATACTCAACAAATTAGATGAAATAGAGAAATTCCTTAATAGATCACATCTACCAACAGTCACTCAAGAAAAATTAAGATAACCCGAATAGTCCTGTATCTAGGAAAGAAGTTGAATTTTGAGTCAAAACTTTCTCACAAAATTGAAGCTAAGGGAACAGGTTTCAGTTCCTTCTATTAGGGTGAGCATTGTCTTGATAGCAAAAAACAAAACCATGCAAATATATTACAAAGGGGGAAAAACTTAAAGAATTATATCTTTTATGAACGTAGATGCAAAGTCAATTCAAACAAAAGTTTAGGAAATAGAAGACAATACTATATAAAAAGGTAATAGATCATCAAGAAGTAGGATTTGGCCCAGGAATGCAGGTTTGGCTGGACTTTTGAAAAATATATCAATGTAATTAATTATATTAATAAACTAAAAAAGAAAACTATATGACCATCTCAGTAGATTCAGACAAACTTTTGACAAAATTCAACATCTACTCTGACAAATACTCTTAGGAAACTATGGATACAACAGAAGCAAAAACATATAGCTGGCATCACACTTGATGGTGAAAGAGTAAATGATTTCCACCCGAAGAAAGCAAAAAGACAAAGATGTCTCTGCTCATTATCTCTATTTAATATTGTTTTAGCCAGCACAATAAGGCAAGAAGAAGAAATAAAATGCATCCAGTAAGAAATAGGAGTTGTATTGTTTTAATTCAAAGATGAGATAATCATGTGTGTAGAAATGTCAGCGAAGTGCCAAAAAACTCTCGGAACCAATAAATTAGTATCACAGTGTTCCAGAATATAAAAACAAAACACAATATCAGTCATATTCCTGTACAGAAGCAATGAATAATCAGAAATTGAAATAAAAAATACAATTTATAATAACAATGACAAGTATTAAATTCTCAAGGATAAATATGACAAATGATGTATACAATATGTAAAATGAAAATTGTAAAACATTGCTGAGAGAAATTACAGAAGATTTGAATAAATAATGAGATATAATCTGCATGTTGGTTAGAAGACTCCATATTGTTAAAATGTCAGTTCTTCCCAAATTTATCTACAGGTTCAATTCAAAGCCAATCAAAATCTCAGCAGGCCTTTTTTTTTTTGATGGGTGATGGGTATAAGTTGACAAGATGATTCTAAAATTCATGTGGAAATGCAAAGAACCCATATCAAGGGCCAGGAAACTTTGATCTGCAGTGCACTTCCAGCCCACTGCCTGCTTTTGTAAAGAAAGGTTTTTTTGAAACACAGTCATTTCTGTTTATTTAAATATTGCCTATGACTATTTTTTCACTGCAATGGCAGAGTTGAACACTTACAAAAGAGACCGTATTCAGAATTCTTACAAAAGAAACTGTTACTCTGTCACTTTAAAGAACGACAACAACAACAAAAAAGTGCTGGCCCTTTAATTAGAATAGCAAAAACAAGTTTGAAAGGAACAAAGTTAGAAGACTAACATTACTTGACCTTAATATAAATTTACAGTGCTAAAGGAAGTGTAGTACTGGCAATGAGTTAGATAAGTAGATTAATGAATCAAAGTGAATAGTCCCCAAATAAACCTACAGTTACGTGAACAACAAACTTTTGGCAAAGGTGAAAAGGAAACTGAGAGGAAAAGAATAGTTTTCAACAAAGATTTCTGAAAGAATGGATATCTGCATGTGAAAAGGAGTGGATTTAGATTTATACTTCTCAACTTTATACAAATACGAATTCAAAATGGATCATAGATCTAATGCAGAATCTAAAACCATAGAGCTTCTGAAAGAATCACTGGAAAAAATCTTTGTGAATTGAGGTAAGGCAAAGATTTCTTAGATATGACACTAAAAACATCCATAAATGAAACAAAATTATAGATTGAATTTCGTCAAGATTAAATATTTCCAAAGCATATATCTGAGACAAGGCTCATATCCAGAATATATGAACGAGCCTCAAAACTCTTCTGATAAAATAAACAAATAATAAAAAATGAGCAAAACATTTGAACATACAATTCACCAAAGAAGACAAAACAATGGCCAATAAGTACATGTAAAGATGCCCAACTTTGCTGGCATGCAATTAAGGGAGAAGGAAATAAAAACCAGAGTAAGAAACGTCTCCAAACCTATTAGGATGGTTAAAAGACTGACCTCCTCAACTGTTGATAAGAATGTGGAGAAATTGCAACTCTCATATACTGCTGGTGAGAATAAAAAATGGTATTGCTATTCTGAAATTCAGTTTGGCAATTACATATAAAGTTAAATAGATATACATCTACCATCTGAACTAGCCATTCTAGTCCTCAGTATTTATACAAGAGAAATGAAAGCAATATGTCCATACGAAGGCTTATACACAGATATTCATAGCAGCTTTCTTTGTGATAACCAAAAAATGGACAATCCAAATATCATCAATGGTAAATTAATAAGCCAACTGTGACATAACCATATAGTAGAATACTACTCAGCAATAAGAAGGAATAAATCCTCAATACACACAACTTTGATAATTTAAAAATAATTTTTTTAAAAATATTTATTTATTTTTGAGACAGAGAGAGACAGAGCATGAACGGGGGAGGGTCAGAGAGAGAGGGAGACACAGAATCCGAAATAGGCTCCAGGCTCTGAGCTGTCAGCACAGAGCCCAGTGTGGGGTTTGAGCTCACGGACCACGAGATCATGACCTGAGCCGAAGTCGGACGCTTAACTGACTGAGCCACCCAGGCACCACACAACCTTGATAAATTTTAAAGTAATTGCGTGAAATGAAGCAGACAAGAAGAGTACCTATTGTATAATTCTACTTAGATGGTGCTCCAGGAAATGCAAATTAATCTATAATGATGGAATGCAAATGATTTGTTCTGGGGGTGGAGCACCATGGGTGGAGGGAGGGAATTATAAAAGGGCACGAGGAAACATTTGGGAATAAAATGTAAATAAAATCACATGATTCTGATTGTGGTAATGATACAGTGATATGACACTGTATAAGTATGTCAAATTTTGTCCAACTTACCAAATTGTATACTAAATTCATACACCAAATTATACCTTTACTACAGCTGGAAAAATCCATATGAATTGCTCTAATACTGAGCGCTTTTACTTTTAACTACTATAGCTTTAATAAAGAACATACAGCAGCCACCAGCTATAAACATCCCCTTGTCTTCCTCTCAGTAAAACCAGGAAACCTATATTGCAGTGAATCCATTGCATTTGACGTTTTCTGTTGATGACAAGGCATAAGTAATTGATGGTTTTGTGTATTAAAAATCTACTTAGAGCATTGAGATATAGGGTTTTCCTCCAAGACTCCTCCAGGCCACCATGGAAATGTATCTCTACATTTCATATGGACAACATATGGGAATGTGCTGATTTAGATGAAAATGAGCCCTGAGATAAGTACTATGTAGTCATACTTCCGGAGTTAATTTTGAAGATAATATTTGTTTTAACTTTTTAAATGTTTATTTATTTTTGAGAGAGAGAGAGAGACAGCATGAGTGGTGGAGGGGCAGAGAGAGGGGGAGACACAGAGTCCGAAGCAGGGTCTAGGCTCTGAGCTGCCAGCATAGGGCCTGACACGGGGCTCAAACTCACAAACTGTGAGATCATGACCCGAGCTGAAGTCAGATGCTTAACAGACTGAGCCAGCCTCCCAGGCTCTCCTGAAGATAATAATTTTAAGGGTTTTTGTCATAAAATAATAACTAATTAGATTTCAAAACTTACGTTATAGGAGGGTACATCAACTCTAGCATATAGATACGACAAATTAAGGCAAGAATTTAATTTTGTTCCCAGTACTATAGAAATCCTCACAACACCAAATTAATTGTATTGGCAATCAGGATTTGCTACATAAAAAGATCTTTAATTTTAACCTTTTTTTTAATTAAAAAATTTTTTTTATTTATTTTTGAGAGAGAGAGAGAGAGCATGAGTAGGGGGGAGGAACAGAGAGAGAGAGGCACAGAATCTAAAGCAGGCTCCAGGCTCTGAGATGTCAGCACAGAGTATGATGCAGGCCTCAAACTCAAGAATCATGAGAGCATGACGTGAACTGAAGTTGAACGCTTAACCGACTGAGCCACCAAGGTACCTAAAATTTTAACCTTCTTTGAAACAAGGTAAAGGCGCTTTCCCGTTTCCTTCTTTTGGCTATGCTTTTGACCTAGATAATGCTTATTAAGTACAGCATACAAGACTATGGGAAAGTCAGACAAAAACCTTGAATTAATTCACCATGGAACTGCACACATCGGAGGAGGGTACTGTAAACTACAGCACCACAAAACTATAGAACTTGAAAGCAGGAAGAGGTGGTTAGAGATTACTTTGTTCAATAACCTCACATATGAAATCTGAGAGGACAAATGATTTATTTGATGTGCTGAAGCTAATGTGTGTCTAAACTAGAACTTAAATCACCTATGAACCTGCTCTGTTCTTGGTAAACCATACCTGCCCTCTGTTAACCATAGTGCCATCCAATGTAGGTGACAAAAAGGACCCACTAAAATTTTATCATATCATTTTCAGTGTTCCTCCAGCTATAAATTAGTTTCTGATCTTCCCCCCCCCCCACAAGGTACTAATTGAATATTTAGGTTACTGAATGAATTTAAAAAGAGAGGAAAAAAGCCCAAATTGTGAAACTGGAAGTTAAGCAATAATTTACTATTTTGGAAAATATTTATTAATCTTAGTAAAAAAAATAGTTTTGACCAAAGTGATTATTGTTGATTTATTCTGACAATCCCTGAAGTATGATGTGCTTTATAGGAGAGGGCATTTCACTGCTATGATTCATGGTAGTTTCCCTGTTCCTTCCATCTGTAAAATGGGTATAACCCTGAGTTCTAGTGACCCAAAGTGACCAATTCTTAGGCTGCCCAATTTTGTATTTCAACAGTATTGGTATGCATGCAGAATTTTGTCATTTTCATTTCCTTATATTAAAGGGCACATGTTTATTCGATACCTTCCTTATTCAATGACTGTGGAAAACAGACTACATCTGCTGGAGAGCAAACATTGTTTCTTCTCTCCAGATGTCTGCTTTTTCTCCCAGAAGTTGGAGAGCATTGGACAAGCAATAACAGATGATGAACACATGCATAACTACAAATGGGCAAGCTGATTGTTTTCAAAATTGGTATAAACATTTGCTCTTGGGTTGAGATTTAGCCCATAGCAAATCTTTACATTTGCGTTATAAACTCTCAACTAAAAAAAAAATGTTTATAATGGAAGTGCTGACAATGTGAAAATTCAGTCATGGTCAGGAAAGCAGTTTTGTTTAAAAATGCCATTTTGCACTTCCGTATTTACTTCCTAACCAGTGACTGAGATGTCAATTTCTTCAAAGTTTTCTTTTCCAGTCCAAAGGAGAATTTGACAACTGTTTTGAAATGAACAAGATATCTGAATTTTAGCCTCTTGCTTCTTCAACAAATACCAATTAGAGTACAGAACCACATGCTGGTTACTTAACTGGTTACACAGATGATGATGAAGAAGAAGAGGAAGAAGAAGGAGGAGATGGAGGGGGGAGGAGGAGGAAGGGGAGAAGAAGGAGGAGGAGGAGGAGGAGGAGGAGGAGGAGGAGGAGGAGGAGGAGAATGAATGAAACAGAAGAGAACTAAGCTTGTTATTCAAGAAAGGTTTTGCTTTTATATAATATTTGAAAAAGAAATTGCAGCATTTATCAGGAAACACTTTGCACTTTCTTGCCTTGACTACACCAAAACACAGTGAGTACACTGACTAGAGGTGTAAGGTAAGGTCAGAGAAATCCCTTGACTTGCTTATAAGTCACCTGGTGTGGGACCAAACGTGTGATTTGCACTGTGGGGTTGATATTCAGTGACTCCAGTGAGCCGGGTTGGTGTCTTTTCTGTGTCTCCTTATGTTCGTACAGACATGGCCTTCTCTTACATAATTGAATTGCAAAGATTGCCCTACTATTCACTCACATAATGGCAAAAAAGAGTAAAAATACAGATTAGAAATAAAGGTAGAGAAACGTGCTAACAACACATTTTACATGCAAAGGTTTTTCTTTGGAAAACCATGATTGGGGTGGAAATTGTAGAAAATGTTGTATTTGATTACAGTTCACGGTGGGAACCTCTGCTATAACGTTGGATACAAGGCAATTATTTTCACGTGAAAATGTAAAGCTACTATTTTTGACTATCTAGATTCTTACCTAGATTCTCACTTATTTGCAGGGGGTTTGAAGTATTTTTATAACAAAGGGGGAAAGGGAAAAAATATCCCAACGACTGGTTGATGTGAGTAAGCAGACTCCTCATGCCATGTCACCATGTGGATGTGAACAAATCCAGTCCTACTCTCTTAGATTCAGACATGAGAAGAAGAACAAATGGTTCTTACCCTTGACATAAACGCACCCAGGAGATTTCTCTTCAAACTCTTAGTCTTTTGCAGGCAGATAAAAATATGTTGAAGTCTGAGTTACCCTCAGTGGGCTACTAACACTTAGAACTTGCCCAACACTGCACTTGAACAAGGAGGACAATACTGTAAAATATTAACAGTTGTGTTTTCCTGTATTCAAGCACACAATAGGATGCTCTGCTCACAAATAATGCATGAGAGAGGGCTGCAGCTCAGAGATAGAAACTGAGTAACAAGAAGTCATTGTTACTCAAGTAACAATACCCAAAACATTAGGGTAGAATATGGATTTTGCCTTTGTATTTTGTTTGTAAGCCTCAAATCATGTAAATGTTCAACCTTGCCCAAGGTTAAGAGGACTCCCACTGAGCCTATTAGTATATGTGGGGAACAGTCTGGGTGGTGGAGTATCAGTCCTCAGAGTGGATTGATATTCTGAGGATTAATACTCAGCCCTCTTGGGCTGCTAGATTTCTGGAACTATTTTGAAAAGAGTGTAATACACCATCAGAATATAATGAAAAGGGCATGTGTGTGAAAATATGGAATCCATTCTCATTTTCCCTATTAATGAGAAAAGTTAATTTATTTGGGACACTGAGACACTCAAGTGAAAGGCATACCTTGAATAAAATGGTACAATATAAACCTGAGATGGCTAGTTAATATTGCTAGTTATTTTGAATTTTTACTGTAATTGAACATCACATGAAAAATGCTGTATATTTTTAAATTGAGTGGAAAGAGCTCTGATGGACAGAATAAGAGCAGAATTAAAGATAATTTTTTTCCCCAAATGAGATCTTTTTGGCTCATCCTCTTACAATTATTGCTTGGAGTACTGGAATGTATTCTTTGTTTATAACTCAATGATTCCCATAAAGGCAGCACTGTAGCACCACATAAAATAACTATAATAATTTGTTGTAATTGAAGAAAAATGTGTTTGTGCAGAAAGCACCTCACAACCACAGTTTTAGTGAATCCTTTCCATAATCATTTGATCAGTACTTTAATGTGAGCTGATTCAAAATATACTTTCTAATAAGTGCTTTGCTTTTTTTTTTTTTTTCTTAACTACTTGGTGATATCCTAATTAACCATGCTCAATTGATTGCTTTCAAAATAAGAACTAAGAGCTCTCATCTAGTCAAGTGGAAGCCAATTCAACTCTTTTACACTATGGCAATGATACATCTCACACACACTCATAGCCTCACCCACACATCCACCACATGTAGTATATTAGCAATATCATATTCGGACTCTTCTGCTGTGAATCAGTGTAGCTTGACAGTCACATTTCTATGGATTTTTGCATCTCATTTTTCTTTTAATACTTATAAAAGTAGGTTTTAATGTTCATTTTTCATCAGCACATTGAGATTGTTTTTGGAATGTTTTTGTGTGATCACTTGACAAAATCTCACATCCGGGAAATGTGCTGTTTCACTTGGAAAAAGGCAAAAGAGTAAAAGGGAGGAAACGAACTCAAATCGGGCAAAAGGAAAATGACCATTTCACATCTTATCTCAATCGCCTCTCTCTTTTTTCTTTGCGAATCAAAGTTAAACACATAATTTGGGTTGACAACGCACTTAATCATTTGATTATGAGAATGTAGCCAAGTAGCCAGAGAACCTTTGTGCACAGCGGCGTTATGCTGCGGTAGAATGGGGGATTTTCAGATCCTCGTTACTGTGTATCACATGAACACTGCTTCTCCAGCCATGTGGATAAGTGACAGTAGACGATATAATACCTAACTTAATGCCATACACAGACCTGAAAAACTCTTTTCAGCACATATAAATCTTCGTCCAGGCATTACACAACAGGAGTTTAAAATGTTACATGTAAATCATCCAGACTTAAGCTTCCTAGGAAACACAAACCACTCTCTAAGGACATATGAGACCAGAACTTCAGAAGATGCTGTCTCACTGTGGGATGGCAGAAAACGGCGGCTCACGGACCACCCTGGTGAACAGTAATCAACAATGCAGTGGCCCACTTTATAAAGGCGTCAGACAGTCTGTAAGCAAAAAGGCAGAGCCTCCAACTGAGATAGGCCCTGCTAATAAGTGGCTTCTAGTAAAAAAAAAAAAAAAAAAAAAAAAAAAAAGAAGCCAGCTTTAGCATATGCAACAGGTCTCATATCACAATATATTGATTGCTTCAGCGTTCCACCTCCTTTCATTTGGAGCAACTCCATCAGGGTTGTTACCTTGTAACCCCATAAGTAGCGGTAGAGAATATCAGAGAATATCTCCAAGCTCTCACAGCCTTTTGTATCTGGGTTATGGTGTTACATTTGCAAATGCCTCCCCACATGCCTGTTTCACCTGCTGGACGTGACTGCCAGGAAAATGGCACCATGTCCTGTTCATCCTACTATCTCTAACTTTCAGTATGGCGCCTGCTCAAGAAGTCATTTCATACATATTTGGTGAAAACGTCGTTCTATTCCAGTACTTTTCTTAGCAAGCCGGACAAGCCACTTCAAACGTGTTTTAGTTTGTTTCCCAATCTAACAAATGGGAATAGTAACAGCTTTAAGCATTTCACAAAAAAAATTGGCAAAATAGATAATATATTTGAAAATATGTCTAAAAATATTTTTACAAAATGCGTTTGCAAGGTCAGGGCTTGGGTATTTCTGGCAAGGTAAGCTGAATTGTCTGAATAATATAATTATTATCTGATATTCAGTAGTAGAGTTGAATTTGACTTGCTCTGACAGACAAAAGCCCTTTGGTCTTATGTTAAAAATCATCCAAAATAATCTTACTAATTTGTATAATTTATATAAAACATTTGACGAGGAAAAACAACAAAGCGATTACTTGAGGACGTACTGAAAATATTTCAGTTTTCTTATAATTCTGACTTTATATCATCAAAAGTACCTCAGTGAGTGCCCATACCTGCTGTGATAAGTAGACAGACTAAACCACATTTTGTCAATAGGAGGAAGTTACACAAACTGGGTACACAAATAGAAAATCATAATGTTGAAGAAAGTATAATTAATTAATTCAAGCTTCAAGATAAGATCACTGGATCCTGCTGACCCTACATGTTAATCAGTTGATTGATTAATTGCTACAATCATAATAATTATATGGTACAAATCTAAGTACACTTAATGATAGTGTAGACTCAGAGTTACAAGTTCTTTTCAATCTGCATATCTTTTCTCTTTCTTGAATCAAGAGTTGGTTTCATTTACTTTAAAGATACCTTTTGGCGTGTAGAACTAGAAAGCTTATGTCAAAGTTAGCCAAGGTTCAATTTTGCTGGTCCAATTAACCATTTTAGGTCATTTCTCAATGCTCTGTTGAAAATTTAAAACAATCTCATCTATGAATAGGAATTTGGTGTTATACATATTCATCAAATTTTATTACTCTTTTCACATGCAGGAATCTCAATTTTAGGCTTTACTTTTTTTTTTCCTACACACACACACACACACACACACACACACAATCGATATATATCATGGTATCTTCGATTTTGCCAACATTTCCATTCTGATCACTCTTAACTTCTGATCAGCTATTCAGTGTTTCAGTAGCCATATTCATTTGAGTGATTCTGGAATAATTTCTTGAAGCACAAAGGTATCTTGAACCGCCTTTATCCTATGTCTACAAGAACAATAACAGGATGAAAAATCAGTTCATTGATGAGTTGTGTTTGGCATAGCCTTCTACTGTACACAAAGCAGCTCATCATCACAACGTCTCTATTTCTGTCAAATACATTTCTATCCTGTTGGTTATTTAGGTCAAAACCTGACCATGACTGTTTATCGAAGTTGTCATTAAATCTTTGTGACTTATTTCTTTACTTTTGGTAATCTTTCTTATATATGCTTTCTTCTCCTCGCCCCACCTCTTTTAAAACAAATTGTCAAAGATTCTTAAGTCAGTGAGCAACTTAGAACTCATCCAGCTACTAGATGCTTCTTAGACTTGTGCATACAAATGAATAAATTGGAGGGCTTATAAAAACACATTCCTGGGCTCCATCCCTAGAGGCTGTTATTCTGAAAGTCAGGAATGGGGCTTCAGAATGTTTATGTTTAATAAGATCCCAGGTGAGTCTGCTGCCACTAGCCTGCAGACCGTACTTGGAGCAGCACTTATTCTATGACTTTTTAGGGGATTTTCTGAAAATCTTCTGAGAATCTTGCTCCAGAAAATACACAGATAAAAATACACACAAATTTGACCAACCTTTGGGCAGTGGGTCATAAGCCTTGTGCATACCCATAGATGTTAATTTCAGAATTTTGATACAGTATCATTTAATCACCTTACAGAGAGATAAAACTGGTTCCCCAAGTGGTTAGGACACTTGCCTAAGGTCATACTTGATTGGTAGCTGAGTGTAATACCAGGATACGACAACAGGGTTTTCTGCCGCCAATCCTTTCTCTTCAATGCGTCCTGCCAATAATCACCAAAAAAAATGTCTCTAAAACATAATTTTCTGTTTTTTCACTGCTTTCCTAAAAAATGCTTAAAGGGGTTTTTATTGCTGTAGATTAAAATTTAAAACCTCTGTAGTATTCAGTTCTCTGCAATTAGTTAATTTATTGGCCAACTATTTACTGAGTAGTGTCTCTGACAAAGGTACTGTGTGAAGCAGGATGCAGGATGAAGTAGGACAGTGGCAGGCTGCAGCCTTCGTGGGATTTACAATGCTGGCTTAACTGGATGTCCCTCCTATATTTTCTACTGTGATCTCAAAATGCTTTCTGTATTCCACTCAGATTCCTCACTCGCCTCAAAACAGCACCCTGATCTAAGTGTTAGAGCTGTTGCTAATTTTCTATAACAGTCTGGCTCTTCAAACTCCACATACACTGAACGACTCTTTAGAGAAGTCATTCTGACCACCACGCTTATAGCTTTCCCTTCCGTAGGGCACTGACTGTCTTCACCACTTACTGTGCCACTAGCTCACTCACGGTTGCATACTCCTCTCCAGGCAGTTTACCTCTTACCTCTTCAATATCCGCCTCAAGGAATGCACTTCTTGGCTTGGGGTAAAATACTCTAATGTCAGCATCCTATGAGAAGGAAGTGCTTGCTCTCCCCTTACTTGGCTTTTGTGGAGGAGAAAGGACTGAATTCGGTGGTTCTCAAAACTGCCACACATCAGAATCACCCGAGGATTGTGTTTTCATAAAGATTTCTGAACTCCATCCCAAGCACACCGAATTAAAAATCTATGAGCGGGTCTGGGAATCTATTTCCATGAAGGTGATTTGGGTTGAAACCACATTTGAGATCCCCTAGGGTAACTGATTCTGAGATCTCTTATAATACTGTCAGCTCACCCTTTTCTTACACTTTTGTTTTCTTCTGTTTTTCTTTTTTATCATTACAAATGCACTTACCCTTGGTACAGAAACTTAAAGACAAGTAAAGCAAAAGAGTACAAAACCCAAAGGCTGTATAAGCATTCAGAGATAATGTCTGTTAATATTTTGAAATACTTTTAGTCTTTTGTCTCCTTATAAATATTTACATACATATTTAAAAATAGGTCCACAATATACACACTTATGTTCTATTTTAATATTCATTGGCATTTTACTTGGAGAAGTAATGTTTCTTACAACACAATTTAAAACTGTATAATATTTCATTACATAAATGTGCTATAATTTAACCTTCCCTAAGTTTAGACATATGTTAGTTTTACATCTTTAACTATTATAAATAAGATTTTGGAAAGCAAGTTGGTACACATTCTTGTGCATATCTGTGGAAATTCCCTAAGGTAAATTTCTAGATGTGTGATAGCCAATACAAAGGTGTGTACATTTTTAAGCCTTTTGATATATAATGAGCTAAAATGTCCCCCAAGAATGTTGTGGGGGTTCCCATTCTAAGTAGCGAACAATTCTTGCCTCACCATAAACTTTAACAGGCCTTTCATCTATAGCCAGGTGTTTTTGTATTAGTAGTTCCTTATTGGGATCGTCAACTTATACCCATACAGCATAGTTCACTGCGTGGACATTGAGTCTTTTGTTAAGGTTATTAAATGTCTATCTTCCTTGTAGGTTGTCCCAATGTTAGAGAAAAGAAGACTCTAAAATAATTAATCTTGGAAGTACACTTTGATAAGGTGTAGCATAAAAGCTAAAAACCTGAGGCAAGAGAATGCTATTTTCTTGTGCGATACCTTATTCTGGCCATCTGTTTAACAAATATCTGGTTCCAAATGGTGTCAGTTAAAACTGATGGCAAATCTTAATAACTTCTACTTGTGAATAGCAGCAAGACCAACATTGTGCTTCTTGTGTAGTTATCTGATGGCAGTTGAGGTACCTCCAGATTTTACAGGGATATGCAGTCTCTCTCACTTTCTCTCTCTCTCTCCCTCCCTCCCCCTGCCCCACTGTCTCTGCACTGGTGATCCAGAACACCCACTGCTAAGCAAGTATGCAAAATGCAGTGCTGCTTAGCATTGGGAAATCCCAAATCTGGTGCCAAAAGATTTATAAATATAGTAATGAACCCTCTCGTGTCAAATGTGAGCACTGTTTAACAGAGCAAGTAGGAACGGTCTTCAGGACGCTTTGCAGCTGGAGTTGTTCCACTGCGAGAGAACGGAAACTTCATGATGGCAGTTGTAATACCAGATCCTGGAAAGGCAATTTACTTCAGTCTGCAAAGTAAACTAAAGGGAATGGCTGCTCACACATGGTCCTGATGCCACCGACATAAGAAACACAGCAACAGGAGCAGAGAATTAGGAATTTGGTGGCAGATGGAAAGGTCTGCGGGAAGTGTCCACCCAGCTTTGTTTGGCCCATATTCTAAAACAACTAGAATAAACACTTAGTGTCATAATTTATACGCATATCAGTACCAATAAATCAGAATCATGCAAACAGTCATGTTTATTATATTCTTGTTGCTTAATATTCATGACAGTAATTTATTTTTATAGTACAGTTTCACTGTTCTCTCCACCATTGCTCTGCATTTAAGTCTGGCAAGTTGTATGAGCAGGAGTTCAGGTAACCCTTTGAAGACTGCAAAAGTTCACTAGCCTCATCAAGATACTTTATTGCTCATCTAATTTTCCCCTTCTTGTCTCACAAACTTTTTAACCACCAGATGAATTCTCTGTAAATTATATAGTAATAGTACTTTGACATATAGAAAATATGCAGACTAGAGTCGGCATATTTTTCTGAAGGGAGCTGCACAACAGCTTAAAAGACAGATAAGAATATTTCAAGAATTGTAAGCAGTTAATTCTTAAATTTACCACCAGCAAAATGGGTGAAATTAAGCAGTTTCCACCTGTCTTATTCACCTACTCACCAACAATCCTTCCAGCCCCCTTTAGCAGTAAACTGCTACTAATTACTATGGGTTGTTAAAGGCAGAATTGTACGAAACAACCACACGAAGCACCTTATGTTTTTATATTCACGTGGTGCTGGTGCTACAGAGATGAGTAAGACATAGCTCCTACCTCAGAGATACTTAGGTCAGACTAAAGGATGGAAAACAATACTGTATTCTTCTGTACCTAGATATGAGACAGCTTTATTCAGTTTCATATTTAAAAATTCAACGGAGCTAATTCACAATTAAGCATCAGAGAAAAGACTTACAAACATGCAAACCTGGAAAATCACTTTTATAAAAAGAATTTCCCAATTAATGATACTGCCATGATCTGTGTACCTTTTTGTATGTTTTCTCTGTTTCAACAAAGATGTTAAACAGTTTTTTAATGTTTACTTATTTTTTGAGAGAGAGAGAACACGCGAGAAAGGGACAGGCAGAGAGAGAGGGAGACACAGAATCCAAAGCAGGCTCCAGGCTCCGTGTTGTCAGCACAGAGCCCAACGTGGGGCTCAAACTCAAGAACCCGAACTCAGGAACTGTGAGATCATGACCTGAGTCGAAGCTGGACACTCAGCCACCTAGGCTCCCCTTAAACATTTTTTAAGAAGAAGAATATCATTGAGTGTGAATAGACACAGTATCAATTTTTAACTATAGTTGGGCTTTTTCCATTATGAACACAATGGGTTGAAATAATGAATTTAGTTTATAGAGTCCATGAAAACACATTTCCAGCACATGACATGAGAGGCAGAGCAATGTTTTCTTGTGGTCCTACCTTTCAATTAAATAACACCTAGGATGAAAGTTATGAAAAATTTTGGGGCGCCTGGGTGGCTCAGTAGGTTAAGCGTCCGACTTCAGCTCAGGTCATGATCTCACAGTCTGTGAGTTCGAGCCCCGCATCGGGCTCTGTGCTGATGTCTCAGAGCCTGGAGCCTGCTTCCGATTCTGTGTCTCCCTCTCTCTCTCTGCCCCTTTCCTGCTCATGCTCTGTCTCTCTCTGTCTCAAAAATAAATAAAAACATTAAAAAAAATCAGGGTAACCATCAAAAATGAAAAAAAAAGAAAGTTATGAAAAATTTTATGATGTTATTTCTTAATTCACTTGCTAGAAAAGGTAGTAAGGACATAGTGTCTTGTTCCTTCACACACGTTAAGCATTTTTTTTCCCTCCATTTGTTAGGTGTGTTTGAATTGAAATGGTGTTTAATTTTATATTTAAAGTCTTTTGGGGCTCCTGGGTGGCTCAATCGGTTAAGTGCCTGACTTCGGCTCAGGTCACGATCTCACGGTTTGTGGGTTCAAGCCCTGCGTTGGGCTCTGCACTGACAGCTCAGAGCCTGGAGCTTGCTTCAGTTTCTGTGTCTCCCTCTCTCTCTCTGCCCCTCTTTTGTTCACACTCTGTCTGTTTCTATGTCTCAAATATAAATAAACATTAAATTTTTTTTAAAATTTTCCCAGTGACCCAGGCACAAGAATTGAGTACCTGTAATGTTGCCATGGATACAGAAAACCATAAAAATTTTTGTTGTTTTTGTTTTAAACCATATGGTTGGGAGAAAAATCCTTCTTCCAATAAACAATGACGGTTTATCTATATATCAAAATGACTTTAGGAGTTTACCATTTTTGTGATTCAAATTAATTCTAAAAATTGTCCAAAAGTCTAAAGAATTCCACTTTGTAAATTTGGAATGCCCCTCTCTACAATTTTTCCCATCCTCACGGTGTTTGCAGTCCTTCCCAAAATGGTGTGAATTTTCTCTAATTGCCCCATTGTTCCAAATGGCCTTCCAGACTGTGCTACAAAGTCCTGACATGTATTCGTGAACTTCGATGTGCACAGACTGGTCAGATCTGCAAATGTCATAATGGTAAGACTGAAGCATTTGTAGCTAAACACTTGGGTGGGTTCCAGTTCCCGTTGTTAGGTGGCTCAGGTGAGATAAGTGAAGATTCAAAAGCTAAAACTTAAGGCTAAACACTCCTGCCACATTCACGAGGAGAAGAGAACAGTGGTACAGGGCTGCATGCAGGTTTCTGCATGCAAGTTTAAAAATGCCCACACTTAATATGACAGAGAAATGGGTAAAAGCGACACCTGGGACTTCAAATTTAATTTCAGATTCCAATAATATAATTAAATAACATGAATAAAGAGCTAATTAAATTTTGTGTTGCAGTAATAGAAAAGTATTGCCAGAATAAGGGAGGAAAGTTGGTCCTGTACTGATAAAGTTGTATGCTTAAAATATTCCACTGAAGTCTGATTTATGTGATGTGCTGAATGTGTTTGTCCCCCCGAAATTCATATAGGGAAGCCCTAACTCCCAATGTGATGGTATTTGGAGGTAGGGCCTTTGGGAGGTAATTAGGTTTAGATGAGGTCACGAAGGTGGGGCCCTATGATGGAATTAGTATCTTTATAAGAAGAGGAAGAGACAGAAGAGACCAGAGCTTGCTCTCTCTGTCCACCATGTGAGGACACAGTGAGAAGACAGCTCTCTGCAAGCCACAAAGAGGGCTTTCACAGAACGGGATGCTGGCTCCCTGAGCTTAGACTTCCAGCCTCCGTTACTGCGAGAAATACGTTTCTGTTGTTTAAGCTACTTGGTCTGTGGTATTTTGTTATGGCAGCCTAAGCTGACTAAGAAAATTTTCAAACTTTACAGGGGCATGCTTGGAGGAAAATAATCTTAGTGATGAAGGATCTGGAAACATTACTTTGTGAGAATTATTGAAAGAACAGAGAAAGGGAGGTGAACACTGAATAGAGGTTGCAGCTTATGTTTTAGTTTTCTCAAATACTAAGGGACTATCAGCATCTTTCTCAGACGCTATTTGGATTCTGACATTGACCGATGTGTTTTCTAGTTAAGCTCTAGCTGTTCTGTCTTTCCCCTTTGTGGAGGACTTTGAATCTTCTGCTCAGCTAACACAGCTCCATATTCGTTCAGCAATCCAGCTCTCAGAAGCACTGAACATTACAAATTCAAGCATAACAGATAGGGTTTTGAGGTGTTTCTGTGTCCAGTATTTGCTCAGGATCATTCCATTTTTTCCCCTAAAACATTTTTAAAACGGAGCACAAAGAAATAGAAATTTCCAAAAAAAAGTCTGAATGAGGTAATAGTTCCTTCTTAGGTGCCAAGTAGATATTCAGAGGATTAATACACAAAATGGTGTCAAAGAACTGTCTTACATTGTGCTTAGATATGGACTTGCAGGAAGAGTTCCCCGAACCATTGATTTTGTCTGTTGGTAAGACAGTATCAACCCTCCACCAGCAGGACAGATGGCAATAATTAGGTCTGCTCACCCCTTACTTGGCAGAGGAATGGATTTGAGATCCCAGAGAGTCCACTTTTCACCAGCTGAACACTCAAAGTGAGAAGAAAAGAGAAAGGGGCCAAGAGCTGACTGGTTAAACAATAATCATGGACTCAGGGTGTTAGGCATTTGACCTTTTAGAATTTCCAATTTTATGAAAAATAAAGATGTTGCATGAAATAAAATGGCGACGGGGGGGCTGCACATTTAAATGGAAAACTAAAAGTCAACAAGAGGAAGAAACTCTCATGATTATCTGATAGAATTTTTTTTTATAGTTCATGGATTTAAAAAAAATTAATGTTTTTACTTATTTTTGAGAGAGAGAGAGAGAGAGAGAGAGAGAGAGCAAGCCAGCAGGGGAGGGACAGAAAGAGAGGGAGACACAGAATCTGAAACAGGCTCCAGGCTCTGAGGAGTCATCACAGAGCTCAGTGCAGGGCTCGAACCCACGAGCTGTGAGATCATGACCTGAGCCAAAGTCGGCCGCTTAAAGGACTGAGCCACCCAGATGCCTCTATAGTTCATGGAGACTTTTAAAAACATATTTTTGCCTTTTCTTCCAAGCATATTACTTTTGCTTTTAAACCCAGCACAGCTATTTGTTTTCTACAAAAGCGTACCCACTCTCCATGTGTCTGTTTCCCAAAGTGTAGGTAGAAAATACAGAAGTCATTCACTAGGGGAAAATTCCATTCTCCAAACCATGCGGCAGTTCTCAGTGTGGTGATTCTGCAGTTCCAACCTGAGCAGAACTTCGCCAGGCAGTTAGAGTACTCCAGCAGCCATCATGTCTACAGTTGAACGCTCCACAACAATATGGAGCGAACCAGGTGAAAAAAGGCCACATCTCAGGGAGCCCACGATCGTCCTGAGTGTTATTTGCAAACAATTGTTTTATGGATAGAGAGGTAGAGGACTAAAGTTCAGGGGGTTGAAAAATAAGAGCATCTAACATGTGTGCGATTCATTAAGAGAAAACAGGGTAGGCATCAGGTCTCATTCCATAGCAGGTTTTGAAAATACCTCACAGGAGGTCAATATGGAACTCCTCTTAAGAGAGTTGTAACATGGGGCGCCTGGGTGGCTCAGTCGGTTAAGCGTCCGACTTCAGCTCAGGTCACGATCTCGCTGTCTGTGGGTTCGAGCCCCGCATCAGGCTCTGGGCTGATGGCTCAGAGCCTGGAGCCTGCTTCCGATTCTGTGTCTCCCTCTCTCTCTGCCCCTCCCCCGTTCATTCTCTGTCTCTCTCTGTCTCAAAAATAAATAAACGTTAAAAAAAAAAAAAAATTAAAAAAAAAAAATAAAATAAAATAAAAAAAAAAGAGAGTTGTAACAACAAAATGATAATAATAACAATAGTTATAAAAGTTTTTCATTTTAAAATCTAGAATATCATAAAGCGTGAGAGCTGAAAAATAAAAATAAAATATTTCAGGTCTGGACGACATGTGTGTGCCCATGCGTATGGGGAGGGATGACTTCTTGCTTGATATAATTTAGTTGATAACTTTTTAAATGTTTTTGATTGTGAAAAAGATCTATAATGTTAGAAATATTTGCACAAGCTGGTGTATAGATTCCCCTGCCACACCCTAAACTCCTCACCTACCAATGGGTGTATCATTTTCATAGGCTGAAACATAGGGTACACTACCAGACAGCTAATTTTCCACCTGGGAGATGACTTTACTTTGTAGCTGTCTCTTCTGGTGCCACTATGAGTGTCACAGATTACTAACACTAATATTTAATAGAAACAAGGCACTGTCAAGTTGGAGAAGCAGGCTGGTCTCTGGGTTATGATTAGGCTGTATGTCCCATAACCAAGTGACAGACTTTGGATGAATCAAGTGAGGTTGGGCCTAGAAATGGTTGGTGGAACAAATGACAAGTGCCATGAGATAAAGAAAGTAGAAGTCCCTGGATTGTGAAGCAAGAGAATATCTTGTAATATTATCTTCAACATGTTTGGTACGGTCAGGAAGTCTGGAAACAAATACTAAAGCACAATCAAGATGGTCATATGTGTCACTTAAGACAGCTTTCCTGGAGGCGTGGAAAGATGTGGGCATGGACAGAAAGGTCATTTGAGAGTGCGGTCTAGACTGATTGTACTCTAATTTAATAATACTAGCTAATATTCACTGAATACCACACGCCAGGAAATCTGTAAGTAAGTGCTTTGCTATGGTTAGCATTCCATTAAATTCTTACAATCCCCACAAGAGAGGTACTATTTTTATATCCATTTTATAGATGTGGAAATTGAGGTGTGGAGGTCAAGAACTTGCTCAAAATCTTAACAGGTAGTAAATAGTGGAGTCAGCATTGGAATAAAGGTGGTGGTATGTCATGCAGGTAAAAATTTGAGCTTAGTTGATGAGAGTAGACCTCACTGAGAAGTCAATATGAGTGGCAATCTGCAGATGTGCCAGCGGTAAAGGAATTGGGCAAAGACCCGCAAAGCACTGGGGCTGTTCAAAGATGAGCCAGGACACCAGTGGGCTTGAATGAGACTGGCAAGGCAAGAAGAGTGAATAATGAAGTCTTAAGAACTTGTGGGCGACTAGATCATGTAGGGATTTGAAGATCTTGCAAAGAACCTGGCTTTTCTTCAAAATGAAATGGTGAGCCAGTCACATTATTTAGCTTCCATTACTAGAACGATGCTGTATTGGGTGAGAGAAAAAAAAGAAAACTTGCTGGGCAATTAGGAGCAGACATTCTCCTCCTGGAGATGTGGCCGGAATCAGAGTTGGCGGTGGGTGGGCAGGCAAATTTTCAGAAGACGTCTCAGTGGTGATCACAATGTGGTGTCAACCCAAGAATGTGAAATGAGGCAGGAGCCTCAGTGTAGAATAAAAGGCCACAAACTCTCAATTTCATTAACATCTATTGATGCAGTGAACCTGATAACAGGCAATGAAAACCAGTCACTTCTGTCTACCATTAGAGGAATGGCCCAAGGTAACGGTTTCCCACTAAGATATCGAGGAGAAATTCTGCCTTTTGCTATATATTTTTTAAAAGCACGTCTATCCAGTTGGAGCAGGGATGCTCAGGAAGCTGACTCATGAAGGCCGACTGGCTGATTGCTCAGTTTGAAAAGTTTATTGCTTTGCAAGTGACCTCTTAAGGATATGGAAGAAAGGAGTGCAAGTAAAAGGAAAGTTTTAAGGCAAAGCAAAAAGGCAAGCACCACATTTCCTAATGGAGCTGATATCTTACCACTCAATTAATTTCAGAGTCAGGGCCCAATCTGAGTTCTGAATCACCTTCTAGTTTTACTTATAAAGACTTTTCATTAAGCCAAATTAAGTAGATGGAGGTCCAGTTGTTTATTATCTAGCACTAAACCATTCCTACAAAAAGACACCTGTGCAAGCCATTTGGCTCTAGTCAACTATTTTTTTACAATTTAATTATGAATATAATTAGAATGAGTTAAGAGACAGGCTAGGCATCAGCCATAAAACTTCCAGTTTGCTAGAACACACACATAGACACACACACACACACACACACACACACACACAAGGATTAAAAAGCAACCGCAACAAAAGCCCCCACCAAGTCTGTGAGAATGTTAGCTTGCAGTGGAAATGTTAGTGGAATGGAAGTACTTGTAAAATCTACCTTTATTTTAATTTCAAATTTCCTTGAAATGGTGCTGTAGAGGTTATTTTTATACTCCATTATTTTATAGCTCTGGTTTCTTTAGGGTGACCCTTTAAAGCCTGCTTTTTACTTCCTACAGTTTTAAGGCAATTTGTCACTATCATGCATTCAATGTTTAGCAACTGTTTGTAGTCAAGTGCCTTGGAAGCTTTGTTTCTTTTCTCCCAAAGAGTGTCATCACGGAGTTGATGATGCATCAGAAATAGTTTGACCAAAGGGCAAGATAAAGTCAAGAGTAAAGAAAATATTTGCAAATATACTTGACTGGCTTCCCCCACCCACCCTCCCAATTACTTATTGAAGGCATACTTGAAGGTAAAATGGCATGATGGCCACAGGGGGAAAAATAACATTCGAACATGCAATAGATACTTTCTGCCACAGGGCAATGCCTTTAATTTAAATCATTTTTATATGAGGATAATGTGACTGACAGAAACACAAGACTATGAGTTGTATTTTAGGACTTGCATGGGATATACTCTACCTTTGGTGACTAAAACTTTGCATTTTAATGGTGTTCAGTCAGTCTTATGAATACTATTTCTCACAATTTGTTCTACTGCTTAATCAGTGTTTACAAAAGATGAGCATTAAAAAATATATTGCCTTTAAGTGCATGTGTGACAACAGCTTTTAAACTGAAGACTTATATGGAACATCATTACTGTTTCAGTTTATCACTGACTTGCCTAATCTCTAAGGGTGATACACATATATACCTATGTATGCATATGCATATACATAAAAAACATGATATATAATAAACATTTTATATATAATAATATATAAATACTACATATTAAAAATAAGTAGTATACATGTATACACACACAAAATATTTGCTTCGGAAAACTGGAAAAGATGACAAAGGCATTGATATTAGAACCATAAGGTCATTTTGATTACGTAATTAGTATCGATTGAATTCCATGTAAATATACAGAGCATTGCTTTGCTTAGGGGTGGAAGGAAAAGTAATTATTTTTGTACACAAAGGGAACTTTGGAAACTCAGAATACAGCAAACCAACAAATGCAAACTCACATGTTCTAATGAGAGCACCTAAGAGCTGAGGTGAAGGTGCCCCAAATGAAATTATCAGATAGTCCTTGAATAAAAGATCTTTGACCCAGGCTGAAGGCAAATCCCTAAGCGTATCCCTCACAAATAGGAAATAATACAGCTTGTAAGTAAATTCATGAGGCAATTTCTCTTTACTTCCCTCTCATCTACTAATCAATCAATAGTTTCACTGTCATCTTAACTCTGGCGATCATTTGGATTTGAGAGAAGGCAGATGGAAATGGATAGACTAAGAGCCTTTGCTGCATGGAAGGAAAGCTTGGTGCTATCTTCACGTAAGCTAAGAGGGGTGGAAAGTATATAGTAAGTGAAGATATGGCTCCATAAAAATGTCCAGACCTCAATTCCCAGAGCCTGTGAATATGTTACCAGACACAGTAAAAGAGATCTTGCAGATGTGATTAAGATAGGGGCCGTGAGATGGAGGAGTTAGTCTGGATTATTCAGGTGGGCCCAATGTAATCACGAGGGTCCTCAAAGGTCAAAGAGGGAGGCAGAAGAGAGTCAGAGGGGGATGTGGCTACGGAAGAGGTCAGAGTGATATGATGTAATGCGATTGGTGCCTGTGAAGGTGGAGGCCGACACCACTAGCCAAGGCATGTGGGCAGCCTTTAGGTGTTGGAAGAGGCAAGTAGATGGATTCTCCGCTAAAGCTTCCAGAAAAGAATGCAGACCTGTTGACACTTTGCTTTTGGCCTAGTGAGAGCAGTGTCAGACTTCTGTCCTACAGAACTATAAGATAATAAGTCACTGTTACTTTAGGCCACTGAGTTTGAGATAATATGTTATGGTAGTAGGAAACTAATACCCATGTTCTCTGGAAAACAGTGGTCTTAACTCAGAAAGCAGAGAGAAATCCCTGGCGAAGCACCCTGAAGTGGTCTTGGCTTGTTGCATGTTATAATTTGATACAAGGGAAAAACTGCAAAAAGGAATACTAATAAAACTCAAGCTTGAAATAGTTACTCACATGAAAGAGGAAAATAGACACTGCGTAGAGCTAAATAAAAGTCAAAAGGGAATGGGTGAGCAAGTGGTCATAAAAATAATAAAGGGTTAAAAATGTATTCAGAGAGGATAGCATTAAAGCATGGATGCTTTTAATGTTGAGTAGTAAATACTGAAACATTGCTCATCCTTGGAAAGTTCTACCTTACTTCTAACCTAAAACTCCACTATCAAAATTTCTGATCATTAAACTTAATTCTAACTTTGGTTTTAAAAAAGAAAGAAAAAATTGGTTGTGGTCTTACGTAGAATATATAGGTCTTATATAGGAAGATGTAATAGACGGATTTTTGGCAAAGGCTAGTTAGTTATCCTTCAAGTAAGATTTCTTCTAAATAGTCCCCCAAAGGCAATGTATGATGGTGGAAAGTATTTATGTTTTAGAGTCTGGAGTTGAATGCTAAATCTAATCTTTTGAGCCATGTGAACTGGAAAAATATTTTATGACTTGCTTTACTCTTCTGAAGAATTTATTTCTTTGAAATCACTTACTGAGTACCTAATACAGAGTAAGGAAAATGTTATCCTAGTTAATTCTCACAGTAACTTTATGAACTAGAAATTATTTTCCACATGATCTTTCTACTTCTCCAATATCTCCTGCTTTGTTATTTTGAGGATTAAATGAGATAACTGTAAAAAATGCCAACAAGTTTTTCTCTTCTCTTTCCCTATCCCAGGGACTTTGGAAAAATGCAGACATTAAATCAGAAACGACTATTTGTTTCTGTTCTTTGGTTGTGTGGAGTTATCAGAATGAAAAAGATAGAAATAGAGGTAAGCTTCGGACATTTCCTAGGATTTAGATGTACTAGAGATGTCCAGACCCCCGTAGGACTTTAGCTACAAGATTGCATCACCGATCATAAAACTCGATAGCTGTGTTTTTGTCTTGAGTTCACTTTCACAGTACTAATACCGCTTTCAGCACAAGTCACTTCCAGGGAATTAAGTCCTTGCAGTCAGTGGGTTAAATCCCCACGAAATAACCTGCAGGTGACCCAGTTGCACTGACCTCAAATATAGAATTTCAGATCAATGACTGCAGTACTTGGATTCTGAAATATCAAACAATCTCTGGTGTTTTTGTTACCTCAATGAGTGTTATCAGACAGGGGATCACTATGGCAATTACAGGTTCTTATCATATTAATGTTTGTGTCTGGTCCAAAAAGAAACTATTTAAAAAAGTAAATGCCTTCTGTTCTTTTTTCTCAGAATATGTAATGGTGACTTTCAAACACATAATGAGAATTAACAGTAATTCCAATAGCACAAGTGGTCATTAATTGCCCGTACATGAAATAACATTTCCTCCTCAGAGGGCGAAGCATTCCAGCTGAAAGTGGAATTCTTTTGGTCTATTCACTTTTTAACTCTGTCATGAAAGGGAAACAGATCTCCCAATTTCTCCCAAATAAAAATGTTAAGCCTTCACAAACTAGCGTTGGGGTTAGTGAAAAAGAAAAGGGAAATAATGTTATAGGTACATGAACCGTAACATTGACTGGCATGGTGTTTTGCTAGTGTCTAACCAAAGAGTAGGAACCACTTCAAGTATTTACACAGAGGGAATTAGTTCGATGCAGGGAACTGGTTACCCATATGATGAGGAAGTTGAGAGCCAAATAAGGAAAGAAAAGTAACCAGGAAACTAGCTGCTGCAGGAAGCTACTACCAGGCTGGATCGGAAAAAGACAGGAGGATTCCCACCGCAAGATGGAAGCTGGAACCAGAGTGGGCCTCTCCAGTCAAAGCTGAAGCCACGGAAAAGATGGACCTTCAGGTAAAGAACTATCTGAGGCAGGTGGGTGGGCAAGGGAGAAGGGGTGGAGGATAAACTGACACACTAGCTGGCCTTTTCCTTCCCTGCCCCTCTGCTATGTAATGCCAGGGCTTACACTGGCTACAGCAGTAGGAGGCCAGCCCTCAAGAGCACCTGGGCAATGTAGCTGGCTGGGGTCAACCCTCCTACATTATAGAGCACAAAGGGAGGGGCAAAGATCTGATGGCCAAGAGCCCCAGAGCCAGCATCTACGGACATCTTTCCCATGAATTTCCTTTACCTGGTTGGTTTCTTTTCATGAAAAGGCCAAGAACTCAGAGGCAGGTCTCCTGAGCTTCTCACTGTAAAGATTTTACGGGAGGCAGTGAGACCTATGATAAAACCCATCACCTCTCTGGGACTGGATATGAGTCTTTATAGTTTTGAAAGATTTTTTTTTAAACTCAACTGGCATGCAGTGGGGTAAAAATACCTACTCTGGTGTAGTTTTACCACTGTCAAAAAGTATGTGGCCATTCTCCCATTGCTTAAGGATATTTAAATATGAACTACCAAGGAGTTTAGTTGAGTTTATAACACCAAAACTGACTTCAAGATTCTGACAGAAACACACAGCTTAGTAAGCATGTTTCTTCCAGCATTGTTACATATTTCTGCACCGTGCTATCCGGTTGGTTAGTCCTTCCATTTTACGCAGTAAGAAATAATAAGTACTATTTTGAGTTAGGCAAAACAAGGTCGCTGAGGTTGATTCTTCTTGCCTTAAACAATTATAGAAAAACTACCTCCGTCGTAAGATCAAGTGAAAGCAAAACTACTTCCTTGTTTCCATATTGCATTCTCAGACAAAGTTCGACTGAAGAAACACTGTTAGCATTTGTATAGGACCTTACATTTTTTAAGGACTTTCTTAAGCACCATCTCGTTGGTTCTTGGCATAATCCATTTTATAGGTGTTGGCAAAAATCCTTGCAATAGCCATCAGTCACAACAGCATGATACCACTTCAACTCTGCCTTGTTCCATTCTGACTATGCCAGTGTTTCTGAAATTCTGTTGAGTGGGCATTGAGTCCAGGATAGTGCAGAGATGGTCTTATTCTTTGTGTAAATCCAAAAGACATGCTGTCACATGGGTTCTAAGGGCCTGCTTCCCCTATCTCTTAGGTAGGAGAATGGCTTGCCTTGTATCTTTAGAATCAGGTGAACTAAAGGAAGCTTAAATGATGGGTATCTATATCACAACCCTCATATCAGCATAGGTGCAGGTATGCTTACAAATAACATAACCCTCACCTAAAAGTCTGGAGACCATGACGTGAAATTTGTATGACTTCTTTAAATATACATAATCAGAAAGAGGTACCCCAATGCAAGTTCCCCAATTTCCTATAAGAACACTGTGCTAATATTGTGTTAATACTAATCGTTCATGCTCGCCATGTTCCAAGCCAGTATATCAGAATAAGCTGTTATGGAAATGCATGCTTATTTTAGTTATTTTCTTTATTCCTCCTTTTAAAAAGAAGTTGAACCTGGGAACCATAAAATATTGTTCTTCTTGAGAAGCAGAAAGAACCATGACAAGGGATAAGAGCTGCAGCCTCCCCTCAAAACCCATAGTTAAGGCACTGCTACTGTATTCAACAACAGCAACAATCACAACAACAAAATTGTGAGCAGACAGCAAGAGAAAGATCTTGGGAAAATAAATTCTGTTGCATTCCTCTTGATATCATTGTTCTGGAGCTTTAAACAAGTATGAAGACTTGTGGAGAGGGAAACAGAATAAAAGGGCATTTTGAGGGGCTGTTCTCCAACATGGGGCCCCCAATCCCCCACTCCCACTAATGGAAATACTGTACACACAATCATCCAATATCAGACCTCCTAAGCAGAACATTTTTTTTTTCTTGGAGATTTTTCTCTTGGACTTTAATTAAGCTCCTGCCAGGCTTGCAAGCTTTTTAATTTTACCTTTCTTTCTTCTTTCTTTCTTTTTCCTCCTTGAATCAGCTTGCTAGCCAGGAAACTTTTTCCAAGCTGTCACAATTATAGTAAGTGTACCCTAAGATATTAAATTAGATGTACCGGTAGTTGCTTCTCCAAGCATCAATAGCAAAAGTTTCCTTGCATTTGGAAAGATTTTCATTCATTCATTCATTCATTCATTCACTCTCTTATACTTAAGTGTGTGTGTTACAAATGCAAAAACAATAGAAAAGGAAGCTTCGAGGCGTGTACAATGACTATTGGTTCGTATGTGACATAATTCAACCTCCTACAAAGTCACCAGTTTAACAGAAGAAACCTGCCATTACTTAATTTAATCTTCTTACACTGTTCATAAGCAAATTGTAGCTGAGTATTTACTAGTATTGCTGGGTGAAGGGTGAGGGAGCCTTGAGAAGGTGATGCCTCAGTTGATGATTTAACTAACACCTCTTCAACGAAATGTAATGAGAGTCACTTAAATTCTTTTTCAAGACGCTTTTGTATGCAAACTCATTGCCAATTCTGAAACTCTCAAGGTAGGGACTGGGAATGCCAAAGGTGATCCCTCTAAAACAGATTCCGTGAGAAGCTATTTTCATTTGAGGTTGTTTAGTTGAAAACTGGCCACTCTAAATAGGTTACCCTATTCACTAACAACAAAGCAAAACCAGAACTCAAACGAAAACACCTCAGAGAATATTGCAGGGCCAGGCATCAAAAACACAAAACTAAAATGAACCATGTGGAGCACCAGGGATATTACCATCTCCATGATTGCTATTATTGTCATTCTTACTTGTTTACTTAATAATTCCATGCTGCCAGGTTACTCCACCAAGCGCTCCTGTCTGTGAGGTTACTTACTGATCGCTTCCACAAACCGCTCAAAGAAGCTGTAAGGGAAGAGCGGCTCAGGCAGCTCCCGGAAAAACATCTTCAGTGCTCCGGTGACAACGTGGATGTCCTCCCACTGGCTGTCGTCCAAATTCAGCTTCTCTTCTGGGAAAACACGAGGAGAAATGGAACAACTGGTTTTAATGAAACAATTACAAGACACTAATTATTATGTTAATGTTTGCCTACTATCATCAGCAACCGTTAACAGCCTTCTGCACCTAGAGGTTTGG
Organism: Panthera pardus; assembly: GCF_024362965.1. Classification (NCBI taxonomy): domain Eukaryota; kingdom Metazoa; phylum Chordata; class Mammalia; order Carnivora; family Felidae; genus Panthera; species Panthera pardus. Next base: position 86,679,751 of record NW_026526655.1, read on the forward strand.
TGCTGTGCGTGTTTTTTTTTTCCCTTTTTCCGTAGGAAGGGAACATTTTCAATGGAATACCATCTGTAGGAATGCAGCTAACAAAAAAACAAGAGACACAAAGAGACAGTGCCATTGACACAGTATGTCAGATACATTTATTCCCATAATGCATCAGTATGAAAATTAGCATCACAGCTCAACATGATTCAAAGCTATTTGGTTTTGAGGCCGAGGGGCTAAGAGTTGCCAATGATGGCCGGCTCAAGGGACCGGCCTAAAGGCCTTGCTGAGCCAACAGGAGACATATGCTAAACACGGCAATAGAAAATGAGTTATTGCTTTACATGTGTTAGCCTTGCTATGTACAAGGGAATAATGGGTAACACTTTTTTCCCTTTTTTGCTGAATATAAAGTCAGCAAGGAATAGAATACTGAGTGAGAAAGGATATTAATTCCTTCTTACTGCTTCAAAAATATCTTTTTTTTTTTTTTTTTTTTTAGTTTTCATCTCAGCGAGGAAAATGTGCCCAGCAACAATATTAGACAGACCCCTGTTGGCCTACGGAGGCTATGCAAAGCTGTCAAAAATGATAACGCACTAAAGACAAACCACAAGTGCTTACCCACTCCGCCTACAAACAACAGAAATGTTTGCTTGGGAAGCTGGAGTGAGTTGAGAGATTTAAATATTAAAGGATGTGACTGCCAAAATGAAGTTTTTAGAAGAAATAAAGAGACGCTGGACAACTATTTTCTTCTTGTTCGCCCTCAGAATGAAAGTCTGGAATCACTCTCACCCAAGAAGTGAAGGTAGCAGGATCTGAAAGCAACATCTTTACATACAACTGAAAGGAAGCAAGGCACGCATGCATTGCTGCTGATCGGTAGTATTTGTCTTTGTAAACATGCGACATCAAAGCGCTTTTGAATTCTAGGTGGAACAAAAACTAAAGCTAATCATTTTTAACAGCCTGAGGTTAACTGAGCAGCCTAGTCTCCTGGCCAGAACTTAACAGGCATTTGGTCAACTGGATTTTTGTTTCTTTACCAATGTCTTGGGCTCAGGTTCACATGCCCCCTCTGTGTCAGTTTTATGAAGCAGAGGAGAATTTGCACCAAAAATGTGAGAAAAGCTGAGAATTGTCACCATAGGGAATCTCCGCATGGGCTGTTTTGCCAATAGTGTTCACGTCCTTTTAAAATCTTAGCTGTAATCTTTATCAGATCTCTTTTTCTAAATGGACTATTATTTCCAGGGCTGGTAAGTGGCGTTCCTGTTCAATAGGATGTTTGCAAAGAGAAGGAGAGAAGGTGGATCTGTTTATTTCAGATGGGCTATTTTCTTCTTCTCTTTCAGTCTTCATGCTTACCTCAATCATAACACAATAATATGATCCACAACAAAATCAGCAGAGGAGACCTTCTTTCTGCCCTGCAATCATTTTTGATTGATTGTATTTCAACAATTAGTCTTTTATTTGGCTACATACTATTGAAATAGGCCGACAGCATCTTAGCAGGCCAGCTTTAAACAGTCAACTGTTAACAATAGCATCAAAAAGGGAGACCTGATGGGGTTTACTGTCACTTTAAAGAACGGGGTTTTCACATTGTTGAAATCTGTCAGATATTTTGAAATGTCCCTCTCACTATGGTGCCACACCCCCTGCGTGCCCTTATAATAAAATTGGTTTTACTCCTGATTAAATCATTTTCTCCCTACCCACTACCATACTTCTCATAATGGACCTGTGCGCTCTACAGCTGGTGTTCTTCCCATGGTACCAATTCTTACTTTATCTTTTAAGCACTTTGCTGCTAAGATCTCATGCAGAGTGCTTATGTTTTGTTAAGAGCTTCATTCTTAGAGAAATAGCTTAACACATGTTCTAAAAATGTTGTACAACTTATTGCTTAAAACACATTTAGAAAATGTATAAGTACTGTAGCTTTGGCACTGAACTTTAAGTGGAAACCCAAACACACCACACACACACACACACACACACACACACACACACACACACAAATGCTCTCTCACACACAACTATCTTTACCAAAAATTTATCGGAAAAGTCCAAGACAAAATGCCAGCCTGGTACACAGGTTCGAGATTGCCAAAGGAAAGTACTCAGCAGGTGAAAAAGAGAATGATTTTATCTTGAGCAAGAAAACAACAATAACAAATAATTACTTGACCATTAGTATTTATGACCTCCAAATAAACATCGGTTAATTGAAGTCACTGCAAAAATGGAATATTTCAATATACACAAAAAAGAAACTTTGCCAATCAATAAATACCATTTGATTATATCCACTTGAAATAACGTATAATATCGATATCGCCTTGTATTACTTAAACCAGCATTTTTAGTATGTAGTCTTCATTAAAACAAAGCAAAACAAAACAATTTGTAGCCCTCCATAAGTAGCTTAAATAAACAATATGACAAGGAGCTGGACAAATCTTTTGAGATATAATCTCTATTTTTTATATCAAATTTTCATAACCAACCAAGTTTAAGATTACTTGTAAACCAGAGGACTTTAAGGTATATTTTTCAAGGCCAGTGAGATTTATCTAAACAAGCAGTTATGTTCATATTTCTATGTCTTCTCATGAATCCAACCAGTTCTCAAGATAAACCAATCATAACCATATCTTGGTGTTAACAGGTGTCATTATAAACACAGTTGTATTATTTGATACACATTTTCTAACTAATCTGTTAGCAGTGCCACAGAAGTGCACAGAAGTGTTAGAAGTGCTTACGCTTCTCCCTTTCTTCAATAGAGCAAGGCTTACCAACAGTAAAGCATTATTAACATTTGGCACTAGATAATTTTTCGTGGGGGCTCTGCTGTGCGTGCTAGGATGTTTAGGAGCATCTCGGGCCCTAACCCAGTGGAGACTGGTAGTGCTTCCCAGTGGTGGTGATGAAACACCCCCAGATATGGCCAACTGTCTCCAGATATGGCAAAGTCATGCTCTGTTGAGATACACTCCAGTATAATGGAGCTGTAAGAATCTATAGAATTACTCAATAAATATAGATTTATGAAGGTTCCCTTAGGTGAGCAGAGAGCTAGAAAACTAGATACATACCGAGATTTCTTTAATAAGAACTTAAGAACTGGTAATTATTATGGATGAAATCAAAACCTCTTCCGGAACAAAGTTCACATGACCACATTCCCGGGTGTTTTACAACACAAACAATAACCAACAATTACGTAGTGCTCCCACTCTATGAGGGACTATGCTATGCACTTTAGACTCATTATCTAACGTAACTGTCTCAGTAAGACAGTGAAGTCCATGTTATTGTTATCACCTCCTCCATTTTACAGACAGGGAAAATGATACATGGGGAGATTAAGCAACTTTTCCATTGCTCACAAATGATGAATCCAGAATAAGGAGCCAGCACCCTCCCCCACCCCTCAAAACCACTATGTTCAGACTTAATCTTGGCTGGCAGAAGTTAAAAGGGAAAAGGCAAATAAATGGTAATTGCAAGTGGTAGTGGATTGACTATTACTTCAAGATAGCGACTTTTACATTTTATCCCTAAATGTCTTACTTGAGGCTATGCTTTTACCTGTAAACTGATTCTGATCTTTAGTAATTACTCATTTAGAGGAGGAACAGATTCTTCTATAAACAGATATAAAGCAAATTGGCAATAAAAAGAAACTGCATTAGGAAAGGGGCAGGGGATGGAGCAAACGGTCACGTGATGATGTGATGAAGAGGAAATATGACAGAGTGGGAAAGAGATTATACGAAACGCCAGGCTTGGGTTTACCACTGATGCGCCGTATATCTGTTTACTTGATTGCGAAATGAAGATAGAAGGGTAGTAGTTGTTATCAGATGAGAAAACATATCTGAAAAACATTTGGAAAGCACAAGGAAACAAAGACATTCAAGATGCTACTATGACACAAAAGGTGGAATAAAGGCCAAAAGGGCAAAATATATAAGGGCCTAAGGCAATGGAAATACTGAGCAAAGAGCATAACCATCCTGTCGTTTTAGGCGATGTACCTCAGCATGATGCAGTTTGTCACATGAGATCAACAGAAATTTAACCTCCTGGAGTCCAGTACTGGAAAGAAGTCTGGCTTCGTCACGATATCTCACAATCCTTCCTCTGATAATTGTGCTGATTTCTCCTGATTTCTCTAATTAGGCTTTCTTAAATTCATTCTTTTGTCTTAAAGCATTTAAATAGAATTGAAGATAGGTCAAGCTCTGGAGTCCAAATACTATGTGACTTTTACTAGAACACAAAAAATATATCTTAACATTGTAACTAAATGAGGCCATCTTGAAATGTCCTTTCTTGAAGGGTCTTTTGTGTATTTTATTTATTTTAAGTAAATACATCTATATTAAGCTATTTATATTTGAAAGAAAAAAATAGATAGTAACTATTAGGAATAATCTGTCTTAAAATGGAGAATTAAAAGATGGGCCTTTGATAGTTATAGCAGGTCCTGGTGATTTCCCAGGAAAAAAGGCATGTTTAATAGTTTAATTACCTCTTCCCTCTTATATATTGCTGTATAGACTGGTATAACCGGAATTTTCATTGCCTGGTCTGATTTCAACTAAGCTTACCATGTTAACCCAGTGTTGATTAAAACGTGACCGCAGATAACTTGAATGATCCAGAAGTGACTAGTGACATAAAAGTAAAGACGTACTTCTTTGTATATTGAAGAACAAGTGCATTTTTATCTTGTTATTTTTTTCCATGGCACTTTTAAAGCTTCTTTCCAACTTTACTTTACTGTTGCAACAAAAAAGAGGAAAGACACCCCAACTTTCCCAGGATATGGTGAGAAGAGCTCTGATTTCATTAATATAATGACAAGAACCTATTACATTGTGAAACTCTCATAAAGCATGTGGTATCTGCTTCCAGAGCAGATGACCATTTGGAAACCTTATCTGAAAGGCCTGCTGGGTACATGAAAGTCACAGCACGAATGAAAAAGATGCCAGAGGGACTACCGATCTGAAAATAATAATATGTTTGGCCATAAAATCAAACTGGAAGATTAGTTATTAAAGTGGATAAGACACACTGTTTATCTATAAGGATATAGCTGATTTTTAGTTTAGCACTTAAAGCAGTGGATCAAAAGGAAGTTGGTGGAATCATTCGAATAGCTCAACCTTTCCTGTTGTGTTAGCCCCTTAAAGTAACAGTTCAGTTTGATTTCCAGTAGATTAGAGAGTTTCCAAATTCTCAAACACAACGATGTAAACCCTGTGTCAAAAGTAGCATCCTTCCATGCTGTACTCACTACAGCTCCTTCCTACAGCATCTTGGGTATAACATGAGACTTTGGTGATGACATTATTTTAGAAAACTTGACCAGTTGGCCAGTTAATTTGTATGTTTACTTGATTTTTATTAAATAAACATAGATGGAATAGGCACTACATACTAGAGCCATATTATGTGTTTTTCAAATCAACGGCTGTTGAGGTTGTTTTATATTCCTCAAAGGAGAGTATTTTACCAGGTGCTCTGAAATATTATTTAAGTGGATATAGACTAAGTTCTAGACATTTCACATCTGATGCCTGTTCCCTAGCATCAGACTCTATTGACCTTGCAGACAAGCAAGAACAAACTCAAAGAATAAATATATCACCCAGGAAATGTGCAGTATGTCTGTAATGGGCTGAATTGTGTCATCTCCAATTCATACATGGAAGTCTTAACCCCCAGTATCGTAGAATGTGACTGTATTTGAAGATGGGCCTTTAAAGAGGTAATTAAGGTAAACTGAGGTCATATGGGTGGGCCTTAACCCAATATGAGTGCTGTCCTCCTACAAAGAGATTAGGACACAGACATGTACTAAGGGAAGACCATGTGAAGAAATAGGAATAAGACGGCTGTCTACAAACCAGGGAGAGAGGCTTCAAAGGAAAGCAACTCTGTCAACACCTTGATCCTGGACTTCTTGCCTTCCTAACTATGAGAAAATAGATTTCTGTTGTTTAGTCTCACCCAATTCCCAGTCTGTGGTACGTTGTCATTGCAATCCTAAAGAAATGAATATCATGGCCAAAGGTTTGCATAGAGAAAGATGTTATGTTCCTGGATCACATCTAAACATCTTCTTAACACGCAGACTATACCACACTTATGAAATATGGTAGACAATATAGATAGCTGTTTAGGTTATTCCAGCTGAATAAAAATAATTATCTAGATTCAGAGAAAAGGTTTGAAGCTGGAACCAATTGGAGAATAGCTTGCCTACTTAGATTCCACCCAACTATTTCAAATGATTTGCTTTATAAACACATGCAGGATACTCTCTATCTTGGCGCCCCTAGACAAAGAATAAAATTACTATTGCCATTTTCTTACTTATTCTTTTTTCTAGCTACTTCTAAAGTACAAATATTTCATTGCTGTTATAGCCTCAGATACAAAATACTAGGGAACATTTAAAATGCTCTCAATGCAAGCTAAATCAACTTTCTATGGCTATGGTACCTATCAAAGAAGGAGGAAAGTGGTTTTAAATATGAAATTTTATATTCCACATCTCAAGACATTTATTCCTTAAAATTTATCACAGTAACTTCCTGGAAGCTATGAGGAGGCCTACATTGGAAAATGGTGACTTTACTGTAAGAGAAGATGGTTGGATCTGTGTGCAGAATGTGTGGTTTTGCCACATGGTGTACAAAATATAGTTTTGTGCGGTCTCCTTAGTAGGAAAGAGAGAAGAACCAAGGAAATAACCAGAAACTCTCTAAGATACTGAAACTAAAAAGAAAACAAAAAACAAAAACAAAAACAAAACCCCCAAACAAACAAACAAAAACTTTTATTTCATAACATCTAATGGAATGTTTTGGCATTCCATGTTGGCTTACTCTCTGTGTATTTCATGTTGTGTATATTTCTTTGCAAAACACTTAGGAAGCCCAAGGCATGCAAATAATGTCATAGGCTAATATGAAATATCCTTCATTACTCTCTTTGAAGGAAGCAGAGCCACCTTCTACTATATCCAGCACAGGAACTGGGTCAGGAATGAGAATGCCTTATTTTTATTTTTCCTCAGATTTCATTTGAATGTAAATAATAACATAATAAATAGGTACAACTGAAACTTGTGAAGCAGGCACCACAGATGGAAAGTATAACAAATGTGTCATTGCCTTGTGCATTTTTAATTTATAATGGCATAACATAAAACTTCTCCCCATCATCATAACTCCCATGTATAACGCCACCTTATAAAATGATGTTATTGACATTATGCTTCTCTCCGGGCTTTTAGATGGTTTTTGTCTGGGCACCTGAGGAGAGATGACCCTCTTCAGAGTCTAACAACAACACTACCACCAGCAAAACTGAATTGACTTTATTTGTTAGGATCATACATTTAAAAAGAGAATATATTTCATGGCAACCAATATATATTTCTTTAATTCCTTTCATTCTCAGAGCTTCCAACACTGCTCTTATTTCCATTCAGTCAAAGGCTTTTTGTGCTCTGCAGACACCATACACAATGGTTCATTTTATTTGACCGTCTTCTCCAAACAGATTCTGAATTTGTTTGAATTCCATGGATGATTTCATACATTACATCCTCCAAAGGGGAGAGAATCCGTAGGATTAAATTTCAGCAAAGTCATTTTTGAGTTTCCTTCGTTATCGGCTCTAAATTTCAGCACCATTGCTATTTGTTCCCTCTAAGTTATATTACATTTGTAAATATCAAGCAGAAGGTCAGATCAAAACATATCTCATAATGATATCTAGGAAATAAATATAACTAAATCCTATTACTGCCCATATACAGATAACATTTCCATTGTAGGTATATGCACATACCTAGACATTATTTAAAGTGCTGCCTTCCTCACTTGTCTAATGAGAACTGTAATCTCTCCCTCCTCATTTTGTGTGAGAATTAAGTGAAGTGATACATGTAAAAGATTTAGTACAGGCTTGTTATAGCATTATTAGAAAATTTATTTGGACATCATCTTCTTTGTCAGCCAGACTTTGGCAAATGATTCCGGAATCTAATATAATTTCTAGCTTTTATTATTCCCTTTACTGCATTGTTGGTGTTTGTGGGATTAGAGATGGAATCATTTAGCAGGAAGGACCCGGTTTGTTGCTAGGTTAGAAGTCTTCCATCTGGAAAGATTCCGTCAGGAAAATAGAAATAAAAGGTAAACAAAATTGGTAGATTAAGACAGTGCTACTCTCATTCATTGAAATCATTTTATTCCTAGATAAGATATCAATAAAGATAACCAAAAGAAAGAGATTTTTTTGGCAATTATTGAGGATAAATTTTTCCACTAAATTATCTTGCTTAATTGATTCATGGAAGTAGTTAAGTAAATTTTCTATTTCGTAGCATAAGAACTGCCAGAGTTCTCCAAAGGTACATGAAATCAGAGTTGGGAGACGTGTAAGTTTTATGACTCCTTGCATAATGTTAGACAGAATAGCTAGATCTCCATGCATCCATTTCTTTCTGAAACCACCAAGTAACACTCTCTTCTTAATTCTGTATTTGTGTAATATTTTAAGTCCAGAATAATGAGATGGAGTCTTTCAGGAATCTATTATCGATAACTGGTTATTTGGGGTTTTTTTGTGAATGAGAAGTTTTAGAGATTTTTTTTTTCCCACCTCAAAAGAGAGTCTGCCTGTCTGACTCCAGGGGTCTCCAGCTTTCAAAGATATGGAACAGAAAATCACCATTGTGTCACTTTCTAACATAACTTTTGAGAATCATCATTCATATAAATAATTCACGATGTGGGCTGTTTTTATTACAAAGAAGCTATAAAAACTAGCTGATAAAAATTGTCAAAACACTTAATAACATGCTACTTGAAAACCTACATTGTTTAATATGAAGAGTGCGGTGCTTATTGTTATTTAAAATTTATTTATTTTATTTTGAAATGGATAATGTATTCATACAATTTAAAGTTAAAAATATATACTGCAAAAGTCTCTTCCTAGTTTGTCCCTAGCTAGTCAGTTTACATCCCCAGAGAAAACCCATATTATCAATTTCCTATGTATCCTTTCAAAGCCATTTTCTATACTCAAGCAATATTACCCTCCACCACCACTTAAAATACACACAGCAATACAATCTATGCACCATTCGACATCTTGATTCTTTTCACTTGACAATATATCATAGAGGTTATTCAAAATCAGGACATAAAGAGCTTCCTTCTTCTACTTTTGAAAGCTACATATTTACTTTTATGGATGTACAGTAATTTATTTAATGAGTTTTCAATTGTCAGAGATTTTGCATAGTGCTAGTGTAAGGAATCTTGTTCTTAGATCATTTATATCTAACTTTAAGTATGTACCTGGGTGAACAGAACAAATTCGTAGACCTGGAGTTTCTAGATCAAAGATTGTTTGTATATTTAAAATATTCATAGGCCTCGCCAAATTGCCCTCATAGCTCGTGCACCAATTTATGTTACCATCACAAAATTTTAGAGACTGTGGTTCACTAAGAGCATATATTCATTACTGCGTGTCACTCTTCTCAGATGTCCATAGATAAATTGTGCCTTTAACTGAATAGTGGAAAAAAATACTAAATGAAGAATAAAATGAGTAGAGGTATAGAGACTAAGACTAAAAATACACACAAAAATCTTGGTTAATGAAGTGAAAAGCTTGAAAATTTAAATGACAATAACTGGTAAGCAATTGATTTTAATAAACATATAACATTAATAACTACAAATAGTAAAATAAGCCCCAATAACAATAACTGTTTTCTGATGAAATAAGACATTAATAGAAACAACCAAACCAAACCAAAACAAAACAAAACAACAAGAAAAAAACGAGCGTTCTAAAAATAACGGAACGAATGGAATTCTACCACTCATGTAAATTTCAGCAATTAGTAGTACAAAGGAAATATTGATCAAATTATTTAACATATTAATTCATTAAAATAATTTATGAGACACCTACTAGATGCCAATGTGACAAATGCAAGAAGTATGAGAGGAAAGACAATTCTAAGGACAGAATGAGAATTGCAAGATGTTTGAGAAATGGTGTAAAAACTTTTGAAGTCCTGGCAATTCATAAGTTCTCCTTAACATCACTGCTAGGATTGTGCTGTCTTTAGGGAAGAAGCTACCCTTTTTAATTTTATATTTGCTCCATCAGTACAAAGAAATGCTCAATTAGTTGTCTAGTAAGTACCTCTTTAATAAAGATCATGATGATAATGACGATAGCCATGTAACCCTCCCAGGTCTGAGGGTTTTCTACAGTTCCTGTTGTAGAAACATAGGAAGACATCATTTGCTATAGTCTCAGGTGAACTGTTAGTACTGAGACACATTTCCAAGCAGCCCAGGAGGTTCTGGTCCCTCGGAACCTCTTCTCTCTCAGCAAGCAGAGCAGAGATGTACTTGGGATAACCTCACCATGCACTTCTCTCGTGAAAGTGCACGCCAAAGTCAGTGGAGGAAGGTGGACTGATGTATATGAGAAGATCCTGGCTTCTGTAACCAGCTACTCTTCTCCTTGTTTCTCTTTCAGTCTAACACTAAACCGATCTGTGGCACTAACTCCTGGGTCTCTGCCTATGTTTCCTGATGTTACCCAGATATCTATGTTGCTAATCTTTACTCTGGCCTACATTCAGCTTCATTTCAGATCCTGCTTACTATGTTTCTAATCCTCCCTGATCATCCTGTCACTCCTGGGCACACCCTACATAATTCAACTCTACTGACTAACCAAAATGTTTCTCGGGTGTCCCTCCTCCAAACAAGTTCATTCTTATTAATCTTTTTTATCCCCAGTGTTTAGCCTAGTGCCTCATGCGGTGTGCTCCCTTTTACTATTTATGGACATACTGGTGTTGCCTGTCCAATTTTAACCTCCTCTGATAGTAGAGGTTATTTCATATTACAATAATAATGTTGATAACAGTCAGCCTGTGTGCATACACACACAGGTACAGCATACTTTTGTGTTCTCTTTGTTCATTTTAATCTCTTAAGACACTTAGCCAACACAGAAATTATAAATAGGTCGTTCAGTCACTCGTTTATTCATTTATCAAATATTTATTGAACTCCAACTTTGTGCCAGGCATGTTGTAATTGCCGGGGTGAAACAATACATACTGAAGACCTGGTCTCTAAGCTTGAAGCTCTTGCAGTATATAGGGAAAAAAAAAAACATAATAGAATGTAGAAAATGTTACTACACAGCTTAGTGTAGACAGCTATGGGAACATAGAAGATGAGTATCTAGCTTCCTTTGGAATGTGATCAAGAGAGATTTCCCAGCTGAGGTTTCACATAACAATTAGTTTCTGAGCAGCCATGTGGACAGTGGTGAGGTACAGGAGGATGTGGAAGAGGATGGGAAGATGTATACAAAGAACATGAGAAGTAACAGTCATGCCGAGGACTGAGGAACACAATGCATTTGTGGATCTTTAAGTTGCTGGGGAGCACAGATGTATAGGTTCCACATCTCAGAGTGCTGAGAATGGAAAGGAAGGTACAGGCCACAGCATGAGGACCTTATGGCTGAAATTGGCTGGATCACAAACAAGACAGTGACATTCTAGAAAGGTCCTCCAGCAGGAGTGAGTAGGATGGATCAGAGTGAGTATATGGATGAGAGGTGGCATGTCCAAGAGGCACCATGAGCAAGGAGCTCAGTTGAGGGGCTCTGCTGTGCTAAAATATTGCATATTCACCATGGAAAAAAACATTTCAAGGAAGTCAGGAAATAAGAGAGAGACACTCAGGTGTACTGATGAAACCATTACATAGTAAAAAAGGAAGTCTAGAAAAACGATGGTTAGGCATGTACAAAGGATTAAAGTTCAGAAACCAATTATTTCTCATAGGTTCAAGGAAGTCAAAATATTCTATTTTCCTGAAGTTTATAAAAACCTGCTGGTAGTTGGAAATGAGAATCCGTTTGGATTATCTGACCAGAGATAAGACTTCAATGGTGTTTCAATATCATGCACTACTTTACGGACTCTACAAAAGGGAATTACAATTAATTGGATTATGCTGGTCTCCACACGCTGATTGTAAGAAAAGAAAGTATAAAAGTGTAACCAATGCTAACAGGTCATATCTATCATCAACCATGGGATTTTCTTTTTTACTTACCAATAAGATTAATTTCTTCTTTACAATCTTTCAATTTGAAGTCATTTTAATTATAGAGTTTAGAAAATTCAAAGGAGAAAGCAAACCTACTTTCAATGTATTATTAATAATTGACCTCATTTTTATTCATCTTTATGATGAGGGAAAAAGAAATGGATGGCTTGTTTATTGTTTAGATGAGTTTTACTTACTTAAGATCCCTTTGCAAACTTTTCTCAATTTCGATTTAATTAAAAATTATTTTATACTGAATTTCTGTAAAGTGCTAAGACCAAGGCTAGGTTCTTGGATTCATAAAGATGTGGTCTCTTTTTCAGGGAACTTGAAAAAGTCTGAAAAAAGACTCAGGTCTGCAAACCTCAAACATTATTACATGGCTAAGTGGAATGTTAGATTAAAGATATAAGTTACTAGATAATATAGTTGAGCACTTCTCTGGGAGTATTATAAGTGCTTTGCATGTATTAACTCATTTGATCGTCACAACAACATATGCTATAGGTATTGTTATTAGTTCAATTTTACTGACAGGGAAATGGAGGTCCGGGGATCAAGCAATTTGTCCAAGTTCACTCAGGTATTTAGCTAGAGTCCAGTCCATTAGGCTCTAAGCCTGAAACCTTAGTCACTGCCAGCACAGAGTATGGACTGCTTCGTTCTGACTGGGGTGACAGGGGAAAATTCTCTAACTATGACAGTAAAGGGATCAAAGAATTTTGATGACCGAGGTGAGCGAAAAAGCATGTTGTAGGTGAACGTTCTATAAATGTGTTCCCAGGACCAGCCATTTCGGTATCACATAGGACATTATTAGAAATGCAAATTATTACATTATACCCCAAACCTACTGCATCAGAATCTCTGGGGTACAGATGGCCATCTGCAATTTAACAAATCTTCCAGGTGATTCTGAGGCATGGTAACATCTGAGAGCCACTACTTTAGCAAAGAGAGATGCTATGGATAAAGGTTGGATTATTGGCAAATGGCGTCTTTACAGGTAGTGCAAAGGTGGGTTATGAAATGTGAGAACCTGGCTTGGAAGTTGGTGGAATGCCTTGACTGCCATGCTAAGAAATTCAAAGTTTAAATGTTCTCCTTTAGACAAGAGACAGCCACTAAAAGTCTGAATGCAGAAATAATATCATTCAGACTGTAGTTTATGGAAATAAGTCAGTTGGGAATATAATGACGCATTTGAGAGGTGAGAAGGTGAGAAGATGCGAAATGGTTACAAAACTACTGTAATAGTCCAAGGCATCACAAAGGCCAGAACAAAGTAGCGTTTGTAGAAATGCAAAGAGGCTATGTGAGACCTTAAAATTTAATAAAAGTGGTGGTGGCAAAAGGAAAAAAGAATCAAGTACAACTCTTGTTTTTGGCTAAAAGGATGTTGATGTGTCAATGTAGTTGTCTTATATTGAACACATGAGAAAGAGTAGCTAGGATTTTGTTATTCATTCCATTTGTTCTTAGAAAGAAGATGCCAGGTTTGGGTATGCTATTGACATTTTCATATGGCAATTTCCATTGGACATTTGAATATTTGGATATGTAGCTTAGTAAAGGGGGATGAAGATTGGATAGGTTGATTTGAGGATTAACAGGTAGAAATAAAAGTTGAATAATAACAACAGTGATGCCAAAAGCCATGAACCTAACACCTATCAGGTACCAGTTACTGTGACAGGCAATTTAAACATGTGATCTTATTTAGCTTCCATAGGAACCAAGCAAAGTAGTCTATCCACACCTAACATGTAAAGATGTAAGGACCAGAGAATGTATGCAACTTGCTCAAGTTCATACAGGAAGTTAGTGCCACAGCTGCTTCTAACGGTTGCTTTACTCACAAACTATTTTGTAAGACTACCCTAAAATAATAAGGGAGGAAAATGATCATGTAGAAATAGAAAGAGCAATAAGAGAAGAGTGCCATTCAAATTTATGTCCTGGAAGTGAGAATATAATTATTTTTACATAAGGTTTATAAATAAACAGCTCCAGACCATGACATAAAAGAAATATCCAACCAACATGGATTCCTGTGTTAATAGTTTATCTCTAATGATCAGCATCTACACAAATCAGCGTGTTTGGCAAGGCAAATTCCACTGCAGTTTCATCTGTAGAGAGTTGCACTAGTTTTTTTGTTTTTTTAATGTTTATTTATTTTTGACACATGGAGACAGAACGAACCAGGGGAAGGGCAGAAAGAGAGGGAGACACAGAATCAAGAGCAGGCTCCAGGCTTTGGGCTGACAGCACAGAGCCTTATGCGGGGCTCAAACTCAGGAACTGTGAGATCATGACCTGAGCCGAAGTCGGACACTTAAAACCTACTGAGCCACCCAGGTGCCCTGAGAGTTGCGGTAGTTTTAAGTACACCGAACAAGTCACAATTTGTGATTCAGGTCATTTCTGCTGAAGAACACCTATCAACGCAAACCCAATGCTCTTTGATGTGTTACTGATTAATAACAATGGTGGTGGCATAAGCTCTATAGGGTAAAACACATCTAAAGTCAAGAGGAATGAAATACATACAGTGATAGATGTTTTCCAGGTTCAGTAGTTGTATCTATGTAAATGACAAGTTGATAGCAGGCAATCAAATTAGAAACTTGGTTAGTCAAGTATAAACTGTCAGATTTATAACTTTCCATCTTAGTGTAAAATATTTAGGAAGACAATATTAAATGATAAGTATTGGTTAAAGATATAAAATGGTTTTAGGAACATTATTTTCTGAAAATCTAGGTTACATTTCCTCTAATGAACAGAGTTATTTTTAGTGACAGAACAGCCATACCTTAATTTGAATGTGTGATAAGGCATTTGAATAAACCTCCACAATATGTACCACATGCAGATTGTATTTATATACTGAACACACCTTTGTCATGTATTTTAAAGACTAAAATTTCTTATTCCCATTCATTCAAGGACTCTAAATGGCACAACCTGCCATTTAATCTTAACTTTCCACTTCACTAAGACCCAGATCATCTGCTTCTGTTAAACTGGTGTACTTGTTATTCTCAAGAAAGAATTGTACACTATAGCCTCTCTACTTTGGTTCTTGCTCATTCTTGACCAACTATAATGCCGGCTCTTTCCTCCTACCCCATCCTACCAATTCTTTAAAGCCCAAAGGAAGCCTTCACATCTCCAGAAATCCTGCCTAGAGCTATCCACTTTTCCTTGATCTCACTCTGCTTTGAAAGCTGAGTGTTTATTGCCTATGACACTAATTTGGGGATTAAGCATTAACAATCATGGCATTCTTGCATTGTGTCTCTCCGCCTTCTGCTCTCTTGCAGATACCTCCTATTGGCCCAATCCAGTTGGAAGCTTTCGGCAAGGGGACCTTGGAGACATAAGGTATACAGGTCAGATCCTGGGTACTGAACAGGGTACCCAGTGAAGAGTGGAGAACAGATGTGTGTGTGTGTGTGTGTGTGTGTGTGTGTGTGTGTGTGCGCGCGCGCGCGTGTGTGGTGGGGGGGCAAGGGTGACAGGAGGAAATAACAAGCATATCAATTCAATCTAATCGTCTGTCAGCTGAAACCTAGAAGTCCAATTGCCCAGAGAAATATTTCAGAATCTCAAAATAGTGTAACTTGGTTGTGAATTTTGTAGAAACTTTATGGGTGGGGACAAAAATCTTTTGTGTAAGGACATCCCTAACATCCTTAATCCCATAAAGAAACACATGTACATGCATTTATTTCAATGTATAATTATTGACATAAACACAGCTGCTCTCTATGTTAAAGGAACATTAAGCTCACAAAAGCATGGAAATTCCTACTTAGAGTGCCTACTCCATCCTTAACATGCCTTGTTGTGCCCAGATGCTACATGTGTTTTTGTACCATTTAAAAGGTTGATGTACAAAAGCAAAAGGTGGTAGAAAAATTAACTGGAGAGAGGATCAAGCCATGTAGAATTGTCCTATTCTTACATTTTATTATGCACTAATCTCCATAATGCCCAGGCACCACAAAACAAATTAAGAATTAAAGAAGAGATGATTTGTGGATTTGGGGATTTGGGGGCAGGAAAGCTACACATGTAAAGATACACAAGACACGTACAGCCAAAACAGAAGAATACTGAAATTGTGTAGTTTATGTTAAACTTAAAATAAATAGAGATTTACACTTCCCTTTAGATCCAGAAATACATGAAAGTTGCAAGGCAGCCCACAACAAAGCAATTGACAAGAAAGATAGCATCTGCTTTTCTGTCTATTCAAGCTGAAGTTTTTTCATTCTAAATGCAAGCAATGCTTCCCAAGTTAACATAATTAACTCATGACAATCCTGAAACATCATAATATAAGATACAGATGGAAATTCAAAGCTTTAAAAATGTCAGCTAACTGCATCAGGATTATCACTTTTTTTTAAGTGAACAAACCATAATGCTAATTAAAACAGGTGTTTTTATTTCAAACCCTTTTGCATGTTATGAAATTACAACCAGGGTTATTTATTTATTAGTCTGCTGTGAAACATACATCTTAGAAAAAGGGGATCTGTGAAAACAACAAAGTAAAAAGATAAAAAGGATGACACTCAGCATTGCTTTCTGACACAATAGAGGACCAGTCGTTCAATTAGTTAGTAATTTCTGTGTGACTACTTGACAGAATCTACTAATTGTTAATCTTCCACTAACTATTGCTTTACATAATTAATTATATTCAAATAAAAACAACAAAGACATGTGGGCCAGTTGCCCTTTTGAGAATGTTTTTTTTTTTTTCACAAACTGGTTCTGCTTACTGACAATATTTCCAGTATGAAAAGATATTAATCTCACAGGAGAAAACATTAAAGTGTTGGCACACTCTTTTACCTTGCTTATAGAGCAGGAGCCTCCCCGCCCCCCACAACCCACCCACTATGACCAAGGACACAACAACAAAAAACCCTAAAGCTACAGACTGCTTTACACAAATCTATCCTCGAAGCAATTCATAACAGCCAAAGTCCTTTGAGTTGGGATCTTTCATATTAATTTAGCATTGCATAAAATTCACAGTAACCCGTCCAGAGGTCAAGCATCATTCATCATTAGCTGAAGTGACATTTTCAACCCTTCATATTGCAGCTGCTAAGTTGGGGGGAAAAGGTATTCTTTGGGAGGAAAAAAACAAGGCACAGAACACAATCCTTGCTCTATCCACAGAAGAGAAAACAAGGTGCCTCTATGTCAGCATGATAATATGCTTAAATTTGGTGATGTCATTCTTCCCTAACCCCAGAGTCACTAAGCACATGGCAGCTGCATTCCTCCACTTAGGAGTTCTAGTGGAGATCAGTATTAACCATTTTAGATGTAAATGAAGTCCTTTAGTGGGGTGGAGAACATAGCTTTGTGAGTTGAAATGATGATTTATATCCGAATCCTATCTTGTTTTTGAGAGATTGCAACTTGTTAACAAGGCTGTCCTTGTTCCTGTGGCATCCTCCATGCATAAAAAATTCTGGGAAGCCGAATGTGATCACTTTTGAAATTGCAAAACAGCATTCCAAGGCTTTGCAGCAAAAGCGCTGGCCAAATTAGGACCTATGAAGCTTTGTAGTTCACGAATGAAAGATCACTCTTTCTTTCTTTTGTGGGATGCCTTCCTTTCTCTGAAACATTAAGGTCAAGACAGGAAATGAGAGTAATTAAAATGAAAAAGCAATCAGAAAAAAATAGATAACTGCTTTTCAAATGGCGTAATTCACAGGGCTCCTGATAATGCATAGATGTTTGCAAAAATTATGAGACACCTCTGGGTTCTAAAGTACCAGAATATCTGTCTAGGAAGCAAAGTTTCTCTGGCAGATAGTCCAAGATCAAAGACAAGTATTAGGAAAAATACCAGTGAAAGAAGTAAAATCTGGAGGTTTCTGCTAAGACCCTCCAGTGTTTCTTTGAATTGTCTTCTCAGACTCTGACCTTCATAGTAGAATTTTGAAAACAGTGGAATTTTTAAAAACATTGTAGAATTTTGGTGCTCTCATCCCCAGTTAGAGCAGTGTGATTGAAAGTTGTCTGTAGTAATTGCTTATGATGTGTAAGAAAACCATTTTACAAATGTTGCAAAAATTAAAACTAAAAATGACTCACATTTCAATGGGGAGAAGAAAGTAATTTCTGGGACTCCTCCACATTGATGGCTTATATTTGCATTACGTATATAGTGATAATTCTGCTGCATTATGTCAAAACTCGTATAACTGAGTATTCTCATCTGTAATAACTTTTTTACTATTATTTAACCTTCTTATCCACTATGTTTGGCCAGGATCACACCTGTTCAAAAGAAGCAAGTGGAGTAACTAATGGCATATGAATGAGGCAGGTGAGATCATAGGTCCTTCGAATCTTTACACATATGGTCAGAGCCGGCAGTGGTCCAATTTTTAGACTTGACCCTGAGGGAAATGTACACCTTTTACTTACATCAAAACCATATGGGATTTCAGGCATTGAAAATGTTTTTACAAAGTAGACTTTAGTTTTGCATGTGGATGTCTTATGTACAAGCTCACAAAAAGTAGAGGCTGTCTGTACACAGTGGTTCAAGGACTGTTGCAAATTCTAAATACCTTTCTATTCTACTGTTAATTACTCTGATATGGGCTAATCTCAGCAGCACACAAAGATCAACTTAGGGTTTAAAGAGGTAATTATATTGATAATTTAGAAATGATTTTTACTAAGCCAACTGAAGCAAAATATAATAAAAATTATGTTTATATTGTGCATCACAGATAAAACACTCACATTCAGTATCTCATTTAGTAATCACAACAATCTGGGAAAAAAGTTATTAGTTGGCATTCCTTGCATTTTAGAAGACAGCAAATGGAAGTTCAGTGAAATACCTACACAAACATTGTAAATAGGAGAGCCAGGATTTGACCCAAGTCTGAGTCTAACACTTTTTTTATTGCACCATTATAGCATCATTGCTGCTGTTTTCTTTCTATTTTAATTGTTAAACCATATTTGGGTTGAACTATAAAGAAAGCATCCCAGGATAAACATAGTAACATCATTTCAAATTCAAACACAAGTAGTTTGAAAGATACTGATGACTGGTTTTAAGGTATGTGTCAGTTATCTCCCTGAGGTCCATCAGTTTTATCTCCTTATCCTGGAAGACAAAAGTGTCTTTACATTAAATGCCCTGAATCTGCTTCATAGCCATATATGATGGCATAGCTGTTATTTCGGGATCATTTATGTTTTTTTTTCCCCTGAGAACTGTTCTATTTCCAACCCTGAGTTCCAAGGACCTCAACATTTCTTAAAGTGCCTTGTTTCTGTGTAGTCAGGTAAGTTTTATATTCTTCCCTCAGAAATACTTTTTACCTGGGTGTATAGCTGAAAATGCAAATTATATGCCAGTCCCAGTGGAAGAGAAGGCCAAATGGAAAAAAAAATGTTTTTCATGTGAGAGTTCAGCTATGGAACAAAGATGGAAAGAACAGGAAGGGGCCAGGTCAGAACTCTTACTTCAAATTGTGGCTCTGTTCCTTAATCTCTTAGTTTTACTTGCTGGGTTGTTATGAGCATTTATTAAGGAAAATAGACCTAGAAACAATCTACAAAAGTGCAAAAATATGGCACTCTATAGGCATTATCATTACTCCAAATTTTCCTCACCAGAATGGAGATGCTCAAGAGAGTAAAACATTTAGAAGAAAGCACAGAGAAAAAGCTTTCAGGATGCATGCCACATATTTCAGAATTAAAGTTGTCTGAATGTCACTGTGTAGTTGCAACAAATTCGATTACATATCACTTAATTTTAGTAGGAGCATATAACCTAATGAATCAAATCATGGTCATCGGGGTCACGTTCTGGAGCCTCATCTAGACGAATTGGTTAGGGAACATCTAAGTTGCTACCTAGATGCAATACTTTCTCTGACAGGGCATTTTGCATAAATACATTCATATTGCCAAAATGCTAATGATTAAAATTTTGAATTTTGTAACTGCATGATGTTTAACTGCGATAGTGTAAGGAGCCTGATAAACATTGGAAAGCTGAGCAGAGAAGGCTCTAAATGATGACTGTGACAACTCTTCCGCTTCAGATGTCTGAAGAACAGTGTAGGTGCACGGTTGTAACTGCCCCTGCCCACACAATCCCACCCAGTTTTCTTGGGAGGATCTATGATGGAGGATCTTGGAAAATTCCAATCCTGCATCCCAATCTGAATGTTCAGCTAAAGGAACAAAAATGAGAAACAATGAAGCTTAGAAGAGTTGGTCCTTCTAACTGCTGGAATACAATGGTGCATATGAGTCTATCTGTGGCTGTCTTCTGTCTAACCTTGAATGTCAAATCTTATAAGCAGTGTAACCACTACTTTGAGAGATTATTTGTAGTCTAATGGATCTCACTGTCAGGAAATGGGTTTTGATATTCAGCCAAAATCAAGCTTTCCAGAAACAAGTTTTATTTGTGCATTTCCCTCCTTTAATATTTACGGCTAATGTAGATATTTCATTTATGGGCTTCTTTTTCAAAACTTCAAATGGGTAAATGAAGAAACGAAGAGGAATTTATTCTTTTTCTTTCAGAATTTGTTTTTCTTTCTTATCTGCAGTAAACTTGACTGCTAATATGGATGACTACTTTTCCATGGAGAACATGATAAATCTTTACAAGGAGAAGCAGCACAGATAGGTGGGAATATTGGAACAGTACCTTGCAAGAGTTGCTGCTGGAAGTTTACCAAACTAAATCTGTAAGAAGACTACTTCAACTTCAACAGCTTTAAGATTCTTTGTATTGCCATCATTCATTGGTAACTGGGGAGTTTTTACAGCCTTTCAAATCCTAGAGTCCTTTCAATCATTAGATGCCTTAAAGGGACAGAAGGCCTTAAAATGTGCTCCCGATCTCCCTAGTTGAAAAAGATACATAGACAGAGGGGGAAAAGTCAAACAACAATACAAAAAGCATTAATGCAAAAAACAGTGGGGTCTCTCCCTAATTTGACTTTCTCTACAGGTGGCCTGCAGCTGCGTGCAAACAGGTTACCCCATCGCCTTCCCATGAGCACGACAACAAAGTGCTATCTGTATTCACAAGAATACATTTAGTGGCAGAGACTGATTCAGGTCTAAAAATAAGAAAAAAGCATTTTTCCTGCATAGCCTGAGGTAACTCTGTGTACCAGCAGAAGACAGTAGCACTCTTGTCTCCCTGGCTGTGCCTGAACATAAAGGAATCAGAAACCTACTTCACATGACTCAAGGAGGCCCAGGGCCAGCAAGGAGTTGATTCATTCTATTTACATCCGTGTGAGTGCCATTGACTACATACGGCAGCCGGGGAGGCAAAATCAATAAGGAATATTCTGTTTTCAATTGACTTCAAGGTAAAAATATTTTATATATATATGTATATGTGTATATATATATATATATATATATATATACACACACACATACACACACATACACACACACACACACACACACATATATATATATATATATATATATAATTTGAGATTGATATACCTTTTAAAATATGTATTCTATCAAGCTGGCCAACATAATGCTAAATAGGCAAAATTAGGGAATGCGTATTTGGTTTGGCTTAAAAATAATTGATTAGACCACCTTTACTAATCTCATTTCAGAAGACACATACACCCTGCCCAGGTGATTGCTTGGTAGTAAAAACAAGTAGAAGGAATGTTGGAAAAATGCTTACATTGGATGGACAACCTTCCTAAATTTGATTTATAATTTGTGTATTAATATTTAAGTAATATATCTTGAAATGACTTTCCAATAACATTGGTTCTTGTAATTAACATTTGCATTGTGAGGGAGTTCAGCTTCTATCTGGTGACCTTCCTTCCTTCCTTCCTTCCTTCCTTCCTTCCTTCCTTCCTCCCTCCCTCCTTTCCTTTCTTCCTTGCTTCTTTCCATCCTCCTATTTCTCCTCTTATCTAAAGAAGTATTCATATTTTTCCTTTCATGGAATCTCTACGTTTCCCCATTCATCAGACTGATCGAGAAGCAAATCAATAAAGGGTGCTTTCCCCACTCATCTCTGCCAAAAAATAAAAAATAAAAAATCTGCCCCTCCCCATCGTCTCCGGAACACAGTTATATTTCCATTCTCCGAGCCAGGCAGAGCTTCCCTGAGATATGTTTAATCCTTACTGGCCTAAGAAGTATGAATCTCCACTCTCCTTCTAAATATAGATTTAATGAATATTTTTATTTGTTCAATTGGAACACTCCAAAACTGTATTCTTTTAAAATTTTTGATAGCATTTTTTTCCCGTCCTGTTAGCAAACCATGCAATGTTACTTTTGTAATGTGTACTTGACAACCATTAGCAAGAACTTTTCTCTACTTTGGATATCCAGATGGTTCCAATTTCTTTCCTTATTTTTCTTTAAACCTCCACCTATATTGTTTTATGAAGATATATTATTTTAGAATACCTCATAATAACATACTTTTGCTGATGCATGCCAAAAAAAAAAGACTAGCTGATTTGCCTTTTGAATTCAATAAAAAAGAAGAGAAGAATGGATTTAATAATGATTAATGAATGCCTTACTGTTTTACATTATATGAAAAAAAAAAACCCTGAAAAATATAACTTATAGAGGGGTAAGGTGAATGTCCAGTAGTCAATGTTCATTGTTAAGTGAAGGCACACAAATGGGACCGGGGTAAGATTAACAAGTCATTCCCCCCCAAAATCACAAGCAATTAAGTGGATATAGAAAATTAAAAAATCCAAGTTAAACTATATAATAGTTTTCATATTTTAAGTGAGACACACTTAATAGAATGCTGTTTGAGATAAGGTTTTTAAGAATTAGGATGGAAAACTTTACAGCCTGCATCATAAAAAAAATTTCAACATCAGATGAAGTAAAAATTTTCAATTATATTCTCATGATTGAGATATGAAAGACAAATGGTTACTGAGGGAAATTGAGTCTCCAACTTTCTTTAACAGAATAATCACAGAGCTCAGGTTTTAAGTGGTCAAGCCTGTGGTCAGGCAGCCTCCTCCCTCTCGTGCTTGAAACTAGTGACACTTGCTTGATTTCTGACTGATGTGAATTTTTAAAGTTCATGAATACTAACTATCGGAGAAAACAGCATTCAGTTCTAAAATTTATTCTACTGCCTTTTACTTCTTATCATGTCTTCTCCTAACTTCCTCTGGCAAGAAGCTCTCTTAAATTAAGAAAAGTAAAACTCTTGAGGTGACACTCATACAGGCGGTCAACAAAACATTATAACTCATGAAATCAAACCAAATATAGAGACCACCACATTGTAAAATAAATATCAAAGGTACGAAGAGAAACTGAATTGAGTTTGGAGAACAAGTCAAATAAGTTGCTGAGGTTCCTTTAAGCTCAGTAATTCTATTATTCAAAGCTGTGAAGAGTAATCTAGGAACTTCTACAACCATTAACATTCTCCAGCCAAACTTTCAGAACTACTGTGTTAGTATAGGGGTGGGTAAACCACGGCCCATGGGCCAAATTCACCTTATGGCATAGGTAACTTGCTTCTGAAATAGGTCATCTTTTTACTATTACATGTTTCAAGATGTGTTATTCATATAGGTGACATTTTTAAAAATAATATTTTAGCCATATTTCCTTAACTCTCGAAAAGCTAACATTTTGTAATAAAGAAAACACATAATACAATGAAAAATGAAATGTACATTTGTGCAGGTGAATCTTTTACCCAAGATCACTTGTCAATTCACCAGAAGCATCTAAAATACTGAGTTGGTACCATTTAACTAACCGTACAAAGGACTTTAAAGGTAGTTTTTCTAGCAATTGGTTCGATCTACTTTATAGGACTCTAAGCTCCTTCAAGACAGTGGGCAATTTCACACAGTAGTTAAATGAGGTTTCTAAAAGCAATTTGAAGTAGTGAAGAACTATGTAAAACGGTAGTCATGATTGCGATACTAGTGGTAGAAGTTGGTGTTTAATAAATATTTTTTGGATGAATTAAATGTTGGCTCCATTCTGAAATACGGTTTTAAGAGTTTTAACTGCTAAAAAGAATATCATGCCGATAAAATGACTATTACGGATACGAAAGTCTACTGAGTAACATATAATATGAATACTCCTCTGGTTATGCAATGCTTGGAATTCCAAGTGGGAGTTTTACTCATGGAAGAAATACAGTACGTGGCCCTGTGACTAAAAGATAATAGGAACTATTGAAGATGGAGATTTTTCCACTTGGTCCTGGGCACGGAATCAAAATCTAAGTTTAACTTGGTGATATTTAAAAATGCATAACATGCAAAAGTCTGCAATCATTCTGTTTCTCAGCTAGTGAAAATAGAAGTCTACAGCATAGTATGTGTCAATTTTGAAAATATAGCCAAATCAGGCCGACAAGAAAAATCTTAAGTAAATAACTTCATCCATGTGTTTAGTACCATCCATGACTCTATGCCAAATTCACTTCAAGTTCCCTTCTTCAGCAACTTCTTTTATAACATGTGCCTGCAGCTATTAACTATCTGAAGTGTTGATGAGGATAGGAAAGAAATTACTTTCATGGTTATGTTTTAGGGGGACATTTGGAATTCAACAGTATGTGAGAGGACCAGCTTCAGCTTGAAATAATCTGCTAAGAAAAACACCTGAATTCCAAGCAAACAGTTTAGCCATTTAAAACTCATTGAGGCAGATACCCATGATAAAAAATAGCAAAATTGAAAAAAAAAGTCAGAGAAAAAATGATCCATGTCCACCAGTAGCAATGGAAAGGGCCTAACATAGGTTAGGTTGAAACTCTGTAATGAATTCTGTCTGAAATTATCAGATATTTGATTTGAGGTGGAAAATATCTTCTGGTCTCTAATGTATATGTTTCTGCTTTAGGTAGTGATGTCTTCATTTCTTTATCGTTTCTTATTTATTTCTGATTGACAATTTTTAAGTTGTATTTTTGTTATGACAAATCATTTTTTTCCTCCTTACTATGAAACATTCAAATGACTCATGCTCAAATTTATTTTTGAAAGAAATGTGCATTAATAGGAACTTACAGGTATGCACCTGTTTCTCAAAGTGCACTGTTCTCTGCTGGTAGAAAAATTACATAGACTATCATCTATGGGTAGCAACACCACTATTCAAATATCCATGTTAATTAAAATGATTTGTTGCTGTTCTTCCAAGTGGAAGCATCTAGATGTTTGGCATTCTGTGAATAGACAAACACATATTTTTCTTAATAGCTAACATTTCTTCCAGAATACATTGCTTGTTTCTGTTTGCTGTTGCTGTTTTGTTTTAAAGGAAGTGCATAGATCTCTTTCTCTTTAAGACTCTCAAGTTCACTTTTTAACATTGAGAAATACACCTCTACCTGCCTTATATTTCTTAGGATTTCTATCTTCCACAGGCTGGGTGTATTTTTTCTATCCTCAACAAAACCAAAATAAAACTTTTTAAAAAGGTGGAGTGCTCATTGCTGTGGAGAAGAAGCAGAGAGTGATAAAGGAGACAGGGAAGATTGAACGGCTGATCCAACCTATCTCCTACTCTCTTTCCCCGTAGCCGCTTTGCAGCTAATGGTGGCCATGTAACAGAACACAGTGTCCTAGAAATTTTAATGCGTGTATTTCACTTAATGCAATCCAAAGTATTTACATCCTTCCAGAATTAATGAAGACCTTGAAAGTCTTTGACTTTGTGTGCTCTGCTACTCACTTTATGTACTGTTTTTGAGCAAGATTTTCTCTGCATCTAGATTTTTATTTTACACTCCACAAATTTCTTTCTGTTTCGTATAGTTTCTTCTAATTTGCCCACAAGTTTAGATATTGTTTGCTAACGTTTTCTTGCATTTCAGGCATTCTTTCTGGGATAATTCAACATTTTTTTTTTCTCAAATACATCCTTACAATATCTTTTCTTCAGATTCTATTGATTTGTTTGCTTGAGAGTGGGAGGTTTTTGTTTTGTTTTATTTTTGCTACAGATCTTTAAAAACTGAAAGCACATCGTTAGTTTGAATGTTATATTCTCATGTAAGAAATTGCTACTTATCAAATGCTTCACCTTTCTCTGCCATTTTTTTTTTTTTTTTTTTTTTTTTAATTTTTGGGACAGAGAGAGACAGAGCATGAACGGGGGAGGGGCAGAGAGAGAGGGAGACACAGAATCGGAAACAGGCTCCAGGCTCCGAGCCATCAGCCCAGAGCCCGACGCGGGGCTCGAACTCACGGACCGCGAGATCGTGACCTGGCTGAAGTCGGACGCTTAACCGACTGCGCCACCCAGGCGCCCCTCTCTGCCATTTTTTAAGTTAAATATTTACTTTTTGATTACAAGGTCTCTCTCTGTTAAATTAGATTTGAGAAGGGAATGAGAGGAGGCCATTATTTATTGGGCTGATTAAATGCTCCCTCCAATCAACCTGGTGACTAGTATTTTGAGGGAACACTAGACTTGGTGGTTTCTTCCTGCTGTCTTCTAGAAACGCCACACCAGGGCATTTCCTCATAGACTGGATTAAAGGTATACCTTCTACCTGCATCTGTGTCTGTATTAAGATCGATATATAGGCTTAGGGCGCCTGGGTGGCTCGGTCAGTTAAGCATTTGACTTCAGTTTAGGTCATAATCTCACAGTTTGTGAGTTCAAGCCCCATGTTAGGCTCTGTGCTGACAGCTCAGAGCCTGGAGTCTGCTTTGGATTCTGTGTCTCCCTCTCTCTCTGCCCCTCCCCCGCTCGCACTCTGTCTCTCTCTTTCTCAAAAAATAAATATTAAACAAATTTTGAGGCTTATATGTGTTATATACAAAATATACCACAAATTATAATTTTAACATAAATCTTAGAAAAGAATATTAATTTTATATTTTTATCTCTTTGTTATTATGTTTTGTATTTAAGCAAATTAACAGTGATAATATAGCAAGAGAAGCTATGGATTCTGCCATGTTTTCTGAATCGTAAATTAATTCTCAGAAATTCTTCTCCATATCATACATTTATGTTTCAATATGTTTAAAAGATGTGTATCACTGTGGGGAGAAGGTGGTGGTTGGAGGGAGGAGTTGGGGGAGAGGATAAAAAAAGGAGAAGTCTGTTTAAATTAGTGAGAAATAAAATTATAGTCAACTTTGAGATTATTTCAAATAGCATCCTTAAGTATTATTAAGGATAATAAATGGTTGTTAGTCAAATTCCTTAGAGGATCTGAGTTAATGATTAGTTATGAAGGTTTTATAGTTAGAATACCACTTTTGTGAGGACAAACAGATATCTCTAAAATTTATTAAGAATGCTTAAAAATGTTCCTAGATATTTGGATATATTTTCTCCGAAGACTTTTACATAACAGGTAAACGACCCATATTATCTCAGGTATATATGAACCATAATTAGTGCAACCTAAATTATTTGGAAGGATGATACAGAATATTCTAAAGCTCTGGTTTAATGATTCTAAATGAAAATAACAGTTTTGAGTAAGTGTTAACACAAATGCTAGTTTATGTGCAAGTAATTTATTTTCAAAACTAATCACTTTAGGCATCTGGGTATTTTAGAAATAGTGGGTTTTATTCAAATAATTGTTGTGCTTCTCTTCCAAATGATCTGATTCCCTCAACCCCATTTCTCTAGGGCTGTTATGATGTGATTTGAAAGTTTTAGCATTATTTTAACTGTAAAAGATAAAAAAAAACCCTCTTGTTTGTTTCTACTTTCAGTAGAAAGTTTTGCTTCACACAGGAAATGACAATATAGGTGGAAAAGTCTCTGCTCAGATGTAGCAACCTGGATGTTTCTATTCACATTGACTCAACTTGAACATTTCATTTTAATGTGAATTGGGAATTAGACTATACTATTTTTCTTTGGCAAGCCCACATTTCCATTGTACGGACTGCACTTTAAGTCCTGGTACAATCTGGGTGTCACATAATCCTGGAGAGTAAAGTCAATACCACCTCCTACTTTGGCACAAAGCAGCCTTAGGCAAAAACTGAGATGTCTCTCTATTATAGAAAACCAAAATGTTACCCTCACCTTAAATATCTTTCTGTACATAAAAAGTAATGCCTAAAATCTTCAAATTAAGGCTCAATCTTTGTTGAAGAGATGCATCTTGGTTAAAATATGAATTCCTCAGGGTGCCTGGGTTGTTCAGTCGGTTAAGCATCTGACTTCAGCCCAGGTCATGATCACACAGTTCATGGGTTCGAGCCCCACATCATGCTCTGTGCTGACAGCTCAGAGCCTGCGGCCGGCTTCAGATTCTGTCTCTCTCTCTCTCTCTCTGCCCCTCCTCTGTTGTGGTCTGTCTCACTCTTTCAAAAATGAATAAAATATTTTAAAAATAAAAAATAAAAAAATATGAATTCCCCTAGAAAAGACAATATTTTCAATGATTCTTCATATCTTAATATTTGTGAGTGTCAGATACTTTTTCTTTAAGTTTATTTATTTATTTTGAGAGAGAGAGCCTGAGCAGAGGGAGGAGCAGAGAGAGATGAAGGGAGAGAATCCCAAGCAGGCTCTGTGCTGTCCTGGCAGAGCCCAGCACAAGGCTCCATCCCACAAACCATGAGATCCTGACCTGAGCTGAGACCAAGAGTCAGATGCTTAACTGCTAGAGCCACCCTGGTGTCCCTTGTGAGTGGCAGATACTTTCCTGAGAGTGGGTTTTAGAAAAAGAGACAAGAATGTATGGGAAAAATACATCCTAGAGGATTTAGGAGAAGGTATTACCAAGGAAGGACTGGTGGTCAGGATGTTGAAGCAAATTTCATCTTCATCACAGTCTTATCAAGGGCTGCTCCAATATTAGTGCACACACTCATTCATGCTACTAGCTTTAAATGTTTTTTTTTTAACATTTGTTTATTTCTGAGAGACAGAGAGAGACAGAGAGACAGGGGAGGGGCAGAGAGAGAGGGAGACACAGAATCCGAAGCAGTCCAGGCTCTCAGCACAGAGCCTGATGTGGGGCTTGAATTCACAAACCGTGAGATCATGACCTGAGCCGGAGACCTCAACCGACTGAGCTACCCAGGTGCCCCGTGCTACTAGCTTTCATTTGGGATCTACTATGTTTTAGGCAGTGGTAGGCATGAAGGCTGCAAAAATGAACACAGCGTATTTTCTGGCTTCAGGAGCCCTGGTCTAGTGGAGGAGGTAGAAACCAACCATTAATACGTAGAGTGACAAATGTGTAAGGGAAGACTGTAAGGGATTCCACTGGAGGATTATGTAAAATGGAGGGACTCCATTTACCTATAAACTATTGTTTGGAGTTAGAATCTTTATTCATAATATGAGAAGACACTTCTTTAGTAATAACACACAGTGAATCCAGTCAACCATCGCTGGCCTGACATTACCAGCTTTAGGAATGCTTCAGTACATTTCTTCTCTGAAGACCTGGTGCCAGCAAACCTTAAAATATTTTAATATCTGGTCAAGTCAGCTGCTCTGACAGCAATTGATTTGCTGAATGTCAAATCTGTTCACTCTGGAATTTAATGGGTTTTAATAAGGTTGGGGATGGGATAAATCTAAATAATGTTTGAACAAGTATTTACCAATTTAACTTTTTATATTTTGGTTGAATAGAAGGCATTTATATTTCTAAATACAGATTTACATCACGGGCATGAAGGCACACCACTATTCATTTTATGGATTATAATATATCTTGACACAATCCAGGGAATTGGAAGGTAGTCTTGACACTCCATCATTTGCTTGCACAGTTGTGTCTTTTCCTAAAACTGAACAACTTGCACAGGGGGTGATTATAGATGTTAACTTTGACGCTGCTGACATTTGTCACCTTATGTCATAACCTTAACATTATTTAAGCATATTTATGGAAGGGATTCCTGATTGCTCAAAGTACAACGTAGAAAGTGAAATGTATAGGTTCCTATAACATTTGTTCCATCAGCAATCAACATAACACCTTTCCTTCGAGAGGTAAATATTATATGTCATGTTCCATAGGGGAAAACATTCAGAACTGCTATGATATGGTTTTTGATTTTTTTTTCCTATTTTTCCTTTGTTTTAGAGGTTACATCAGAAATGAAATAGGCTGTGAATTTCTCTTTGTCCTTCATCAATCAAAGCTGATCAATTATAAGACCAGCAAAACTGGATCACAACTCCAAGCTACATGGTCATATTACACTCATATTATTACTAAAAGCCACATCTATATTCCAAACTGGGATACTATAACCCCTTTGTCATTTTCCAATAAAAAGACCATACCAAATAGGCCGAGCACACCGTAATTAGCAGCTGGCAGAGAAAGCTGTAAATCTGTATGAGTTCTGAACGATTTGCTTACATTGTTGCTTTGTTGACAAATGATGCTGTACATGTTAATGTTCCTGAAATGTCCCCATTGCACCTGACGTGCCAATAAATGCCAGCCAGCTGTATGAATTATGGAAATAAGATTTTTGTTTATGAAGGTATCCCAGACATTTATTTTACAGCATTCCTCTCGACAGATTTAATGTCTGGAGTTACATTGAGAAGATATTTGCTACCTGACATAATGGATAATGGAAACTTTAAAGGCTCTTTTTTCCTCCTTTTAATGATGAGATTAATATATCCACACACGCACACACACACGCGCACACATACACACACACACACACACACACATATATCTCTTAACATTTACCTTCTGACTTCATAATTTCCTATTAATTTTTAAACACCACACATTCCTGCTCAAGAGTTAAATAAGATATCAATTTCTAATTAAGACTATTAGGGGTGAATATTTGGAATTATATACCAGTAATTTTCATTTCCATTCTAATCATTCTTTCATGTGTATGTAAATAGCTCAAAAATATTGTGTATGAATTACATGATTTTGCATCTGTTGATCTATTACTTTATTGTTGGTATTAAAGAGCTTTAGTTGTGGGTATTTTTTGAAAATGTTCCAGGAGTAAGTACTCAAATAAATAATTTTATCTCAGTATACCTGAAAATAATATTTTCTGTGGCTGGGGATCCTACAAACTTTGCCTCATTGCCCATTACACCTTTTAAGCTCTTTATTCAGATAAGAGATTTAATTAATACAGTATTATTAAAAAGCTCTCACATGAGATAAAAATTACCTGATCTTACAATAATCATAAAATAACTACTGGCTCTGAATTCTTTAACACAGCAATAAAATAAATTAAGCCATACTAATGTAAGAGCTTTTTCTTCTCACATCAGAATGGAATTTGTAATTCCGAGACGTGAATGCCAATATTCTCAAGTTTTAATCTTCCAAACATTTGTGTGATAGAAGCTCACCATTGCCTTTGAATTGTTCTATTTGTTATAGGTCAAAGGAGACTAGAAAGTATGATTTCTAGGCTGTGGTCATAATTTTGTTTTCTGCTTCAATGCTGAGGAATGGATTGACACAGGACCTAAAACAACTGATCATATGTGGCCAATAAGATTTTGAATTTGGTCACTAAACTCCAAATAATTTGTTGTGTCCTATGGCTTGTGATTTAAAAAAGTGTCCCATGAGTAGAGGCGAATTGGCCCTCCCTGAGTGACTGGTTGCATGACTTTTTTACCTGGGTTGAATTGTATCCTTGATTTGTACATATAGAGGGCAATGTACTTTTTCCTCAGAAATGTTTGATCTATTTCCCACATCCTCTTTGAGATCTCCATGCTACCTAAAGTCTTGAGCAACGGTGGAAAAAAAAAAAAAGCCTCTTCATGGAACTTTGAACAATGGCGCCTTAAGGATGATTAACATTTAAGCAGGGAGGAAAGTCAGATCACCTTTGTAACCAAAGGCAATTCCCCTCAAATACTTCTTTCCCCACAAAAGAATCCAGATGGCAAAAATGATGCTTAAATAAATACTGGCTATGGCTCAATTCTTCTGGTTCACATTGGCTACAATAGACACTCACATTTATACATTAACCATTTCACAGATTTTGTGCAAAGAGTAAGCTACGTGTCTATATGCCTATTGTATTCAAAGAGTTAAGTCTCCAATTCTTGGCATAGCTGCTCTGGTCTGTATTTGCTCAAAGGAGGATTAAGGGTAATGTGCAGCAGAGGAACAATGTATGGAGACCTGGACTATATCTCTCCTCAGTATACCTGCACAACGGGAAGCGCAGGGCTCCAGACCCCACGCTCCGGGTTCGCTCTCACGTGCATGGAATTCATTGAAACTAATGGGAAGGAAATTACAGCCGTCTCACAGGTCTCCTAACTACAGGTTTCTGTGTGGATAAATTTAACTTGTCAAGGTTTCTTACAGAATGACACAACGAAAGTCAAATAGTCAACTAAGAATAGCAGAAAAATCTAAAAGTATTCAATTCCCCCATTTCAGTTAAATAAAACCAGATACATCATAGGCAAAGATCAGAGTTTGACTGGAGATTTTCCAAAATGATACTGTAATTTCTTACTAAGTTGTGAAGTTAAACACACACTGAGTAACAAATATCTGGAAAAATAAGAGCATTCACCTGGTTATATCAGAGTATATTTTTAAAAAATGAATTATTTATTTAAAAAAACCCTTTAATATACTATACTAGGACATACTAGGGTTCATTTTAGAAAAAAAAATTAGAAGAGGAAATTATTGAATGGTATTTGACTATCATTCAGAACAAGCATATCACCCAGGAAATATTGACTATAATAAAAACATTTGAAACGGACAAAAGGACTGTGCTGATTTAATTGGGGCAAAGTAAAGTGGTAAAAGAAAGTTTCTTCAAACACAAATCCTTTCCAAAACGGTTATAAGAAATTTTATACCGGCAACAATTGCAGAATAATAAAAAAATAATAATAATACTTATTTGCCTTTTATGTCTGAACTTCTTGAAGTAGGAAGTATTATTAACTTCATTTTACAGTTTGGAAGAAGCAGAGTCCTGAGATGTTTTAATCTATTCAAAGCTGTGCCACTTTTACACAGCAAGGCTCAAATTTATCCAAAGCACTGGGATTCCAGAACTTACATTTTAAAGCACGTATTATTTTGTGCCTAGAAATTAAATGTGCTGATTGTCACAGTCTAATTTTGGGGGTTAATTAATGTATTTTGGAAACTTTATTGAAAACTGGAAAGCAAAGTCAACTGGATTGACAGTGGGGCTGGGGGGCAGGCAGGGAGGATCCTCTGGATGGAATAGAAGTTGGTAGGAAAGATTTATAGCAAATACAATTAATAAAGTAATTATGAAGTGAATGTGGTACGCCCAATAGTTACTTTTGGAAGTTTATAAGAGTTTTTTTTTGTTTTTTTTTTTTTTTTCCGTGGGAGCCTGGGTGGCTCTGTCAGTTAAGCCTGTGACTCTTGATTTCAGCTCAGGTCATGATCTCACGGTTTGTGGGTTCAAGCCCCACATTGGGCTCTGTGCTGACAGAGTGGAGCCTGCTTCGGATTCTCTCTCTCTGTCCCTCCCTACTCGCACTCTGTCTCTCAAAATAAATAAAACTTAAACAAAAAAGTTTTTTTCCAGCTCCTGAATATACATAATATCCCAACCTCAGATAAGTCATCATTAGGAGAACAAAGCCCTGGATTGGATGCCGATTTTTTATGAACAAATAGCTCCCGAGTACAACATAATTACAAAATGAAAACTTGTATTCTTCAAATGAGATTATCATCTCCAATAGGTACTAAATCAAGGGAGAGAAAAGATATATGTACTAACTACCAAGAATTTACATTTGAAATAGCAGCAACAATACTCACCAAGTCAGAAAAAAAACAAAAACAAAAACAAAAACAAAACCCTCTCCCAGAACTTTAGTACCTCTGTTTTTCACTGGCTCCCAAAGTCCTCTGGACAAGGACCAACCACATCTCACTCATCTTTATATTCCGTTGCCTTATGCCTGGGACACAATAAACATTCAATTTATGTTTGTTGAAAGGATGAAAAGACACAGACTGAAGATTTAAGAAACGCACCCTAGACCTAAAGAGAGAATTTAAGACAATGATGCACATAGTGTCCAAGAGCACATTGGCTTTAGATTCAATCAGTCCCAGGTCTCAATCTTGACTCTGACACACACAAGCTGTGGCCTTAGCACAAATTATCCTCACTAAACTTTAGTTTCCTTATCAGCACAACTGAAGTAATAATGTCTAACAATTTGTGTTCTGTGATTATTAAATAAAGTAATATTTGTAAAACATATCATGGCATTCCTTCCTGGTATATAATACATGGCATTCCTGGTATATAATAAATTATCAAGAAATGTTGTTAAAACTATAGTGGTTGAGAGTCACAAAGCAAATATTGGAAATGACTCAAACTTGTCATCTTAGGACAGTAAAAGCAGTATACTTAAAATTTTTTTTAAAT
Organism: Panthera pardus; assembly: GCF_024362965.1. Classification (NCBI taxonomy): domain Eukaryota; kingdom Metazoa; phylum Chordata; class Mammalia; order Carnivora; family Felidae; genus Panthera; species Panthera pardus. The sequence goes on from NW_026526655.1 coordinate 86,714,399, forward strand.
GTTTACTTATTTTTGAGAGAGAGAGAGAGAGAGAGACAGAGCATGAGTGGAGGATGGGTCAGAGAGAGAGGGAGACACAGAATCCAAAGCAGGCTCCAGGCTCTGAGCTGTCAGCAGCACAGAGCCCAATGTGGGGCTCAAACTCACATACTGGGAGATCATGACCTGAGCCGAAGTCAGATGCTTAACCAACTGAGCCACCCAGGTGTCCCCAAAGCAGTCCACTTTTATAGCCAGTGGAGTGTGCACAGAAGGGATTGTCTTGCAACAGAGATTAAGCTTCTCTATTATTCCAATGACTAGTGACCACTTAAGTGGAGATATATTTGCAGGCAATGAAAATCACACTTCTAATGATATGTTGAACGATGGAAATGCAGGTTTGAGAATAATTTGATTGCAAGTGACAGTTGAACTGAAAGCTCTCTGAGGAAGGAGTGGGTAGAGGAAAGGGCCCAAAGGTGAACTTGTCTAGTTCCATAGGTGAAATAAAGAGGACTCAGCAGGAGGGACAATTAAGGGCTATTAATTAATTAATTATTATTGTTTATTTTCTAAAAAATGTTTTTTTATTTATTTTGAGAGAGAGAGAGTATGCATGTGCTCATGAACCATGAGTTCATGACCTCAGTCGAAATCGAATTGGATGCTTAACTGACTGAGCCCCCAGGCACCCCCATTAAGGCCTTTTTCTTTTTAAAAGATTCTTTAATGTCTATTTATTTTTGAGAGAGAGAGACACAGCATGAGCAGGGGAGGGGCAGAGAGAGAAGGGGACACAGAATCCAAAGCAGGCTCCAGGCTCTGACCTGTCAGCACAGAGCTCGATGTGGGGCTCAAACTCATGAACTGTAAGATCGTGACCAGAGCCGAAGTCAGATGCTCAAATGAGTCACCCAGGCACCCCATAATTTAAGGCCTTTTTAAAGTCTTGACTTCAGTGTCTTGAATCAGAAAGTAGGTAGAAAAGGCCATAGAAGATGACAGATGGTTAGGAGGACAAACATGAATGTAAATTTAAAAACATAGAGAACTTGTCTAAGCCAGGAAGCAGATGAATTAAACTGGGCAGAAAAGAACAGGTTCCAGAATCATTTATTGCTCAACACAGTATAGGTGATGTTTCTTTGTGAGAAAGTTTCTGATGGGGTGCCTAATCTAACCAGCTAGAAATCTCTATCTTTCTCTTCTTCTCATAAAACAAACTGGAGTGCAATGGAGTGTGACTTTTTTACGGAAATCTTGATTTTTCTCCAAATATTTAGGAAAAGGTAAATTATTTGAAAACACAAGTACTTAGAGCAATTGAGATGGCTGCTCTAGAATGTGATAAAGTGCAGAAGGCCAAATGCAAGAGACTGGCCCGTGGGTATTATTGGTACTTCAGAACATCTGTGTAAAAGGGACTCCAAAACATCACTTACAATATAATGAACAGGGCGAATTTATATTACTAGAACTTGTCTTAGGAGGAGAATTTCATATGGTTCTTTCACAAGCTGTTTGGTAGGGAGGAGAGGAGCTAAAATCATATGTGGTAATGCTTGAGGAAAAACAAGATATTGTTCAGTGGTCTTCCAAGGAGGCTGAGTACAGTTGAGAGAAAGGCTTTTGATTTGTTGAATGGGGTTTGCAAGTGGAAGTGCTGACAACAGGAGGCTTCTATTTTGCTCTTTTCTTACCCCACAGTTGAGTGTGTCTCTAAAAACATGTTTAATAAATATTTATGTCAGTTTAATGAAGTGACAAATTGTTGGCTTGCTCTAGAGGTCAAATAATAAGTTTGACTTTAATAAGATTATTAGCCCATTAGGGGTGTTCATATGTCTCCATTCAGTACTGGTGGAGGGGCTGTTATTCCAGAGACTGTTATAAAAGGGAAGATAAAAGAAAGGGAGGTTTTTATCTTTCATTTTGGGAAGGATAACGTCAACCAAAGCAAGCAGAAATTGAGAAAGAGTAAAAACCTTCTTCACCTTATGATGGGTTAACCCATTTAATACACCTAACTTACCAAACATCACAGCTTAGCCTAGCCTAACTTAAACATGTTCAGAATAGTTTCATCAGTCTACAGTCAGGCAAAATCATTAAACACACAGCCTATTTTATAGTAATGTGCTCAATATCTCATGTAACTTATCGAATACTGTACTGAAAGTGAAAAAAACAACATTATTGTGTGGACGCAGAATGATTGTACATGTATTGCTTGTTTACCCTCGTGATCACATAGCTGACTGGGGGTGGTGGCTTGCTCCTGCTCTACATCAAGAGAGAACATCGTACAGCAGATTGCTAGCCTGGGAAAAGAACAAAATTCAAAGATTTCTACTAAGTGCATATTGCTTTCGGACCATTGTACAGTCAAAAAATTGTAAGTGAGGGGCTGTATGTAGTATATTTGAGGTGCTTCAATTGATTCATTAGAAAGGAAGAGTTTGGGAGCACCTGGGTGGCTCAACTGGTTAAGCATCCAACTCTTGATTTTGGCTCAGGTCATGATCTCATGGTTTGTGAGTTCAAGCCCCAAGTCAGGCTTTGAGCTGACAGCATGGAGCTTGTTTGGGATTCTCTCTCTCCCTCTCTCTCTGTCCCTTCCCCATTCATGCTCATGCTCTCTCTCAAAATAAATAAGTAAACATTAAAAAAAAAAAGAAAGTAGGAGTTTTTTTCAGGAATATTTGAAGTAAGATCAAAACAAAATGACACAAATTTCAGAAGTCTAGAGGAGCTCAGGTCCTAGATTATTTCCTTTGAAAAACATCTGAATTGAGTATCTTGAAAAGACACCAAAACCAATAAAGACTGAAAAACAGGGAGCCACAACAATACAAGAAGCAAAAACCCTCAGTGGTCAATAAAACAAAAATAGCCATAGCCTCAAACCAAAAACAGTCATGTGTACTGTGAAATACAGTGGAGTCTGCACCAATATGAGGAGAGAATCTGAGCCAACACAAACTTCAGACATAGAAGAGGAAAGAGATTTCCTTAAAAGGGTCTTAGTCTTGACAGTGATGTCTGATTATTTGATTAGAGTATCAGGCCATGAGAATGGTTGCATCCTGTGAGTAGGAAAATATACCAGAAATTTCACTGCACAGAAAGTCATGGAAGGTGACATTAAAGGCAAAACCATTTTATTGTTTATTCCCCAGTCATCCAGCGTAGCAAGAGTTTCAAAGAGGAAACTGAATGAAGGAGAGAGAGGAGACAGAAATTGCTAGATTCCAACACATAGAGCTGTGTTGCTGATAGAGATAGAGACAGAGATGGGTAGGTAGGTAGGTAGGTAGGTAGATGATTGATAGATAGATAGATAGATAGATAGATGATAGATAGAGGTGATAGATACATAGAATGGCCCTATTCAAGGATTGGTAGTAGTCAGGAAAAGATAAGTAGGGATTCCAGAAGTACTAGGGATCATTGCTTAGATAAGAGTAAAAGGGAAGAAGGATATAAATCACAAGAGGAATTACTCAAGAATTCAGGAGAGTTCAGACAGTTATCTATAGTTTCAAAAAATTATTTACACATCGTACATCAGAGAGTTTTTAAAAAGAGCTATAAATATTCAAAGCAAGTTGACAGAGTTCAGGAAATATATATATTATATATATAATTGAAAACACAGAGTGATACACAAACTAGAAGAAATTATACAAAATGAAAAGATTAGAGACATAAATGTACCTATGAATAATAAAGCTGATTATAGTACAGAAAACAAGGCTCTTAAAGAAGATTAAAGAGCAAGTGGAACAGAAGGAAAAAACAAAGATGTAATAGAAAAAAAATTTTGGAAATAGAGAACGATTTAAATTTGCTTGCTGAAAAGATATCCTTACTCCCAGTAAAAATTGGTGTAGAATAATTGATCTAACATATCCTGGTGGAGCTACTGAAATTTAAGGATAAAGAAAAAGCCGTATGGTTTTTAAGGCAGCACAGGAATCATACTGAAAGAAGGCGAAAGGAGTTTGCTGTCAGGACACTTGGTAGCACTCAGTGCCAGATGAAAAGGTATGCAAAAATCAGAGATATTCAGTCAGAAACGTAAGGGTAGCCTACTCATGACCCTTTCTTGGAAATGGAACTGGAAGATGAAATATAATGAACAGAAAACTAAAATAGAGCACTCGAACATGGAGACAACTTGGTAAAATGACTAGGTGTGAGCACTTTCTCCTTTGCACAGAACAAACTCTCAACATTGGGGATAATGATTACAAATATAAATGCTAACCTCAAGGATAATAAAATCTGAAATAAATTGGAAGATCATCTTGAAGGAAGAATGCTTGCATTAATTTCCTCATAAGTAAAGAACAAAATATTTGGTCAAAAGTAGAAATAACTTTATTGACTTCAGATTCTTAACATTTTTCTTAAGGTTATTTTTTAAGAACTGGTATTTCTTGAGGCAAATTAACATTGATTTGAAGTTTAACCATTCTTTCCAGCTCATTTCAATTTCTTTTCCTTCCTAAAATTCATATAAAACTAAACATAAAATTTTTACTAAGGAATAACCACTGTGGCAGAATCGTATTTTTATCTGTCTGTTACATCAATATATATATAGAAGGGGCCATCTAGATTGCTAGTTATTAAATTTTAACATATTACTCATGTGTGTATTTCAATATGTATTTATGGAATGACCAAGTGACAATTTTTTCTTCGTCTATTTTTTGTTTTTGTAACAGTTACTTAATATTTTATTTTATTTTATTTATTATTTTTAAATGTTTATTTTTTTACTTTGATAGACAGAGAGAGAGAGAGAGAGAGAGAGAGAGAGAGAGAGAGTGCAAATAGGGGAGGGATAGAGAAAGATGGAGAGAGAAATCCCAAGCAGGCTCCAGGCTGTCAGCGCAGAGCCTGATGTAGGGCTGGATCTCACCAACTGTGAGATCATAACCTGAGCAAAAAGCAAGAGTCAGACATTTAACCAACTGAGCCACCAGGTACCCCAGGTATTTTATATTTAATATTCTTTTCACAGCAACACACTTACTTAAGATCAAGGCTGAGGTGCTTTTATCATCATCCATTTAGTCAATGTACAGTGATAGAGAAAAGTCATGGAGCTAAGGAGATCTCTGCCTTCTTTGAGTTTTAGTCATTTATGGAACTATGAACATTCTATAGGATTTATCTTGCAATTGTCTACACTTAGAACATTTTAAATCTCAGGATGACTTCTTAACAGTACATTCCTGATCCATCTTTCTGTGCCTTTATCAATATGCTTAGGACATGTAAAATTGTTTTCAAAGCAAAAAGTAAAATGTAAATGCAAATATATTTGCAAGATATTCTGAAGCCAAATATATACTATTTGGGACTATATAAAATGACAGATTTCATCTGCCAGTAGTTACTGATCTCATCATGTCTCATTTTCAGAATGATCCAGGTATTTAGATTTAGAATCTTGCAAATAAGAAGAAAAGATGCATGACTTAAATTATTTACATGCATAAAAATTATTTTGCTGAATTATGGCTTGACTTCATTCGGCTTTGGTAGATATATGCTACATATTTATGTTGTCAGAATTTTAACTCTAATGATCCAGATTATGTTTACATAGTGTTGCTATTCTCTTTGAGAGTTTTAAGTCTACCACTTTGAGGCAAATGAATTTGATTGTGAATGTTCACATACTTGATATCTAGAGGACTTGTAATCTATTGCATCAACCCTCTCGGGACTGCTTTATTCAAATGCTTTTGGACATTTGCTCTCGTGACACTCTTTTCCAAATATCTGACTTCAATAGAATACACATTTAGCAGTTCAAAAAATGGTAACGGTGACTCTTGGGTGATATTTTTTCAGACTGCATTTATTTAATCTATCCATGAATGGAGAATAGCAATTATATTTTAGTTTTTAAAATTTCAGTTGTACCTAGAAAAGTCTCACGTAATATAAGTAAAAAATAAATTTAGTTGAAATTGTGAGGAATGATAGGAGGAACTAGTTTCCTTAACCAATAAAATTCCTAAAATTAGTGATAGACATTTAACTATAAGTAAATAAAATTAGTATTTTGTGGTTACCAGTTCAAAAAAAGAAAAAAAAAAAAAACCTTGGACAACTCTTTTATTCAGAATATTTCTAAATATAAAAATTCCTAGTTTATCTTTGCTCAAGGAGGTCTTTCAGTCTAAGTTTTCATTTGGTCTCCATGTTTAAGTAAACTCAGCAAAATCTTAGAAATATCCCTAACAGAACTTAACTCCCTACATTAATTTTCAATTTATCTAAGAATTCAGAAACATTGATTTAAACAGATTCGGTTAAGTAAATCCATGCCATCTACCTTTCTGACCCCCCCCCTTTTTTTTTTCAAATGAATGCAAGTACCATCCATCATGAGTAACTTGACTTTCTATAAAAGTAACAGTTCATAAAAATCTGTGAAACTACTACTGGGAACAAACAAATTAAACAAATGACAATGTAATATAATAAAACTGCTGTTGTCCTCCTCTGGTGGAAGAATTTGCTTCTTCTATGGGACTAATACATCTTGCAGAAACAATTTTAAATAATAAGTAACATATGGATTCAGCTTTTATTATTCTTCTAAAAGAAGACAATTATATTTATGTGATAAACTGTTCAGTGTTAGTAGCATGATGTTTACATTACTGGTTACTTAAATAATCTTTGACATGCCCCTATGTGGATCACTAGCCTGCTTCTCTTGAAATCCCTCTTACAGTTTAAGTCCTGTCTCTTTACAATGGCACTCATGTGCCCTTCAGCAACATCAGGAGTGTGGCAGAGGTCTACAGGACACCAGCAAAGAAAGGGTTCTTGTAGGAGATATGGCCAAAATGTACTCATCTCCTCTCCCTTTCCGTACATCTTCCACCTGAGTCCTCTTCTAACTCTGAAGAGAAAGCTGGGACTTCCTGCGTTTGGTGGAATAAAAGGGAAGCCACCTTTGTGAAAGGAGTTATCAAATTGGTGTTACCTGTGGAAAGTTTTTGAAGTATTTATTATCCTTACCTTAGTCATTGGCAAGTAGGTACAAGACACATTTTATATTATTTTTAAGAAAGAACTTTGGGGGAGAACAGAGAGACCCGTGGACATTTGTTGCCTTCCACAATTCATCTACAGATGATTCATAAAAGCAGAAAGAAGTGTGTCTCCACATCTTTCAGTTTGACTGCCCCCCTCGCCGACATAGTCGTTTCTGAAGGAGAGAAATGAATTTCCAAATTGTCACTTTGGCTCACTCATCAGTTGCTGCTGTGTGTTTAGATAGCACTTGTTAAAAAGTGATGCAGTTTGCTCTGCCGCCTTGTGCTTCTGTAATGAATCTCTTGCAGACTATCCGTTGGGGGAGTATTTACCAGTGCCCCTCCTCATTGCCCCACTGAGTGAGTTGAATAATTCTAATAATCAAAGGCACAAAGTCTGCATCTAGTTTGGAAATGAAACCATGGGTAATTTTCAAACGTGGTGCCCTCAATTTTTGATGAACTGTCACAGAAACAGGAATTACCACAATTCAAAAATCCCATCCACTAACGGACCAAGATCAGCATCTGTGGATGATTTCTTCTAACCCACTACCCTCAAATTTCCTTCCCAGCCCCCCTAATAAAAACACACCCCTTTGCCTCATGCTTCCAATTTAGCGCAATCATGCCTCTTACTGGCCATCGCCTTGCAGGACACCAGCTGTCAAACACAGAGATGTAAGGTACAGGAGTTTGAAATAGAAAGCCTTATGATGTAAGAGACATGCACGTCTTATGTCAAGTCCACTATTAGACTCAAATGGGACTGCTCAGCATGTAGGAACAAGAACTCCCCTGCATCATAAACACTTAACATGAAGGAATGCTAAACGGCAGTTAGCGCTTTCCAGAGTCTTTAGATACATAATCTAACCTAACCACCTAACTACTGTCTTTCCAGAAAGAAATGGCCTGGCTCTTATATCTTCCAATCCCCTCCCCATCAATGAAGGGACTGGGAAAGTAACTTCAATCCAAAGAAAGTTTTAAGGAATTGTCTTTGAAGATGAAAGTTGTGCTTTTCCAAAGATTCTGAGAATGTGAACTTGGGGAAGATGCCTGGGGGCCAAAATGTGCTATTTCCGAGGTTGGAGCAGCTCATTTCATGTACAAACTGCATCTTTTCTCTTTGCAGTAACTCCTGCAAGACCCAATTTCTCACACCACTTCTGCACTGGGCCTTGTGTCAGGGGGCAGAGGCAAAGGCGAGACGGGGTACTTGCCCTATGGAATTCGGGCTTTTCGAGCGAGAAGGTAGAGACAGGCAGATAAATGAGTAAATGACTGCACGGTACAAGGGCTATGATTAAAGCATGGATGAAATGGAGGGATACCAAAGGAGGAAGGGAGAGGTTACCTCTGTCTGAGGGATTTAAGGACAGTTTCAGAGAGATGATGATGTTTTAACTTGATTTTGACATTTAGCTTGATGACATTTTGAGGATGAGCAGAGATTCGCAGGTGTTTGTGCGGCTGTGAGCTGGAAGTGAATTCCAGGATGGGGCGAGGAGGTGCGCAGTGGTGCACAGCTATGCTCTAGCAACCACAGCAAGTTGCTGGTTTGACACCATGAGCGCAGTTCTTTGTAAGCTGAAGCTACGGAAGATTTCCAGGTTGTCCAGCCTTTATGGTACATGGCGATACATGTGGCTTGGCTCCTGCATCTTTTGGCTTTTCGTGGGGCCAATTCGTTCATCAACTGTGCTTGAAAACACAGGCTCTTTTAAAACATATCTGGGTAAGTACCTAGCACATAGTAAATAGTCAATAAACATTAGTTATCATTATCTCATCATTATAAAGCATCCATTATGTCACAAGCTCTTTTCTGGGCACGTTGAGGGTAGAAAGTATGGAATAAAATAAAATCCTATCGATAAGGATCTAGATGCTTTTGGTCGGGGAGATGTGGCATAAGCACATGAATTAGTGTAAAAAGAAAAATAAATATTGTATTTAGGATTATGTACCAATATATATGTAGTGATATGAGAAATTCAAAGCTAGAGCAATGTATTTTAAGGCATTAATATTGTCACATACACATAACAATGTAATAGGAAGAGTAAGGAAATAAACTGAATTCATCAAAGGAATTTGGAACTTGAGTTTTGAAAAAAGGGCTAAGCCAGGAAATTGCATGAAAACAAAAGACCCAGAACATGGAAGCTGTTGGCACCTGCATGTCATAGAGGTGAAGGTAAACATACCATTTTCTGATTGTAGCAATAATATTCACTCCCAAGAGCATAAGATTCATTTTGGGCATGGGTTGAAAATAATTGGATGTGGTCAGCTTCTGGAGAAAGTGACGAACTCTGGAGAAATTTATCTGGCTTTGGTACTAACAGATAACGGGAAATCTTTAGTTAAATTTTGTCTTTTCATTTTCTATTTAATTGCAATGGCACAAATCTCGAAAGAATTGACATATTGAATATTTTGAATTGAGACAATTTCTTTTATTGATCTATCTTTGCCCCCCCCCAATTAAGTCACTACTAAATGAAAATGAAATAGAAAAAAAATTGTGAGTTTCTCCTCTAATTTTAGAATATGCTATAAACTTAGTTTGTTGGTCCTATTTTCAGATCATTAAAAATTTAAGCAAGGTTGAAAATAAAAAGTTTTTTGTGAACTCCCAATGTTCTTTCTTAATAAAACAAATAAATGGAGGGAGAAATTCTGGGTGGGCATGTCAGGGAAAAGCTCAAAATCTTAATTTTTGCTCACTTAATTTATATTTTTAATGTGTATTTATTTTTGAGAGGGAGAGAGCACGAGCTGGGGAGGGGCAGAGAGAGAGGGAGACACAGAATCCGAAGCAGGATCCAGGGTCTGAGCTGTCAGCACAGAGCCCAACGTGGGACTCAAATTCATGAATGGTGAGATCATGACCTGAGCCAAAGCAGGATGCTTAATCGACGGAGCCATATCCTGGCACCCCAGTCTTTGCTCACTTAAAATTACACCCTCCAAAATATTTATTAACAAGAAATCAAGCTTCATCCTCTATTTAAAAAGTTGCCTTTGACACTGGCTGCTCTAGGCAATCTGGCTGATACACTTCTTATGGTAGCATATCCTTTGAACATTCCTTCTGGAAATGGGGGTGGTTCTGCGTTACTTCATTTATTCTTTCTGGTTCAGTTTCCCTCATGATCACAAGCATACTTTTCTGAGAATGCTGATCTGAATTAAGGGCGTAATCTACATCCATGGAATACACATCAAACTGATCCACACAGAGACTAGAAGTAATGGATCCAAACTCAAATAGCTAAATACCGTCAGTATTTTCTCAAGGAAAAAACATCATAGGTCAGATTCAAACAGATTCAGATTTACCAAGACAGTTAGTGTTTATGATTTGAGCCAGCTACAGGTCCTCTTCTAGCAAACTTGTGTTTGAATTAGTTTCCCATTCAATGGCAAATATTAATTGCAACTTTACACTCTGATTTAACCATCCCTGAGAAGTCCATGTACTTAGATGCCTCCTATCACATTTTAAATGCTCTCTTAAATATTCAAATTATATAATTATGCCTAATTATGCAATACATTGTATTTGAATACAAAATCATAATACACTTTTGGCATCATTGTCATATTACAGCATTTGCCTTATTATGCTGTGGCATTTTGAGTATTTTTGATCAAACAGTATAAATGGAACAGGTTTTGCATACTGAGCATCTTAAAACCGACTTTAAAGAGATTTACTATCAATGCACATTTTCTGTTCGGCTGGAAAAAATAAGAACTTTGTAGTGTGTATTATGAAATGTTAAATATTAATACTATTTAAAGTTAATGGTATGCCAAAGAATATGGCTAATAATACATTATACAATTAAATGCCTATCATATTAGCTCATCTATTAACAAAATAAAACAGATTTGAACAGGAGGGTTCTGAATCATGTTTTTTTTAGCAAGGGTTGCCCATGTGTAAAAGCTAAATTATTTATTCAATTTTTAAACTGCTGGATGCGTCAGTTTGCAGTTATTTGCATTATATTTGAATGCTTTGTCATGTGTTTCTGATACAACAAAAACAGTTTTCTCTTTTTGTATCGAGGCATTTTCTCCTGCACAGCTGCCACTAACAATATCCAAAAAAAAAAAAAAAAATCAGCCAAAAAGCACCTTCCTCTATGTCTGGAGAATCACTGAAGAGACAACAAAGATCTCAACACCACTGCGTCAGACCCTTTGCTAAACCGCATTTGTTATCATGTCTTAAACTGGTTCCCAGGTACATAGTTCTGCATCATTGTTCTGACCTTTCCAGTTTTTACCCTGCTTGTCCAAGGTTAAATATCTTATATTTCATCATCTATGTTGTAATTTTATATATCTTGGTCCGTGGATGCTTGTAGACCATCATGTGCTTGGCTTAAAGGATAGTTTTTCTTTTCTTTTCTTTTCTTTTCAGTGTTGGTAGCTTAAAATACCTTGAAAGCATGTGGGTTTTGCTTCTAAAACATTTCAAAGATTATATATTAATAGAATGCTGAGCACATGTGAGGGCCCATGCTTGTGTCTGAGCAAGCTAACCAACTTAATTGGGAAGCAATTACCCCTTTCCTGAACCTATCAATTACAGCAAAGTTTACGTACATCATCTCCCAAACCAATTATTGCTTGTTTAAAAAAAGCCCCCAAACCCTATGCAATGAATTCACCTAGAGAGTTGTGAGCATGTTTGAGGACTGCTTGAAAGTAAGAACACTGCTTGAGTGATGCCTGGCATCTCTCCCACACACCAATCTTCATGACATGGCATTCGTTGTCTTAACTGTAAAAGTTCATTTAATCATTGTAGAGAGCATCTTATTTCTGGACACAGCGTGCCAAGTTTTCTTAGGGGAGCGTTCTCCTTCCTCTCTCCATTTGTGTGCCCTGGATGGGACTCTACCTACATCTCCAATATGGAGCATGTGACCTTCATCTCAGCCAACCGGCTCATCATACTGTCTTCGCCATAGTGGTTGATTCAGGGATATTGGTAATGACTGAATTTTGGTCATTAGGAGCCAAGCCTGTTGGAAAAGAGATTCCTGATGAACTAGAAGCAGGGACCATGTTGACCCAGAGATACTGCAGTCATTTTACACCATGTGGAGACTAAGAATGAAGCTAACATGCAGCAGAACAGAACTGACAGCTCAAGAGAAGCTGAGGTTGTTTATGTCCCAGAATTTAGAGAAGCTTAAATATTGGCTGCTTCTTGAATTTTCCAGATTTACATGAAAAAAAAAATCAAGGACAATTTAGATAGGCTTTCTGTCCTTTGAAATCAAGAGTTCTATCTGATTCACCTGTACTTTTTATTTACTATGTTGTTTCCTTAATGGTGCTGACTTTTTCAGCCTCTGCTTTCTCATATACCAAAAGACCAAATAAAGCAAACCTCTCATTATAATCTGTGATGAAGGGGATTATATTTTGGCCGATATAAGGAATGGGCTGAGAGCATATTAAAAGACAAGAGACAACTAACTTGAATATTGAGATTTGGTGCAGATGGTGGGTTTCATCTATTTTTTTCAAAATTTGTCTTAATGAAAATAAATCTCCTCAATCTGAGCCCAAACTAAGTGAAAGTAAAGTGGCAAGACTGTGGTTAGATGTATCATTTTAGTTTTTCTCTATTTAAGGTGATTTGCTTTTCTCTCAATGTAGTTCTATGCACAGTGAGACAATACCTTGATGGACAGAAAGGTGGTGTTCATGGTCATCAGCTGAAGTCATTAACATCTCTTTTGGAGAAGATTATTTTAGGCTTCTTGTCATTCCAATGGGAATCAACTCAATTATATATGGTTCACATAATTAACAAGAGTCAACTAAAATAGTCTAGTCATTCCTTACACCGAGGGAAGAATTCAACTTGTGGATAAAACAGAGCTAGTCTTGGTAAAAGGGTTAAGCAAAATGTGGCTTTTTAAAATCTAACTCATTGTCAGAGTCAAAGCTTTTTCTCTTGAACTTCCTAAGAGTCCTTCTGAGTTCCTCATTCGTTAGAATATATGCTTCTCCTCTTCTGTCTGACTCTTTCAAAACTTCCTGTTCTTTGCTGTATCCCTTGGAGGTAAGCTAGGTTGTATGCTAGTCTTCCTGACAAACAGATTTGTGCTCATATTTCCTTAATGTGTAAGCCTCCTATGATACTTACATTCTAATAGTCAGATTTTATTTATTTCGTACCATAATCCAGAAACAGAAAGTACGTGGCATGTGCCTATTGAAGCTTTTTCTTTTCCCCCCAACAATGCCTATGCCATACATCACTAATGGATGACAGAACTCGCTCTCCCTTATTGAAAACAATGTTTCAGTGTCCATCTTGACCTAACTATCTAACCAGCTACTAACAATCAACCATATTTAGTATAAGAGGTGAAATGATTTGCCTTTCCTGCCAGATAAATTTCCTGATAAATTTCCAGATAAGTTTTCCTGCCAGATAAATTGATTTTCTAATTGTGGCATTTCGGACATACTGAAGTGATGGTGGGAAATTATTTTATATGTAAAGAATTTCCTTCATCAGCACATAAGCATCCACCTACACTGCCATCAAATCAGGTTTGTCCGTGAGTATTTTAAACATAGTTAAATAAGAGATATAGATTTGGGTGTTACTGAGCAGTGCTTTTTATACTGTCATTTGAATATGGATGTACTCAGTGACCTAAGTGAGTTTGTTCCACCTCCTCCAGTTTAGATTATTTATAAAATAATTCAGGGCACTTCTTTGTCAAAATAACACATTCCATCTAGAGAAGGCTAAATCAAGTACTCTAGTCCCTGCTTCCTTTTCCTTCCCCCTTGCCCCCAGAATAAGACTATTCATATGGAAAACAAAACACAGGCACTATTAGAACAGTATCATCTCTTATTTACTTCACAAAACAGAATACAATATGGGTTGCTGTGAAATACAAATGAACTGTAATCCTCATCAGGTTTGGAAATAATGGATTCAGGCTAACATTTCCAGAAGAAATATGAAGGCAGTATTCTAAATTTCCTATTCTTTCCCAAATGAGTTTGCACAAAATGTGTCGCTAAGAAGAGTAATGTGCCCATCACATAGTGAAATTTCCCACTTGCAAAATGAAAATGAAAAGTCTGCATTTTAGGATGGCGTATTTAAACACATGCACCATGCTGTTTGTACAGTGGGGAAAACAAAGCTCCCCCTACTGGAGCATAAAAAAGCCTCCTCTCTTTCCTGCACCCCATGGCTCCGTCATATGCAGGAAGGCACAGAAACATATAGTCTTCCCATTATCCCGCACAGAATCCTGGTTCTCTCATCAAAACATCGCATTTTCCTCATTTCAGTTAATTAAAGGACAGCTGGACATTTCGTTACTGCGCCAGTCTCAGCTCTGTCTAGTTGAAGTGGGGCATGTAAAGGTCTTGGTCCCAAAGACACTTTCACCCGAAACAAATGGTTTTAAAATTCATGCCTCTGATGGAGAAACTTGAAAAAGAAGTAAAAATAATCCTTACAGTGTGTCTGTATGTGTGCTGGGTATGATTTTCACAACACACAGGTACATATATATATATATATATATAGGGAAAGTGAAACTCAACGGAAGAATAAACACACACACACACACACACACACACACACACACAGAACACGGGCACACAGGTACACACTTTAAAGATTTTAAAGATTATTTTTTATTTTTTTCATATATATTATATATATTAGATAGGTACAGGAAAGAATAAAAACGTTGCCACATGACTAGTGAGTTGTTATTAATGGTTGAATATTAGCATTTATTGGAAAAATCTCTAGACATATGAAACTCAGTATGTATCTATTTTACTCTATACGCATAAAAAGCCAATGTAAATGTGAAAGGTTTAGACACTTAGAGGTAGAACCAAATTAAAGATAGACTGAGAGGCATAACCAAATTAAAGACAAAACTAATTTTCCCATGTTAATATATGAGGCAACATGTTTTATCAAGAGGGCAAAGGGGTTTATGATGAAAAAAGATTCTAATGAAAATTTTCTTCCGAAGAATTTCTAAGCTTTCATAATTGAAGTGTTTGCCGTCTACAGAAACAAACAAAAAATCTGCAGTTAACCGAAATTAAAGATATTTCTTCCAATTCGAGAAAGATAGGGGCATGGATGGACGAGGGGGACATTAAGCATGCTCCCTGTATCTTTTCAGGGTTTTGATGTAACTCATGTGAGCCACTCTGGGGACTCTCTCCTCTCCTCACAATCAGGTGGGCAGCCTTTAACAGCAGAGAGATAACAGACAATTGGAACAGTTCTTGCCTTTGAAATAGGTTCAATTATAGTTCACAGCCATTTTCAAGATGAGCCTCACATTTTCACTCTTTTTTTCCTTTTTGAAATGAAACCTGGGCATGATGGCTCCTTCTGAATCAGCAAATAAATGATGCACTTGAACACTGTCTTTCCAGTCTCTCCTCATGTGCAAGACTAAGCAAATGCCTTGCTTCAAGAGCAGTTTTAGACTCTCTGTATTAAAGAAGCTCTCTGGGTTTAGGCATTGGAATCCTGGTCATCAAGCCTCCCGTTTCTCAGGGATCTGGGGCATTACACTCACTCTGTTCTGAAAACAATACTGATTGAATCTTTGACCAGATGATTCCAAACTCTGAGGGGTGTATGAGGTGAGGGGAGTGTCTGTGTGCATGTGTGGCTACAGAAGGAGAGATGGTGCATCAAAGATGTTCTTTGCCTCTTTTCTTGTACCCTTTTATGGGTTCAGGTTTAACAAATGTTCAGAAAAAGGTGTTTTGGTATAGCTGTATAGTCTAGACACCATCCTTCACTAGAACCTCCACTGTTCATGTGCATTTTCAAAGAAAATAATACAGTCACAGATTGACAGCAAGCCAGACTTCTTTTTTTTTTCTCCTTTCAATCCTCCTTTTATAAGACACAAAATACAAAAGATGCAACTTTTTCTAGAAGTGGACGAAATATGATTATGATCTGCAGTGAGTAGGGGAAATATACAAATCAGATCTGTCACTTGTTTCCAACAACTAGAACTGGGTTACCTCTGATAAAGGAGAGTGCACCTCTAAACCCACTATACTAGGTATGTTGGAACCCATAAAATTTCCAATTACTGCTTCAGAATTTATTGTGCACATATGGAAAATAATACTTGTAAAACAGAAAGGGGTTTGTGCCTTGTGCTGTCAATACTGTGAAGGATGGGGTGATTATAAAGCAAATTAACAATACTTTTAAATGTGCATTCACTTATCTTTCCAATTAAATCCTTGTTAAACAACTGCACAGACAGTAATGGCGCTTCTGCAAAGCACTGATCAAGACAGTTTTATTGTAATTTTTACTCGGCAACAATTAATCAAGTAGGCATTTTCTTTATTATTAAATTATTTAGTTAATAAATATTCTCAATTGGCCAACATATTTGTAGTTTGCATGTTATTTTTGATTTTCCTACAGAGGAACATATTTGGGAATTTTTCCATTTTCTAGCAAAGGGACCATTAAGGCATGTGATTTTACAAATTTCTTTTCTTTATAAGAATAACTGTGAACAAGTCCTTGAAACTTTAAACCATTCAAAAACCCTATTTCAACCATTTTATTTTGTAAGGGATGCAAACACATTGCTTTTAGCAGATAAGAAATGAGAGATTTTGCTTTAAGGCGTCTTTCTGTTGGGGTAAGCAAGAAAATTAGCATTTTAGAAGTTCATTAATACCAGTTACAGACTTTTGAGTCAGGAAGCTGCACTGTAGTTAACGTTTTCTTTTCATATCCTAGTGAAGTGAATAGTACCTGAATATTATTCTTCTATAAACACACAAGATGGTATAAATTGAGAAACAGATAAAGATATCTAGAAGTATGTTTTCCATTTTTGGATTTCCATTTTTGTAATTTGGAGATTTGAATTTATCTAGCTAGTATACTTCACTTTTCAAGTCTTTTAGCGGTTCTTTATATGGCCTCTTGTGTTTTGTACCTTCCAAAAATTTTTAACTAGGAGGAATTCCTAGGAAATCAGATTAGTAATGAGGGCAGATACCTGGCTTTAGCATTCATGAAGACTACATTAATTCAGAAGTGAGAATAAACATATGAAAGATACAACAGTTTCTTGAGTCATAAAAAGAAAATTTCAGGCAAAGGCTAGTTTTATAGTTAGACAAATGGTGTGATTTGAGCTGGGTCAACATTACTTTTTGAAATGTCTTATATAAAAACTTGATATCCTCACTACTGTTCTGATTATAGAAGGCCCCTTACATTATACTTCCCAGGATGAGAAGAGAGCATGATCTCATATACTCAGATTAACAGAGTGTCATCTTGAGAGAAGACCCTTGGTAGATGGGGGCGATAAAGTCCAGTGGAAGGCAAGGGAAAAGGGAGAGGGAGAGGGGGAATGGAGAACATGGGTGCTATAGGTCTGAGTGTGGAGAAAGTAGGTTCATTAAGACTCAACATCTTGAAGGTGTCAGGTGTAAGGACAGAGTGACCTGAGAAGCTCCAGAAGCACTCTTTAATTGATAACTGAACCCAGTTTCAAGTCACCTAGATCTCTGAGGACAAAACTTATAATGCTGCCGCCGAGGCACACATTTCTCCTGGCTGAAATAACAGGGCCTATAAGGCGCTTGCACACAGTGGATGTGATGGCGAATCCAGAAGCAACTGTGAAGTACATTTCACCTTCCAGCACTTAATGGTTGGGAAAGGGAATGAGATACAGTGCAAAATAGATGAAAATCAGTATTAAACCACAGGTATAACATGCTATGTGAAGAGAGTAGGAAAGAAGCTAATTCCTATTGAGATTTATTCCAGGAATCGTGTGATTTGTGTTGTTTCCCAATCAGCAAAACCAGCAATGGTGTACCTCTCACTCAGAAAGACAAATATGCTGTTCCTTCCATTGAAACCAATGAAATAATTATGTACATACTTACTCCAGTCCCGCTGGTTGATGGGACAGTGAATCCCAACAGAGTTCAAAGAAAGAGCAAAGACAGGTAAGGGAATACTTGATGGCTGTCAGAACATGGAAGGAACAGATTAATAAGAAGGGACAGCAGCGCACTCACTAAGGAAAAATGTAGCAGGGAGAGAGGAGGCCACAAAAAGACAAACAGTCTGGAGAAACGTCAAACATGAGATGGTGAAACAGTAAGAAAGACTGTTATTTAGGCAAAATGATTCCAGTGGGCCCTTTAGAATCTTACAGACATTATGTTGAGCAGACTATTGGATACCCTGCTCACCCTGAGTGTCCCCAAGATGGAGACCAATTGTTGAAAGAGTATAGCTAGGCTTTGGTTCCAGCTTGTTTCTAGATTACCACGAGACACATAGTGCCTTCTTGAAAGATACGCTGAATGAACAAATGCAACATTCAGCTATTCATTTAAACTCATAGGGACTTGTGTTCTTCTATGAAGTGGATAGCTTTCTTATAAAGATCTAGGGAGTCAGCACTTAAAAGTGCTTTGGAGAACTGAACCTTCTCTTGGCATGTCCTTCTCTTAAAGAAGATTCACCTAGTTCCCTAAAACAAATGTCTTTTCAAAAGTAATTATGTGCTAATTGTAGGAAATGAGGAAACAATTGAGAAAAAAAGATAATAAAAATGACCAGTACCTAGTCTTAACATATTATGCATTTATGCATTCTTGCCAATGTTTTGGAAACAGAGTTCAGCAATGCCTAGTAAACTAGTCCTTTTGAGACTCATGTCTAGCATGTAGAAAATGCCTCACCTTTTTGAAGGAAATGGCTCAACCTTGGACCTAATCAATAAATTAATTAAAACGTGTAGAGACTATTGGGTGTATGATATTCTTTGAGGTAATATAGGACAGAAGGTCTTAAAAAATATGAGCTCTGCTCTTTAGCAGTGTCCAGTGTGTTGAGAAGATATGCTATGTACCTAATTTAATGTTATATGACACACATATATAATAATATTCATGATAATTACGTAATAATAATATATATCAATTGTATAGTAATAATAATGTGATTATTGTGCATTGAGCAGTCGAAAGTACAAGCATAGTATTTGAAAGGAATTCCTCTAAATTGGGGTAATCCAGGGAAAATGTGAGTGATATTTAAATAATCCAAGGAACATATAAGATTAGTCCTTTATCAAATATTCTTTACTTAAAAAAACCTGTACATATCATTTGATTACGATGGTTGTCTCCATTAGGATGGGTCTCAGGGACATAGTTCAATAGAACTTCCATTTCTATGTGGTGTAGCATTTTCCAGTGTAATGTAGTCATTGTCTCATGTTGATCGCCTCATTTCAAGAGAATGGACTATCTTCCTTTAAAGATAAGAAAATTGCCCTGGGGAGAGTAATGACTTGGGCAGGACATCACAGCTAGTAAGAGGTCATACGGAAACTGACCTTGGGTTTCTAACTCCTGAGCCAGTGTTCTCATTGCCCCTTACTGCCTAAAAAAGAATGGTTCAAAGAGGCGCACGGAAAATGAGACAGATTGGGATATGCAGTTTACCTCACAGAAATCATTTACCATTATATCTTCACTGAACTATTGTAACAACCTCCTAACTGTTTTCCTGCTTCTACTCTTGCCCTCTGAAATTTATTCTTCTCATAGCAGCCAGAATGATTAAAGACAAACACATAAATAATATCAGATCATTTCCTGATTACTATCCCTCCGACACCACAGTGACTTAGAATGAAAGGCAAAACTTCTCATCTTCATTTACAAGGGCCTCACCGGACTGGCTTTGCCCATCTCTTTGACCTCTGTGCCCTGATTTCACACAAGCCCTAGTTCCTTGGCACTAGTTTCCCTCTGCCTGCTCTGCTTTCCCTCACATCTTTGCATGCTTCTCTCCTTCCGATCAGATCAGGTTTCCACTCAGATGGCTCCTTTTCAAAGAGATCTTTCCAGACCATCCAATCTAACGACCTTCCCTCTTATCTTCACCAGTTATTCTCTATTACATCACTATCTTGATTCTTTTTTTTAAAACGTTTATTTATTATTGAGAGACAGAGAGACACAGAGTGTGAGCAGGAAAGGGGCAGAGAGAGGGGGAGACACAGAATCTGAAGCCGGTCCAGGCTCTGATCTGTCAGCACAGAGCCCAACACAGGGCTCGTACCCACAAACCAGAGGATCATGACCTAAGCTGAAGTCGGATGCTTAATCGACTGAGCCACCCAGGCGCCCCTCACTATCTTGATTCTTGACATGACTTATAAGCATCGCATGTGTTTGCTTATTAGCAATCTCATTGCACTAAAATTACACTCCACCACAGCCTGATCCCCTCAAATTCTCCTCAGTACCTAGAAGGGAGCCTGGCTCATGGTAAGTTTTCAGCAAATAATGCTGAATTACTAAATCCCTACTTGAAGTTTTCCTTCGGCAACCTAAAGCTGTATTTTATTCTTTAAACGAATTTTGCTCCTTTCTTAATTCTTCTCATATACTTTGCAGTTTGTGTTACTTTATTTGAGTCACAGCAAGAGCAGGGCAGTCACTCACAATCTGAGCCCGAGGTGCCCTTAGGCAGACTGATATGGAGCTGGAAGAGCTTTGGCAACAAGCAGTGGCACTGAGAGGGATCAGACTGGAAATTCACATAAGCAGGTGACAGTCCTGTTAACACGGTCTTAGCACCACTGGGGTTTGGGAGTCATCCATTGTTCCCTCAGACCATCTTTCTTGGCCTAATGAACCAGGTTGTCAGGCTGGCTCAGGTCTTCCAGCTTCACAGCTGCCTCCTCCTTTCGCCAAGCCTCTCCTGTGTGGTCCGTGTTGGACAGTCAGATCGTGACTTCAAGTAGAGGTGGGAGGTGAGGACAAGTAGATGGTTCATTGGACTGTTCATCGAAACTCTCAAATTCTAAAGATTTTCTTCTAACCATCACTGATCATCCACCATTATTCATTAATCATTCTCTTATTGAATCCATTCAGATTCGATAAATATTTATCTAAAGACCATTATGTTCCAGGTACAATGAGAGCTGAGGATACTTAGGTGACCAAAAACAAGCAAGGTCTTGCTCACATAGAGGTGCAGTAGAGAGGAGGGAGGGAGGCACTGAAGCAACAGACAAAGAAGCAAGGCAGTTCCAGATAGTACATGTTCTGAAGAAAATAAAACAAGACACTGAAGTGGCAAGTGACTGGGTGGGTAGGGTAGAGGCATGTGTTTCAGATGTGTCAGTCTCACTGACGAGGTGACTTGAGTGTCAAAAAGAAAGCCTTGTCAGGGTCTGAAGGAAGCACATATCAGGTAGGTAGGAGCAAAAGCCAAGGTCTTAGTAAGGATATGAGCTTGATGTATCTGAGGAAGGAAACCAGGGTGGTTAGAAGATAATGAGGCAAAAGAGAGGTACATGGTGATATCAGAGAGCTGGGAAGAAAAGAATCTGTGAAGCCTGCAGATCCTAGTATTTCTTGCCAATTTACACTGAATAAATCACCAGACTTTTTGGCTATTGGATTAGAATAGCCATGGAAATACAGGCTCTGTGTCCATGTGTTGTGTTTGCTGCTGAAGTCCCAGAATCCTGCATGTTGCCTGCCTGGCACATAATAAGAGCTCTGTAAGTGTCTGTCAATGGAAGGATGATGTAAAAACTAAAATCATATTTTACGGAGTTGACCTCTCAGTTTCATATTGATCCTGATGTGCTTGGGACCCTCAGAAAAGAGGAAAGCTGACGGGATACCTGCCACTCCCTCCAGTGGGCCCACGAATGTGAGAGCATAAAAGACAATGTGTTTTGAAATCTACGTGTCTCTAAGTCATTCTGATTTTCATTTGAGCATTGCTTCAAAACCCCACATTTGTACATTTTGGACACTTATCTTCAGGATTTGCATGGAAACCTGAAAAAGTTCCTTGTTGGCCGTGCACCTGTTACTTTTCCTTTTTGAGAAGCAGCTTTGAGGTGATAAGAATACTTTTTTTTCCTAAAGCACACTTTTGTTAGAAAATGCTTCTAAACTACACAGAGAACTTGGAAAAGAGGTGCTAGATAAATATATGTGAGTCACAGAAGCTGAAATTACCAGCAACAGGGACTTCCTGTGTGAAAACAAAAACAAAAGCGTTTTTTTCAAAATTCAAAATTCAGAGCGTGGCGTTAACAAGAGCGATCATTTCATTGCTATTATCCAATACGGATTTTCTGTCTACCTGCTCATTCCCAACATTTTGGAGAGCTAAGCTGGCAAGCCAAGTTATACCACAGCTGCCAATATCATTCCTGACTTGCCCAATTGCTAACAACATACTTTGTGAAGGAAGAGTAAGTCATATCTCCTCAAACTTTGTTATATGAAGGTAGGAGAAGGGGACACAGGGTTCTAAACTCTTCATTTCTGTTCCATGATGCTTTTATCCAGTCTAAAATTAAATGCTCGTTTATAACAGTCTGGGAGAAAATCTAACATAGCTTGAGTTTTCTTTACTGCGACACCCAAGAAATGGAACACAATGAATGGAACACCCAAGAATACGTAACACAATGTATCAACATATATTGACATAGAGTGGGTTTGTATTAGAAGTTCATCATTCTCTTATTTTACTTTATAGGAACAGGTCTCTATTTAGCCCCCATACAGTATTAGGCACTTTGCTATATTGGGGAGACAGTGATGAATCGAACTTCCTACTCCTGATGAAGTCAGAGGCAGGTAGGAGTTATTTATTAAAAGGATCCTTTAAATGAAGTCTTCTCTTATAAAAGAGTTCCACAGACAGGACACCAAGAAAGTATAGTATTATAATGAGAACAAGTGGTTTGGATTCTTTGATGTTAAAAAGAAGAACATGTTTCTCGCCCCCCCCCCCCCCCCCCATGGTAAATTGAATCCAGGACTCAGCAATACATTCTTTGGAGTAAGTTTAAAATGGATTCACTGTCTGGCTTCAAAACATATTAATATTGTGGTCTTAGAAAAGTTACTTAATCTTTCTGAATTACAATTTTCTTGTGTAAATCATGTGGAAAATAAAGTTTATCTACCTTGCAAACTTTTATGAGGATGACAGCTAAGTCTAATTTTCCATACCCACCATACAGCAGATTCTCAATTAAATGCTAGCATTGGCATCATTTAGTTACATTTTTAAATATTATTTACTCCTTCATTTTTAAAGCATATCCTTAGGGAAAACATCTTTCCTTTTTGATTTATTCTAGAATCTACAACATTGGAAAACAGTTGTAGTTGTAAAAAATAGATCAGTAATTTAAATCATACTACTAACATACATGTGACATCTGTGGCATTTTTTAGTTATACTCTAAATTGTAACTCAGAGTTCATAAAAGCTAGTGAACATCATTAAATCAATCAGTAATCAAAAAGAAAACCTCTCATCATTAGAAATTATGTTAACAAAAAGAGTTCACAGTCTATTTCTGCCTTACTCAAATATAAACCTTGTACGTTTTATGGCTTGTGGGTCTCGTCTCCACTAGATAACCAGAATAAAATGAGCTGGATGTTGTGCAGGGGTTCCCAAACACGGCTATGCACTTGACTTACCTAGGGAGGTTTTCTTTTAAAAGAAAATACCTATAGCTTCAACCCCAGACTTTTTATACCAGAGTTTTTATGACTGGGTTCCCAAATCTTTATTTTTCAAAGCTCCCTACTTGATTCTTGGGGTAGAAAAACTTTATATGACCCTCAATTATCCCCTGATCCTTGTGTTTATGTCTTGTGTAATCCCCTCCCCTAGGGTATGGATAGGAACTGTGACTTGATTCTAACTATCAAAAGGCACCAAAGGTGATGGGATATATATAACCTTCATGATTATGTTACATAGGATTATAACTTTTGCTTAAGCTACTAGCCTCTCCTTTGCTGCTTCAATGAAACAAGCTGCCATGCTGTGTGATGGCCTATGGAGAGGTCCACAAGGCCTTTGGTCAACAGCCAGTAATGTTGAGATCTTAATTCCAACAAACCACAAGGAACTAAATCCTAATAATCATGTGAGATTGGAAAGTCCACCTGTCCCCAGTTGAGCCTCCAGGGTGAGGACCCATCCCTGGCCAACGTCTTGAGAGTAACTTTATGGGGATTCAGCTAATCCATGCCCAGACTTCTGACCCACACAAACTGAGAGATAATAAATGTGTGCTGCTAGAAGCAGCTAAGTTGGTATTAATATTGTTATGCAGCAGTAGAAAACTAATATAATTCTGAAATACAGTGTCAGCAACCAGTGATATCAAGTATAGTTAAGAGCAAAAGTAAGCTTGGTGTGTTTCCCCACTAGTTTTTAATTTTTACTACTTAATTCTGTTGGTGATGATGATGATTTATGATGACAGATTTTTATAAATATCCTCGGATATTGGTAGTTACATACCTCTGACTGATTTAATTTCTGGTGTCAATTGCCAAACCTACATGGCAAAACCATAATTAGAATTAAGAACTAAAATTTTGGTAGACTTCACTCACCTCTCCCATGAATCTGAAGCTACGCTTTTGGAATCTGGTGATTCCCAGAGCCTATTGATAAAATAAAACTAAATTTCTCTTTTGTGTCAAGGAACCCAAAAGTCCTATGAATTTGGCTAGTGAGACAAATCATTGGATGGCAAGCAGTCTCCAAAGCTGTTCCCTACTTGGTATTTCTTCCTAGAAAAAGAATCTTAATGCCATCAAAGAAAATCCAATCAGGTGGAAGTCCCAAACCATACTTGATTATTAATATTTAGTATCATGACTGTCCTAAGAAAACTAAGTTGCAGTGATCTGATTTCATCTAACATCTTAAAGTTAGCACTGAATATCACTTGGCTGATTCAGAGCTTTTAAAGCCCTTGCGTTTTCCTTATTATTCCCATTTTGGAAGTGAAGAGTTTGAGATTCAAAGGGGTTAAAACTGTTTCCATTAGACTAACAAATAGCTCAGAAGCAAGAGGCAGCAGTTCCACTGATGTTCACCGGGTGCTCTCTGTCCACTGGCTGGTCTCTGCCTCTATCTCACCGCAGCATTAGGTCAGCTTGTTATTGCTTGGCAGGTAATAAATAATAAAATATAACTCATTATAAATGGATGATATAATTTTGCTTTAAAATAAGTAGCCAGAATTTGTGTATTTTAGATACTAGAAGTATTCATAAAGTTGTTATTAGAATATTGTGTAAAAACTAGGGTGCCTAACTCAGTTGGGAGAGCATGTGACTCTTGATTTGCAATTGTAAGTTCAAGCCTCCCACTGGGTGTAGAGATTACTTAAAAATAACATCTTTTAAAACATAATATTGTGTAAAGACTAAAGACTATATAAATATACATGAATGGGAAGAGCTTACTGTTTTTACTTCTGTTCAGCATTATTTACTAATGACAGTACATTTTTTAAGCAGCTAGAAAGCAATACAAGCTTTGCCATCAACGGTCTTTGAGCTCCCAGACTTCAATGTAGCTGAAAAATGAGGTCTAAGAAAGTTTCCAAAGCCCTGAACGATGTTAGGGACTAGCCCTTTTATGATCAAGTGATCTTTTCAGCTTTAATGGGAAAAATAAATCATTGTTAAAAGATAATCTTGTCACATGGAGGCCAGAAAGGTGCAATATCAATGATTTGACTTACCGAAAAACCACCCTACAGAATGGGATAAAGCAAGTAACAGTTTGTTTTGTTGCTGCTGTGGTTGGCAGTCAGAGTGAAGCAGGCTTAAGGAAATACCTCGTTTTAAAAATAATAAGAGGGCAATCTAAACGTACTTACTAGAAAAGTGAATGGACTTGATACAAGGGCTATTTTATAAGAACAGAACTGCCAATTGTTCACTTCCTTTCTCTGTTTCCTCTTTTATTCAATTTTTGATGCTGCAAATAATATGAAAAGCACGGGGTAGCTCTAAACTTAATGCTTTGCTTGGCATTGTGGTACACATCTATATAAAAGTAGTTTAGATATAGTTGGTAACATGAAATTGTTTCTCTAATAGTTTATTTTCAATGGAGCTTATTCTTAGCATGTTCAAAATAAGCAAATTCATCTCTTTAAGCCAATGTTTAATTTGGATTATTATGCCAATAAGATCTGGGTGAATAAAGATATGCAAAGTGCAAGACTGTAAATTAATGGGAAAAAAAAAACCTGTCTCCCATTTGAAACAACACACACGCACAATCATATGCACACACACACACATACACACACCCACACACCCAATTAAGATTCTTGGCCATGTAGATTTATGGCATTTATATATTTTGTTCCTCTGGGTGTGAAAAAGTGAAGGAGGGTGTCCCTAAGATTCTTCCTTTAAATTTTTTTCCTATATATGGAAAACATGTCTAAAATCCTGGTGGGAAGCAACTTCCTCCAGTTCAAAGAAATGGTTAGAGAGAATATTTGTTACTGGGTACTAAGAAACACCAGTCTGGAAAATTCCCACTCAGTTCTCCCCCCAGTGCTTCGTGGTTCTCCCATTGGCTCATGGGCTTCAGAAGCTTCATAGTCAATATTTTCCAAAAAGGATGCCAGTCTTTCTTGTCCCTTTTTTTAGAGAGTGAAAGAGAATATCTAAGTAGTACCAAAGAGCGTCTGAGCTGAATTTGGAGTTTGGGAAATCAGCCTAGATGGGCGGCTTAAACCAGAATGTTGATGTCAGGAGGAGGGGATGCAACCGAGTGAGATTTCCAAGACCCACTTTCAAAAGTTCTCAAGTCGGTTATGCAGCATTCTTAATGCTGAAGTCGGTCCTTTGCAAAAGTACCCCCATGTAAGAAAACCATCAGGTTATAGATCATGCTGAAGAATCAACACAGTGTCACAGGCTGGTGACAGGCTGACATCTCAGGTCATGGACCAGTTTTCTTTGGGGGATGCTCTCATAGAGGGTAAGAGTTGCATCAGCAAAATGTCATTGAAAGCTGTCACCAAAGACAACAAACGAGGCAGAGCACTGCTTATTCATGCACCGATGGCCCAGTAAATTGAGAGTTCTCAATGACTGCTGAAGGCAACATCAGAATATTGGATTAAAGTAGCTTCTTGGTCCAAACACAGATATGTAAAGCCCTACAGAGAATGGCAATGCCAGGCTTCTTCATAACTGTGATGTTCAGCAATTTCCTAGACATTTTTCTTTCTTGAACTATTTATTTTTTTTTAATGTTTATTTGTTTATTTTGAGAGACAGAGAGAGACAGAGGGCACAAGCGGGGGAGGCGCAGAGAGAGAAAGAGAGAGAGAGAGAGAGATTGAGAGAGAGAGAATCTCAAGCAGGCCCCTCGTTTTCAGTGCAGAGCCCTGGACGGGGCTTGATCCCACGAACTACAAGATTGTGACCTAAGCCGGAATTAAGAGTCAGAGTCTCAACCGAGTGAGTCACCCAGGCACCCTTCTTTCTTGAACTATTTTAGTCAAAGTCCTATGGCAGTACTTGTCACTTACAAATACTGGAAAGCAGGTGTAAACAGAAAGTCAGTAACAAGGACGTGTAGCATGAAGACTGATATCTGCTTTTATAAGACGATAATCAACAATTAATGAATGTGAAATGCTCAATGGCAGTAGTGGTTTTCAGCATAGGCTCTGAGTCATAGAGACCAGGGATCTAGTCCCACCTCCTTCACTTACTTGAACTATGACCTTAGGATATTATTTGACATCTCTGAACCTCAGTTTCCTCACCTTTAAAATGGGAACAATAATAATTCCTATTCTGTGGGATGGTAGAAAGGACTAAGTTAAATGGTATAAGTAAAGCACTTTACTACAGTGCCTGGCATATAATAAATTATGAAAATATGTTAGCTACTTTTATAATAATAATAATTATTATTATCAACATTACTAGTTATAATTAGAACATGCTTTTCAAAAGCGATCACTTTGAATTTAACTTGTATGCCATCTGATCTGGAAGTATAATGAGGGTATCCAATTCCTACTGATTTAGTGAGTCAAACAGAAAACCAAAACAAATTGAATCATTCAACTGGTGTATTTAGAATTGCTGATGATTATAGCATTCACGAAAGTTAGTGAAATACATAAATTGCAATTGAACTGTTCTTGAAAATCCCCCAAATCAGTTTTCATTTGTCTAGCCTAATGGTGGGTAGGACTTGTTCATTTTTTAAAATGTATATTTAGAACCATATAAATAAGAAACATTGTGGAATGTGAACATGGAGGAAATAAAAGGTGTTAATACAATGAGACTATGTCAAAATCATGTATGTTCCATCTTTGAATACAAAACAATGCATTGCTTTCACATACCGCTTTATGCTTTGCATGGAATTATCTATCACTCATTGCCACTTTATTTCCTTGCTCTCTCTCTCTCTCTCTCTCTCTCTCACACACACACACACACACACACACAACACACACACACACACACACACACACACACACACACACACACACACACAGAAAGGAGGCTACAATGTACATAGTCAGCCTCTTTGTACCCAGCACTGATTCTCTTCTAAGTCAGCTCTGCTGTCAGAGATCAGTGTGCATATAGATGGGAAGGTCTGACGTTAGCACCAAAGTTATGGGGTCACTCCAGAGATTTCATTCAAAGGATAATCTGATTAACAAAATTTTGAGGCAGACCGGTATATGCATTCTTTTATCATCTAATTCAAAAACCTCCACAACACAACTTGGATGAAATCGCCAGTATCAAAGGTCCTAATGTAGCATAATTTGTGTTGAGCATGCTGCATTGTGACAGTGCTATAAACCAGGGAGACAGTTTACTGACAATTCTGTGCTACCAGATACCAACTCAGGCCTCTGTCCAGCTTTACATTGTCAACTCTCATGGAAACATGAGCAGCTACACAGCCTCAGAGGACGCTGAAGTCTGGATTGCAAAAGATGAGATGGACAGATTTCATATTTTCATTGCAGATTTTTTTTTTGCCTTTTCAAACTGCTGAGCATAATTTTTTTAAAAGGCAGGAAATGCAACTAGTGTTTGTTTCTAGCATGGCTTCTGTTTTGAGATTTCTTCTTTGTAGAAGAAATGTGTTGCCCAGCTGTCTAGAATCCCAATCAGGATATGGCTTCAGTATGAAATATATTAAAAGAATGATTTTAGCTGGTTATAAGCAGGAACGAAAATGAGGCTAGGGCTTTTTTATCCAATTTTTACTCACAGAGGGGGCATTCTGGTTCAGTCCAATGGGCCCACTATGAATAAATGAGGTAAAGTTTAGTTCTGTTTTTGGGGTTTTTTACCCCCCCCCCCCCAGAAGGAGAGTAATTGTGAAACACAAAGGTTCACATTAGTGAGCAAACAGAGCTGACGAGATTCTCAGTTACAAAGATTCTCAGAAATAAGAATCATGTGTCCACTGGCCAGAACTATTGCATTCAACTCTTAAAAGGGCGGTTCAACCCAAATTACACTGTTGGAGGATTTAATGCTTCTCTGTATTAATACTTCTCCTATTTGCAACACACACATATACACAAACATTATTCAACATGTATTAATTAAGACCTCCCTTTATGCACACCCTAGGGCTACTATTGGTTAATGGGGGAAGAGACAAAGATGATTCAAATCCTAGCTTTTAAGATGTATAGAGATTTTTTGACCCGTTTTTCTGTTCTCAACCAACTTACGATGTTTGGGTCTGCTTCTTTCCTGTAACATTTCCTATTTTTATTTTTATTTTTATTTTTTAGAATTCATAGCTTTTTCTAAAAGAAGTTTCAGGTTTACAGAAAATCTGAGTGGGATATATAGAATTCCCATATACCCCTCTACCCTCCACCCCAACACACAATTCCCTTATTATTAACATTTGCATTAGTGTGGTACATCTGTTACAATTGATGAACCAATATTGATACATTATTATTAAGTACACTCTATAGATTAAGGTTCACTCTTAGTGTTGTATAGTATGTAGATTTGACAAATATATACTGACATGTATCTGCCATTATAATATCAGACACAATTGTTTCATGGCCCGAAAACTCCCTTGTGTTCAATGAGTCGTCCCTCCCTCTGTCTACATCCTTTGCTACCACTGATCTTTTATGGTCTCCACAGTTTCGCCTTTTCCAGAATGTCATATAGTTGGGGTAGTACAGTAGACTGCCTTTGCAAAATGGCTTGTTTCACTTAGCAATATGCATTTAAAGGTCCTCCAAGTCTTTTCATGACTTGATAGCTCATTTCATCTTATCACCAAAAAGTATTCCATTATATGAATGTACCATAGTTTGTTTACCCATTCACCTATTGATGGACATCTTGGCTGCTTTCAAGTTTTATCAATTATGACTAAAGCTGTTGGAAATATTTGTGCACAGGCTTTTGTGTGAACACAAGTTATGAACTCTTTTGGGTCAATACCAAGGAGCACGATTGCTGGATAGTATGGTATAAATACATTTTCCTAAGAGCCTACCAAACTGTCTTTCCAAGTATCTGTATCATTTTGCATTTCAATTAGCAATGAATGGGGATTCCACACCCTTGTCAGCACTTGGTGTTACCAGTGTTTTAGCCTTTGGCCATCCTGATAGGTGTTTAGTAGTATCTCATTATTGTTTCTATTTGTAATTCTTTGATGATACATCTATTTCCTAATTTTTAATTCTTTTACTTACCTATTACATATTTTTCTAACGTCTATGATTTTGACTTTGATGTTCCCATCATTCATTTATTCAAGTACTTATCCACATGGATTAAGTGTTTATTATATGCCAGTAGCATTTTTCAAAGCTAGGTTATTTTTCTTTATTTTGCCCTTTTATTATTCTTTTTTTAAAATTTTTAGTTTGCCATTTTCCACTAATTATTCATTTCACGTAAACTGTTAGTTGGTTTTTCTGTCTATTAATCTCCAAGTAAGCTGGCTATCTTTTATTTCTCTGGTGACAATTGCTTACTCAACTTTCTCTTGTTCTCTTCAAAGTGTTTATCATTATAGATTCATAATACATACAGCACAGAGTCTGAAATATCGTTAGAGATGAAACTACTGAGAAAAATGAAGTGAAGAAATCACTTACCTTGGTTGACAATAAATCTTAACTTCTGTATTGTCGCCAGATTGCCACTAACTCGGTATATTCCATCAACATCTAGACCTGAAAATAAAAGGGCATGTTTTATATTTGTCCATAAAAGAACTGAAAGGATAAAAGAAAAAAAAATTAATAAATGTGAGAAGGAAGGAAATAGTAAATCAACACGAAATATCCCTTCCTCAGAGAGAAAACAAATTTCTGTTCTACACCAAGAAATCTTAATAGTTTAATTTCAACAAACTAATCATAAAATTCAGTCATAGTTAATCATCAACAAATTTAAGTCTAGTTGAATCATAGAAGACCAATAGGTAGCATTGGATTTTACACTGTAGTTAAGGTTCATTCCCCAGGAAAAGGCACGAATTAAACTAGTGGTGGACAGGAGAAGAACCTTTACATATACATTGTTGCTCTTTTTTGAACAGAAAATAACCCAAGGCATTTGTGAAGTCTCCCTTCCTCTTTCTCCTTCCCTCCCTCCAGTCTAGTCTATTCTATTCTATTCTATTCTATTCTATTCTATTCTATTCTATTCTATTCATCCTATCCTATCCTATCCCATTCCATTCTCTTTTTCTTATAATCGCTATAATGTAAGGTGCATTGGTCTGATTATTTGAAACTACAGAATGAAAATCCGATTCCAGATGTATCATTAGCCTGATCATCTCTAGTGTATTATAGGTAAAGGGAGTGTTCTGTTATGTAAGGAAAATAAAGAAAAAATTTTCGACAAAATGGTGAAATTAGTTTCAGATTGTTTTAAAACTGGTCGTCTATAATTCAAAATAACTTATCCTGGCCGTGGATTTGGATAATCAACCACTTGTTTTCCACACATCTATTTATGGCATCTAGTTATTTCCATGACCAAGTTATCGAAAAATGAGGAAACAGGAAAATAGAAAGAGAAACACTTACCAAAACACTATTACACGCCTTAAGGGATATTGATAACATAACTTTAATGTCAAGAATGTATATTTATTGATGTGTCCAGGCTCTCAGAGAGGCCAGGGATGAGGTTACCACCCATCTCCCTATTTCTCTAGGGAAATGGCATAGCACCATGATTAAATACTGTAATTCACAATCATAAGTATTAAATAAATTGGTAGAAATTATTGTCATAACATAAATAAGGGCTTTGTAAAGCTCTTTACTGACATGAAATAATCTCTTTTACAGTAGGAGCATTTCTGCCATTGTGCATATTTCATCAGTAGTTTAAGATAGAATAACATAACTTGCAACACTGGTATTTAAAAATTTTTTTTAACATTTTAAAATTTATTTTTGAGAGTAAGAGAGAGAGACAGAGCAAGAGTGGGAGAGGGTCAGAGAGAGAGGGAGACCTAGAATCTGTAGCAGGCTCCAGGCTCCGAGCTGTCAGCCCAGAGCCTGACGTGGGGCTTGAACTTACAAACTGGGAGATCATGACCTGAGCTGAAGTTGGACGCCTAACCCACTGAACCACCCATGAGCCCTGCAATGCTGGTACTGATGGTATAATTCAAAACCATTATTCACTACTTTTAAGATTTTATTTTTTTAAGTTTTATTTTATTTATTTATTTTGAGAGAAAGGCAGCGCGCAGGAGGGGCAGAGAGAGAATTCCAAGTGGGTTCCTCACTATCAGTGCAGAGCCCGATGTAGGCTTTAAACTCACGAACTGTGAGATCATGACCTGAGCCAAAACCAAGAGTCATACGCTTAACCAACTGAGCCACCCCAGTACCTCTGAAGGCTTTATTTTTCTAGAGCAGTTTCAAGTTTATAGCAAAATTGAAGGTAAGGTACAGAGATTTCCCATATGGTTCCAGTTCTTCATAGACCCATAGCTTCCCCAATTATCAGCAACCTCCACTAGAATGGTACATTTGTTACCACTGAGGAGCCTTCACTGATACATCATAATCAATGTTTATCATTGCACTATGATTCATTCTGGTCTTGTATATTCTGTGGGTTGGAATATGGATAATGACATATATCCATCATTATAGTATCGTACAGAGTATTTTCACTCCCCTACAAATCCTCTCTGCCCACCTATTCATCTTCACGATGTTTGCCCTTGCATGTAATCAACTATAGAGCAATTTGGAGTAATATCAATAAAATGAAATAGCTGTTAGCAAATGTATTAATTGGTTTAAGTGTTGTAATTCTAGAATAATCTAATAATAAACTCTTGAATCTGTGTCCCTTCCTGAGAATTATGAATTTATGAGGAATTACGATGAAGTTGGACATCTATTAGTATGTATGAATGTTTAAGACCCCTCCACTGATCAAAATCACATATATTATTTCTTTCTGGTGCACAAAATAGCTCCATTAATCAAAAGTTACTCTAGTTTGTTTGCTTTTAAGTACAATGTGCATTTGACAACTGAAATGTGACAATAATGTTAATTAAAAATTTTCTAATATTTAATTCCTAGTGTTAGTATTTGACCATATTGGTCTTCGGTTTATACGTATATACTCAGAACTTCATAATTTATTAACCATTACTTTTCTTGCTTTGTCATTAGATGGTGTTTAGTATTTAAATTTAACCTATAAAATCTTAAAGAATATGATAGATTTAAAAAATATTACAACTTACACATTCAAGCAATGTGTCCTTTAAAGTATTCCCTCTCGGGGTATATTTAATTTTTTCTGAACATGTAGCCATTGGGGAAAATATTTTGGAATTCTTCTTTAAAATCACCTTCGGTGGTTCCATATTGTCTGTAGGAAAATGTCGCTGGGGGCAAGTTAAGGGCCTTTGGTAGTAGTTTTGGATTTGGGAACTAGATAAAGGTCATTCAAAACCATGAATGGTGAATAATGCCGTCTTGCTGGCCACCACAAGCAGACAAAATTTCACCAAATGAAAGCGGTCTAGTATTTGCCCTTGAGTGATCAGTTTCTCTGAAAGAATTTGAGAAAAAGAATATTTTGGAAAATAGAAACATTGAGGCAACATGCAGATGTACATTCCCCAAGAGAGAAAACTTCACATGCTTTTTAAAGAATCAGTCCTATTAGCTCTACTTAAAATGATGATTCATGGTGAAATGTCACTTAACATCTATTACAAGAAAAACGAGAAAATTTACTATATATTTCTTTTTTAAATTAATTTTTGTTTTGGACCTGAATCAGAGGTCGGTATTGCTTGAATGCACAAACTTTTAATTCAAATAAGAACCTTACGTAAGTCTTACTTTAATATGCATATGTCTTTATTCAAGGTATAAAATGAAGCACATTTCTACTTCTTTTCTAATTATTTTATACGCTATTGTAAATGCACGTGTTGTCTAGGGTTATAACTGAATTTCAATTACTGAAGTTCCCCAATATCCAAAATGTTCTTTTCCTTTTCTAGAAATTTAAAGTTACAACATAAGAAGTACCTTCCCTTGGTGTTCATATTTTAGTAGAAGTTTTTTTCTTATACTTTTTTTTTTTTTTGAGTTCAGTAATCAAAAACATTTGAAAGAGCAGTATGGGTTGGATACATTACGCTTGGGCAATTGGAAAACACTATACTGTTTAAACAAAGCAGCCTCATCCTAAATTAATAACCCAATTTTCTTTTGGGATAAAAGGAGGGAGGGCTGAGGATGGAGACAGGGAGTATAACTCAGACCAGTGCCACCACTGTGGTTGGAGAACTAAGTCATAGCAGAGAAACTGCTTTGTGGCTTAAGATAGAAACCAGAAAGTAAGAGGGAGTAAAGCAAAACATATTAGATGCAATTTGAATCTAACTTGACACAACTTCCAAGCCCTTTAGAGTCAGAGATATCAACACCATATATCTTGTGAAGGATAACAGTCTCTGACATTAGTGGCTCCTGCTTCAAATGGCTCATGCTCCCCTGCTATCATACTTTTTAAATTACATAAATAGAGTGAAAATGACAAAGTACATATTAAAAAGGAGGGTATTACATTTTGCAAAATAATCTGGAACATATCAGTGAATTTTAGCAGTTATAAATTACATAGGTACAGTCTTGAAGTTGATTAGTTTCCCTCTGAATGCCTCACAGAGTGGCAAACCCAAAGTCCTGGGAATATTACCCAAATTGCAGTGATTCACGTGCCATCCTCTTTTTGCTCCAAGAACTTTGAAAGTTATGCCAAACCAAACCAATGTAAATTGGTGGATTTGGACATCCTTTTCATGACCACATTATCCTTGCTGGATTGGAAACTACTTATTTTGGAAATATAATTAGACCTCGTATGATTTTGCAATGAGCAATGTCTTCAAGGTACCCATGCTGCGCTTTGGTGAAGTTTGGAGAAAAATCACTTTCAAAGGTACTTCTTTCAAGAAAATGCCATGACTGAATGCTGACAAGAACTTTGCTTGTTATGATAAAAATACTGTGGAAACATGGTGAAGCTGAGTCATTTTATTTTATTTATTTTTTATCAGACTGGCATTAATGGCAGTTATGAAAAACTCTCTGAAGAAATCCATGTTCGCTGAAATATCATTTATTTGTTCATTTTCAACTGACCTTCTTAGGTTTCAAAACAGTGTTTACCGTTGACAGAGATGACTGGGTATTGCTGTAGGAAATTTTAAGAAGTCTCTCTCCTCCGCCTCCCACCTTCTCTTAGGAAGCTTAGACTAGGATAGACACACAATTAGGAGTTATTAGACCAAATGGTGGTCTAAACCCAGTGGAAAGAATGCAGCTGTCATGAGTAATTCCCACTATAAATCTTAGACACTTTCCAAAAAGAAATCTAAGAGACCAGCACTGTTTCCAGAGTTGACTGGTTTATCTGCCAAAATACAGGCAGTTTTTAACAATGCAGATGAGCCTGTTAAAAATAGTTGCAAACTGTGGATTAGGTAGCATTCTTGGTAGCTTGAATGATGGACAAACCACGAAGATGTAGAATTTGAGCCTGGTTGAGAGGTGTGGCCCAAAAGCTTGCTTGTTTTTCTGGAACATAACAAAATGCATCTGAACCCCTGGAGTCTGAAATGTGGGCTGGGAATTTTGCACAAACAGCCCCTCTCCCGAGATTTATGGCACTTCCTAATTCCTAGGAGGCCAGAGCTACCACAAGAAGAATCATTCTCACAATTCTTTGGTCTTCTGGCTTTTCCCTCTGGCAAAAAGCAATGAGCACAGGAACACCCAGACTGCCCCCCGAAGAGAGCTGCCCATTTCTTTCTTGATCCTTCTGAAGGTCCTGCTTGATTTCAGAGCTGAATATGAGGGGAAGTGTATGTGCCATTCAGACCTATTCCTCCTCCTCTAAATTGAGTGTCTCCAACCTTCTATCACCAGCTTATCTGTTCTCATACTTTAATTTCAAAGACTGAGGTTATAGGTTATAATCTCAAACTCTAAGTTTGATTTTTGCTCTGTCTCAATGGCTGATATTAATGCCACAGCTTTGTGCTGGCTTTATTTAACTATTAATAACTTCTTGTGAGATGCTCATCCTTCAAGAATGATTACCTTGGGAAATAGTTGATTCTTAAATCAAATTACCTCTGAGCTACAGAAAAATAAGAAACTTCGTGTGTTTCCTCTTTCTTTCCCTTACCTCCCTCATAGTTCTGGTTTTATCCTTTGTGTTACTGCTGACTTTCTCTAAGTTTAGTTTATTCTTTATAAATACTTTGTGACTTGTTTATGTTTAATATTAACCGCTACTACTACTAAAAAAAGGAGGGTGATTGGGTTCAACATTAAAATTTTGCTTCATAAAGGAGTTCTTCCAAAAGTCAAAGTCTGATGTGTTCTCTTCTTTTGTAGGTTCCTTCATTTCCTCAAATTAAGCACTGCCCAAAAGGAGTTTCAGTGATGATGGAAATATTCTATATATTACCTGTTCAAGCCAGTTGCCACTGGCCACATTTGGCTGACTACTGAGAGCTTGAAATGTGGTCAATGCAACCAAATATCTATTGTACTTAATTTAATTTAATTTTTTAAAATTTATTTATTTATTTATTTATTTATTTACTTATTTATTGTTATTTATTTATTTATTTTTAATTTAAATTCAAATTAGTTAACATACAGTGTAGGCTTTAGGAGTAGAACACAGTAATTCATCACTTACATATATATCCCAGTGCTCATCCCAACAAGTGTCCTCCTTAATGCATGTCACCCATTTAACCCACTGCCCCACCCTCTCCCCTCTAGCAACTCTGTTTGTTCTCTGCATTTAAGCCTCTTATGTTTTGCCTCCTTCTCTGCTTTTATCTTAGCTTGTACTTAATTTTAAATAATGTAACTTTGTAACTACCATATTGGACAGTGCAGCTCAAGATCATAGTCAACTACTGGTCCTCTCTTGTGTTCCACTGTTATTCTCTTTTGGGTTTATTTTTAAGAGTTCTCTTTTCATAAAAGTATGTGATTAGTAAATTTTCATATTTCTTCCATTTCAATGACTGTTTCATAATTAATTGTTGATTTAAATATTTGGGCGTCATAATCTTTTACTTTTCTAACTTTAAAAAATAATATTTCATTATCTTGTAGCATCTCTGCTGTTAAGTCCTTTATTAAATTGATCATTAATGCCTTATAGATCAGTTGCTTTTTCTTTAAGGATTTGTTTTTAAAGACTTATGCTTTAAACTTGTGGAAGTAAAATACTCAGATGTGTCTACATCTAGGCCCTTTCAATCAGAAAAGCTTCTTTTATTTTTTCTTGATATGTCCTTCCCTCTACTGTCTCTTTTCTATCTAGAGCTACTTTAAGATGGATGTTCAAATATCAGATTATCCTCATGACTGAAAGAGCAAATTAATCGGAATATATGGTGGCCATGGTGAGCAGATAATAGACTAGCAGCTCTTTAATTACCAAAAGAGGGAGGATTTGATTTTGGATATGGAATACTTTAACTGTTTTGCTCCTGGCCAAAGCTCTCTAACTCTCTTATATAGAGAAGATCTGAGTTACCTTATTATCCACTGCCTTCTTTCTCAGATGCCAGCCTCTTCTCCTCTGTCCTTCTAGAATTTGTTCTCAGGCTGAAGCAGCTGCTGCAGGTGATTCCTTGGTCCAAGGGAGGGGCCCAGGTCTCCCAGATATTAGATCTGACATTTAGCAAGTTACTTTCTTTATTATCCTCTTTTTGTTTGTCAACTCCAAGTTTGGATATTCTCTAGGACATCCCTGGAAAGAACTGTGCCTAATTATTATGTCTGGGAATGGTGTTTCTTCTGCTCCAATTTCTCCACTTATTTGATCCCATCTGCTTTCTGTCTTCCTGGAATTTCTATTTCTGGTTGGCTTATGGCACCTTTTCTGTTTTCAGCACCATTATTATATATATTTTTTTCTTTTTAAAATATCTTTTCTATTATTTCATTGGGGGTTTTTGAGGAGGGAGAATCAGACATGTTTTTTCAGTATGCCACCTTGAATGGGGCCCTCTATTGTTTTTCATAAAGATAGACATTTTAATGCTAAAAACAAAAGTTTCATTAGACTGTGAAGATACTGCTATATAATAATTTTGTCTATGGGCAAATGGCATATAAATGGCATGGGATTACATTATGCATATTTAAAATACTCATGTGCCTCCAATTCTAACATTGGGAAAATATGTTAATACAGTGTTCAGGATAAGTATACCCCTCATTTCCTTTTTTCTCAGTCTTGTCCGTTTTTTGTATTTACAAAAGTTCTGGTATCAGTTATGATTTCTCAAATGTTCCTTTTATTAGTGAGATTGTTTCATTTTTTTTTCTTCCATTTGTTTCATGAGCCCTTTCTTTTCCATTTTCATCCAATTTGGATATTTTATCCTACCTTCCTTGTATCTATGCTATAAAATCTTATAAGACAATTGTCACAGTAAGTTTTTCTTTTTAATATCATAACAAAATATACACCTTCAATTAGTTTTAGTTTTGATTATTGAAGTAGAGTTGACATAAAATGTTATATTAGTTTCTGGGTACCACATAGTGATTTGACAATTCTATACATCATCTTCAATTTTCCTTCACTATGTTTGTTTGCTTGATTTGGGTAATAGTCCTTTTTCAATGACTTATGTATGTCTGAATGAAATGAGTTTTCATCTATAAGATATTTCATATTAGATTCATATGGAAAAGAGAATTTTTCTGCTTTTAGTCTATGAAAAAAGTAAGTATTTGTTGCAAGAATTTTTAAAGAAATGTTAGAGTAAAAAAAGGTCACTAACAAAGGTGCTTATTGAATGAGCCTCCCATCTCTCCAGTTCTTTTTAAGTTGGACACTGGACACAGGAGAAGCACACTGAGTTGCCAGAAACACAAAAGCTGTCCCTCCTCAATGTGCACTGTCTTTTTTCACTATAAGAATTTTCCCCTTACATTTATACTTAGTTCTGATCATAATATTTTACTAAATGTCTCATAATTAGAGGTGCTTACCTATGCCATTATAGTCCAAAAAAGTAGATAGTAGTATATAAAAAGTCCTGTGAAAACTCACATCAGTACTGAGGGCTAGATCCTTGTTACCAATTCCTATCATTTTTTTTAATGCATTAGGCTTATTTTTGTATATAATCTCTACACATTTCACTCAACTCGTATTCCATTTAGACTTACTACTGGGCCAATTGCCTTTAAAATCATGCTTTTTATTTTATTTTATTTTATTTTATTTTATTATTTATTTTATTTTTTAATAAAAGATTTTTTTAATGTCTATTTATTTTTGAGAGAGACAGAGACAGAATGTGAGTGGGTTAGAGGCAGAGAGAGAGGGAGACACAAAATCCAAAGCAGGCTCCAGGCTCCGAGCCGTCAGCACAGAGCCTGATGTGGGTCTTGAACTCACAGAGCTGTGAGATCATGACCTGAGCCGAAGTCAGATGCTCAACTGACCGAACCACCCAGGCGCCCCTAAAATCATGTTTTTTAAACGTACAGGTTACTAATTGATAGGCCAATAAGGATAAAAACCAAAGGGAAAAAAGTTACAACATGGCCAGTGTGATACAGGTGGAAGTGATTTGTATGCCCTGCTTAATACCTGAGTAAAATGAAATGATAGTCTAAGGACGGCATCCCCTGTGTGGTTCCTCATTTCTTACACTTCTTACATATTGACTCTTACATATCTGCCTAAACTCAGCTAAGAACTTGAGATTTAATAATATGAAACCTGAAGGATGGTAGACACAAATATGAGTTATAGAATTATATAATCTTAGAATCACTCTGAAAGCATCTTAGGTAAGAAGGATCTCAGAGAGACCTTGAATTTGCCTGTGAAACTTCAGTAGGAAACCTAAAATCTTGATTTGACAAAACAAAAGATAATGAACTGAAATGATTTCTGCAACGTGGGAAGCAAGGTACCTAGAAACAGTCTTTGATAAATTCTTTTACATGTTTCTATTTTTTTTCTTTTCTTTTTCTTTTCTTTTTTTCTTTTTTTTCTTTCTCTCTCTTTTTTCTTAGTCTTGAAGACAAATATTGGCCAATGATTCTGATTATCATTAAGTGAGATTTCTTGTCTTGAAGGAAAATTACATGTGTCTAGAAGATACTGAGGTTGAAGGTTGTATTTGGTTCATCTCATCTCATTCTCTGAGTTTCTTTTATGTTTATTATGTTATGCTGTGATCATGCCGATGTAAAAAAAAATATATCTATATCTATATCTATATCTATATCTATATCTATATCTATATCTATATCGGTATTGTGACTTGCTCAGAGTGTTTCTTTAAAATAAGTAGGAATGGGGTGCCTGGGTGGCTGGGTTGAGCATCTGATTTTGGCTCAGGTCATGATTTTGCAGTTGGTGGGTTTGAGCCCCACATTGGGCTCTGTGCTGACAGCTCGGAGCCTGGAACCTGCTTCAGATTCTGTGTCTCCTTCTCTCTCTGCCTCTGCCTCGCTCACACTCTGTCTCTGTCTCTCTCAAAAATAAATCAACATTAAAAAAAATTAAAATAAACAGGAGTCATAAGAATGAACAGTCTAATTCGGTCAACCATTATCATCTGGTAGTTTGCAAGCAAATTCACATAGCATAACCTGAGTTCCAAATAGCAGTGG
Source organism: Panthera pardus (assembly GCF_024362965.1). Classification (NCBI taxonomy): domain Eukaryota; kingdom Metazoa; phylum Chordata; class Mammalia; order Carnivora; family Felidae; genus Panthera; species Panthera pardus. The sequence goes on from NW_026526655.1 coordinate 86,755,638, forward strand.
GGGACCACCATAGCAGGAGAGGAGTAGCAGGTTTAATGAAAGAAACCCAGCTTCCTGAAGCTGCCACTCCTAAGGAAAGTTTGGCGCTTAGAAAAGAATAATCTGTAGACTATGCACATGTACACTTTAGCAACAAACTCTTTCATAAGTGAAAGGCATGCAATAAAAGGCTCACCAACACAAACAAGAAGAAAACACTGAAAAGTGACTCCTTTTGTGATGAAGTCATGGTAGTTACATAAAGTCTGGCCTTTAATCCCATTATACTTGAAATAGATATTGATTTAAAATTCATATATTTGCTGTCATTCTTTTCAATCCCCCACCCCTATTTTTTAAAACATCTAAACAAAGTGACCTCATTGTTTTCCATTGGACTTTTTTTCAAACATTGGCTGGGATGATTGAGATTCAGGAATGTGGGAAAATGGATTCCCAAACCGCGTCCCTCCCCTTTCATTCTGAACTGTAATTTTTGGCTTGGCTTGAATCACAGTCATCGCATTTCAGCCTGAATCTCTCTGTAAAGTGATCTTTCTTAAACATTTCTCTCACTCATCAAGGGATCAGAAACAAAGCTGTTCTAGTCTTTCAGCAAAACACTTACAAGCAGCTTTTACCGAGAAGTTGCAAGAGCTAAATTTCCTCTAAAATTGTTTGAAAAGCGAACATTTTCAGTGCCTCGTTGTCCTTTTTGTGAATCTTGTCATCTGTATGCCATGAGCTCCAGCAGCTATTTTAATCTGTTTTTGTTTGCAATCCATTTGGTGTCCACCCAAGGAAATGCAGGTGATTCTAATTAACTTACTGCTGAAGATGTAGGAAAAAAAAATATCTCAATTGTGTTGCACAGAATTATACTCTTAAAACCTTTCTTCTCTTATTTATAACATATTATTAATGAAAATGATTGTATGAATATGTTTACCACCTAATTCACTGCTGTTCACTTTTTTAAATCAATGAGGCTTACGGCACAGAAAAAAGCCACACACATACACAAATACACAGACACAATACAGACCCCAAGAATGCTTGCCAACTTTTATTTAACAAGGGTAGCAACTTAAAAATAACATTATTTTTACTTTGTGCAACATAGTTTAATATCTGAAATAACCCTGTTTCAATAAAAACCTATTGAAATACTCTCAGCCTAACTCTGCCCTGAAGGTAAAAGTGATTAATTGAAAGATTTTGGCAGATCTGTGCTCACCACCAGGGCAGTTTAATTTAGAACACATTCAACCATTTCTCAGTGTCTCTGTGTTGGTGGAGCGTTACTTTTGATCTTCTTTGTGGAGGGTGCCTCTAATTCGGACCCTTTAGCCAGCCACTTCCTGGAAGGTTTTGATGGCTAGCTTCTGCTAAGCATTCAGGTGAGGGAGAGCCCCTCTGGCTGCTGCTTCTAAAGTGGGTTAGGGAAGCAGAATTCCAGACACAAAGGCAAAATATACTATAAACCTGTTTGGGTATATCTACCATCAGTCAAGTCTTATTTCGATCACAGGCAAACTTTTGAGAAGTTCTGGTGACAAGGTCGGGATCACCCGACTCTTTCCTAATTAAAGAAGATGCTCCTGGCCATGACAGTGGATGAGACTGATAAGATTAAAGTTCCTTTTTTCAGGAAATATAAAGAAGATTATTATTTTCTTTTTGATAATACAGGAGAGACTATCATGTGGGTATCGTTAATACTTCTGCTAAATAGAAAGATGGGGCCGGTGCATAATCCTCCCTATTTGGCAAATAGACCTGTGCTAAATTGGGATTACATAGAAGGACAGAAACATTCCAATACATTCTGGATGGAGAGGCCTTGACTTGGTGAACTCCAGCTTCCCCAAAGCTAACACATATTGATTAAGCACTTATTATATTGCAAAAGTGTGTTAGGCAAGGGGTTACAACAAAGAACAGAGGGTACATGGTCCAGATATTATGGAGCTATAGCACTAACATTGTTCTGAGGCACTCACAGTGAATGCTACACACAGACTGATGAGTTAGTACCAATAGCACCTGAAGTCCCTAATATTTTCACATATGCTGTTGCATATCTGAACAATACACTCAGTTGGTATTTGCTCTATAGCTACCTTTAGAAGGAAATATCATTCTGATATATATATTCAGTTTCACATTATATCCTGAAACAGTTAAGCAATATATGTTTTATGTATACAGTATTAAGTAATTAATCTGTGTGCAGTAGGATTATAGAAATGATTCTGGTTTTGTTTATTATTTTATCTATTTCCTACTATTTTATATGTATGCATATGTATACACATATACATATATAGGAATATGTATATTATTATAATAAAAACAATAATGATATTTATTTAATTACCATAATATCATGCCATCAATTATGTGATATGGGTTTATGTTCTTACAGGCTCATTTGAAAAAGATTGAAAGACAAAACTACCGAGTATCTTTGAATGCTCTATTGTGTATCTCTAATTTATCTATGACATGTTTTAAGACCCATGATATCAGATTCCAAATTTTTATGAGACACAATAGAAATCTCAAAATGTAATTATTTTACAAACTATTCTATTACTGGACAAATCACACCAGGTTTGGAAATACAAATAGAAGGTTTCTGGAATACAGCTGAAAAGACATAAACAAAATTGTAAGCTCTAACTGTCCCTGGACAATTTATATCATTGTCATTCATGACTGTAGGACTTGTACAGAAAGAAATACATAGATAAGGGCCCAAATTTAGTATTGAGGTTGGCTTTTTAAATTTCTATTATCACACCATAAGAAGAAAGGTAAGGCAAGCTCTCTTTTAGTGCTGGAGGAGAGACCTATCCTCAGCTTCATTCTTTACCACTGGAAGGCTGTTAACTATCTAGTAAAGAATTGCACACACTCCAGCTACTCAAAACATTACTTGTTGACTTAAAAAAAAGACATTCCAATACAAATTGTTTTTTATTTAAACTCATCTAGCACTAGTATAATACAAACCAGGCTTCCTGCTTCTGGAGAATTTTGTCACATAGGTCTACATAAAAAGTCTTATTGAAATATTTGTCAGTGCACATACATATTTAGCGTCTACCATTTCTTTCTGGTCCATTGTCACAGAAAGAAGGCATACTACACTAAGATGTGTTACACATGTTGATGTTCATTAGTTGAGTGTCCGTCTCATGTAGATAATTTTCTAAGTGGTTAAGAAACCGAGTTACAAATACATCTCATGTCTTCCATTGTATAAAATTTAAATAGTGTCTCAATTTCCCCATTTCCCCTAATGGCTGGCAAGTTTTGAATTTTAAGAATTTTAGAAAATCCATGACATTCATTATAGCTGACTCTTGAGGTGCTGCAGAAGTTAGAAGTGTAAGATTATCAATTTGAAGACCTGGACTTTATGTCATCGGTCCCCAAGTTTAGTCTTAACATGAATTACAGAGGCTGTATTTAAGGCATCTTTTCAGAAGTCTGGGGATAATAACTCTGTCTTAAAGTATTCCTTGTACACAATCTTGCTTATGTGTAAAATTGTGCAATTGGAATTTTATTCCTTTGTCTTTAACTCCCATGGAAGGATTTCACATCAGAGCTCACTAAGCATGTGCACTTTAGTGTAGATCAATCTATTAGACCTTGTCCTGAAAGCAGAATTCAGCTGAAAGAACAGGAAGTCCAATAAGACTTCGCTTGTGTAATGTGTGGGACAGGAGGAGAGGGCACGTGTAATACATAATGGGAAAGAAACGGAGGGAGGAAGCGAGTGTCCTATACTGGTTTCAAGCTAATCCAAACGGGTAGTTGCCATTATCTAAATGCTTACCCTTCCTGGATTTTCTATTTTCAGATACACAAGGATTTGAGGAAATGGAAGTATTCTCGCTGTGCTTAAAGACTTGGGTGAGGAAAGGTGTATTTTTCAGCTTGTCTAAACATATTTTATCCTTAAACATAATTTATTCTTATCATCATAATAATTTTCCATCACGTGAAAAGTGTAATAAATTGTCCTCCTTAGAGACAACTTCTACAATGTTTTTTTTTTTTTTCATTTAGATGAGTCTAATACTTTAAACTGAAGTTCCAAGACAAGATTATATAAAGCCATATAGGGCTTTGCCCTACAGATTGAAATTCTATGAAGAGACACATTGTTCATCCTTGAAGTCATGAGCTCTCTAACACCACCCCTTTCTCCTGTTTGCAAAGCACCTGCATAGAACACAGTCTTGGAGACTTCTCCTGCTGCGTCATTCTTCTGCACCTGCACTGTGTATGGAGCTGTGTTATCGACCACTGGCTCCATCTGAAACCTTTCATCCCTGTAGTGGCCTTAAGTCTCCCCAAGTAACTCAGACTAAAGCTCATCAGTAAGAGACAAATAGCCCTGAACAATGGCAGCCTCATGAGGTCCTAGATTCCCAATCTACTTTCAAGTGTTCAAACAAGCCTTAATAAAGACTATTACACCCAGAAATGTATGCATTTCTATGAATTCATTGACTGGAATATCAAAAGAAAATGATGACCTTATTTTGCCCAAAACTAGAGCCAAGTACGCTGCAAGCAAAACCCTTAGAAAAGAGGAGGAAAGTAAGCTTGGGAACAGAGCATGCTTTTAGAGGTGTCAGGACGACTGTCTTCTTTCCCTTATCAAGCACAACAAGACAGAATAAAACCCTTTCTTCACTGGTGCTTGGAAAACCTCTAATAGGAGACAAAGACATTTAGTGTTAAATTGTTGTTACCTTTTAAAACAACTGTAACTCAAGGTAACACTCAAAGGTGTTTTAAGGGCGTCTAAAACTTCAAGATAGGGTATAAATGATATCCCTGAGCCAGGTTTGCCAGCAGGAAGGTGTTGCAGGTCAGACCCAGTGTTCAAGGGGACATTGTGCAGTAATGTAACCATTTAGCAAAGAAAAAAGAAGGAAGGGAGCAAATGACGACCCCAAATACATCTTACTCTGTCCTGGAGTTGTCTTTGTTCAGACCCATGTTTTGTCCCTGTGAGAACTTTCACTAACACGTTTGTAATTGTCTTTTTATGGTTTCAGGATTTCAGACTACTTCCAACTTTAACCCAAACTACCAACATTAGTTATAATATACTGGTATAAATATGGAACACAAATTCAGCATTTGACAATGTTTAACAAATAAAAACTGTTTCCCCTGCCCACCATGCTGTCAAACAGGATGATGACAATAAATGATTCAGGGCCTTGAGTATAAAGTTTTGTTTTCATTCTTATATGCCGTATGTGTTACAAATAGCAGATAAGAGGGGACTTCAAACAAGGGAGGTTATTGTTCATAAAATAGTATTTCTGTGCAATCTCCAACAATTTTAGTTAAACAGATACACTAATTGTTTTCCTTTGTTTTGGTAATGCAATTTGTGGGAGTTAATTTTTAAAATAGGAAATTTTAAGCATTTACATTTTTTTAAAAATTTACATCCAAGTTAATTAGCATATAGTGCAATAATGACTTCAGGAGTAGAATCCAGTGATTCATCCCCTACATATAACTTAAGAATTCTTTTTAACTCTTTCTCTTTTATATAAAATGTTACCGAGCTGATATAGCCACAGGGTTAGCGGCAGTATTATTTTAAATCATTTTAAGTTTATTTATTTATTTTAAGAGAGAGTGAGAATCGGAGCAGACAAGCAGGGGAGAGGCAAAGAGAGAAGGAGAGAGAGAGAGAGAGAGAGAGAGAGAGAGAGAGAGAGAGAGAGAGAGAATAGCAAGTAGGCTCCATGCTGTCAGCACAGAGCCCAATGTCGGGCTTGAACTCACGAACTGTGAGATCATGACCTGAGCTGAAGTCAAGAGCCAGACACTTTACTGACTAAGCCATACAGGCACTCCTAGATGCAATATTTTTTTAAATATTAAAGGCTCCTATATTTTATTCTGTAAAGACATGGAAAAATATGGCCAAACTATATTATTGTGACTTGTGACCCTTGTTTTGGATCCCTGGCGATTGCTTTTTGCACATGGCAGTCTAATTGTTTCTGCTGGCTCCTCAGGAATCTACAGTGTCTCTAGAACTAATTTCAGTTAAAAAGTTGATTTCTAACATTAGTTTAATTTCTATCCTAATAGTTATCCCCCTTACGTATCTTTTCCAGAAGGTTGCCCAGAAAAAAATAATTATCTGCTTCTATCCATGACAAGCTTGTGAAAAAAAGCCTTTCTGGTGGGAAAAGAATTTGAAAGGAAAACATGGACGTACATATATCAGACCAAGAATTAAAAGATGAACATTATATGTGAGGAAACATTGTAAGAAGATTTCACTATATTAGTTTTTCCAAGTCAGTGTTCCAAAGCCAGTCTTGGATTATGTGTGAAAAGTAAGAACTCTATAACTGTAACAGGTGCTGGCAGGAAACTCCCATTAAAGCTTATGGAAGTTATGCCTGTAAAGTCCTGGCATCTGAGAAAATTCTCGCATAAGAATGCATTATGCATCAGATTTTTCTCACTAGAAAAACAATACAAGGCTGTGACTACTCAACATTCCCAGTCACTATTTCGCTAACATCATCCCTTGGTGATGACATCTTGGTGACCTTGCGGTGTATGTAGAGTATATATGAGGCTTCATTTCAACACTGAGAGCATGCATTGTCTTCTATATATACCAACAGAGATGTTGGTTGGCCATCTGTCTGTCCTAATCAGAGCATAAGCCTGAATTTTTTTCCCTTAGAGTCAATAGATTTATACTAATTGATCCATATTTCAAGGATTGACTCTTCATATGCAACATGGCAAATATTTATGAGATTTTACTGGAGTTTGGAGTAGTCTATAGAACATCAGGTAGTAATTAATATAGGTTTTAAATCTATAGTATTGACTCATGTTGGAAAGTATTAGCATTATGTGTGGCACATAGTGCATGCTTAACAAATGTCACCTTTTTTTCCTTACATAAATCAGCTGACTTCTGTATGACCACATCTTCAAAGACTATGGTATAATCCTTTGAATGTGAACTTGCTTACCTTAAAGGTAACAAGTAAAGCCTATTTCTCTGATTAAGCACACCTTTTTAGCGTATAAATTCTAGAGGTTAAAATATTTCTTTTTCTGACATTTGTCTATTGGCTACAGCTAAACCAAAATTATCTTACTTTACTCTAGAAATCTAGCATTTATAAGGAATTTGATTTAATCCCAGTGGATAATTTGGATTTAAACCATTTATCAAGTTAAAAACTGAGATAAAAATTTAGACAGTATTGAACCTTAGACAAAGTCCAGTGAAAATGGTTGTGAGCCTGTATATATCCAGATGTAGGTATCCATAGCTAGATTTGTAGCTACCCTATGGATTAAATGTTACTAGCTTGCATATGTGTTTGTAGTTACAATTTTAAATATGCTTTTCATGTGCCAATATTTCTTTAGTAAAAGGTCCTGGGTTAGGGTAATATAGTTACCTTCCAGAATACACACACACACACACACACACACACACACACACACCAGCACCAACCCAGGCAATCTGCCAAATGTGGTTGCTGTGAAAAAGGTTTTGCTTTAGGGCAATAGCAAACTAGCTCACCACCCCGCTGCCCTGCCCATTCCTCACCACACGGCTCTTTGCTGTATCCTTAACTTCCCCTCCTACCGTGAGGGAACATTTCTTCGGACTGTTTTATTGCCAATATATTTTTACTTTGTATGATGAAATGAAACAAGGGACTGGTTTCATTAGAAAGAGAGGTAAACAGAGCATTAATTAAATTTGCTGATGATACTAAATTGGGAGGAACTGTGGACATCTGTGAAGACAAAAGAATCATACAAATGGACTTAAGGAGTTTAGAAATATGAGCAGGAAATAATAAAAAAGACTTTGCCTTAAATAATGCAAGCTAATATATTTGGGAAAAGATTGTCAGAAACATGGCTATTCAGTGAATGGTAGACGTCTGGAAAGTGGTAATCGTGAAAGAGACCTAGGGGGTGATAATGGGGAAAATTATACACAAACTTATAGGGAAGTAGGCACAATGCCCAGAGGGTTATATATAAAAGAACCAGAAAGTTAATAGTCCTATTCTTATGATACTGATAGATCTCAAAAGCATCAAGTTTGGCTGTAGTTAGTTGAATCCCTCAGGTTCATGAAATAATTTAACACTATTTGTTGAGAGACTGGTTTCTCCCTATGAAAGAAGAAAAAGTCTGTTTTGTCTGAAAGCTTTCCTGAACACCAGTTATTGGCACTATTTCTGTCTTATCCTATTATAGACTATTACTAATATGGTATATCACATAGATATGGATATAGACATTGCTATGGGTATAGATACATAAGACCCATCGTGAAAACAAAGAACTTTCAGTTTTAAGGTATTTTCTCTACTTTCTAGATAATATGACTTCATATTATGTTTCAAGAGACATTTAATCACAATCTCTTCTATCAGTTCAGTGCATCTTCAGTATATGGGATTCACTAAGGATGCATTGATGGATGAAAAAGAATTTTGGATAATATCTATCTATTCATCCATTTAATCATACAGCATGAATTGAGCCCCTACTATAAGCCAGCTTTGGTATGTTAAGCACTGAGGAGACAGAGATGAGCCAGCCACAATCCCTAGACTCAAGGACTTATATTCTAGATGGAGATACAGGGAATGAAACCAGCCATTACATCCCCATGCAATAAAGGCTATGTTAGGGAGAGCAAAGCTGTCATTGGAACACTGTGGAGTGAAATCCTAATAATGTTCAAGAGACCATGGAGGGGTGGCTGAGGATATAAATCAGAGACTATTCCTTGAAGGGGACACTCGTGCCTATGCACAAGAGGATGAATGTGAATGTGGCAGGTGGATAGGTACGGGGAGAGACCTTAGAGAGAAGGAACAGCACATGGACAAAGTACCCACCTTTGGAAAACTTGTTGTAGTTGATATTCCTGGAGCATAGGAAGCAGCTTGTAAGGATATGAAGCTGGACAGTGGACAGAGGGAATATGCTTTTGGAATAATTAGTATGAAATTTTGTTTATCCAGATGAGGCAAAGAAACCATTAAAGGGATGTCCTAAGAAGGCATAATACAATTCTGTTTGTGTTTAAGAGGAATAATGTTGTCATCATTGAGAAGGGTGGCCTGGGAAGAAAATAGAACAAAGGCAGTGATATTAATTAGGATATTTCAAAGGAAATTATGAGTTCTAATCAAGGCCATGACAGGTAAAAGGAAGAATCAGATTCAAGAGATAGTAAGAAATGAGGGACTATTAGACTTGGTGAATGATGCTCTATGAAAGTAGAGAGAATGATCTAAAATGTCCAACATGTTTCTTTTTAGGGAAATAGGCCATGATGTTATTGACTGACTTAAGGAATAAGGGAAGAATAGGCTTGTTAGGTAAAGTGATAAATGCTGTTTGGAAAAGTTGAATTTGCGATACCAGAGGAAAATTCAAGAAGGGTTGCTCTTTGACCTCAGATCTGAGAGTAAAACGTAGCTTGAGAAGTCATTCTCAAATAAGGATTTTGAAGTCATTGAAGAAACCATTGAAGGCTTTGGTATCATTGAGATCACACAGAAAGAATGGATATAGAAATAACAGAGTCAAGAATTAAACCCAGAGGAAAATGCACATTTCTTAAACTGTCAAGCTCTAGGCTACGTACATGGACTCTAAAATTATGCCATGTAATTTCAACTACATGCCAACTGCCTACCTTTAAGGCAAAAGGAAAGGAACCTTACTACAGTGATTACAATACTGTCTGCTAGATGTTCTGCTGCCCTGTAGGAGAACTAAAGAGTAAAGTTAGCCCAACTGGTCAAAAGATACAAAACATAACAAGAAGAGCATTATTTTTAAAACAAGAACGATAATAGTCCTATTTTAATGGCGCTGGTATATTTAATGTCTTTGGAGAGCTTTCAATAGTGTCAGCAGAGTTTAACTTTTCTGCTGTGAAGTAAATTTGTAGAAAATAAAATCAATATCCAATAGCAAAATAATGTCAGAATTTAGAGTATTTGTATCCTGTCTTCATTAGCCTGAAATTGATAATTGTTTGTAGTTCACCATATATATCTTATTTCAAATTCTTTAACAGACTCTTTCAACTCAAAAAAAATATCATCAGAATAAAAATTTCTTGAGATTTACATAGAAAATAAATACTGAATCAAGAATACGAGATGTTCACAGGGAAGTAAACTAACACAGAACAGCACCAGCAGGTTATTCAAAGTCTGAATTAAAGGAAAAGAAAACAAAATAAAGGAAAAGACGTGGTGATGTGATGCTCCACTCTCTGTGTGGGTTATGAGACCCACGCCTACTCCTAACTATACTTAAGCATGTCACTTATAAGTCATAGTTGCCATTCAAGTACTTGATTAAAAATAGCAGGTTATTGGTGTTTAAACAATCCCTAGTGGTATATGACTTCCTCTGATGAAAATGAGTAGAGAATGGGTATTCCATTAGCTCCTGCATGGTGCACTTAAATGGAGTATCCCAAAACTGATGAGCATAAAATCTTTAAGGAAACATACCTTCAAATGTTTCGCATAGGTGGGTACATATGGAGAAGAATATCATTTAGAACAACATAATATACTACTATCAGAATGGTTTACATGTTTAAGAAGCAGATTTGGAAGCCATGCAAATCATACAGCTGCCTTCAATCAACCATTGTTGTTCATTGATCATCTAAGTTTCAACCACAGGCAGGTGAAGCAATGCTGTGCAACGTTCCATAAAGATTTAAGCAATGTTGAAGATAATTAATCCATTCATTCATCATTTATTGAGAACCAATTATGTGTCAGGCACTGTGAAGAGTTAAAAATAAATCCACACTCTCTATCTCAAGTAGCAGACAATGCACTGAAGGTAATATTTTAAATATTTTTTTCTTCTATAGGTTACGCTTTCACTCTAAATCTCAGGACATTCTTATTTCCTTAAAAACGCTGTGATTTTACATCTTGTCTACAGTCTACTATAAGCTCAAGAACTCTTCCAGCAGTATCATTTTAGAGTTATTTTGGTTTTGCACAGTTTTCCTCTCAAAGTGTCTTGCCCCCCCCCCCCAACTTTTTTCTGAACTGAAAGTAGGAGGTTACTTGAAAAGTATAAAATTCTGCAAAAAGGTATAAAACTGGTAAGGCAAAGATTACTTGAACCCAAGAAAAACACTTCTAATTCCACAGCCTATTAGACTTTTAGATAACTTTTCACAGAATTTAGAAGAATCTCTAAGACATGAATCTTTTCAGGGGATGGGTAAATTACTCCAAAATACTCAAAGAGGAAAATATGCCAGTTCGATTATATAGACCCATGCAACTACTTCTGAAATCCACATGCCTTTTTCACTAAATATGTAGATCAATGATTAATGCTTAAGTTGGACACACTTCATTTGAAAGTGTGAAAATTCCTTGGAAAAGGAAATTCTTTTCTAGACATTTTAAAAGGAACATTATTTATTAGGAAATCCATAAAAGAGTATAATATAGCATTTTGGTCTCATTCATAGCTTCCGGAATTAATTTAAGATTTCTTAATTATCATAATTTTTTAAGCTGTAGGGAAATGTTTGTAAAAAATAGAATGTATAGATTCTTGTTCAACCAATAAACAACAGATCGTCTCACAAAATGAAGTGGCACACGCCGTGAGAGTTTTGATAATTTATTTTTTTAATCAGTTGTTTCACATTATGCAACAAGAATTTTTAAAAATTCTATTTAAAAACTACAAATCCATGTTTGAATCCCAGGGCAACAAATATTTGAAAATCTCTGTCTGCCTTATTTTTTTTTTTTTTTTGCGCCTTTTTATTGAAAACCTGAAAGCTTTCCAAATGCATGTGATTTTTTTTTCAAATTTTGTAAACATTTGCTTCCAGGCTAAAACATCCTGCCAACTTTCAGCCAAGATTATTTTTATGGTTGAACTATTAACTTCTGAATATGGGGGCTTATAATAGAAAAACTCCCAGACCCAGAACTCTCATCCTACAAATGACACCATTATAGGATATTTTAGAGTATTACATCTTGACATGAGGAGGTGTTGCATTATTTAAATCCTCCATTCACACAATAAGAGACTAATTTCCTAGGGTATTACGTTTGGCTCTATTTCCTTCCAACTGACTCGAAGGGAAAAGTATGGTAAGAACCCAAACTTTAGCATGGGGGTGGATGTGGGAGTGGAGGTTGGAAATTAGACTCAGGCTTTATCTGGGAAGAGACATTATTTATTCTCATGCATTCTGGATGCAAAAGTGTGGGAATATCCACTGACTGATCTGACCAGAGCCACATTGCTGGATACATTAGATACCCTTTCTGGGTATTGAACTGCACACTTGTTCCTCCATTAACTTCTGTTACGTTTAGGCTCTCTTTTTGATAATAAGACTATTGCTTAGACTTATTATAAGTCTATAGTCTTGCTATAAGTCTATAGCAAGTCTACAGATATATTGCTAGATGTGGATAAACTCCACTAAATATCACTAATCAGTACGGTGAATTAATTCCTAACCATGTGTACACACAGAATTTGTGAACATTCCATGTAAGCTTGCCATTCACAGCAAGATTTAACTTAACAAGCATTTTCTTGAGTGGGAATAAATTTCTCTGGAACAAAAAAGCAGGTATCAGGTAACTATGGTAGACTTGGTAATTGCTTCAATAACTGTCTTCTCTTCATTACTAGACCTCACAAGATTGCCCTTTTATCCACATTTGTTTTCTTAATTGCAAAATGCAGCTTTTTTCTTTCCACCTTGTCATCTCTGATTTCTTTCGGTTGTCTTTTCCAGTTTCTCTTTTGTACTCTTGCTGCCTGTTTCCTGTTTACTCTCTTTTGATTTTGTCTTCCCCTCTAGCCCTGAATGTGGCTTTCTTACAGACACAGAGGCCCCAGCATGACTACCCTAAAGAGCCAATTCCAACTTGGACCTAGCACAACACTATAGCTGTCAGGAAGGTGGCTGTCTTTGGGTTGCACTAAAACAAAACAAAACAAAGCAAAACACAAAACACAAAAACACGAAACTGGACTTAATTTCAACTTAGAAGTGAAACCTAAGGAAAATTTGCTGCAAACTTTCATGGAGCTTTTTTGGGGGATCAGCTCTTTTGTAATTGCATGTGGATGCCTAACTTTAGGCATAAAAAGCAAGCACTTACAAAAAAAAAAAAAAACAACAACCGACCAACACATAGGTCAGTGCCCTCAGAAACATTTTTCTTCAGTCCACAAATATTCTCTGGGGAAAAAGAAAAGTGCTTATCTTAAACTCTTGATTTTTTTTTTTTTTTTGAGCATGTAATTTTTATCAGTTTGTTTTGTTTTTGTTATTCTTTTTTTCACTCACTGCTTATAAAACGAGCAAGCAGAAGTCTCTCTGGAACAAGATAGAATCATAAAAGTTTTCAAGAATCTCGTCACAAACTAAACAGTACAAATTGCACATTCCTCATGGAAGTATCAGCCTTTCGTGCGTGCCTGGATCCAACTATAATAGATTATCCCAAAGTGGGAAAGAATGAACAGTACAAAATTAGCAGAACTGGGAGCAGAGCTTGTCTAGTGAAGGCAATTTGATCTGTACTTTAGCGGCCTGGATTCTCAGGCATTGGGAAAAGACTATGTTAAGTTTTATTTTGCAAGCGAACACTTGCTAGGATCTCAAGAGGCAGACTGGTGCAGTGACTCGAGTATCAGAAAAACTATAGTAACAATTATAATGCTTGGTATGTCTTAGCATAATCGTGATACCACAATCATGTCTGTTATCTGTAGATAAATACAATAGGTGCATGGCTTACCTAATATGCAAATGCAACATATATATAGTAAATATCCATGTATCTATATATATTCCATGTTCTGAATTTTTATGACTCAGAAAAGGATATCCCTGAGTAGGTATCTAGCTATGTCTTCTTATAATATTAGCAAATATGTCCAAATATTCCCACATTGGAAAAATATATTTCATTTATAATGCCAATGGCTTGTTAATGTGACCTTCTCTCAAACTTCATGTAATAGCACAGGAATTACCAAAAAGAAATAGTTAAGGTATAATAATAATTTTAGCTATTCTTTTTCCAAGTTGCTATAATCTACCCAAAGATAACTAATTGTTCAAAGTAAACATTCCACTCCGACCACAAAAGGAATCCATTACACAAACATATAATTCACAGTCATTTTTAGTGGGTTGTAAACAGTTTGGAATGAGCATAAAATGGGACAAAAATCAAAGTGAGCATTTTGAAATGAAAAAGTGTTTGCTACAAAAGGTCAGTCCCTTTGCTTGGCAAACTATGTAGAAAAGCCTGGGAAAATGCTGATCACACAAGCAATGAGGGAATTTTAAAGCCAACAGCCTCCTTGTTTCTTTAAACAGACATCGGAACCTATAACTGGATCCTGTCAAACAAACGACAGCAAAAAAAATATAACAGCTGCTAAGAAGTCAAGTTGAGAGATAAAGTTTTTGAGGCTAAGGACCTTCTCAGAAGTAGACTAAAGGTCTTTCTTAAATCTTTAAAGCAAGGTTATGGATCCCAGGGTGGCTTTTAGGCACCAAGTCAAAAATGTAACTTTGTGTATCATTCTTGTCATAGTATTTTGTGTTCCAGCAAAAAGAGGACAAACTTGTTGATTAGCTTCTGCTGAGACATTCTGCAAAGTAGCATATAGCTGGAATTGTCCAATTTGAAAGACCTGGTATCGTTTATTTTTAATAGTGGTTAAAATACCACATATAATATAAAGTTTACCATCTGAGCCATTTTTAAATGTATAGTTCAGTTGTGTTAAGGGCATTCACATTGTTTGCAACAGATCTGTAAGTGTCATTTCAATGCTGTTAAATAGTTTGAGGGCATAGTGATTAGAAGTAAGACTTATGGAGGAAGAATGTGTTGTTAAACCATATTCCAAAGGATGAATGCCTATCCAAACAGAATTAATTTGGATAATTAATCCAACAGTCCTATTCCCTTACAAACAAAAATACGTTGGACATATAAAAATATATTTACAAGAGAAATACGCCTTTCCATTATCCATTATTATATACAAAGAAGTCTTTGGTAAAGTTTGGTATTGTCAGGTGCAAAAAGTACCAGCTTAGCATTGAGGCATGTCTTTTGGGTTGGTCACATGAAGTGACTCCTTATATTGCATTGCCATGACACATCAAGAAAATAACCTGGGAAATAAGAAATTAAACTTCTGCTCTTAGCGGAAGGCTAAAGCCAGACAAATGTGTGTTTATTATTCAGGGTTTATTGTGTCATTTAAACATATTTAATATTAATTAGTATTTAATAATACATTTAATACATTGTATATATTTAAGGTGTACCTGATGATTTGACACGATTACTACAAACTAAGTTAACATATCCTCTCCTCCCATATCTACTAATTTGTGTGTGTGTGGTGAGAATGCCTGCAATCTTCTGTCTTAGCATATTTCCAGTATCTAATCCGTTGTTAACTGTAGTCATCATGCCTATCCATTAGATATCTAGATTCATTCATCCCAGATAACTGCAATTTTGTGCCCTTTCACCAATATCTCCCCTTTATCCCCACTCCCTATTATGTGATTTTTAAGCAGACAAACTCCCCTTACCTTAAAAGAATATTGTAATGCTTATTTTTCTCTTCTAGTATCTGTTCTATTCTTTCATAACACTCACCACAGTTTGGTACTCAGGTCTTTTTGCTTAAAGTATATCTCCTCTATATGCTCAACTGGTAGCATGGAAGATGACACAGGGGTAGGCAGTAAATAGCTACTTGTTGCCGGAATACAATAAACACTTGACATTTGTTACATCATTCAAACAACATTTACTGAATGCCTACAATGTGTCAGGTACTGTGTGGGGTTCTTTCCCTGTAATGCACTTAGCAGTCTGCTAGCTACATACTTTACGTAAAAAGAATGATAGGTCATGGTCTTAATACTAATTACACCAGTTTAGACTACATTGTTTAAGTCACATCTCCTAAGCACTTGTCTTCCGAGAAATACAGGTATAACCCTACTTGTAAGTAAGCAATCTCTGTACATTTTGGGGTCATCCTAAACAACACAAAATTTCTATAAAGCAGTGCAAAAATAGACTTCTCGCTGCTTAGATCTACATACAACCTGTATGTCCAATGCCTCCCTCTGCATGCTTGTTCCCCCAGACATCAAAGAAAAGTATCAGAGGATCTCATGCTTTGGGTCACCTTATCATATGTGTTGAGCGTTAGCTGAACAATGATTCAATATTTTCACAGAAACTGCTTTGGAAGAAGAGATATAAACTGAGTTTGTCTTTGGATACTTATGATACTCATATACAGTAAAACCTTGGATTGTGAGTAACTTATTCTGCAAGTGTTCCGCAAGACGAGCAAACATTTCTAATACATTTTCACTGGATAAATGAGCGATGTCTTGCAATACAAGTAGTATGTGACTCCGAATGTCACATGATCACAACTGAGCCAATGGTTCTTGAAATTTGCTTTGATATACGAGTGCTTTGGATTACAAGCCTGTTTCTGGAATGAATTATGCTCGCAAACCAAGGTTTCCTAGTACATGGTCTACAACGGTAAAGGCGACACAAGTGTGAATGAACGACTTGGAGGAGCTTTAAAGGCTAACATGCTCCTTTACAAGTTCCCTCCAAGTTTTGTGCATGTTCTCTAGGCTGAGCAGACAATGTCAGAAACCACAGAAATAACTTTAATCTGGTTATAATAGTTGGTGAGGGGGAGAATGGCCTGGTGGTTTAGGGGAATAAAGGAAACCAAATCAAGATAAGGAAGCACACTAAATAAGTTATTCGCTAAATTGGTTTACATTTGGCTCACTAATAGATTTTCTTCTAGGCATGCAAAATTTAAAATGTGACTAATATCACTTTACCAGGGTTGATTAAAGAATGCATCTGTGCCAAGCACTGCACAGAATTTCCCTGTGGAGACAACGGGAGCATGAGCAATTCGGTTCTGTCAATTGCAAGCAAGTGAGACAAATAACTGAATGAATGAATGAATGAATGAATCAGTCAGTCAGTCAGTCAATCAATGGTGAGATCTGCCTCCCTGATACTGTTTTATTCAAAATCAAGCATGTAAGAGCATTTAGAAAAGGAGAGCTATTGAGGTGCCTGGGTGGCTCAGTCAGTTAAGCATCTAACTCTTTGTTTTAGCTCAGGTCATGATCTCATGGTCACGGGATCAAGCCCCACGTCTGGCTCTGTGCTGAGCATGGAGCCTGCTTGGAATTCTCTCTCTCTCTCTCTCTCTCTCTCTCTCTCCTCACCTCCTTGCTCTCTCTCTCTCTCTCTCTCTCTCTCTGTTTCTCTCAAAATAAATAAACATTTAAAAATATAGCTACAATTTAAGGATGAGGTTTTTTTGTAAAAGCAGGGGCAAAAATCTTAAGAGAAAAAGAGAGAAAGGAAACACATCATTTTATTATAGCCCATGTATGCTATGATGGGTTTTTTTGAGGACATTTCCCCCAGAGTGTGAAAGTAGACACACAATTCTCATTAAATGTGCCTTTCCCATAACTGGTCCATGAGCATTTCCCATGACTCTGCAGTTGAGTATCTTGGCTGGAAGAGGATCTGGCCATTAGAAGGAGGGCTCTAGATATGCTGAGTCCCAGCCGTGCCGAGAGACTTGGCACCTTTATATGCTACTTCCTAATACCAACCCCAGCATAAAATGTCATCAGAAGCCTGCATAAACATTGGACTTAGATTCACATAAATTATTTCTGTCCTAAGGTGCTCTCTGCCAGAATTTAGTAAAAACAACACTTTGAGTAAATAGAATTGGCGTATAAATGTAAGAATATTAATCCAACAAAATGATCATAGAAAAATATAATCAAAAGTACACATTTGTAAATCTTGCAATGATGTGAGAGGTTTATCTTGTGCCTCTGAGTTTTTATTGAACATTTCCATAGAGTTCCTTTAAGCTGATGCTGCCAAAGTGCTTTGAATTATCAGTTGCTTTGTGGAATTGTAAAGTCGTTGAGTTTCATTAAAATGCTTAGGATTTATTTTAATAATCATATGTGTGATTAGTGCCTGTTTAGTGCTGGATCGACAAATTCATTTTAAGAGTAAACATTGGGACAATGAAATATAATGCTAGATATGATTGCTGCTGTCAGCAAAAACATTCTTATTTTATTAAAAATCACCAACAAATGCTATGAACAAAAGATACAGTTTCTATTTATAGATATTTTCAACACTACAATATTATGGTATCTGCATACCACAGGACTATATCTAGCAGAGTTTTCATTTTGCCTAGGGTATGTACATACACAAAGAGGTACAGAGCCCCCCCTTTTTTTATATGTGCACATGTCTTTTTAAGTATAGCTCCCCCCAAAGTCCTATTTGGATATTTGCTCTAATATAATAGTGCTCACACCGTCAGGCTTGAGTATTTATAAGTGGATGAAGATCTCCTGAAAATAATGATAATTTAGCTATTGGCAATAATAACATTATAACTTTCTCAGTGATCCATTTTGGCTTTAAGTACTTATTAAATAATATTTATTCCTAAATTATGAACTTATAAAATTAAATGAGATTGCAACATGCAATAAAAACACATTTCTCTCTAAACTCCAATTGACTCCATTCCTCACAGATACCTCTCCTTGTGTTCATTCTGCTTTTACTGTTTTCTACTCTCTGTGAGCTCTCAGCTCTTCTCTCTGATGTGTTGATACGCTTTCCCCCAAAGCCACTCTCTTTATCTACCTTCCCTACCCACTCGTCCCCTTCTTGTTATTCTCTCATTCCCTACTGATATGGGAATAATAGGATCCCAAGGCTGTCCTTACAGTATAATTAAAGTATGAATTTCCAGGAGTTGGAAATTGCAGACCATTTTTATTATGCCTCTATAATAAAGCCAGGTAACACTGAGAGAATTAAAATGGCTTTTTCCTAGTAGATAACTTGGTAAAGATTTTTTCCCCTTGGTTCTATTGTTTTAAGAGACTGGGAGCTGAAAATGGGAATAGGTTCACCATTTCTTTTTCTGAAAACACCTCTATCTTTTACATGATATATATCCCCCTAGATCCTGGGAATATGTTGTAAACTTGTAACAGATGGTGATGAAGCTTCACATTTTTATACAATATATTTTTTTGAGATTCTGCATCTACTGTATGTATCTTCCAGGGAAAATGACCTTGAATGAATGAAGTCATAGTCTGAAGGAAAAACACCCCACAGATAGACCAGCATAGAAATGATGAGTCAATTGGGTTTTGTTTTGTTCCCTTTGGTAAGATGAAATAATTTCAGATGAAAAACAGAATGTTGAAATATAGGAACCAAAGGTCATCTTAACACTGGAGGTGCATCTGTTAATTGTTCCAGGAAAACCAGTTAGCCATATTCTATATTGAACAGAAACACACAGAAGATGGGATATCACTGTTTGCAAGTAGGAATGCTATTTGCTTCACTTGGGTAATGTTGGGGGCTTACCAAAAATTGTTCTGGCACAACATCTACCAGCATGAATGTTAGGAGGGTTCTAACACTGTGAGTGCTGATATTTTATGAATGTTTTATCACTGGCTGGAAAACAAGAAGTTAGCAATTGAATCAACAACATGTCAGACAGACAAAATATTAAAAAAAGAGAACATTAGTGGGAATTACTGATGTCCCTATTGTAAAAACAAACTGAAGTTAATAAGAAACTTGATCCTCTTAACCGATTAACAAAAGTCAAGTTTTAATTGCATGGCTTCCCAGACAAATCAAGTGGCGCTGTTAACTTGAGCATTGGTTGTTTAGAGGGTACGCTAATGGGGGAAATTACTACATATTCAGTTACCCACCTCTTTTTTCGACAGCTTCAATGCATTGCTTTACAAACCGTGGAACTGTGGAATTTTCACGTTCACACACTGTGTGCAGATGAGAGCCAAAAATTTGATCTGCAAAAGAAACAAAGATGAGCTTCATTAAAATCCAAGATTGCGTTGTTCTTTAATTTGATTCTGTTTCCATACCCACTGCATGCTGAAATCTGTGTCTTGCATAGGAATCGATTTTTTGCTTTAATTCCAAAGGGTCTATTGCAGAGATACAAAGACCATAACTCCCTCCTTCATGGAACAAGACTGGCCCCAGAGAAAGAAAATTAACACTCTGCCATCGATTAGGCAGGGATGACAGAGTAAGTTATAGTCTCTCTGGGCATAACTTTGTTGTTTATAAAATAATGACAAGGAATTAAGAAAACTTCTACAAAATAATTAATCTTAATGATTTGGTGTCTTGACTGTTTTAGAAGAAATTTATCAATGATCACCAAAATTATAATTTTATCAGTATTTTGAAAGATTCGTTCTGTGGGTCAATGATATTTGAAGACGCAAGTTCCAGGAGATTTACTTTGAAGCGAATTTCTTAACATCTCTCCTGCCTTGAATGCCCTTCCTCTTCTCTAATCTAAGTATCCCTTTCCTTTCTAGCTCAACTCCGACCACACTTTCTCCACAAATTCTTTTCTTCCTATCTCAGCTTTGTGTTTCCTTTGACATAGGTTCTTTGGAATACCATTTCTTCCGGATGTTAATAGGCAATTTAGGGGCGGGAGGGGGGAGAAGCCTGTGATCAAAATGGTTTAGCAATGTTGGATTAAACAAAGTTAAACAAGTTTCTTTCATGTGTATTTGCAGCCTGTGATATGCCAACGTGCCCTGGGAATCTCCACAGGGGGCTGGAGGATGCGCTATTTCCCCAATTTATTTGAGTAAGCTCCTTTTGTTTCAAAGGGCATCTCTCCAGACTGATGCTTCTGAGAACACACTCTGAAACCCTAGCCTAGTCTTCTCATTTGGAGCATGATTTATACTACCTTGCATCGTGTATTTACATTTATAATATACGGGATGTATTTTCTCAAAGCAGATTCTGAGTGTTTACATCACCTATGAGTTCATATAGTCACCAGTGCTCAGCTCAGATTCTGGCCACAGAATTCGCTCATAGATATTTTTCATTGTAGTAAAATATACATAATGTAAAATTCCCCCCGTAACCATTTTTACATGTACAGTTCAGTGGCATTAAGCACACGTACATTCTTGTGTAATCATCACCACCATCCATTTCCAGGTTTTTTTTTAAACAGTATAGATGATTATTACTCATAACGAAACAAATATTTAGTAGGTTCAAGGGCTTCCTACCTTGCTCAAAATGAACTCCAATTCCCTACTGCAGCTTCCAAGCCAATACGTGACCTGCCCTCCCACCCATTAATTGATTTCATTTGTGTCCTTTCTCCTCTCTCTCCCTCATCACTTGCCTGCAGCCACTCTGTCCACATTGCTGATGTTTGTCCATGCCAAGCAAAGTTCTGCCTCAGGGACTTTGTACTTATTATGACCCCTGCATGAAACTCCATTGCATTAGGGGTTTTTTGTAGCCTTTCCTACCCACTTTTTTTTTTTCACTGCCTCACTGCAATAGGATCTTGCCATGATACTTCCCTGTTTTACTTTCCTTAGAGCACTTACCTCCACCTGGCATATTAGATTGATGTGTTTATGGGTTAGTTGTTTCTCCTACTTAGAATGCAAAACCCAGAAAAGTAAAGACTATACCTATTTATTTATTTCTTTTCTTTTCTTTCTTTCTTTCTTTCTTTTTTTTTTTTTTTTTTTTGGCACATGCATAAGTGGGGGAGGGGCAAAGGGATAGGGAGAGAGAAAATCTCACCCAGCATGGAGCCCCAAGAGGGCTCTATCTCACAACTGTGAAATCATGAAATCAAGAGTTGGACATTTTACCAACTGAGCCACCCAGACATGCCTAGATTACATCTATTTCCTTTCTTACTGGGTCTCTAGTGACTAGACAACGTTTGGCATATACTAGAAGTTCAACAAACATTTATTAAATGATGGACTGCAAGACATTGTCTTAATCAGCAGTGGAGGTCGTTGATACATTTCAAAAAAATCTTTGTAGTAGAAGTGGGGAGGAAAATAAAACACAGCATAACAGAATGGTAAGTGAAATATTACAAAGGGGTAGTCAGAATGAAATGTGGTGAGACTTCATGGAAGGCATGATTTTCACCCATTACTTAGAAAAGGTGATGGCTTAAATTAAGAACAACCCAGCAAGGAGGGAAGTAACTACGTCTAAAGTGACAATATATTTCAATATGAAAATGCACAATTTTCACCCAAGAGACAGAAACATGATACGCCCAAAAATATCAACATAGTGTAGACAAGTTGGAAATAATCATGGGTATTTGCTTTGAATACTCGGTCAATAACAAAGGTTTGTTCAAAAACAGTAAGCTACTGCCATAAGACAAAATGACATAAAATACTATTTAAGAAAAATAAACCAAAACTTCCAATGGAATAATTTAAGTTGGCTAGAGATTATAGTCAAGAAGAATTGCTACAAAATCCAAAACCCTCTAATGGAAATTATGATTCAAATCTATTTCACAAATATTTATTGAGCATGTGGCGGGACATCAGGGCAACCTCAGTGCCCATGAAAGACTTACCAGAGAAGAACTTAATCCTTAAGTAAAAGGAAGACTTACTTGAAGAGGTAAGAGTGGGGATAAAAGGCCATTGAGGGAAGATGGAAGAAAGGTATACAAACACATCAGTGATGGGAACAATGACAGGAAGAATGAGATGTGCTGAGGGAAATATTCACTCTTTCTTAGAGAAATTTTGATGTATTAAGCTTTAAAAGAAGATGAATATGGTGTTATGAAGTCTTAAATATTAAGTCAGGTAGGTTAAATTATTTGACTTGTGCAGATACCAATGATTTCTTATACATACACTATTCTTTCACCAACTTCTTTCTTGTTTTTAGATCCATTCATAAGACAGAGCCTGAAAATGTTCCCTATTGGCTTCTGCCTTCCTTGCAACTCTTGGTGGTTAGAGAGCTCTGATCAGCAAAATGTAAGAGGAAATGACTTGGGAAACTACAAGAGATTTTTTTTTTTGTCAGATAAAAGGAGAGGGGTGTATTAAGGCACTTTTTCTTTTTCCTTCCTGCTTTGAACATCACTGTGCAATCATGTGATGCTTGGAGCCACTGAAGCAATCTTATCACCACGAGGCAACAAGCTGTAGACAAAGGCTAACAGGATTTTTAAAAAGGTTACAAAAAACCTGAGACTTCAATGACATTGTTGATGTTCTAAACCTAGAACATTTTTTCTAGACTTCTTATTATGTGATGTAATATAAGTCATTTTAAACTGGGGATTCTATCTCCTACAGCCAAAACATTCATGACCAAATGGAGGCACTTGTTGTGAAGAAGACTGAACACAAGGAGATCAGCTAAGAGGCTAATGTGATTGCCTAGGAAGGTGTTATGAAGACCAGAATGAGGATAGAAGTGTGGTGAATTTAATCATTGTTCACAATTCTTCTCTTCTCTGAATTAGATTTATACGTTCACCTCTTTTGCCATGTGACTGTGTGGTAAAACTCACTAGAGTGGAGAATACTGACTTGTGCCGTTTCACTGATGTTGGGCTTGGCTATAGACTTGCTTTGGACAATGCAGGGTGAGTAAAAATGACTGTGTGTCAGTTCCAGATGGAGGCCTTAAGAGGCATTACACATTTCTACTCACCTGCCTGTTTTTCTGCTATTGCCAAGACAAAAGCTTCCCTGGGTAGCTGTTGCCCTTTCAGTCTGGCCTCCAGAATTAATACATAAGGCACAGATCTGTGGCCAATGCTCAGTTGGGAGATAAGTCTAGTCAGACCTGCAGCTTAGGGTAGAGCTGTCCAGTCAAGTTTGCCCCAGGCTACTTGACCCACAGACATATCAAAAATAAATGCTTCTGGTTGTTTGTCACTGAGATTTTGTGTTTCTTTGTTATGCAGCAATAGCTTACTGATAAAGATGATACCAGGAGTCCAGGTTGTTGGTAACTTAAGCTATGCTATGAGAATGAAAGCAAAGAGAATTGACAGGACATGGAAATTGAAATGGAGGAGCAAATAAATAGGGGAAAAATTCTGAATTTGTTAGGAATGTGGAATTATGCATCAGTTTAGATTGCACCTTAAGGAGGAGTCTCAAAGGAAATTTCTCATTTCTCTCACCTTAATTTTAAAAAAAAAAAGGTTTTTTTATTTTTGAGAGAGAGGAGCGCAGGGGAAGGGCAGAGAGACAGACCCACAGAATCTGAAGCAGGCTCCAGACTCCCAGCTGTCAGCACAGAGCCCGACGCGGGGCTCGAACTCACGGACCGTGAGATCATGACCTGATCCAAAGTCTAATGCTTAACCGACTGAGCCACCCAGACGCCCCTCCCCTTAAATTAACTCATTATACTTTACCTAATGTTATGGCACTGTTTACTCTGTATTCTCTCCAGATCAATTCCATTCTATCAAATTCAAATCAGCGACTATTTCATGAGCACCTGTCATTTGCTGGATATTGTGAAGAATACAAAATCTGATTCATCCACTTGGTGACTGTTTATCACATGCCCACTATAGGCCGGGCACTGTGCTCCAGCTCCATCACTGTGCAGTGATGCCTGAAGCACAATCTCCTACAGTCTGGGGTGGTGGTGGTGGACAGTGCTCACAAACATTTTCAATATCATGTGATTGGTGCTATTGCAAGGGTGTGTAGTAATAACAGTGAGGCTTTGTCGAACACTTACACTAAGCCAGGCATGGTTCAAAGCACTTTATATATTCTAACCTTATTAAATCTTTACACTAGTCGTCAACCCTTTGGTGGTAGATACTATTAACCTTATTTTATGGGAGAGGAAACAGAGGCCCCTAAATATTGTGTCTTATGTCCATAGTAACAACACATCAGGCTCTAAGGAAAGACGAAAGGTAAGAACTGACCGAAGAAAATGAAGCCAAGGGGTGATTTTTGTAGGATTTGTTAACTGGATGCAGAAGGTGAGCCATCTCACCAGAGAGAGAGAGAGGATTTCCAAGTTTCTTGCTTGATTAAAGGAGACTGACCTGCAGAACCCCGAGGGTATTCAGGAGTTGGGATAAGCATTTCAGATGCAGAAGAATAATGACGGGAGACAAAAGTGAAAAGTTCTCATTGGATTTTGGTAACTCAGAGGCTACTGGTGACCATGAGAGAAATGGCTTTAGTAGAAGAAGGGAGTTGAAAAGCAGATGGTTGCAGACAAGGTTTGAAGAGAAGGCGAGGAAGTGAAAACAACAAATGGACTTCTGCTGTCAGCGTAGTGTTGGCAATTCATTAATTATTAGGGAAGATGGGACCTGGGAAGGATTTTGAGCTAGGGTGGATAAGAGAAAATTTCAACTCCAGGGTGTTTTTGATTGCCATGGTGTGCTGGAGGGGATGAGGTGCGCTACTGGCTACTTTGGATTGTTCGAAAGTGGGAGGTGGGGGAGGTGCATCACGGCCACTTGCTGGGTGGTCCCAGCAAGTGCAGGCAACCCCTGACTGAAAAACTGTCCCTCCTGATTGCTGATAGTGTCCTGGTGAGAAAAGAGCCTAGATATGATGAACTGAATTAGACAGAAGGGAGATGTTTGCTTTTACTAGTTACCAGAAAAGCCAAAAATTGTCTTCTTAACTCTAGCCTCTCTTTCAACTGGCTATACTCATCCAAGAAGATATGTCTTTGGAATAGAAGAACTTAGCATCCATGGTAAAGCTGCTTAAATGAAAGGTTGTCATAGAACCCAAGCCATGCCAGTGAGATTCTCCTTCAAAAGAAGGAGTGGAATTAGAAGTGGAATACTACAGACTGAGGTAGAGAGTTCCAGGGATTTGAATAGTAAGACTGCCTAGATTTAGACACGGGGTGCCAGGGGCAGCTATTTGGGGAGATGGACATGTGCAATGGGTTAGTGGGTCCAGGAACTAATTCGCAGAGAGAGGCAAATGAAGCAGACACACCTTAGCTTCTCACTTTCTGTTGCCTAACTCCAGAGATCATATATCCTTTCCATGGGGTGCCATGACGTAACCTTGGTTTTGACAATAACTCCCATTTTATTTGAATACTTTTGAGTAAACTTCTGCTTACTGAAACCAAATAAACTTAACTAGAACATGAACATAGCATTGGCCAGAAGGTTTCAGGAGAGGGCTTACACTCACAATACAAAGGGTCAGTCTCGGCTAAATAGATCAATGAGATCCACTGTTACAGATGGCACTGGTTAGGAACAGTATCGTGGATGTCTATTGGTTTTATAGGTGCTGGAACTATTCTCTTATTCTCTGGTAAGATCACTCTGGTTTCCTTTGGGTATGATCCCTTTCTCATATTAGTTACCATTTGGCTTAAGTGGTACTGACTCCACCACCTCTAGCTCCAGGGATGAACATGCATTTCATCTCCCTGACCATAGCAATTGGTTCAGACATGAACACATGGCCCAAATGGATCTGGTGGAGCAAATCCTAAGGCTTTTTCTATTGCTACTGGGAGAAAGAAGCCTTATTTCTACAGGAGTTGATAAACTACTGGGACATGAGTCTGAGCTTCCAGAAGTTGTGTTGCCACCTTCTGGGAAGACATACTAGAGAATTAAGCCAACAGAGTGGAAAGAAGCTGAATAAGGGAGAAAGTAAAGATTTGATAGCATTTGCGCTCCTAGATCCAATCATGCCTGAAGCTATCCCTTGGACTTTTCAATTAAGTAGTTCAATAAATTCCATTCTTACTTTTGTAGTTTGGACAAGTTTCTACCAATTGGAGTAAAAAGAATCTTGACTGCAACATTAGCCTTCAACATGAAATGATAGATCATATAACTTAGAGGAGATGATGATACACATAAAATGACATTGCAAAGTAAAAAGTGTTACCTAAAGAAAATAAATCATAGAGATTTAGCTAAAATGTCAATGCCAAATTTAAGGGCTGTTGTAGGCTCTCCATCCCTCTGTAAATTTGATACAGTCCAGAGTTTGATACACCAAGGAGGACCATTGAATTACAGGAATGTGTTTGAACCACATCTTAAAATGGTGAAAGGAAAGGGGAAGGGAGAGAGAGAGAGAGTATTCTGTTTTCTCGGTAAACATTAATGAATTAGCTTTGTCCCCTAAACTTCCATGCCTGTTGTCCTGGCATAACATTAAGGCTTCTTTCTGTTTTCCCCTTCTTTATGGTATTCCCAAAAAGGGTACAGTACAGAACCCCGAGGTCCCGACTCCCTACCTACATTCCCATCTGTGGGCTCACTAGCAATCCTTTCTTCCTCTCTTAACAACTTTTTGTATTTAGGAAACACCTCTTGCTAAGGGATGCCAATATTTTTGGAATGCTCCACAAATGCCTATGGCCTTGGCTGGTGTGATCATTATGTCTTCCTTCTACTGCTTCAGCACTTATACCTGGGGTGGCAGGCAACACATTGGTTGGAGAAAATCCATTTTCAGCAATTTTTCCTTGAAAGCATCTTTTGGTGAGAAAAACAAATAGACCTTCCACATGACTGCACTTATAAATCATGTTGTTTACATAATGAATTAGAGTTTAACTAGGGAATGGTGGTTTTCAATCTTTAAGCTCTCAAACTTTTGACCGATTCAGTTAGTTCGTCAGCATAACCAGGTTAAGTCTTCCAGATTACAAATTAGCTTCATTCTGCCTCATCTCTGCTATATATTTTTTGACAAATTATGGAAAGAACACCCAGTAATGGGATCTCTGTCAGTTAGATTCCAAATGAATCAAAACTATGAGGAAAACTACTCAATAGAGGCAGTTAAATGTTCAAATAATGTGACGGTGTTATCATCATTTACCCAGGGAGACAGTCTCCACATGCTTTTCAAAATGATTATTCTGCTTTCAGGACACAGGGCTGTTGCAGCTAGTCTAGTAAATTTTAAAAAGGAAAAACAAAGCACCTAAAACTACACATACATGAAGAACATAGAAGGGAACAGAAAACAGTAACAGACTGAACGGCTTAGACCCCCCCCCCCCCCACCTCAAATCAGACAACTATTTTGGTTGTGAGGTATATTTGTTAAGGGTTTTGGCTGCAATTTAAGAAACCCACCGAGGCTTTCTTAAGCAAAGAATTTATTCAAATGATATTGAGGAATGAGAGTGGGAGGAAACTAAAAAAATTTACTAGGAACTCAAAGTAACTTATTAATTACTCAAAGAAATTACTGGAGGTTGGAGAATGAGTCTTGGAGAGGTTTCAAACCCAAGGTCCACAGGAGATTCATGAAATAAGAAACAGAAAATACAGCAATCTTGAGGGCTGGGTCAGGATGCTGTTTACATGACCATCCTCCCCCCTCCCCCAACATGGTCATAATGACCTATATTCATCAATTGCTCAAGGTGGGAAGTTCTTAGAGAGGATACCCAATTTGTTGAGATTATGTTAAAAAATGGGGTTAGGATAGGAAAAAAAAACATAGTCCTAGTGGCTTCCATAGTAGGTAGGATGCACTTGAAATATTCCTCACCCCACCCCATGAATGCTACACACATGGGAACCTCATTTCCCAATTGGCTGCTAGGCTGCTATACTGGAGGGGCAGTGGATACTGAAGGGCAAAAGTAATATTCTCAACATGGGTAGTTTCAGCAATTTAACTGAATTCATCCTTTGATTTTAAACTACAAGTAACATTTGGTTTTCTTTTTGAGAGTAGGTTTCTAAACCAAAACTTTCAGATTACTTATCAAAGAATCCTGTTTCTACTTTTATCTTTTTATATTTTCTCCACTTTCAACCTTATTACTTTTCCTTCTTCTCCTTTAAAATACTTGCCATATGAGCCCCATCATATAACTCTACCACAACTTTACTGATAATTTTTGGAGAAATGGGTGATTTGAGTAAGTACTATAATTTACAGATGGCTTATCTCTTTGAACTAAGATGTTGAAAAATATGTTTACTGCTAAAACACTACCAAATTTCATCTATATTAAATGCTTTAGAAGGTACTGTGTTATTTTCCAATGCCTCGGGGCTTTGATTAAAAATATAAGCTCCTGTTTTTTGATACACAGATAACAAAAATTAGGCAGATTCTCTGTTGAATCTCTCTTATACACTGGAAGGGAAGTAAATTTCTCTCATTGCCTTGTTTACTTGTGATTTTTTTTCTCATAAGAGACAAATACAGGGAAAAAAGCATACTTTTTTAACTTTTAAGTAGTTTGGAATTCTAAATAAATAGAAATTCTAAATATATACACTTTTGTGTATAGTTTTACCCCACATGTTTATTCATCCTTGTGCAGCTCATTAAGCTAACATAATAATGACAATGTCTACTCTGAAAAGACTGGCCTCAAGAGATTTGCCCAGACTATAGAGAAGATATCCCCAAACAAGGGTAGGCTTGTCTGCAGCCTCCAATCAAAGTTGGACAGTTGGATGCAGGAATAGCATCCTTTGACAAAAGCAGCTCAAAGGTGAAGTTCACGGACAGGCCCACTGTCATCCAAATAGCATGGTGGAGCTCTTCTCCAGCTGCTTCTATTTTTTTTTTTCTCTTTCTTCCATTTTCAGCCTTCCAGTAGTCCCCATCTTGCATGACTTCATATTCAGCCCCAAACAATGCTTCTAAGAAGTAGCCTTTTGCCTCTTCTTATAAGCTCCTAAACTCTCATGGAAATAAGTCTCAACTCAGTTTTGGTCCAAGTAATGCAGTGGGCATTTTGGTGAGTTCACCAGCCAGGAAGAACTTTGTATCTTCAACAAGGAGTTTATTAACTCAAATGGAACAATGAGCAGTGAGTTTTCAATATTTGTCCAGTCTAAGCACCTGAATATATATTATTAATGTATATATAAATACATTAATATATAATACATGTATGATAGTATTGAATGGTGATAGGTGCTATGAGAAAATAAAGTAAGGCAGGGAGATAGCTACAAGGAGGCACTGTCAGCAAAGACATTTCTGAGGCAGTGGCATTGAGCAAAGGTCAAAAGAAGTGAAGGAGCGCACATGCCAATACGTGAGGAGAGCCTTCAGAAGAGCAGCAAATGTATAAGGCTATGGAGTAAGCAGGGTGCAGTAGGTGAGCAGCATGAAAGCCTATGTGCCTAGAGTGAGGTTACAAACAGGAAGTATGGTTGCAGATGAAACTGAAAAGGTAGCCTGGGGGCCAAAGCAGGTAGAACCCAGTAGGTCACAGGAAGGTCATCAGATATTTTAAGTATGGTTTTATTCTAAGTAGTTGGCAATTATTGAGCATAGGGGTGACATGAAGTGACTTATGTTTTTAAATGATCCTTCATTTGCTGTATGGATACTATATTAAAAAGGGTCAAGAAAAGAAGCAGAGGATACTTAGGGGGTTGGTGATATATTCCAGGGAGAGACAATGGTGCTTAGAGAAGGCTGGTAACAATGGGAGTGACTAAATGCAGTTGACTTTAGAACATATTTTAAGTTGAGATTTGCTGATCAAAGCAGGAGACTAGAAGTGAGGGTGACTCCAGCTGGCAAATGGTAGTGGTATTTTCTGAGATGGACAACATGCCAGAACCAAGGAATCAAGGGTTGTTCTAGATAAATGTGAGATGTTAACCAGACATCCCAGGACATGACAAATAGACATCTGAACATGCAAGGATAGAATCTTGAGAGTCTGGAGCATCAGACTGAAGTTTAAGTTTAGAAAACTTATAGAGAGATCTTAAAGCCACAGGACTGGAATATTCCAGCCCTGGAATATTTGAATAACACCCTGTAGTCTGAGAAGAATGCAGAAAGAAGAGAAGTCTAAGAACCTAACATAGGATAGCCCAATGTTGTGAGAGGCTGGTGAGAGGAGCAGACTTATCAAAGAAGCACCCATGGACAGAAGAGTTTCCACCAGAAGGAGCATGAAATTGTAAACAAACAGTAATTATAAAGTCACCGAAAGATTTTGTGTCCTGTTTCTTTCATTTCTACTTTTTTTTTCCAGGCCACAACTACCCTGGAAGTAAAATTGAGTAAGATGGTCGTTAGTCAACCAGCTGTAACTCACAGTCCAGCTGAAAGACACTAAAATAATCAAATAATGAAATTACAGTTTGAGGATAAAGAGAGGAAAGGATTAATTCAGAATGAGGAAGACAGGAATGGCTTCATGGAGTTGGTAACTTTGAGCTGGAAGAGTAAAAATGAATATGTTTACTAGGTAAAGGAAGCTGGAAAAAATATTCAAGGTGAAGGAAACTATATACACAGAACAAGATAAATATAATTTCTTCCCTTTGTATTTTTATTGCATTCTATTACATTCTCTTCTGGTTGCCAAATGAGTACATAAATGAAAGAATGAATGAATAAGAAAAAACAATGTATGCAAAAGAATATGTTTTCCATCTAAAAACTGTGCCATGATCAGTTGAGTTGGAGGGAAATATATTTCGGTTTAGTCTGCTTTAGTGCAATTTGGATGATTAACATGACTAAATTTTGTACAGCAATGACTGATTATTTACATTTTGAATTGATGGTATTTTCTGATTTTCATTTGCCTATCTTCATTTCATTGGAATTACAGAGGGGACTAGCAAAAGAAGAAGGGGGTAAAATTCAAAGACATCAAGTTTTGCCACCTTTTCCCATATTTATGCACAGTTTATATTCTTAAAATAAGAAACTGTCCATGAAATTCAATTGCTCAATCACATAACTTATTGTAATTATTCTGAACTTAAAACTTTTATCAGTTAGATTGTCTACTTACTTCATATAGTAGGGACTTTATTCATATCTTCCTCAACTTACCATGGGACTATGTCATGATAAACCCATTATAAGCTGAAAATATCATAAAATGAAAATGCATTTACACTTCTAACCTACTGAGCATCATTGCTTAGCTCAGACTACCTTAACCATGCTCAGAACGCTTACATTAGCTTCGAGTTGGGCAAAATCACTCAACACCAAGCCTATTTTATAATAAAGTGTTGAATGTCTCATGTGTTTGATCATATATGGTAATGAAAGTGAAAAAACAGAATGGTTGTATGGGTGCAGAATGGTTGTAAGTGTATGGGCTCTTGGCCTTCATAATCCCGTGGCTCCCTGTGAGCTGTGGCTCTCTGCCACTGCCCAGTATCATGAGGATCTTGTAGTCCATTATCACTAGCCCAAGGGAAAAAAAAATCACAATTCAAAATTTGAAGCACAAGCTCTACTGAATGCATATCACTTCTGCACCGTCAGAAAGTTGAAAATCTTAAGTTGAACCATTGTGGGTTTTTAAATTTTTTTTTAATGTTTATTTATTTTTGACAGAGAGAGAGAGAGAGAGAGACAACATGAGCGGGGGAGAGGCAGAGAGAGAGGGAGACAGAATCTGAAACAGGCTCCAGGCTCTGAGCTGCCAGCACAGAGCCTCATGCGGGGCTCGAACTCACAGACAGTGAGATCATGACCTGAGCTAAAGTCGGATGCTCAACCGGCTGAGCCATCCAGACCCCCCTTAAATTGAACCATTGTAAGTCAGGGATCATGTGTATTCTGAAATCAGTACATTTATTTCTGTTTGAGTGACAAGTCTGGGGAGAAAATTTGATACTTAAAATTTAGTCAGATAATTGATTGAATTTATTTTAAAGGATTTAATTTACCTTTCAGCCCAACAAATATGGACTGAAGCTGGAAATATCATTCAGTGACTGATACAAGTTGAAAGATTCTTTTATGGTAGAGAAGGTGTGGCAATTTTGACTCACTGTGAATTAAAGTCAAATGTAGGAAGAACACTGTACTTTTCCTAATATCAGCGTAGATTTGTTAGAATCCCAGGTGGTAAGACTTCAATTTATTTGCATGAATGCATAGTTCAATAAGAAAAGATTCAAATTTAGTTGGAGTAAAACTGCTTAATGATTTCAAATATTACTTGTAATATATTAATATAACAGGTTTGAATATCTATAATGGAGTCTCTTTCATTTGGGTCTTAAGGGTGTTCTCACAGCTACTAATGCTGAGTGCTAGGTACACGCTCAAGTACCTAAGAGGAAAGCACTTTAGGTTAAAAGCACTTTCTCTTCTCAGCCTCGGGTTAAAAGCTATTTCAGGATTCTGTTAAAGGCATTCTTTGGTCCTCAGCCTCAGCTTAAAAGCAGCTTTGATGAAAAGTGCTTTGAGGCAGGTAAAGGATTTTATAATAAACCATATTAAGAGCCAGGGAATCATGTGGTTCTGTGGCAATGTTGGCTAGCTCCGTGGAGGTGTGGTGTAAGTTCTGTGCAAGTCTGCCTGTTCCCCGTGGACTGCTCTGAACACTGTGGTCCTCTGGTTATTCTATGCAAAGAAATTGAAAAACATTTCCAGGAATGTAATTGGAGAGAAGGGGTTATGAGCCTAAATTAGTAGGCCATGATGCACATGTTTCCAAAACATTTTGTCTCTTTTGGGCTTCCAGTCAAATACAGTGTGTTTCTCTTTTTTAGCCCTTACTTTATTGTTTTTTTTTTCAGCCCTTACTTTAGAAAGTGACTATGCAATAACAGTTCTAAAACACCTTATCCTGTCCTGAAGCTGCCCACAGATTTGAAAAAATAGGTATCTCATTGTGATGCACTTTGTAGACTGCACATTTTCTTTTTGTTGCATACTCTTTATTTATATTACTTTTCCGGCTAGCTGGACCTTCCTCTGCAGGGAAGGAGTGTCCATAAAGGTGGAATGGAGTATCTCAGTCTGCCTACAGAATCGGCAAAACCCAGATGACCAAATTAAAGTATCGATATTGTAGGTACCAAAAGACAGTGACTTAAGAGAAATTTTGACTTTGTGGGGGTCATTGGGAGTTCTGAGAGATGACACAATTTTGCATGCATCCCAGCTAAGTCCTGGGGAGTAGATGTGACTTCTATTGAGGAAAGGACCTCACACGGAATGGAAAGAAGGCATTTTCTCACTTTATAAGATTTTAGCCTAAGAGCTGTTGCTTCAGGTCCTAAAACATCAGGGAAAACGCACGGGTGGCTGAGAAGAGCAGTCTCCTCATTTGCTCTGGAGACAGAGTGAATCTAAAAATGCATGGGAACCAGAAGGTTAGGACTACTGTTTGACATGTAGAAGGTTTTGTAGATTTCCCAGCTCTTGGACGATACTGAAGCAGTGAGGCTTCCATCTCTCAGAAGATACTGGCTGCATGGCTGTGGTGAGGTGCCTTCCTTGGATAGTTTGTAAGGTAATGGGGTATCAAATGCAATATACTCTAGGTGCTTCCAGAAATAGCCAAGGAGACCTTGGAGAGAGATAAAGCCCAAGTTGCTATGGTTATACAGGTGGGAGTCACAAATTATGATATTTGTGCTTTAATATCTGTGTTATTTCATTCATATCCACAGGCTGCTGGGGCATGACCCAATGTGGTTATATAGGAATTAAGTAAAATTAGATGAAAACCATTAATGTCATAATATATCCATTCATTGATCTTCTAAAGTGGGGACAAATTTGCAGCGTATGGAAATACTTTTTTTGATGTAGAATATTTCTTTCTTAGCAGTGCTAGAGTGTCTAACTTTGGTGTTTTTTTTAAATGTTATTTATTTTGAGAGAGAGAGAGCATAAGTGGGAGAGGGGCAGGGAGAGAGGGAGAGAGAGAATCCCAAGCAGGCTCTGCACTTGACACAGGGCTTGATCTCACAAATCTCGAGATCATGATGTGAGCCAAAATCAAGAGTCGGTCGCTTAACTGACTGAGACATCCAGGTGCTTCTAGAGTGTTTAACTTTGAAGGAAGGAATCGCATCTTACACATCTTTCTGGGCCCAGTATCAGCCCATTGTTTTCCACATGATAGGTCCTCAATAAATGTATGCCAAATAAATAAAAATGAATCATGGCTACTAAGTAAATAATAAAGTTTCCTATAAAATACAGATTCCTTACTCTGGCAATGCACAAAATACCTGCCACAGATGCTTCTCATCCAACCCGCTGCATTTCATACAAGCCACCATTCCAATGCTTTCCTACAATTGTGCACTTGAATGTCTCACCCAGCTCTCCACATGTCCAAATACTCTAAGACTCAGTTTAAAGACCACAGAATAAAGGAAACATTAATCTTCCTCACGCTTTTCCCATTTGTAATTTCCCCAAATCCATGACCTGACTGTCCCTAAAGCATTCGACACTTGATATATTATGCCATATTTGTTGTGCCTTTATCTCCCTTACTCATTTCTTGGGAAACTCTTCTTTACATATCTTTGTATCCTCTTAGGACATTGTGATTTAAAGAATATACGAGTAGGTGATATAAATAATAATCAAAGCATGAAGAAATATCAGCGTAGGTTCACCTGGGTGCCTCAGTTGGTTAAGCGTACAACTTCGTTCAGGTCATGATCTCACAGTTTGTGGGTTTGAGCCCCACGTCAGGCTCTGTGCTGACAGTTCAGAGCCTGGAGCCTGCTTCAGATTCTGTGTCTCTCGTCTCTCTGCCCCTCATCTGCTCACGTTCTCTCTTTCTCTCTCTCTCTGTCTCTCTCTCTCAAAAATAAACATTAAAAAATTTTTTAAAAATCAGCATAGTTGTTCTTCATCCTTGTTACTGGATAGTGCATGTCAAGCTACAAGCACAATGTGAGGCACAGAGAATGCTCAAAAAGTTAGCTTTATTAATGTAATGCCACAAAACTCTCACCCTAATTTGTCTGTTTCGCAATTTTCAGAATACCTGCTCTACAATCAGGAGAGGAAGTGCTCACAATATGCCATACCATAGAAAGAGTAGAATTAGGAGTAGAGGAGCAATACGCTATGCTAATTGCTCTTTGTGTAGTATCAATAGTCATAGGAGATATTATCCGGAGAGTATTCGGACAGAAAATTTCATTACCTTGTCCAAACCCTCAAAGCAAGTAATAGCAGAGCCAAGACTAGACTTCAAATCTACTTCAAAATTCAGTGATCTTTATGGTTTAATGACTGCAATACATTGTTTCCCTGAGTAAAACAGAATACATATAGCTCTTTCAAATAGTGGCGAAGAGCTTGTCACCACCACCTTATCACTTCACACCATATGTATCCACACCCAATGAAGAAAATGCTCTTTCATATACTTCATTATTTCAAGCATTCTTTATATATTTAGACATATATAAAACTAAGTACAGTTTTGTGCTCAAGTATCTCTTTTTCCCAAGAATGAGCTGCATTTCTTATTAGATATTCCTGGAGTCTAGGATTCTAGGCTGGTGATAATGGGGGCAACAGGCTGGGAACCTTCTCTAGCAGAGGTTGCTTCGACCACTTCTAGTCTCCAGATGGTATGCCAAATCGATTAGCACAGACTCCTTCTAGCAGATCTCAGATGAGTGTCTATGATCCAGCTCAGTACGTGAGAGTGATGCTCAATACACGTATCCGTGCCAGCCTCTCAGACTCTTGACTGAGAGAATTGCATCTGGGAGACAAAAGTTTCCTTTGGGCTTTTGGTAGTGTTCATACTATACTAACTAATTGTAGGAACAGATGGCTTTGGGTTATCACAGGGAAGTGCTTCCCACTAAAACTTTCCTCGAAAGTACTTAACACCATCTCCAAAATTCCTCAGATACAATGAGTGTCCCATATCCCCAACTTTCTTTGGATAGGATATTTATGCCCCCACTTTTGGTACTGGACAAGGATTGTGGTCCCTGTTTTCCCTACTATCCACCTCCTACTCATCAGTCCTTTCTGAAGCCACAGATCCCTGGCCAGGGCTTCTGCTTCCTATTCCGTCCTCCATGCTATAGTATGAGACAGGCATGTCTACTAACGTAGTGCCTACTATGTGGCGCTGAACTGTCACATTTGGAATACTTATATTCCTCTACTGCATAGCCACTACTGAAATACCTTCTCCATATTCCTGAGGCCTCTTGAGTTGAACATAACTTCAGACACAGATGTGATTGCCTCTCCTTGTGTGTAACAGTGTATTTCTAATCAATATTACTTTTCTTCAAGATGATTCATTCATACTATAAATATGTGATCTTTCTGGTTAAAGGTCATGCACGCAAGTGTGTACATGAATAAAGGAAACTTATGATAGGGGATTTGAGATATCTGACATCATCGGGAATTCTGGTTTTGATGAAAAGAGGGCCTAACCTTGCTTTTTTTCTCCCTAAAATGTTTGACTTCTCCAACCGGTAATTATGTAAACATATTTATAGACAAAACAGGCTCTCACTTCCTTTTTTGACATATTAATTGCTTCTAAAAACATTAAGTGAGGTCCTGTCAAATTCTTTACATAATATTGAATGTTCTCCTATGCTAATTAATTTTTTTAAGATTGAAATTGTCACATGCTCAAGGCCCCACTGAATTTGAAATGTGAAATCACAAAAGAGGTAAACACAGTATTTTACTGTTCAGGAGATGAAATGTATGAGGCAGTACAAATGATGATAAAGTCCGGGGGAGGGACAGCCTTTCTGAAATCTAGATTTTTGGAATCTCAAGATACAAAGATATCCTCAAGATATCATTTTCAGCCCATCTGCTTTCTTAGTTCTCAGCCTCTCGTTGCATGATAGATTCCTTCACTGCGAGGTTAACTGAGGCCAGCCCTTTTCCGCCTCCATCTTTGCCTTTCCTCCTATGAGTCTGAGTTCCAAGTTCAAAGGGACAAGTTAGGAGTGATATATTCAAGTTAATGACCCTCACATGTGTTTAACTTGGATGACATCTCCTCTAAAATCTCCCTCCTGTCTAATATGGGTAGATAAGAAAATCATTAAAAAATTGGAGCTCAACAAGTGTTGAAAGAGCATGAAAATTTCTCTCTTTTGCTCTTACATTTCTAACAGAACTGGATTATGAAAATGTCAGTCCTTATAGCAGCCTCTTAGATGGCTAGCCACACAAGTTCTCCGTCACAACACGAAGCATGATTCAATGGCCATATGTAACTCAGAAAGGCACCAAATTGGGTAATTTTAAGATTTAGTAATTTAGATTAAGTACACAGCTTATAATCTGGGGCAAAATTTGAGCAATAAACATATAACACACTTTCTTATAAAAATTCCCCATATATATGTGTGATTTATTTTGTTTTACTATCTATGAGGGCATCCTTTGCATTTTATTTTACTATCTATCAGGGCATCTTTTGTATTTTGATTGTCTTGCACGGCCGAATGTATGCATCGTCAGTGTTATTGTGAAATAAAATTCTTATTCCACAAATTGTTATTAGCAATTTTGTCACTTTATGTGACACTTTATGTCACTATTTATGTCAATTCATTAGCAATTAGGTATTTGTCACACGTTTGGGATGGGCTAACTGGGCACAATGTTTCAGGTTTTTTTTTCCTTTTAAAAATAAATATGTGAGGGGTGCCTGGGTGGCTTGGTCGGTTAAGCGTCCGACTTCGGCTCAGGTCATGATCTCACAGTCCGTGAGTTCGAGCCCCGCGTCGGGCTCTGTGCTGACAGCTCAGAGCCTGGAGCCTGTTTCAGATTCTGTGTCTCCCTCTCTCTCTGCCCCTCCCCTGTTCATGCTTTGTTGCTCTCTGCCTCAAAAATAAATAAATGTTAAAAAAAAATAAATAAATAAATATGTGAAATAGGTACATAATATGTGGTTTTATGTATCTTCAACAAGCCCCAACTTAATCTTATTATTATAGATTGATATTTTCTATCAGTTAGCTATATGAAATGGCTCTAACATTTTTAATGGGATATCAAAGGTAAAATGCTCAAAACAATTGAAAATGAAATGGAGTTAGGTCCTAGTGTTAAATAGTAAGGACACTGAACTCTTGGAAAAATATGAGTTGAAGAAGGCATGTATAAACAGATATTTCTTTCTTACAAACTTCTTAAAGTTTCTCTGAATTCTTTTCTTTACTGGGCTTTTCCCCTAAGCTACTATTAAATCGTGAAAGTGCATTTTCATAAAACCTTTTTATATAAGTGTTGCTGATTGGAGGAGGGGAGAAAAGTTTCCTCATTTCTCTTTTGTGTTCTTTTTCTTTTTTTTTTTTTCTCCTGTGTGAGAAGAAAGTGTTCAGATCATCTTTTTGAATAATGAAAACAATAATAACTGCTCCCAGGAGAATAAGAAAGCAAAGAAGAGGCTTTGTTTGACTTATCTGTGATAAGGCACTTTGGAGCTTCGGTTTGTGTGAGTTGAAGAATGAGATGTACACAACACTCCAACCCTTCTATTATGACAGTTTATGCTTCCTCTACAGCTTATTTAACTCAGATGCCTGGGAAATAGACACAATTACCACCTTATGGAATGCTACTTAACTTTAAATGTTCCCTCCAGAATAGAAACCCACGTCATCAAAATTTATCTGTTTCTCAGGAATTATTTCTTCGGAAGGCTTCTGCATATGCCTGTGCAATTTTAAAATTTAACCCAAGGTTGCTCAGAAATAACTGTGATATAAAAAGAAAGAAAAAATTCCCACACTAAGGGAGTGTGTTCACAAGAGCTCCTATGAAAGAGCTGTGTCCTATGCCCATGTACACTATAATCATTCACTCTTTCAGCTGTTATCAATTTAAAACCAATGAAACTCCCACACTGAGTCCATTTGAGCAGTCAATTTTCATATCTCGAGGCATCTGTAGTTATTCTGAATTGGCTGCAAAAGCAGAACTAACAAGTTAAGCTCTAACCATAAGTCGACATCAGGCTGGTAAACCATACATCAAACACAGACAGTTAGTCAATACTCCAGTATGAAAAACCAACCAGCATTTTAAAGAAAAGCAACATATTCATAATATGTTTGGCAGTCTGGTTTGCATTGCTTCCTTGATGGCTGTGCATTTAACTTTCCAGTCAACAGGGAGTTCCTCGTACTGGCAAAGCAACATGTTTGAAGGAAAACGGGTCGGTCTTCTGATTTGTGGGTAATATTTCTAAATGAGAATAAAGAGGGCTGAAGAATGTGGCTTTTGTGAATAAGAATCTAGAGAGTGTCTTAATAGTTGCTTTTTATAAGAAAACCCTTTCAACCATATGTTCTGGATCTTTGCACACAGTCCCTACTTCAAATATTATGTCATTGTCAGGCCATGTGTCTCAATTTTGTGTTTGGAAAATATGGTTGCTTGAAATACCTCTTTCTCTCCCACGAGTGACTCCATGACAGGATTGTTGCCTCCCATAGAGAGAAGAAGACAATGAAGAAGGAGTATTCAAACAAGATCAAGGCAGTCATCACTTCGATCAAATCATTTCCAAATTTCTGGGGCTGGGGGCCTTGGGCGAGGGGGAGTGGAGGGTGTTTATGACATATAGCTGCCTATTCCCAGAACTCTTTTATGTACTTTTATTTTATCTTCAAAAAGAAAGGACATATTAAAGGGAAATATCTAAGGAGGAACAATGCTACATAAAGTTTATGTTTTCAGATCTGTTGCCCCAGAAAATGCTTTGATAAAACACACTTACAGCAATACAGTCAATTTCAAAGAAAAGTTGGGAGACATACCTCTCCATATTGCAATTTGACTAACACTGACAGACCACCAATTACAATTATCCAAATTCTGATATGGTCTCTTGTCTCCTTCCCATAACGAAAAATAGAAAATGCTGGAATAGCACTTTTGCAACACTGGGTTATTTTTCTGATGACTGAATTTTATAGAGGATGGTTACATTTTAATGTTGCTAATCAGGTAGGGTAACAAGTCAAGAGTGAAAGTTCTATATTGAACAAAATTTACCATCCCCCAATAACATGATACATTTTTTTCTTTCTCTTGGGAATTTGTAGAATATTGTTGATTTATAATAGACACGAATTTGAGAGGAAAGATTTGCAGGCCCAACTGTCAGTGATACTAAAGGAAATAAAAGGGCACTATCTTAATCTTAGGATATGTCAAAGTGAGTTGTTGATATGAATATTTCCTGTGCTTGTAACAGTCCACACATCTGCCGAATGTGGACCCTGATAAGGAGATACTGGTTGTGAGAGCTCTGATAGATTCTATCCTTAGAGACACATTCAATGCACACATAATGTGGACTCAAATCCCCATTGTACCATGAGTGAAGAGTGGGACCTCCTTTCTCAAGCACCATGGAAAATTCAATTCATCTCCCTGCCTGGGAAGCATTTATTCACACGTTTGTTCAAATTATCAATCTTTAGGTCAGAAAGAAATTCTGTTTTCTTCTCCCTCAATTATCAACCTCACCACAAAATGAAATCACCAGCTAGTACTTTGTGTGAGCAGGAGAATTATAAAAACTACAAAGGGGAAAGTGACTAGCCAGCATTGGCTTTGGATACAGTTTGTAGGGTCTATGGAGGCCCTGTAAAGCTAACAAGAACTAAGCTGAAGAATCTTCCCCTGCCTGGGAAGCTGGGTTTAGGAGTCATGAGGGAACTTTGTGGTATGAGAACACCTGCTGGAGAACAGCAGGGTATCAATAATAAATGCTAACCTTTAAGAAAGGGGAATTCTTATGAACACAGATGCACTGCATCTTTTTCTTCTCTTTAGGTGGTTTCATGGACGGAAGATTTAGGATGTGATCAGAGGACCGAATGGTCATGCACCACCTCTCCAGAGGGC
Source organism: Panthera pardus (assembly GCF_024362965.1). Lineage (NCBI taxonomy): Eukaryota > Metazoa > Chordata > Mammalia > Carnivora > Felidae > Panthera > Panthera pardus. The sequence continues at coordinate 86,797,336 of NW_026526655.1, forward strand.
AGCAGCCTCCTGGCACAAGAAGGAAATATCACATCAGATTGACTTTGGCCGTGTGCAACTAGTTGAGGCTATGCTTCCAAGAGCATAGAAATTTTGGCTGGTGCAATGTCAGGGGCGGAAGGGGAGATTTTGTATCTTTTTTTATAATCTACACACACATACACACACACACACACACACACACACACACACACGAGTTAGAGCACAGAGTATGTGTAAAGCATGGTATAGATCCACCTCATGAAAGAAAACCTGTGTGTATTTGTTACTGTACCATTATTGGTGCTCATGCTCTATTTCTTCTTATTTTATGGAAACTTGTCAGTCTTCAAAATGGAAGGCTTAAAGACAATATTTCATCCTGGCCCCAGGATTAGATTGAACCCATAGGGTATGCCAAAACTCTGGGCCATCTTTTAAGGATCGATAGTCGCTAGAATAAATAAAACCAGCATCTACTGCCATGGCAAGAATTAATATGGGTTTAGAGACCATTGGCTAAAAACAAATTGCTGGTTTTGAATCAAATGGGTCAAATTCATCTTATATTCCCAGCACTTAGCATGGCTATTATTAGACATCCAGTCCGTTTTAGGGCTGAAGCCTGATACTATCTGGCATTTTCTTTTACTTAAAAAATGGGAAAGATTTTGAAGGCTTGACTCAAAGGGAAAGAAATGTAATTTAAAGAAAGGGAAAAAGAGAATTATTGTAATTATTATTATATACAAATACATAAAATATAGTAGGTTATACCAGGACATTTTTGGTAAAACCATTTTGTGGATATTAAAAATCAGGTATATATAAGTCATCATCTCAAATATTATACTCTATTGCCTGTGTAAAAGGTCTCTCTCCATGAGAAAGGAAGTTCTTGAACCACAGACTAACCAAGTTATTATTCTGGCTCATTCTTTTTCCCCTTACCTAATTCACTCCCATTTCTGGACCTCATTTTTCTCTTGTTGCTCCCAAGTTATTCTGCTTTTAATATCTCCTAGACTGGGATCATTTCCTCTCTGAATAACAGGCTTTTAAAAGACATGGGCTTAACCTGTTACCCAGGTGCACTTTTTTCTCAACATTTGCCATCTCTCATGGTGACCTGCATTTTATTATTGAACAAAAGCTAGCTATGTGCTACTCTATTACCAACACATTTGCTCCCAAGAGCCTTTAAATAACAGAAACTGCCTGGGAACTATAAATGCAAAGCAACCAGGAAGCTTGTAGGCCAAGATAAAGAAGCTTAAGGTTGGCTATTAATTTTGGTTAATATTAAATCATGACATAGCTCACACGTAAGGATCATAGTTCAATTATGAACCATAAAGAAGTTTAAAGAAAAGAAGATTTACAAGATATTTTTAAGCACATTAGTGCATATTGTGGAAGTTGTGAGAGTATTTCAGGCCAAAATGATAGACCTGTGCCCTGGTATATAAATTCAAATACAATTATTCTCAGACTAACACTGATAAAGTGGCAGAATTGGAGCATGTCTCTACCCAAAGGTATATTGTGGTGTTGCTCATAAATGTTTTGCTTAAATTAACAATGTGACAGGTAGGTTACTCTGTCATACATCAGTTCTAACAAATTACTTTTAAAATAGTTTCCTTTTAACTCAATGATTTTGCTATTCATAAAGATTACTGTTGAAATTTTAGCGCTTATAGCTTGAATCTGAAATGTGAATGGCAAATCTTTCTTTACTTCTCAATATAATTGACATATTTTATTAAAGTACTATAATTTCAAAGACATTATTTTCTCATGTGACAGAAACCTTAAACAATTAGTTGTGCCTGTGTGGGTAATTACTTAAATGTTCCAGCAATTAGATGACACTGTATAAGTTGGTGTAGCTAGAAAAGAAAATGAGCTCATGGCCATTTATGTATAAAGAGTATCATGATGAAAATTACAAAAAAGATAAATATGAGCCAACCATAAATTATCTACACTCTTCCCTTGAAGTAAGCAAGCTACTACTGCCTTTCCTTGTCAATTGCCAGGATTGATTTCCCAAATTTTAAAGGAATACCTGAGAAAATGGTTTCCCAAGGCCATCTTGACCATAATTTGCTCCATCAACCTAAGTAATAAAGAAAAAGAAGAGGGCCAAAAGGGAAGAAAAGAAAGATGAAAAGAAGGACAGAAAGATGGAAGGAAGAAAGTTGCTAAGTAATTAAGATAAGCTGGGTATGGTGTGAAGTTCTTCCATATTTCATTTAAATTTTATGATGTAAATTTCATAGGTGAAAGAGTCAGTAACCAAATATTAAGTTATCTAGCTGGCAAAAAGCAGAATCCAGCTACAAACCTAAAGCTGCTGTACTTTCGAATAAACTCAATTTTCTGAATTGTAAAATGGAGTGGAAATTTTTCTATCATAATAAAAAATCTTGATTGATTAAGCTTATCAAGAGTATATAAGGCATTCTGGAACTTTTGGAAATATTTCATGTTTGACACAAATGTGACAGTCCCTACACATTACCCTATAGCAAAACTATATCATTAACAAGCTCTAACCATGTACATAGAATTTTAGCTAGTCTATGGAGCCTCATTTAGTAATAAGAATGAACATCCTTTGCCCACCAGACATTTGAGCTAAGTCACTAATGTGATAGAAGTAGAATGAGTGAAATATATCCATGTAAAACTGATAATTTAAAGAACATGAGACAACATTTTAAAATAAAAAAAATTTTAAAAAGTCCAAATGACAACAACACATTTTAATTTATATCCTTGGATAAGTTAGAAAAGTATCCTCTATTTTCTATTTTCTCACTTATTCAATTAATTAATATTTATTGAGTGCTAACTGCCACAGGCCATCCTCATTATTAGGTATGAGAGTAAAGGTGGGATATTCAAAAAAAGAAAAGAAAAGAAAAGAAAAAGAATGGAGAATAAGAAAGACTCTAACAAATTGAAAATATAATTGCTAAAGTTAAATCAATAAAGACAAAGGGATAAAATTGAGAATTCTTTCAGAATATGGGAAAAATAAATCCTGGTGATCTAAATGCTCACATCATAAGGATCCTAGAAGAAGAACCAGAGAAAACTGATGGGAGGGACTGACTTATCAACATAGTAATAGAAAAAAATTCAGAGCTGAAGAGAATCTTAATTCTTTGAGTGCTAAGCAGAGTAAATGTTTTTAAATTCTGCCAACCATATACATTATCTTGATTACAGAATCTCAAAATAAAGACAAAAAACCAATGATTCTGAAAGAAAAAAATATTCAAAGTAACAGGAGTAAGAATGGAAACTACAACTCTGTATTCTAGAAGCAATGGAATTTTATGCCCAACTACACTATTGATCAAGTGTGGGCATACTGAAGATATTTTTAGACAATCAAGGTCTCATGTTTTCTAAATGAGTTACTGGAGGCTGTTACATAGTAATAGAAGGAATTAAAGCAAGAAAGAGAAGGTATGGATTCAGAAGGCAGTGAATACAATTCAGAAGTTCAGCAAAAGAGAATCACGGGCTGATTCCAGGTAAAGCCTGGAAAACAATCAATCCAAGTGTGGTGAGGTGATAGAAGGAGTTGAGAACATATTCTGGGAAAAACAAAAACAAAAACAAAAACAGGGAGTTACATTCTAGGGACTCTAGGGAGTCTAGGGAGTTGAACACCGACTGTTTAACTGAGAAGATTAAAGTCCTTGATGATATAAAGGCCCAGAGGCAAGAAAAAAGCTCTGTGGTGGAGGAGGGGGGTGGGGAATCTGCACAAGAAATGCACAATCGGAAAGGTATCAAACTAAGGGGGCCTGGGTGGCTCAGTCTGTTAAGGATCCAACTCTTGATTTCGGCTCAGGTCATGATCTCACTGTTGGTGAGATGGAGCTATGCATGGAGCTCTGCGATGACAGTGTGAAGTCTGCTTGAGATTCTTTCTCTCTCCACCTCCACCAGTTATGCTCTCTTTCTCTTTCCCAAAATAAATAAACATTTTTTTAATGTATCAAACTAGGGGTGCCTGGGTGGTTCAGTCGATTTAGCATCCGACTTCAGCTCAGGTCCTGATCATCTTGTGGTTCATGAGTTTGAGCCCCACATCCGGCTCTGTGCTGACAGCTCAGAGTCTGGAGCCTGCTTTGGATTCTGTGTCTCCCTTTCTCTCTCTCTCTCTGCTTCTTTCTCCACTTGCTGACTCTCTCTCAATCTCTCTCTCTCTCAAAAATAAATAAACATTTAAAAAATGTATCAGACTAAAATATAGCATGATTGTAAGCAAATGATGAAGCATGAACTTAAAAAATAAGAACATTATAAAAAACAGAGAAAGAGAGACAAACCAAGAGATAGACTCTTAACCATAGAGGACAGACTAGTAGTTACCAGAGGAGAGGTGGATGGGGGAATGGGTTAAATGGGTGATGGGGATTAAGGAGTGCACTTATGATGAGGATAGGGTGATGTACGGAAGGGCTGAATTACCATATTGTACACCTGAAACTAATATAACACTGTATGTTGACTGAAATAAAAATAAAAACTTAAAAAAATAAGCACATTATAATTTGTGTGGTCCATTAAGTGATCACATTGAACTCAAGGACATGTTAATCCTATCTGGCACATGACTTGGTCAGCAATTCCATAATATTTACATGATCAATATAAAGTAAATGCAGGTACCTGATTTTCTTCACATTTAGATCAAAATATGAGGAAAAACATGGAGGACTTGGTTGTGATTGTGAAACAGTGTAAATGTACTAATGCAACCTCCAAATGTAAAAGAAAAGATAATCTTTTTCACTATGATCAAGGAGGATTATTTGAGAATCACAGAGGTCATGATATTGTAAGAACAGAGAATGAAGTCTAGTCCTTGGAGTTACAGGAAACAACCTTACATAATCGTAATAGTATGAATGATGTTTTTGGTTCTTAACTTTCAGAATCAATCTACAAATGAGTCATAATTATAGAAAGCAGTGCAATAATGAGTTTTTATGATATAGAAGTAAGAATCACAGTAGCAAAGACAGAGGAGATGAGAGTGGGGAAAAGGCACTAAACTTCTTGTCTTGTCAACAGTAGCACTAAGTCTCAGCTTTCTGTGGTTACTGGAACACTAAGTAGAGATTTAAGTATATTGGATGTTATAGAGAAAGCTACTGGAGAGACACAGACCTGTTGTATTTGACCATGAGTATTTGGGGGGGGGGGGGAAGGGCCAGGTGGATGAGGTCTGGTTTAATTGAGTTGAATTCATGTCTATTTGTAAAAGATACCTGAGATGACATCTAAGCTTGATAAATCAAGACATTATGTCATGAAAGATAAGGAAGATATTGACAAAATCTAACTAACCTGTATTCCAGATAGCAATAACATAAGCTATGGAGTCAACCACCAAGAAAACAACGGATAGAAACAGTGCCAAGTAGTGCCTCGTAAGGAGCAAAACCGAGATGAGGCAGGGGAGCACTGCTTTTCATCATAAATCCTGGAGGCATACTATTTCATCTTTAAACAGGTTGTTTCCTTTATAATGTAGTGATTACAAAATAAGGTAGTACAACATTACTTTCAGTTTCTCCTAATACCATCCATTATGGTTTTATCCGCATGAAGATGAAAGAAACTACTTTCTAAACATACAATCCTCTCTAATTCTATCATTTTGATATAAGGAAATACTAGTTGCTTCCCCCAAAACAAACAATTGTTATCCTTTCTAGATATTGCACTGGCAAGTGTTTTCTGTTCTTGGATGTCAGTGTTGTTATTTGAAAGATTATATAAGGTAGTTTGGCTGACACTGAAGAGCTCTTACTTCAGTTTCAAAACCAAGTAGAAAATATGTTACAAACATACATGTCACCCTAAAATGTACCCTCTTGCCTATAATTTACATATTAAACTTATTTGAGTTTTATTTCTGATAAGACATTCAATGCAATAAACTCACACATTTAAAAGGTACTTGCCATTTTCTTGGCAAATGTGAAAGCACTTGGAGAAATTGAAGGCTTTTCAGAAGCTGCCACAGCAGTGGTATAGTGACTGTTATACGCATCTGAGCTATTAAGATTTCTTTCCATTGAGTCATCATCCATAATTATCTGCCAGCTCTTTTTGACATTCTAATGTACCCTTCTCATTAGTGATACTAAAGAAATTAGAAAATGCTGCCCCATCAAGGGACTGTTTCCAGATCTAGCTTCTAGCCAACGAAAGCACATTTTGGCCAGGTCTCCATGAGTCCCAAAAAATAGGTATTGAAGGAAGAGTTTGTGACTGAGTTCAGACTGTGTGATATTGAGACAATTCTCTTTTCACAGAAAGTGCTTTGGGGATGTTGATCTGCTAGGCGTTAGACAGTTAAGAAGGCATAGCCTTTCCTGCTCCACCCTGGGTGCTCAATAAAGGCTGGCTGCATTCAAAGCTCAGGCCTTTCAGCCTGTTGGAAACATTACATAAAGGAGTAAAAACACTTTGAAAAGTGGCTGTGGCCCTGCAAATTCCCTCCTAAGTGTCAGGAAGCTCACTTTTAAGATCCAAACTATCATCACAGTTTTCCTGAACCTTGTTGTGAAGGACTTTATTCCAGACCTAAAAGATTAGACTGTTGAAAGAATTTGATGCATATTCTTGTGGGCAGATACACAGAGAACAATTTTAAAGGCCATAATCTCTCTTTCTGAATACTACTTCTCTTTGAAAGAGTTACGTGGAGTCATTTAACCATTAATCATTCATTTATTTTATGTAATTTTTCATAACTGATCAAAAACACTGATTTCATTGCTTTCTCTAAGTCTTTGTCTTAAATATGCTAAGAAAATAGACTTAAAGTACTAAATTTGACTGGGCCCGTATTTTTAAAAATTGGTTTAATGCTTTTCACTTAGTGAAAAGAAAAAAAAAATCTCAGTAAGCGCTTTAAAAAATTCACAGTTAAAACTGAAACAAGCCCAAGAAGTGATTATATTTGCATAACTTGATCTGTATTTGGAAGAAAATTCCACTGAAGACAACAATGGAAGCTTATCAAATCAGAATTTCACATAGATTTTCCATAGCCCTACTAATGAATACTGACTCATTGGTCAGCTATGGTGGAAATTTAATGGAGCTCTAGGATAGGAAATGTACCCATCGGAGTGTGTTCAGTGGTTCCATTACATCAGTATGAAAACCGCATTAGGCATCCAGTTCTGCCGCTTTCTGAGACCAATGCTAGAGCACGGTAGTTGTTAATTCTTTAGCATTTTGATTGAGGCCAGACCGTGCCCCTGAATTAAAACCCTTTTTGTTTTGCCACAGTCAGGAAAATTTGCACTTTATGTCCAAATTGGGATTGTTTGGTCTACTGATTTGGTTTTCTATTTTCTTCAAAGTGGTAGGCAATCTCCAACTGAATCCTCTCAAAGAAAATTATAATCTGTGGGGTGCATTCTAAGATACAAGTGAAGGTACTGATATATTATTATATGAAGTTGAATCTGTAGAGGACCCAATACTGTAAGTGGCCCTGAAAAGGATATCTTCAGAGTATAAGTCTGAGGTAAGCCTGGTTTAGAGTAGGTGCTAGTTCAACCCCCAAATGGGTACATTCAAAGAATTTTCCACTCTTGCTTCATAAAATTTTACCGTCTACAATTGGTTCAAAATGCCATATGCGTCTTGTGATAAGTTCCCCTGTTTAAAAATGGACTGAAATTGATAGGACAGTTATTACAACCCATTTCAGTAATTCTCATGTTAACTATTGCTGAAAATATTGAGATCTGTTTTGCCCTGTTCTTAAGAAATGATTGTGTAATTAAATCACCTTTTGGCTCCCATGAAGATCCATCTTTTAATTTTGTTCTCAGAGTTTATTTTAGTTCATTTTCAAATTTCTCCTTACAGTCAATTTTTAAAATCTATCCATCCATCAGCTAGGAAATTGGAAAAGCAGGGAAAATAATGGCCTTAATGCATATGTTGTCTCGCTAGGAAAATAATACATTTTACTGTGTAATTTGTAAGTGATATCCAGTTATAGGACTATAGGTGTGCACCTAGACCGTCCAAGCACATGGTGACATGGGTTTATTCTGATGGGCCGCTAGGATACCCTATCTATTACATCACTGGTTCTATGTATCCACCCATCCTTTTTCATCTCTCTTCGCACTGTGACAATAATAACAACAGTAGTGAATAATAATGGCATTAATAACAGGAACATTTATGAACACTTAATTCCAGAAACTCTATTAAATGCTTTACATGGATTATCTCATTTATTTCTCCATGCCTGCTCAGTGATGGGTACAAGTATCCCCATTTAACAGATGAGGTATCTGATGATCAGAGAGGTCATGACTTGTTCAATGTCAATATCAGTGAGTGGTAGAACCCAGGTTTGAATTCTAATTAGTCAAATGCCAGACTCTACATTTTTCTATTGTGGTGGCTAGGATGGTCTAGAATATTTTGTTCTTTACTTTAGATATATTTGCAAAAGTACCTACTTATCTCAGTTTAGACTGAGCTTTTAGTTCTCCAGCCTCCAAATCCAGATTTTCATGACATTGGTTTGTCTTGGACTTTTCTTCCTAGCGCTCACTTCAGACTATAATTAGGGTGATCAGATAACTTATTATCCAAATCAGGACACATCTAAGGGTGAAAAGAGCTGCTGGTATTAAGCATGCTGGGACTGTAGGTGTGCACCTGGATTGTCCAGGCCCATGATGACATGGGTTCATTCTGATGAGCTGCTAGGATTTTCTTCTGTCCCCTGGCGCAGAGCCCAGCTCTGCTGAGGGCAAAACTAAGTATTGTTTTCAATGGTTCTGTGCTGCAACCTTTATTTTCTCAGGACTAGTTTTGTGGGCAACTGTTTTTTTCCCTCTGTTAGAGCAGAGCATTCAATAAACAACCTAAAAAGAATAAAATATCCTAATATTTCTTTAGAGCTGAATAGCTATGGACACAGAGGCATATTCATTTATCACTGTTATAGTAAAAGCATAAAAAGGCCTATACCTTTAATAAGTCCCTTTTCTTGCAGAGTTTTCAGAGAAGGTCTTCGGGTGATAAACTTCTTTAATCTGCTTTTAACTCGGTTTTTGTCGCTTGTATCGGAAGCACTATGATGCAGTCTGAACACTAGAAATAAAAAAAAAAAAGCTTGCAGTAAATTTCTCCTTTATGATTATTACTTTATTCAAATATGAATAGAAAGCAGTAGTTACGGAACTACTGGAATTAATAGCTCAAGCCCTTCTGTTTAGACACTGCATACGAGTAAAAATTTGGCTGTATGAAAATATTAGCTGTGTTGCCACCTGAATGTGCAATGAGAATGTGGTTAGTTCTATACATTCACAATTTATTTTCACTTTCATTTCCTTATATTTAATATGATGACCTTTATCTGCATAGTGCCACCTATTTGTATCTATACACAGAATTATAGTCAAAGAAAAATTCATCTACATTAAAGGGAAAACTCTTCGAATTGTTCATTTCAATCGATTATGATTATATACTGCTTGTAGGTAATTCAGGTGTTTTAAATGGTCCTGCCTGCCCAAATAATTTTGTCAATCTTCTTTTTTATGTTGACTCAAAGTGATTTCTTTTTCTGAAGTAAATATTTCTTATTTTTGTTATTAATGTGAAATTACCACCAGTTCTAGGTAAAATTCTGAAACAAATTTGTCTCAGCCTTCTTCGGTGTCTTCATTGATCCCCTATCCTCAGCTTCCTATTCTAAGCTCTATCTTCAAAGTTAGGTGTGCATCAAATTCATTCCTAGACAAATATTAGCTGAATGTTTACTGATCATCAGGCTCTGTGCTAAAAGGCTGTGAACTTCATGATGAACATAACACTTAAGTTCTGGACCTTCATTAAGCATAGAGTCTAAGTACATTCAAGGTATCTTATTATTAATGACTGATCCATTTTCTCTTTAAGATAATAGAACTTAACTGGGCCCTTCATTGTCTTAACCCAATTGTTGACGTAATGGGAGGACTTGGGATACTTTATTAGGTACATAGAGGCTCTTGTCCTTTCATATCATATTTTAGAATAAATCAATCATTCAATTGGGTTAATAATAATATATCTAAAATGTATTGAGACCTTACTACATGCTTGATACTTTGCTAAGCATATAACATGATTTAACTTAATGTTACTGCAATGTAAGGTCCACGTGGGCAGAGATTTTCATCTACTTTTGTAAATGTTCACTAATGGGTCTCCAATACCTCAAACATTGTTCAGCATGTAAATGTAAATGTTCACTGAATATTTGTTGACTCAACTCTCACAATGAACTTTTGAAGTATGTAAAATAATTCTACCCATTTAGAGACAAGGAAGCTAAGGCAAAAAGGTTAAGTAACTTGTCCAAGGTCAAGTTTGGATATGGGACAAGTCTCATAAGATTTTTATCTGGTATTCTGCTAGGTGATGAAAAAATAAACAAATACAAACTGACCACCTAGTACATACATGGCAGGGCTGGAATTAACTGCTGTGAATGAAAATGCATATGGCCTATGTAATTCTCATATGGCATGGTGTGAAGTACAAGAGACTAAGGGATCTTAGAGGTGGAATTGACCTCAGATGATTTTGGAAAAACAGCAATTGCCATTAGAACCCACATAAGCAATAATTGTTTTCGTAGGGCCATAAGTATCAGGCATTAGCCAACTCAAAATTGCATGATTGGAAGTCATTCTGGGCATCTTAATATACTATCTTTACATGATATCTTCTCAGTTTTTATCTGGGTCAAGTCACTGCAGTGACCACCAGTCAGACACGCTGCTTCAACTGACAACTGTCTCAAAACCCCATGGTCTGGGTTCTAGTATCAGAGGCTGAAGAAACACTTAACGTCCTTCAGAAAAAAATCTTTCTTAAGGTAGTTTTGGTCTCAAGTCTGCCTTTGAAGTAATGGGGCATAATCAATCCAAATTTTCACAGGTTATCAAAGGTAATATTTTCTATTTCTAGTCTCTCCTCAAAATCTTGTCACCTTCCATGACAGAATGCCAAGAAATACAGAATCAAAGGAGGCATTTTTATCTGTCTTTTTAGAACTAGTTAAAATGATGTGATTAGAAAGTATATAGAGTATAAATGCAAGATTATGAAAATGTTTATATAGTGAGTTATATCTTTCAGAATCCCTTAGGTACTCTGGTGATACTATTCTTAATTTTACATATATAATATGTTTATGTTATATGTAGTTTTAAATATACAAAGTATAAAAATATTTAAAATATAATATATATTATATAAAAACATAAAATGTATTTATATATTTTATATTTTGTATGTTTTATATATTTATATATGATATATATAAATATATATTAAACAGATATATATGAATAAATGCATATTCTACTATATAGAAACATATAATGCAAACATTTAAATAATTATGTGAATATATATTTATATATTTAATATATTTACATTCATAATATTAGATATAAGATATATATTAAATGTCTATGAAATATATGCAAAATATTTCACATATAAACTGTAAAACATGTATATTGTTTTCTTTTTTTTGTTTGTTTTGTTTTGTTTTTAATACCACCATCTGGCTCTACATGTGAAAAGCCATGTACATCTGGCTCATACATGTGTATGTAAGGTGTATTGTTTTTTCAAAGAACATGAAATAATATTTTTAAATGCTTTGTCTTGTTTCCTTCGCACAAACACTGAGAAAGTAGCAGTCTTGGGTGTGATCACACTGGTTTTAACACAGCCAAACTCTCCAAAGTTGCCTCTAATGACTTTCCTAGAGACAGACTACAGCGTCCACTTCCATTTCCTGATGCCATAAATAATCATCCTCAGATGACAAGTCAAATTACAAGGCCTTTGCTATCATTCATTCCACTCATTTTGTTCTAGGAAGAGTAATGCAGAAGTTAAAGTCAATAGATGACTATAATATACAGCATACTTTTTATTAAGCAAATAACTTGAAAGCGCTATAAATACGAACTAAAAATGTAAAAAGCACATGGTTATAAAGCCAAGTCCATCATGGGGTCCCTGTAAACAGCAGTAAAAGTCTTTGAATATTGTGGTTTACAAATCTGATTTCAACAGCCAAACTTATAAAACAGTTTACGCTTTTCTGTTGTCAAGGGAGAAAAACTTGCCAAATTGTTCATTTTAAGTAAATACAACATCACCAATTAAGGAAGGCAAAATTTAAACACATGCCTATGATAATCAGGACATAGTTTGCTTCTGATTTCACTACTGATTTTAACAGAACAGTGTTCCTTCCATTTTCCCACAGCACCCAAGTGACCCCACACATACTTTTAGAAACTTGTAATCACACAGTGCAAATAAAAGGACACTTTACTGGAAAATACACAGTGTGGTACAATAATCCATCATTTATGAAAAATAGAATTCAGCCTTTTCTTTTTCCTCAGAGACTCAACTACTTTTTGAGGGTGAACTTTACTGCAATTTAAAGATTTATGTTAAGCCAATGAGCATTTTTTTTCCATTCCCATTTAAACTTTTTATTCAAAAATGAAAAGAGACTAAAGAGATATGAGTTTAAATTCTAAAGCATTTAATCTCATTTACAGTGGAATTGCTCTTAATTCTACATATTTTCATCTCCACAAAAAGTTAACCTGAATGGGATTCGCTTTCCAGGTATTTTAGAATTTACTTTTATTTCCTTATACGTTCCTCTTTTCTCCATTGATGGGTGATCTTTTCTTTCAAGCCCAAAAGGAATATTTTTGAAAGCCTAAGAATTTTCAATAACAATATACAATTTAAGTCTCAACACGCAAGCCAAAGGCATTAGCTTTGAGCACCACTCTTAACCCACTGAGAGATTTAATTGCTGTTAAAGCTGCTCACACCAAAGAATAGTTAGAATCGAGGGATTTTATTATTATTATTATTATTATTTATTTGAGTGCAGTTGACATACAATCTTACATTACGTTAAGGTGTACAACATAGTGATTCAACTTCTGTATATGTATGTGACGCTCCCCCCAAGGACTGAAGGCTTTTTAAGTTTTATACCCAACATAGCATTAATGGTGTTAAAACCACCCTAGAGATGAAAAAGCTGATTGTAATGGGTGCCCTTTGTATATTTATTTTTTCAACTTCAGTAATGGGAGGAGGAATCAACCCGGTTTGGATGATGAACATTCACTACCATTCTATTAAGGGATAAGAACCACAAAAGAAAACCCTCAAATTTTTCCGGAATCCAGTGTTTTAGATAATATGATCCAGAATTGTGCATCTGCCAGAACTTTTCTTTCTGGGGATCTTATTTTGAAATATCCCCCTTTCCTGCCAAACTGCTGTTTTCATGGTATTCCCATGTTACACTCACATGCTGTTATTATTTTTTTTATTTGGAAATACTGGAGAGCTAACATTTCAGAAATGTTGCTAAAGGAAATGCTATTACAAACAACTTTCTAGGCTTCTTGTCACTTTTTTGGTTAGCTTTTACATAGAGATCGACATCAGGTGTAGATAGTTGTGTTAGCATCTGAGACCTCCTGACACTTTGAGTCTGGGAGGATGTTCAGGGCAAAGCTGGTGGCAGTTAAGATCATCTTACCACTCTGAAGTGTCCAGGGAAGGAGATCAAGAAAGAAATGGCAAAATAAGGTTATATCAGGCTCTTAACCCCAAGAGATTCCAAAACACTTCTCCAACCATCACATGGATTACATAACAAAGTACTGAATTGTCTCCACTCATATTTTCCAATCCGACTTCTTGTATTAGGAATTGCCCTGTTGTACCACTTATTAAATTACTGAAATAAGAATGCCTTACCCAAAGTTGATTGAAAAGAAAAATCAAGTTTTTAAAATTTCTTTCAGCCTCTTGCCTGATTCCTTTCATGAGGCTGTAGTATATACTGCTTTGCTCTCTCCAGCACACGCTTTTAGAGCTTGCAAAACTTTGCACGTAACTCCCTGTGTCAGAGTGGGAAGAAGGGGTAAGTTTGGGCTTAATATATATACTGTTGGTCATTTAATATCTCTCTTTTTTTCACATGCTCAGTGTAAATAGAAGTCATATTTTCAATTCCCAACTTGTAGCCTGAGAAGCTAAATTATGAAACTTTAGGTGACTTGCTTGAAACACAAATCACGATTAAATCTGGAAATAACTGGAAGAGGGAATGCAGAACATTTTAACAGCAGTGCTTTGTTTTAACCACCTAATTCCCATGTAGATATTGTAGAAATACAAAATAAATGATCAGTTCAAAAAAGAAGGGTATGTGGACAATATCTACCAATGATTCGTATTTATGCTATCTACCCTTTTAAAGAGAAGTAAAAATTCATACAGTGAAAATCGTTTACTTTTAGACTAAATTGTCTAGTTTAAATGGTCAAATCTAACCATATTTTTACATTTTCAGTGTTGATAAAGAACTGGCAGTTAACTGTCATATCCCTGTCATTCAGCCATATGGAAATTCCACGACTGCTTTTCTCAGTAATAGATGTATCCATGTGTTCTACTTCTAATGCATTCATCTGTCTATGATGTAAATCTTCATTGCCTTTCATGTATAGGCCTAATATTTTTATTTTGCTGGTAATATATCTGATGTGTCTAGGTCGATAATGTATTCCTATAGTTTGAGTCTGGATGTTTTGTTTAAACTCTATAGCATTTAGTAGAGCTTTGAATTACTTAATGAATAACTTTGTTGGTGATGATGATGATGATGAAAATGATGATGATGCTAACTTCAGTTCTGTTGTGCCAATATTGCGTAATATTATCACAGATGTAATTTGCTTTCAGTTGTAAGCCTATCTGGTTTCTTTTTGTGAACCAGAGTTGAAAAAGATATTTGTTTCACAGGTTATGGAAATACTACATATTCAGAAAAAAAAAGGAAAGAAGAAAGAGAAAATATATGTAAATAGCAAAAACCTATCGTGTGTATAAAGACAAATGATACATTTTTTCTTTAAATGGAATCAGATGCAGTTTAAGGTGTAAAGATTCAGTTCATCCAGACATCTTTTATGACTTGATACAGTGTCAGTAAAACTTTGTCACTTGAGAGCTGTTCAAAACTTTGATAAATTTGTATATAAAGTAAGTGGTTACTGAGCTAAGGCAGTAGCTGATTTTGAAAGCGAAATTACTAAAAAAAGAAAAAATGGCATAGGGCAATAATCCAGACAAAGGGCGCTATGAAGTAAAAATATGCTTTCCATGAGAAAATATTACATATTAAATATAGGAATGGGTTCTCTCCTGGTGACAGAAAACAGGCCACAGCCAAATCAAATGAGAAGAGCCTTATAGATGAATATGAACATCAGAGAACAAAAATAAAAAAAAAACAACACAATGAGTTTTCAGGCATGACAATTCCACCACAGAGGTAACAGCATGGCAAGATTCTAAGAAATTAATGCTTGGGATTTATGTAGGGGTGGGGGGGGGGGGAAGCCTAGCTGGAGAATGAAATGATATTCATATTTAAGTGTACAGGACAATTTCTTTTCTTTCTTTTTTTTTTTTTTTAAGTTGAAAGAGAGAGAGCATGCACAAGGGAGAGAAAGGAAGAGACACAAGGGAAGGAAGAGAGAGAGAGAGAATCTTAAGCAGGCTCCATTCTCAGTATGGAGCCCAACAGGGGGCTTGACTAATACCACCCTGGGATAATGACCTGAGCCAAAATCAAGAGTCTGATGCTCAACCTATTGAGCCACCCAGGCACCCTGAATACTGGACAATTTCAATGCTGATTTTATATACTGACTCAGATACTAGACCGTGCTTAGCAGTATTTTAACTGGGTGGGTGGTATTTAAATCTGCCCTCCAGATAGACATAAATAGAGAGAGCTACCACTACATATTGTGTGTGCATATTTGTTTTTACCCTTGTGAAAATGTATTCTCAGAGGGTACAGAGGGGAGTAATAAATGACAACTTCGAAGCTTTTTTTTTTTTTTAAATCTCTAAACTCCGGGCCTTACGGGTGATCAAGAATATGCTACAATGTATCCTGAATTTTTCAAACATAAAAATTTGAAGGAGGGTATAAAAATATATATTATAGACATAGGCAGTTTAAGAGAGTCTTAAGCTAAATAATCAATATTCAAGAGGAAGTGGTGGGGTGATTTATTTAGATTGTAAAAAAAAGTTAAATTCATATATATGTATAAGATATATGTAATTTATACTTTTATAAGATATATAAATAAATACATATTTAACTTTTCTTCAATCTAAATATTGTAATATGTAATTTTTTAACGTGTATTTATTATTGAGAGACAGAGGGAGACAGAGCATGAGCATGGGAGGGGCAGAGAGAGGAGGAGACACAGAATCTGAAGCAGGCTCCAGGCTCTGAGCTGTCAGCACAGAGCCCGACACGGGCGTTGAACTCACAAACTGCGAGATCATGACCTGAGCTGAAGTCAGACGCTCAACCGACTGAGCCACCCAGCAGCCCCTAAATATTGTAATATATATAGTATTGATTTTCTTAAAGCATTCTCAGTTTCCACTTTAACTGGGCAATTTGATCATCCTAATACCACTTATATTATTAATAATGACTCATTTTCTTAGAGTACTTACAATGTGACAAGAAACTGCAGTAGGTATGTTACATCTCGTTTCGTCCTTATAACCATTCAATGTAGTGGGTTCTCTTATTGTTGCCCATTCTACAGGTTAGGAATCTGAGGTTCGGAGAGGTTAAGTCATATAGCAAATAAGTGCCAGAGCCAAAGTCAAGTGCAGGGCTGCCTGATTTCAAGCCCATGGGAACTTCTACCCTGCCCCGCTGCCTGCCTCTCCATCTGCTTGGTAATACTGTCAAAGTTCTAAGGACTTAGAGAGATGGCAATAGCCTCCCACGATAGTCAAGTACTTCCAATACTTCCAACCTAAGGCCTTATCTGATGTGCTGAAACTGCTGGCTGAGATGATTCTAGGTGGTGCACATCACTGTAGACCTAAGAGGGAAAATGAGTTACCTTAGGTGAGATTAGTGAATCACAGGACAGCAACAGAGCTGATGGCTGAATACTCTCTGGATTGCCCATCGGAACAGCTGATGATGGCATCTGGGTTGCACAGAGCCATAACCACCGTGAGTCACTCACCATGCTCCAGGTGGCTGTATGTAGCCAGACAAGAATGAATATGGAAGTAGAGATGCAGGGTGGGGATCGGGACCCCTGTTAAGTAAAAGGGCTAGCAACCCAGCCAGATCTCTCAGTTTTTTAGTCCTTGACTCGTGTCATCACTTAATCTTTTTTCAAAGACAGACAGACATACATCTAGCCCACAATAGAATGGGCACATGCACTCTCATCTATAAACTCCTTAGCACTTCCCTCATCCAAGTCAGGAAGTTTCATTCTTCTCTGTGCCCAACCAGAGTCTGCCTGTTTAATTCTGGGTTGCTACATAGGAGTAAAGCTTCAGGATCAGCATTTAGGAGGGAAAGCAGATAAGAACCACTAATCTATGGCCTCCTTCCAACAGCTAATGCTGCTTCTTTCAAAAAAAAATGCGCATTCCTTCTCTTACTTTGAAGATTGCAGGTGTTGGATTTTTAATTTGAATCTCAACTCTATCCCTTAACAGAAGTAAAATCTTATTCAAGAAGTGTAAGTTCTTTGTGTCTCTTTTTTCCTATCTGTTAAATGGGGCTGATAATATCCACACCAAGGACTGTTGTGTAAATTAAATGCCCCAATATATGCAAAACACCCAGTGCAATATCTAGTGTATCATAAGCATCTAATAAACACTAACTATTGTGAATTATGAGATTATTATCAATGTCTTATATTGCAATCATGATTGTAATAATCAGTAAGTGAACAGAACAATACTCTCCTCATCCTCCACCCCAGTGCTTCTCACGTTTTTCAATATTTACTGAGCATTTACTATGTATCATGTATTATTAGATTATAACCTTAGCTGTTGCATAAATTCAATATATATGTTAATTTACATAAAATGAAAAATAATATAGATACAATTTTTGACTGCTACTTGGCTCTCAGTTAAAAAAAAGTACTTGTATACAACCCCAAGAGTTTATCTGTGATTAATTTCTGCCAGGTAGAGTGTATTTCAAGACTTGGAACATGTGTTGAAATCATTGGGTTTTGAAGAACTATCCATTAAAGACTTTCTGAACTGTGACAATGGATATTGACAGTGCTTGTCAGACTAAACCACTATTGATTGGCTCACATCATGTGTATAGCAAAACCAATTTCTTTCAAGTGCTTCTTCCTAACTGAAATACATTATTGAGCCTTCCTCTCTGTTTATTATAACACCCAAGCTCATCATATGTAACACATCTAGCAAAAAGGTTTCTCAATGAAGGAAGCAGCAAACTATAACACAGACAGAAGTGAAGGCACTTAGCAATCCAAATAGTCTTGTACTGTAAGATGCTATTTCTCTGGAAAATATCGATCCCTTGTAGAGTCTTGTTTTTATTTTACAACCTTCCTGAATATGGAAAGATCACGGACTAACAGAGCTTTGCTATTGTTTAATGATCCTGTGACTCTCATGGTTTCTACCCCTGAATGAAACTATTTTAAGTATTGCGTGTATGTTTAAATGTGGGAAAGAAAGTGTTTATGTTGGGTCACTGCTACCCTGCCCACAAACACACACAGCACTACACACACACACACACACACACACACACACACACACACACCCAGGGTTGTGACTTTTCCCAAACTTTAGAATGTTTTCTCCAGTGAGTGATTCAGGCCGACTTTGGCCATATGCTATGTATTGTACAGTTTTATTATTAATTTGAATTTGCATTGTTCCTTTCTTCCCAAGAGGGCATATTTCTTACTAACATAATGCTTTTACATAACAAAGAGCAGTTCTCATAATACCCCATGAGTGGGAAGAGTTCCAGATTTATTTTTTTATTTGAAATTATTTTTATTAAAAAAAAACTAAAAACATACCTTCCACACGGACTGACTGATCATATCTCATGCTTCTTGCAATGTCCCAAGAGCGTTGCTGGGCCCAAAGGAACTTTAGTTCTAGTTTTTACTTCTTAAGAAGCTCACAGTTTACTGTATGTAAATGCCTGGGGAAATCAGGGTAATCCTAAATTCTTAGCATAATTCTCAGGTTATTCCTAAAATTGCCACCCCTGTAAAAAATGATCCTTACAACTCACATGAGTCCCTCTGATGAAAAAACAGGCGAGATTTTGGTTAACTCTACAAATGCTGAATTAAGTGTAGTATGGTGCTGCCTACGTGTAGCTGGAAACTAAAAAAAAAAAAAGAAAATGGTGGGGGGCACCTGGGTGGTTCAGTCAGTTAACTCTCCAGTCTTGGTTTTGGTTCAGGTCGTGATCTTGGTTCTGTGAGTTCAAGCCCTCTGTTGGGCTCTGCACTGGCAGTTCGGAGCCTGCTTAGGATTCTCTCCCTCCCTCTTTCTGCCCCTCCCCCACTCATGCTGTCTCTGTCTCTGTCTCTCTCAAAATAAGTAAATAAACTTTTTTTTTTTTTTTTTTTTTTTTTGCTTAGAAGGGTGGTAAATGCTACATGAGCAAAATATGTCATTCTTTAAAGCCCCTTATTAAGGAACAGAGTTCCAAGTTTACTTGAAAGTTCTAGATTAGGGTTTATCCCAAGATAAAGATCCCTTTGAGTCTTGCCTCCTGCTCCATGCTATGGCCCAGGAGAATGGCTGCACTCAGCACCCTCGGTCATGCCCTTCCTCTGGCTTTGCCCCTTGCCCGTGGCCTTCTCACTCCCACATTCCCTCTCTCTGAGACAAGCTCCGGTCTTGGGTCCATTCCCTTGGCATTCTTTGCAGGGGTCACAATGTCCTGAAGAACGATTGCTTGTCAGAGTGGCAGCCTCCCATGCTTTTGTCAGAGAAAGACCAGGAAATGTCAGGCCAGTCAGTTAGTCCCTCACAACATAGTTTTAGTGGGACAGAACCCTCTATTAGAGGAATCATTTTGACATAAGCTTCTAGCTATTTCTCTAAAATGTGCGTGCGAACCACCGAAACCCTCCCCCACAAGAGCGTATTGAAAATGCACAGGGTATGCTGAGCAGATCTGGGGACACAGTATGTAGTCTATGGCTAAGTGTTCAGGGATAGTGGAGCAGTTTGTCCTCACAAATGCTGACAGACAGCTGCAGTTTGCAGCTGGCAGTGAGCTTAAGCTCACTAAACAAAGATCTAGCTGGAGCCCGGTGAATACTTGGCTCCATTGCAATAATCATAATTCATAACATACATTTCTAAAGGAGGGGAAAAAATAGGAAAAGGCCCATAAAGGCAGATATCATTGTGACACTTGATGTGGTCAGGATACAGGCTGCTTTATTTGTTGTCCGTTTTGAACCTATCTGGGGTCCTGTACTGACACGGTGGTCACTGTGTGTTTGTCAAATGACACTGCTTTATGCTTTTCAGCCTCATCTTCAGATTAACCCTTTTTTCCACTAAAAAAAAAAAATAGGAATGGGAGATTTACCTTCTGTCAAAAACCAGTTATTATCTCAAATATGTATTTTTTTAATGAGTTCATTGTAATCCAATTGCCAAGCTTTTTCTTGTTTTTGACCATCAGATGACCCCCTTCTTGGGCACAGTTCACGCTAGAGTCACAAAAACTTGAAATATTAACTCTGGAGTGAATTTGAGGGAACACAGGGTAAATGGTCCTAACTCCTGAGATGAAGAAAAAGACACCCAAATTGTTTAAGCCACTTGCTTAAGGCTACACAGTAAGAAGCAGAAAGGTAAAGATTCAATTCTAATTTCTCAACCACCATTTGTGGTTTTTTGTCAGCACATCCTTATGTCTCTCTAATCCCAGATTTAATTTTATTAGAAAAACTATCCATAAATCCAGAAGATTGCTCCAGAGGAGGCCATTTGTTGCTCTAGGCGCCCACTACTGGCCTGATTCTTCCAGTGGCCAGGAATTTTATATCCGAATCTCAATGAAGTCATTTAACTGTTTCATTCTACATATTTAGAATTAGAGAATTTTTAATAGGATATGGAAATATATTTAAATTTGTATGCATACTCATGCATAATAATATGAAAAATACATGCCCCCCCAAAGGGAAATTACAGTAGCCTTTCCCTTGACATGTAGCAATGCTAAGCGTTTTGCTATTATCCTTTCCTTTAACTTTTGGTAACCTGAAATCTGTAATAGATTATTATGATTTGGGGTCTTGAGCCTTGCCTTTCCCTGGGGGGGAGAGGATCCTGTTGCCAATTGCCAGGACGCTCCTCCTGACACAGATGTCACTGAGGAGAGTGCTTTGCTGGATATCCTCTCCATGTGTTTCGGCCTAAATTAGGAGGGGAGAAAGAAGATTGAGCTACAGATGGGAAAATGTATTTCACTGAGTTCCAACTCCTCTGAAATTCAAACTTTTGGACTATTGAACAGGCTAAGATCTTGGTTTTCTTCAAACATGTTTACTCTAGACAAAGTAGAACTTCTGGTCTTGGAAAAAAATGTCTTTGGGTTTTAAAGGTCTCCGAAAGCTTCTTGAGACATTAAGTACCTCTTACATAAAATAACACAGTGATGATTTAAGGCCAGAGGAACTGGAAATGAGTGGATTAAATGACCTTTAAAATACACATAGGTTTAAAATTGAAAGGAAAGTGCACTTAGCAAAAAAGCATTTGGGATTTATTTCTAAAATACGGTTGGAAACATTAAGCAAACTCAAAATGAGGCGACGCGCACACATCCTCATTTTGACTTAAAGATCTACTTTAAATAACACAACAGATGTAGTCATCAGAATCTATTCCAACAGGGACACTGTGAATGGTGAGAAAGACATGGTAAGACTTGAGTAATAATAAGAACTACTGTCATTGTTATCCCTTAATCCTTCAAACTGTCAAAGCAGAACCAAGAGTAAAAGAGGAATATTCTAGCAGGATCTGACTCCCTCCCTGTTTTGTCAAGCAGTTCATTTAGGAAATTTCCACCAGGAAGTATTCCCTTAAATTAGTCATCAGAAAGCAAGTTTAGCTATTTTCACTTAATAGCACAAGAGAAAAAAAAATGAAAAAAAAAAACCACCTGTGGATTTTAGTCTGAAAACATTCCTGACAACACAAACAGGTGCTGGCTTATGTAATAGCTAAGAAATCAGAGGGGGACAGAGCCCTTGCTAAGGAAAATTGAACTTAATTTTTCCATTGTGAGGGAATGGCCAACTGAGAATTATGTGCTCTGGGTCACATAACATTTTGGCAAAAATATTTATTTTGCCAATTTTGTGGCCACATGAAATAAACTGCCATTGAGACACTAGATGAAGTCAAGAATGAGGGTAGGGCAAGGCAGATCTTCATAGTTCAGTTTGGAATTTAATGGTGCTCCCTATACTCTCCTCAAACCTGATACATAGTCGGCCGTCAGCAAAAAGATGTTTAAAAATTGGGTAGTGTCTGAGCAAAATGCATGGTAGAAAGCATACAGAATTTTCTGTTAAGAGATCTGATCTCAAATTCACAGATCCACCATTAAGAAAGTGTGTGACTTCATGGCCCTGAATCTCAGTTTCCTCATCTGTGTAATAGGAATACAAATATCTCAACTGCCATGTTAGAAGGATTAAATATCATGATGTAAAAGATCACAGTGCTTTGTATGTACACAAGTAGATTAGTATCTTTATATTTTCCTCCCTTTCTTCCTCATCTTCATCATCCTTAACATCATTAACATAAGTTACTGGTTACACTGGACTCTATAAAAGTGAGTCAAATGGAGATGATCTGTGGGCTTTGGGAACCAACAGTTAAAAATCATAATATCAGGGCACCTGGGTGGCTCAGTCAGTTAAGCATCCGACTCTTGATTTTGGCTCAGGTCATGATCTCAAGGTTTGTGAGATGGAGCCCCGTGTCAGGCTCTGTGCTGACAGTTGAGAGCCTGCTTGGGATTCTGTCTCATTCTCTCTCTCTGCCCCTCCCCTGTTTATGCACTCACTCTCTCTCAAAATAAACTTTAAAAATAAAATAAAATAAAATAAAAATCACAAGACACAATGGTATGTCTTAATAGAATGTAGATATGGACACTTGATGAAATTTGGACTATGTATATAAAAATTATGTTAAGCTTATATTAGCTATCAGTAAAGAGCTAAGTCCATATGGTATAGGAAGAGGCTTAGAAATTGTTTGTTGAGACAGAGTACATTTTCTTACACTTTCACACATTGTATACCAAATTTTCTAACTGCATGAGTGTTTATTAATTACAGCTTTGATGGAAATAAATGTGCCGGCAATATAAATCCTTCTAGGTGAATGTATGTGCCACTACCATTTTTGCTAATAATAACAATTTTATAAATAACAATAATAAAAATCTTTAATTTTATACATTACCTTAAGATTGAAATCTTGTGTCTAACCTAATAGAATCGGCAGAAAGTTTGCTTTGATAAATATGGCAGCAACATTACCTTATATAAAAATTGTTATCAGAATTGTGTCAGAAGTGCATCCCAGGCCATGCAGACTCAGGGCACACAAATGTGTCTGTTAATAATCACAACTAAAACATCTTTTATATATTAAGAAAAATTTAAAGACCCTTAACACTTGATTAATTACAGATGGAATGTCAGTCCTGGAGAAAATCTAAATATATGAGGAGCTGAATTAGGAGTGTGTATGGTGGGGACAGGGGTGAGGGATTAGGTTAGTAGGAAGAAGACCCTTTGCTTTGTTGATGCAGATCATAGGGTCATATCCACTACTTTCAAGCAAGATTAGCTCTGACCAATAGAATAAAAGAAAACTTGGAATGTATGAATGTAAGCTTCCACACCATACCACCAGATGGAAATGATTGGTTGTACTCATTGTCACTCACAAATTCTACTTTAGAGACATTGGCCTCCTTACTCTTTCTTGAGCACATCCTAGCTCAAGGCCTTTGCACATGCTGCTTCCTCTGACCTAAGCATTCTTTCTTTAGATATTTACATAGCCACCTTCCTCACTTCCCCAGGTCTTCCCCCAAGTATCATCACTCACAGGTTCCCCCTCTCTGTTCAAAATCACAAGCTTTCCCCCGCTTAGGTGTTCCCAATTTCCTTTCCATTTTTTTAAAGTTTTTAAATATATATTTTACTTCCTTTTTTGGCATCTCTATTTCCCCCACTAGAATATCAGCACCATAAAAACAGAATTTTTGCCTGTATTTTGTCATACTGTATTTATTTTTCAGAGACTCTATTCTCAGTACCTAAAACCTTGCTGGGCAAATGATAAGGACTCAGTATACATTTGTTGAATACAAGACTACTCTGAAGTCTTTTCATAGAAAAATAAAATCCCTGATTCCTTTATTTTCAACATTTTTAACCTATGTGGATAAAACCCTATGTTCCAGGAAAGTAAATTTTCACATGAAATTCTATTAAGAAGGAAAATTGTAATTGTCACTATCATTAAACAACAGTCTGAGTTTACATCCACAACAGATTTGATAAGAGAAACAGACCCTGGTTCCAGGCCCTTTTCTTTAAACCTTGGACATCTAGAAAAAGTTGTGATATTCTTTTCTTATTCATTTATTCATAGATATGAATGTGAAATAATGTTGTTATCCCTCCTATCTTATTTAAATACGAAAAAGAGAACCCATATGCAAAATACATTAAATACCTTCTAAGCATACTTATACACCCAAAGTTATAGTAATATTATTCTAGAGGGTACTTATTTGGAGGAAGGTGAATGAGAGATGAAGGAAAAAAAATGTAAAACTGGAAAACTTGCTTAGCTAACAATAAT
This sequence comes from Panthera pardus, assembly GCF_024362965.1. Classification (NCBI taxonomy): domain Eukaryota; kingdom Metazoa; phylum Chordata; class Mammalia; order Carnivora; family Felidae; genus Panthera; species Panthera pardus. The sequence continues at coordinate 86,822,260 of NW_026526655.1, forward strand.
AAGAATCACAAGAATGATGAGGATGATAAACTCAACCCTCTGTAGCAGTTTAAGAGAGAGAGGGAGAGGGATGCCTGGGTGGCTCAGTCAGTTAAGCATCTGACTCTTGATTTCGACTCAGGTCATTATTTCAGGATTTGTGGTATCAGATACAACCCCAAGTCGGGCTCCATGATGACAGTGTGGAGCCTGCTTGGGATTTTCTCTCTCTCCCTCTCTCTCTGCCCCTCCCCAGGTCAAGAGAAAGAGAGAGAGAACAAGCTAGGAAGGGGCAGAGAGAGAGAGAGGGAGAGGGAGAATCCCAAGCAGGATCTGCACTGTCAGCGTGGAGCTTGATGAGGGTCTCAAACTCATAAACTGCAAGAACATGACCTGAGCCAAAACCAAGAGTTGGATGCTCAACCGACTGACCCACCCAGGTGCCCCAAATAGATGAACATTTTAAAACAGAGAGAGAGGGAGAAAGAGAGAGATTGGTTGAGGGGCAGGTGCTGAAGTTCCTGGAGAAGCTGATTCTGGCCTAGCATATGGCTGAGATCACAGACCCCTAAACCAGCACCATCCACATAGGTAATTATAAATATTCTAGTAATCACATCAAAAAAGAAAGAGCAGACATTAATTTTAATAATATATTTTATTTAATTCAGTCTAAAGTATTATCATTTCTCCCTGCAATCAATCTAAAAATTATTAACGAGATATTTTAAATTCTTTTTCTTGTGCCAAGTCTTTGAAATCTGGTGTGTCTGTCACACCTAGAGGCAGTGCATCTCAATTCAGACTGTAATATTTCGAACGCTCAGTCACCACACGTGGCCAGTGATGGCCACACTGGACAGTGCAGTTCTTGAGCAAGCCTCTGGGTGTCATGTCTGAACACGGACATGTATCAGTACAGAGAGAACTCCCTGAAGTGCATGCGTGGGGCGTTGCTGCGGTTGTATGGTGGCCTGACTGAGAGATGACCTCACCACAATAGCAGGCAGGGATGTGTCAGAAGAGGTAGCTTTCACCTGCAAAGCCATGTGCCCGGGACAGAAATCAGAGCCACCAAAACAAGAGACTTTTTCTGATGTGAGTTGTATTTTCAGTTCTTTCTTCACCTGGATGCATGTCAGCGTCTCAGTAGGACAATTTGTATGGGGGTGCAGAGCGATTCATTACAGATGACAATTAGGAAAAAATCAAGACGACTCACTGTATCTCAAGTTGATAGAATAGGTCAAATGAGTTAAGTCCTCTTCTTTTATCTGCAATAATTAGACTTCTGAATTTTAGGAGGCCTATTTTGTAGTAGGCTGCCTGTGAAACATGCTAGTTTTCTCCCCAACCAGTTTTACAGCCAAACCCCCAAATATATCTGGAAGGTGTGAATGATTTAGCTATAGGTCCTCAGGGGCTAGGTGTTTGAAGTTTATAATCTGTGCTCAGGACGGTTATAATAGTTTCAAAGTGGAAATATTTACTTAAACGTCCTAGTAAACATAATTTTATTTTTGAAAACTCATGGAAAAATATAAAATTTAAATCCTCACAAAGGGTCAGTTTCAGATGACCTGTTTTAATATAGGAAATACTGTGTAGGCACTGTCTGGTTTACAGCATATTCCCCAAATCATGCTTTTGGTCTGGGGAGAAAAGTTGGAGACACACACATTCAGACGTAGTATATACTTAACTACAGAAGAAATTGGTTTTGTTCAGTTTGAGGTTTGGTTTTGCTCTTAATTGCCATATATTTAGCTGACTTGACTGCACAATGATTTGAATAGACTACTGATTTTACTTGTATGCCATTTCCCAGTATGGGAATCAATTCACATAGTCTCAGCCAAAAATTATTCAAACTCAGAAGTGCATATGTCTCCCAACTTTTACATCAAACACACACACACACACACACACACACACACACACACACACACACACCGGAACCCATATCATTCTATGGGCCAAGTGAGCTATATTGTGCCATAAACCCTAGAATTTAATAATAAACCAATCCATCATGACATTGAATACAAACAAAGCAATTCTGAGAAAGCAGTTTGGCTAGTTGAATAATAAAAAAACATCCATTTCTAATAAGTTTATGAAACCCCAAGCAGTTATCAAAACCAAAGCCATATTCACCTTAATTTTCAGCTGAAGCTTTTAGGTTCAACTTTATTTTTCCCCCAAATGATTTTGTTCTTATTGAAAATAATCATCAGGTATCATTTAAAAATGTTCACCTTTAAAAGTCCTTTAAAAAGTTAAATACCAACAGAATTCCACTTTAATTTTAAAAACAGGATCATGTCCTAAATATAATGCGTGGGATAGAAATATTGCTAGGAAAAAAAAAGAAAAAAAAAAAAGAAAACTGGCTCCTATTTCCCTTGAAATTTTTAGTGTGCATATATGTACTTAAGATATAAACTATATAGCAATTGACACTGTGAAGCAATACATAATCAAACAAGACACTGTGAAGCAGATTGCAAACTTCCCTCGATCATATTTCCCAGCTTTAAGGAAGCAAAGGTCTAATAAACATGAACTTGAACTACAATGAACATACTCAAATCATCTTTCAAAAATAGGTATTTACAACAACAAAGTAGTACTGTAATGGCAAAGATAGATGAACTAAGCTTAGATCTGTGTAATATAAAAAAGGAAACTGATTATATAGTACAAATAATTTTGCTGTAATATGACAGCCTAATGACTTAAGTGCCCAATATCGTCATTATGGTTCTGAACCCCTTGTGCATTAGCCATAAAGACTCAATATAACTACTATATAATTCATATTTTTCTACGAAAATCTTGTTCTTCTTTTAAAATAGTTGCATCTATAAGATCTGTAAGCCTAAATGGAAAAAGTTAATAACTTGAATTATGTATTATGTCTATGATGTGACGTGAAGGTTTTCTCCAGGAAGTTTCTAACCAGTCTTTTTGATGGAGAAAAACAATAGTTTTGGACATTTGGGTTTATTTTAAAGTTTTTTTTGATCTAGTAAGAAATGCCTATTTTGTTATATATTAATTTATGGTGTATATAAATCTCTGAACAATGTATAGTCCAAAGCTAACTACTGTTACCTATCTGATCAACTCATCTTAATCTCACGGGAAAGAACAAATAGTTGAAAGTCTAGCAAGTATTTAAAATGTTTATCTTTACTTGGTATTTTCCATCCATGTAGCTATTTTTAACCTTTTTTTTTTCCAGGCAGGGTAAATGAATGGTATAGAATAATGATCAAACAAAAGACTGCAAAAGAAATCATGGAATTGAACAGTATGATGAGGCATTATTTCAAGTTTTCAGATCCTCTCTTCCTTGGATCCCCAAGTCTTTATGTGTGTTAGAAATCTCTCCTCTCATATTGTAATACGAAGGAAAGCGGTGCTTAAAGTGTAGCAAACGTAGGTGTTTTCAGGCCACGAAGACATGTATCACGAAGCTATTTTTCTAAGAGATGCTGAGAAACATGACAAATTAAAGATGTTATTATCTTGTATTTTCTTCTTTTAACGTTTGTAAGGGAGCAGCTGTGCCCAATTCTTAGTGTAAAAGGAAAACCGTATCAATTTTACTCATTTTTGCGTTTGGAATGAACATGTGATGAGAAGTACATTTTGCCATTACCGAATCGGGAGATGTGACAATAATTGTAATGGGTGTTGTTTCATCTACCTGCTAAACTGGTTCTCCTTGCTCAAAATATGGTGTTGTGGGGTGGCATCAACCATCTGGCAGCACAGAATGAGAGCTTTACAAAGAAACTTCTTGGATGTCTAAAAATGACGTGAGGGTAGACAAGCCCCTCAAGGGTGTCTGCACAGATGCAAATCACTTACATTTGCAAATGTGTGCAAGAAAGACAGGATGGAATTACCCAGCAAATGGCTCCCCTCAATTACCTGCTTTGTGCCTGAATATGCTTGATTTATGAGTATAGGACTAAGAGTCAGGAACTTGAAGAACTACACCAGAAGACAAAACCCATCACGTAAAATACTCTCTTCCACTAATACTCAAAACACAATGTAGGAATACTTGGACAAATATATATGCTGGATTTATACAACTAACTCTTTTCCCTCAAAAGCTGAAATTGAAAAAAAAATTCAATTCAATCTGTCTTTTCCATGAGTCTTGAGAAACTGCATTGTTTTGAAAAAAAAAGTTGGCTTGATTTTCACAATTTTAAAAAAATGGATATGTAAAGAATAAGATTGTGCCCATAAAAGCCAATTGTTTCCAAACTGCACTGTATTGTTTGGCCCAAATAATTTGTCCTCCTATATGGAAGTAGGGAACCATGACAGACTGAAAATAACCATAGCCAATCAAAATAAAATTTCCTCTCTGAAATAACTTTATCATCCTGGGGATATTTGCTAAGATCCCAAGCAACTCCCCGCCTGCCCAGCCCCAGCCGGTGTGACAAATACAAACTACAAAGGTAGCAACACAACAAAACCCATTTTTGGAATGAGGAGAAATAAAGAGAGAATTCAGTTTCTATGTTGTCAATGCCGTTCAAGGAACTGGACTGTTGACTGGCAAACATGGGTGTCTGTTAAATAGAGCCCTAAAGAGAGACACCAAGCATTCAAGGCATGTGAAGGATTTTCTATCTTCTTCGCAGAAGGAACTGGAGAGTTGATGTGAGTTTGGGCTTCTGAAAGTTGTCATACCTAAGCACAAATGGAGATAGTGAAGCTAATGAAAAATGTCACTATTGCTAATATAACAAAAGGTGGCCATTACTTAATTTTTTTGTGCTGAGATGTCAAAAAGTAGTGATGGGAAGAAAAACATATTTATACTTTTTCTCACTTGCTTAGCGTCTAAAAAGGTAATTACATTTTCAAACATTTTATGCGTTTTTATACGTAACATATCAGCATAGCTTTCTGCTAAAAAAAAAGTGTAAATGAGGATTTTTAAAATACTGTGTCAGTCACACCCTAAAAATGCAGATATCAACACAATGAAGAGGAAAGACATCAGTGACTATTATTATTCATAATATCTCAGAGTAAAGACTCTAACAATTACTTATGATTCTAGGACTGTAGACTTCTTATTACCAAGACCCTTGCTTTTCTCTGATTTAGTCACCTTGGTAAAAATACTGTGGGATTTTGATCCAGCCCTGGAAATGAGAGGCAGTTGCAAAAACCAGCTCAAGACTGACAGTAACAACCCGCTATTCCTTCTTTCCTCCTTCCTCTCTCTCTCCTGTTTCATCTTGGATCTTTTGGCTAGTGCTCATGAAGGTATACTTAAGAATGCCAATGGAAAGCTGCTGAAGAACAAAAATAGAAAATTGTCAAGGAGGAAAGAAATTGGGGAAAAGGAAAGAATATAGCAGTGGGTTAAAGAGGGGTCCAGGAGAACCATTTTGAGTTAATGGTGGGAGAAAGGCTGTCCATCTCAACATTTTGAAGGTAAAACGTGTTCATTAACCTAAAGACCTATCTGAAAAGAATGGTTTTTAAAATGTTTGAAAAAGTAAAACTTGTTATAATAAATACTTGATTGTGAAAAGGACATCAATGCTTTATAGGAAATGAAAAGGATTTCCTTATAAGAGAAAGAAAATTATCCAATAAAAGGTTTTAAGTTGATGTGGAAATCTAAAGACAATCAATAGGATTTTGACATGTTGACTACCTATTGTAAAGGGGAAAAGAAATTATGAAACACTATGAGGGTGCAGCCTATGATAGAAATCTCTAGAAATGCCACAGTCCTCCAAAACACACTTCTTGAGATGTTTTGATAATTAGCCAGTAAGGAAGCAAAACTAGCCTTGATTATGTCATTTCCACCGTAACAGAAGTTGTCTTGCCTAGAAATTGTCATATAAATTTCTGTTATTTACATTTAGAAATATAAATACCTTGTCTGGAAAGACTTAGCATAGCTTTCTAAACTTATACAAATATATAGAGAATTATTAAGTTATTTATTTTTGCTTTTTATGTTTGCTATATTAATAAACATTCATTTTAGGTTATGTTGTTGTATGTCCTCCATAACTAACGCAATTTGTTCTGTTTACAAAAATTTTAAACTCCATTTTCTACAAAAATTATTATAATTTCAGTCTATTCTTTATTTCTATCAAATTATATCTAACTTACTAGTCCACCATTAAAGTAAATATAATTAAAGAAATTATCACTGACCTTGATTCCTCTCACATCAATTTAATAAATTTAAAGAGGTTATTCAACCTTTTCTGATAGGAAAATAGCCTTCACTTCCAAGACTAGAAGTTCCAGCTAGGCTGGCCTTGACTGTCATCAGTCTCACCAAATCAAAGCTAAATCAGTGGTTTTGATTAAAATATAATTACGTTTATAGGCATTCCAAGAACCATAAGTCACTTTAAAATCTTGTTTTCTGGAAAAAGCGTGAGACATGTAGGTGAAAGTAGAATTGCGCTGTGGAAGGGAGATGTCTTCATGAACAGGACAGGGAAGTGTGTGAGTTTCTGCCAGGTCTACCCATCACGGAATGAAATGCAGAGCAAGGGAGCTCATTCTAATTTTTCCCAGACACTTGACAGCTATGTGACACTGTGGAAATGAATGTGCCTGTGATGGCTTTTTAATGTGTCAACCTCACTAGGCTGAACTACAGGCCCTAGTTATTCAATCACACCCTAATCTAGGTGCTGCCATGAAGGGATTTTGCAGAGGAAATTAAAGTCTCTAATCAGTAGACTTTAAGTTAATCAGAAGTGAGCTCTTTAAAAGAGGGTTGATGCCTTCTTTGAGGTCAGAGATTCCAAATAGCTCCTGCTTGAGGAACTCCAGTCTGGACCTGATTTCCCCTGACTGCCTGCCCTATGGATTGCAGACTTGCTGAGCCAGCCCCACAATCATTCCTTGTTATCTCTCTCTAGCTGGCTGTCTGTGCATCTGTCCGCCACTCTGCCCATCCTTCCTACTAGTAGTGGTTCTGTTCTGCTTCTCTGATTGAACTCTAACTTATACAGTACCTTTTTGGTCTAACTTTTGCCTTTTGTAAAAGTAAAAAGTTGGTTAGGTATAATCTCAGTTACCTTGCAACCTTCAGTGCACATGACTGTGATTTTAGGGTCCACTTTCTCTTACATGTGGACATTTTTAAAGAAAGTAAGCTACTCTCTTTTGTTCACAACTATATCTCCAGTGCATACAGTGTCTAACATATTGCATAAATGGCTGGATGGATGGACTGGACTAGACTGTGGGAATGTGAAGTATATCTAACTTTCAGTGAAGATTTGGGTTTTTGTATCATTGTCTATGCAGGAGATTTAACAGGAGCTATTTCTTCTTTGCAGGCTTTTAAGCTTTCCAAGTGTTTTTCCAAAGTTAAAAACTTTAAGCTGTCATTTTTATAAAGGAAAACTTCCACTACCAAGCAAAACAGAAAACCAAAATAAATAAAATAAAATAAAATGAAATGAAATAAAATAAAATAAAATAAAATAAAATAAAATAAAATAAAATAATAAACCAACCAAACAAAAAACACGCAAGCAAGCAACAAAAATCCTTGGCAGAATGGAGATGATGAGTCAACTCCTCAACGCAATTTATATTATGCGCTTTACCACAACCATATTTACATTTCATGTGCACCTACCTGCACACAGTCCGTTTTTAGTGGTGAACTTCTAGTCCTATCGGAGCCAGTATAAATGCCCATTTGTTCGATGTACTATGTTGGCACCCCAAAGGAGAATTATATTTACAGGCAATTTCAGAAGAAGAATTAATTAACATCTTTTTTTTTTACATATATTGTAATTTTCTTTACAGATAAAGTTACTCTAGGCCATGCTGAAGAAAGGTGACATTAAAAATAATTTTTTGTCAATTTAAAATTTTTCCCAGTGAATTTCTTACATTTGTAGATACAGTCCATTACTTTAGTTTGCTTCTTTTTAATAATGGTAGAAAGAACACATTTCTCTAATGGCAGCAAAAATAAATTCATGTTAGCCCTTATATCATTTAGCCCAAATGAGGGAATGCTACATATCTGTATTCCCTCGGGCTTCCTCTAAATTCAGGGAAATGAAGATCTTACACCACAATTCATTGACCTACAGGTGTGCCAAAGTGAAAGAGTACTCTTACAAGACAACTTAGAACTAAATGCTCAAGGATTTTAATGTAAAGGTGGGCTTGAGTCTTCTAGACTCACTAAGGTATTTTGAAATCAGAAGAAAGAGCTAATGTCTTTCTTCAGATTAAAGGGAAACTTTCATGGAAGAAGGGGCTTCTATCACAGGGCTGATGTTAAGTGTTTTAACTATGCTTTGTGTGTCTGTTCCCCTCTGTCAAAGATGGTGGACATACTCCAGGAGTTGCCAACCCTTCTGCCCCTGCAGTATAGTCCCCTTTCCCTGAATCATGGCACAAATCAGATAATCACCTGAGGCCATCTGTGCTCTGGGTTCCTTTCATAAATGTCCTCCAAAATGGCAATATTTCATCTTTCTCCTCATTCTCTCATTTCATTTTTGTCAATTAGAGGAGAAATTACACATATATGTTACTTAGAAAGGATCAAAATTTAGGTAAGATCTTCCCAGAAAACTGCATCACTTCTTGGATGAAATACAACTGAGAGAAAATAAATGAGAGTAAAGAGAATAATGACCCTAATGCAATTGCCATATCAAACAACAGATCACAATTTTTGTTTCATTTCTAAGGTCTGGTTAGTATACAATAAGGATTATTATTTAACAGTATTCAAGTACTTTGTGTTCTACCCATTTACATTGTAGCTTTTTGATGAAAAACTATATTTTCGGTGTCTAGATTTACATTGCTTTGAGACATATGTCATTCATGCCTTCATGTATGGAGAGGATAAAGTAAAATTAATAAAACTAGGAGTATGTATTTTAATCATTATGTATCTAGATATATATGTATATATGTACATATATATGTATATATATATGTATATGTATATATGTATATATATTCACTTGTATATCAAAGTGAATTTCAAGAACCACTGGCTCAGTTGTGATCATGTGACATTTGGCATCACGTACCACCCATATCGCAAGATGTCGCTCATTTATCAAGCTAAAATTTGTTAGAAATGTTTGTTTGTCTTGTGGAACACTTGCAGAATAAGTTACTTGCAAGCCAGTGTTTTTACTGTTACATGTACTGTCATAGTAGTCACATGACCAAGCAGGTAAAATTTGAGGGAGAAAACTGAGGTGAACAGACCTAAGAGTTTCAAATCTGAGCAGAGAAGAGCCAAATACTCATAAGCACAGCATAGCAGGCACTTTTAAGGTATATTCCCTTTAAATAAGTCCATCCTTTGTAATAATGCCTTATTTTTACATTTTTCTGAATTTAGAAACAGGCATGGATTTATTGTGAAAAATTTAGAAGATACAGAAAGAACATAGAATACAACAATAAAATAAACCAAAGGTAATGTTATTACTTAGAGGTAACCACTGTTGCTATTGCTACTTTGGTCTATTTTTCTTTTATATCCTATATTCATTCACATGTTGAACAGATAGTTACCGAGCCCTTACTTTGTGCAGGAATATATCTGTGAACAAACAGACGAGGCTCCTGCTTTCATACTTTTCTTTTCTCTCTCTCTCCTCTCTTTTTTTTAAGAGAGGAGAGAGAGAGAGACAAACAGAGAGAGAGAGAGTGTGTGCACCCATGCGTGCATGAGCAAGCAAGTGTGCCTGCAAGCAAGGGACGGGCAGAGGGAGAGGGAGAAAGAGAATCTCAAGCAGGCTCCACACCCAGTGCGGAGCTCATTCAGGGCTGGATCCCACAACTGTGAGATCATGACCTGAGCTGAAATCAAGAGTTGGAGGCTTAACTGACTGAGCCACCTAGGTGTCCCGCTGCTTTCATACTTCCTACCAAACAAGTTATGTAGCCTGTTTTTTTTCCCTGCACTTCATATTACACTATGCACAATAATTCTGTGATTATTCTTTGAAAACAAAAATGTTCATGACTACATCATACCATCATATGAATGCACTAGGACTTATTTAACAAGTGCCCACTGTTGGGAGTTGGATTATTTAATTTTTTTCACTGAGCTCAACAGCACTTTAACTCAGACTTCTAGATTGTTGTTATTATTTCCTTTGAACAGATTTCTAGAACTGAAATTTAGTTTGGAGAGCACAAATTTTTAAGGCTCTCTTTAGCTACTTGTTAAACTGATATCTATCTTAATGATTTTAGTTGACAAAATTCAGAGTTCTTAACAGATATAAGAAGTCCATTTTCCACTGTTAAGGGCCTAAAGAACTTTCAGAGTATTCTTTCCCATGGCCTATGATCACCACTCTTTCAATAGGAATATTGCTTTCTGAACACATTGCTGGTAGTGCTTCAAGAGTTTGTGTGCAGGTCTCCAGAGCAGACAGAGTCCTTTGAGAAACTTACTGGAAAATCAAGGTTGAAGCTCTGGTCATATTTAGTCATTTCCATGTAGACTCTTGCTGTTCTTGGCTGTTATGGCTATAGTGGTGGTGGCATGCTCTCTATTGCTTTAATTTTTTAGTTCCTTGATTATATGTGTATTTTAAGATTTTTCTCATTAATTATTTGTGTCCTTTGGAATGGCATGAAAATTATTCTTTAGGAAATTGATATCACTCATCAGTAAACTTTTAGACTTGCAACATTTTTGAAGCAGATTTTGAGGGAGAATACTTAGCTATTCTACCTTTTCCTTAGTTATTTTAGTTAATTTTTCCAAAATAACCTATTTCATTGGTTTCCCATCTATCATAATAAAATTTTGTATACTGTCTTGAAATTTAACTTCTTTTGTAATAGCTTCACATTTTAAATTTTAGTTAGTTGTGCTTCATGTTCTTTTTAATTAGATTTTTAAGTTATTTTTATTTCATTTTTAATAAGATTATTTTCCAAAGAACTGCCCTTCAGTTCAATAATGATTTTTTTTCTTGTTTTCTAATCAATTCTTTTTCTTAATTTTATCACTTCTAACTTAAGGTTTCTCTTGTTATATTTAGTCATTTTTAAAATTTGTCTTGAGTTAAATACAAACTCATTTTACTTCCTTTTTAATATTAAAAATGCTTAATGCTATGCATTTGCCTCTTAATATATCTTTGGTTGCATACTATTAAATTTGATATTTATTGGACTCTTCCTCAAGACCAAAGCAATTGAAGGAAATGTTATTTTAATTAACAAGTGACTTGGGGCATTTTGTTTAGTATCTTGTTATGAATTTCAATTGTTATACATTTTATTACAATTATTATACATTTATACATTCAGATCACATTTCTTTATCATTTCTGCATTTGGGATTTAGAAGAAATCTCTTTGTGGCTTTATGTTGTTGATTATAATAAATATCATGTGGGATAATTAAAAATATGTAGTGTCTGTACTTGAGGTACAAAATTTGATACATAGTTATTAATCAACAATACATAATATGTAAAATATGTTTTTACCTCAACTATAACTTATGAATATTTATTTAAGGTTAATTTCATATTTTAATACTAAATATTTGTACATATGCCTATTTCTAAGCAGGAATTGTTACATGAAAGTAGTAACTTATTTGGGAACTTAAAAATTAGTGTTTAAAAAATATAATTAGAAGATAACAAACTTCATAATAAGTTCATAAAATAATCTCACTAATTTTAAAAATTATATTACGTTCTAAGATTTTGTTTTTACTTTTCAACTCACCATCTGTTAATTCAATAAATGCTAGAGTTTAATTTTTATTATCATATATTACTTTCTAAATCAACTTTCCTTGACATCTGTGCTTTTTCCATCTGTCAATATGGCCCTTAAAATTTATTTTTATATACTATATACATATACACATGTATTTATATCTGTATAAAGATCTTTTTACCTTTCAAAACACATGTACAACAATCACTTACCAATACAATTATTTATACATATTAACAAGTAAAACTTAAAGAAAGGCAAGAGAAACTAAAAAAAATCGTACAAAGCTTAAAAGATGCAACATGTGTTTTGTTTCAGGCTGCTTCAGTTATATTCTGGGATGCTAAACTAAAGTATTTGTTTTTCTTCCTCTGTGAACGAATATAAAATTATTCTTAATATATAGGGTGTTTGAAAGATGAGAAATAAGAAAATACATGCTATGCGCTTAGAACAGCACATGACACTTCTGAAATTTATACTTTTTAAATTAACATTGATGTTAACATGCAAAGATTGATTAAAAAAAATTTCCCCTGTAGGAAGAAGATGCTTTAGGTTTTTGGAAATGAATTTAGCCATATTACTTTATATCTTTGTTTACTTCATATCATTACCTAAAATATTTCATTTTAATACATAAAACAACGGAAAATTCAAAATTATTATTGCATTTATAATTATTCTAAATTTTTCTCCAACCCCCAATTGATTTGTCACTCTGTGGTTTATATTTTTACCATTTTGTTTTTAAAATTAAGTAAGTCATATGGACTGTTAGGTTTATTTGGTCTAATAGACATCTTTACTCTGAATAACTAACATTTCAAGATCACATACTATAATCTAGACACTATTCTAAGCACTTTCAGGGAAGAGGTGATTTAGTCCTCACTGCAAATCTATGAGAAAACGTTACCCGAGTCACACAGATGGTACTGGCCAGGCCATGAGTTACACCAAGGCCATTTGGCTCCAGCATCAACACTTTTCCTTACGAAACTGTAGCTGAGTAACCAGGTGAGCTACCCCCATCTGGATCTACAGGTGGCCCGTGCAGGGCTCTAGGTAATTTAACACTGTTTTTATTACTGAAAAGTAACAGATCTTCATTCTTAGGGCCAACTGAGAAATTATTTCATCTTCTAGAACATAGAGGATAAAAAATACACCAGGACCTCAAGCTTGGGCATTTTCACTTATTAAATCCCCTTAACTCTTGGTGGACCATGGCCCATGGCACTATTTAACCTACTCTATAGATGGAAGATTGTCTTTAATATGAATGAAAAATTTCTGATAAATACAATGTGAGATATAAATATAAGTGTGAGAAAAATATTTTGTCAAAAGCATATCTTACTAGTCACCACTGTATTCATTTTGTTGATCAAATCAAGCAGGTATATTTTATTAATATTCCATGTGTAAATTCATCTTTAAATTAAATCTTCTTGGTAGAGAATAGGAAATACATACTTAAAATATGACCATAAACACTCTTCATCAATGTAGAATTGATAACATTTGGAACCTCTTTAACTTCAGTGCTTCAAACAGTGCATACACAAGGCAACTTCTCAATAAACACCTGTGATGTGAATGTGTGAACTGACTGCTTTCTCCCACTTCTCTAGCTTTTTAGATTTTAGGTCATCTTTGCTTGGACCTCAAATATAGATCCTAGCTTTTTAGAGCCCGTTTTGTCTTCCCTCGGTCCCAGATATAGATTATTCTGAACTGAGTTATTCCAGCTATATTATGAACATATAATACAGACAAATTATTAATCCCTCTACATTAAGAACGTAACACAAACACTTGGAGGAGTCTTGTTCTAAATAACTTGTCTCTTTGTTGGTCTTCCGAGTTGACAGGCCAATCTGTTTGGACCTACATCCCTTTCTTTTATTCTCAAGCTATGTAAGTCCTTTTCTTTCTATGTGTTCAGCGGAAGACGAGCAAAGCTTAAGAGTAGATGAGGAGCTTAGCTCCACTGTTAGGATCTCCAACTAAATAAACAAACAAACCGATATAGAGTGGTGGCTGATCAAGCTGTTTTCCTAGTCAAAAAAAGCACATCTCTGGTTGTTTGAGTATTAGATTCTGATTTTACCCCATTACTCTTCCAAACATATTTAAAAGGTAAAAGTATCTTCATATGATTGATTCACTCCTGATTTATAATAAACTTGACCCGGTAGTGAAAAACTAGTAGAAGACTGAGTGGAAAAAAGAACTTCAACTAATTCCCAACTTTCTTGACAAGCCCTTAAAATAGCAGTTTTATTTAGTATTTGAGCCTGAAGTCTAGGTATCAATTACTAACAAATAAGAGGCCTCAGGGCTTCTCAATGACAGTGATTACAAAGGAAGGCTTCTGGAACATTCTTTCCACCCAACTTTGAAAGGATCAATTTATTCCTTTTTTAGTTTATTCCATGTCAAAATGCTAATAAGTAATTTCTTTTCAGTTAAATTCCTGCAACTTCATTGAACTTTATAATTCCATATTCTAGTGCCAACATTGAACCCTCTCAATATGACTATCCAAGTTATGTAATTATACCAGTTAGCTGAGTTTTCTGCTCTCTTCTGAAGCAAGGCAAACACACTAAAGCATGTGTTGAATCAGATTTGGCATGAGGAGTCTGTCTCTAGAAACAAAGAAATGGACCCTATCCTCATTATCTCTTTTATGATTGGATAAATTTGTTTTCACTAAGTAACCTAATCTGATATATTTAGGTCAATTGTAATCAAGACTTTTATAAATGGAAACAAAAGAGGACAACCATCTGACTCAGTTGAGGAAGATTACTGTCTTCTATAAGTCATTCAATATACTATTTGCTCTCCCTAAATCCCAAGGAATTTTTATAAATATGTTCATCTTTAAAGATTTCAATCATTTATCTCTAAAGTATCCTTTTCCAAATTAGGAGGACTCTTCAAAATAATATGGCAGAAAATAAAATACTTGTACTAATGTTATTATTAACACTTACTGAGTGCTCACATTGTGCTCACATGTGCTATAAACATCATATACGTGATCTAATTTATGCTTCCAAACAACTCTGTGAGGTAGGTACTATTATTATTGACATTTTCAAGATTATAAAACAGAATATAAGTGAGGTTAAGTGACAGGCTCAAAGTTTTTTGAGCTAGCAAGTAGCTGAAACCTTCACCCTCACTCTAGAACATAGGGTCTCACAGAACAATGGTTATGACTCCAAGCTGTGGTGTCAAAATGCTCGGTTTTGAACTCCCAATTCTGCCAATTCTTAGCTGTGAAACCTTGAGCACAATGATTAACCTGTCAGTGCCTCATTTACCCAATAGACACAAAGAGGCTGATAATAATACCTCTGTACCTCATAGGGTTATTGACAGGGTTAAGTAAGAGAACATGCACGCTGCTTAGAACACAGCCTGCAGCCTGGTAAGCACTCCAACAAAACACCAGCTCTTTCTATGCCATGCTTCTGTGGCATAGGAGACACGAGAGCTTTGTTCTTACAATACTGTTCATAAATCTGGCCCCCAAGTAATGGCCCTTGAATGAGAATCAAATGATTATCTTCATGCCAAATATTTGTATAATGGGAAAGCTTATGTTTATTTCAAATTTTACCACATCGTCCAAATATTTTCTTATAATGAACACTAGTCATTAATTAAGTTATAGGAAGGAATGATACAAGATTAGAAATCCACAGAACCTTTGTGAGAGGAGTACGCGCATCTCCTTTTTGGCTCTCCCTCCCACTCTCCCGTGATCAAATGAGCCCTATCATCTGAGTTTGCTAGGGCATTGAGAAAAGCCATCGAAAGGGGCCACAGTTGGGGATTTTTCCTACAAGGGTGCACCTCAGCACACAGAACGTTGCACATGCATCTTTTACATACTTATCCTTAAACTGTTTATCTGGCGCATCGACAGGCAGCTGGTGGAACAAATAGGAAATCCTAGGAAGCACATTCATTTTTAAAGTGTTAATGCGCCCAATCCAAGAGACAGTAATGTGCTTCCATCCGTTAAGATCCCCTTTAATGTTTCGGATTGGAAGGCCATAATCTAAATGAAATGCATTATCCAACCTGGAAGGTATTCCACATCCTAAATATTTAATTGATTTCTCCATCAGGGGAAGATGAGCCTACACAATAAGCAGATCCTATCTATATCTAAGTGTCCGATTAATAGTGCCTCTAATTTAGGGTAATTTAGGAGTTTACAACTTATAAAATGGCTATTTCTTCCACATTCCTCCCAAAGTACCAGGAGGATTGTGTCTGGATTAATTGCAAACAGCAGACAATCCTCTGTGTATAATGAAAACTCAGAGTCAGCATCATCCAGCCATGCACCTAGAATTTGAGATCTCATCTGAATATTTTTCACAAGGGGCTTCACATCCAAAGTAAATTGAGGTGGCAAAGGAGGAAAGTTCTAATTGTTGCATCTCCCTATTAAAAAAGTTTAACAAGTCAAGTTTATTCCTGCTGATTTTTACTTAGTTGGGTCTTAGCTAACTGAGTGAGGAAGATAAATCAAGCCACTTGCAGATTTTCCTAATGGTGCAAAGTTTGGCACCCTGAGGACTGTGGAAATGTCTATTGCTACACTTGTAAAGAAGAGAAGTGGAACAAGACTGTGGGTGGCTGGATCCATATGAGTGATTTATTACTCCCAAATCTACTTAGTCATTTCCGGATAAGCACTTAAGTGCCAAAGTTTATGGTCATTTTCTGTTGAAGAAAAGAACAGGGCGCATTTTAACATATAAAACCGATATACCATTTGGAGAAATCAGCATTTTTTTCTGAGTTTACCAACAAACTGTCAAACTGGAGTGCATACATGTAAAGGTGTCATTGAACTTCACCTAAATATGTTTATTTCTGATTTTATGGGGTCCTTTCAATTCTACTTGATTTTACGGGAAAAAATTGGCTCCTGTTAAATTTTATTTAGGGATTGGAGGTCTGAAACTAAATAAGTTAAAAATCTAGTGGCATATCGGGTATATAATTTTTTAATGTTAAATTTACCTTTTCTGTGGCAGCTTTTCTCTACATTCTTGAAGAGCCACTTTGTAGACAGCTTAATTTTTGTTCAAATACAAATTAAATCAATTTTCTGGGGAAAAATAATCAGGATAGCTCCTGTTCTCTACAACAAAGAAAATACATTTGTAGACATATTCTGGAAATTTAAATCCCTCAATGCTCTTTTGAGCCAGTCCAAGGAGATTTGAAGACTGACATTTTGTACTTTGCTATTCCCGAGAGGCATATGTATGATCATCTTTACTGAGGTTTGTTCCCATCCCTGCTGAATTAATATGCATTTTCGTTAACTAATCTTGAAACAACAGGAATAAAGTTTATCCAGGTCTTTTATACCTCAGAGAACAAAACAAATACTACAAATCTTTAGAGAGAAAGGATATACAAAAGGGCTTGAGGTGAATATTTCAAAGCAAATACTCTTTAAATGATGTGCAAATTATTTCAGCTCTTGAGCATGATTTATGAAAGGGGATTAGCCCACTGAAATAAGAACCAAGTTTAAACTGTTGGGTTTCAAAGTCAAAGATGAGAAGTGGTTACAAGAAAAGGAAAGAGAAAGGCGATCATAATTTAGAGGAGGGATTCATTTTAGTTTTTCTCCTTAACTGACTCACCTTAAATTGTCACCCATTGTTGTTCTTAACTGCAGTAGAAAATATTGCATTTCTCCTCAATTTTCTATAAACTTAAGCATGTAATAATTAAGAAATGATACTAGAATTTATATTTCAGCAATAAGGTCTCTCCTTGCTGTGTATTAAACATAATCACAAACTGTGTTAAACATAACTATTCAAGCTGGAAAGGATAGCTCCTAAGAACCTTGAGTCAGAGAACATTTTTTTTCAATTCACAAGTCACATCTATAATAACACAACATAATACATTCTAGTATTCCAATATGCTCCTCAAGTAATAGTTAAAAGCTTCTTCTAAGACTTATGAAAATGATTGCTTTCATGTAATTGTAAAGATTATTAAGTGAGCTCACTCCTTATGATTCTATAATGACCCGCTGTTCTGGAAGGTAAAGGAAATTTTAATGATCCCACTCACATGTGATTAATGGCTAACACTTCTTGACTAAAATTCTGGATTTTGTTCAATAAAAATGAGTTAAGCAAAAATTCTGTGGATTCTCAGCCAACCCCTTCTGTGGAATCAGTTATACCCAGTTTAAAAAGAAAGCGTAGAACCTCAATAACAAACCCAGGTACTGACTAGGAAAAAAAAGAAGATTAATTATTCTTATTTAAGATGCCCTAGAGTAATAAAGCTAAATAGGTGAAGTGGATCCAGGCAGTACTAAAATTTTGAGGAAACTCTTTCAATCTGTTTCATTACTCTCCAATAATTTTTTAAGACTGAACATTTAGTGGCAAATATCTGAGGCAGATTCTTACGTAGAAAAGGATTATCATTTGCCCACCTCAGTTTTCATTTCTTAGAACAGATAGAGATGGGCATGAGGTAAAGATGCTTTTGTTGCAGAGACAGTCATTGTGAGCTCTTCCCAGAGAGTAAAATCTCATACTCCTAGAATGATGAATCAGACTTTATTTTGAATCTGTCCTTTAGTTTTCGATAACCAAATAGCCAGCCTACTTTTGTTTTCTTTGCAACGTTTCCTACCAATTTCACTAAGGTGCAGTTGGCAGGCCTTGATTATTTTGGCAGACACAATAGGTAGGTTTACTGTAGGAGTGAAACAGCTGAGCCCCAGCTCATTCAGAATTATGACATCTAACTTGAAAGACCGATGGGAAGTTCATTTAAGTACCCAAGAACAACATAAAAATAAAAGACATTCAAACAGTAAAATACTATTGTTCTTGCATTTGGAGAAGAGAAGTAACAAAAAGATGGCTATAGATGAGACTATATGTTCCCAGGAAAAGAGTCAAATGGAAAAATAAAGAGTAAATAGCATTGTGGATGGACTTTGTACATCAGCATATCCAGGGAATTCATGGATTACATCCAGGGAATTGTTTGGAGCTTTGCTTTCTTGGCTGTTTGTTTTAGTGAGGGTAGTTTCTTCTTGGCTTCATTTTTGTTATTGTTGTTTTGCTTGGCTAGAGCTGTTGATTTAGTTCATGACTTAGGTGTGGCATGGACAGAAGTCACAAGGAAAGTGTAAGTATTGGTTCTGTCTCAGTCTGTAGTCACCATTTGAAAGGGGTTGATGAGATTAAATAAATATTCGCCATCTAAGATCATCATGGCCACTATGACAATCATAAGCAGGGTTATTTTACACAAAGATAGACTAGATAGCTCTTCTATATATGAATAATTCTTATCAAAGTTTCAAAGACCAGTCTCTGGTTCTGGACCCTCAAAAATGTACTTAGAGAAATTTTTTTTTTTTGGTCATATGGGTAGTGTGCTTCTTAAACTTTAATGTGCATATGAATCAACTGTTTAAATGCAGATTCTGTTCAGTAGGTTTCAGGTGGGGCTTATGATTCTGCATCTCCCTAATAAGCTCCCAGACGGTGTTGTTGCTGCTGGTCCACAGACCATATTTTAAGTAGCAAACATCTAGTAGGATTCTGAAAGAATGAGATATTGGAAGCAAATTCTGTTGAACTTCTAGGCATCCTGATGTTTTTCAAAAACCACAGAAGCAGTGGGTATTTGGAAACTGCCAAGAATCCTTCCAATACATGTCAAGAAAATCTATCAATATCCCCTCAGAAAATTCTGGAAGCTTTTCCCTTCTCCATTCCCATTTGTTAGTTTCAGCCTTCATTGTGGCTTGACCCACTGTAACAGTTTCCTAATTTATCTCTTTATCTCTTATCTTTCACTCTTTTTTGTGTTATCTTTCTCTTTGCCTTTCCCCACATTTCCACCAAAAATTACTACTTTGCATATCCGATCTGTTCATGTCTCCTGCCTTCAGAAAAGTCTGTCACTAAGCTCCCATTGCTTACAGTATAAAATCTAAATTTCCTAGAAGTTCATGCAAGACCCTCTGCCAGTGTTCCCTGTTCATTTCCAACCTAGTCTCCACTCATTGCTCTAACGTTTTGTGCTCTCTAGACTCACTAATCCATTGCGGTTCTCCAACATGTTGTACTCTATAGTTCTTTCTTTCCTATCTAATATGTATCAATTTTATGTGTTCTCTGCCATTCCTCCCTTCTCAATCTAAAAAGTTTCACTGCAGTATTAAACTCCATGTACCCTTTATTTCCCTTTATTGGCTGCCTTCCCTTCCCTAGCTCTCTTCCCCCCATCTCCTCCAGGGATCAATTTCCCAAACTATTACCTACAATAATGTCCTTGTCTCAAGAACTGCTTCTTGAAAAACCAAAACTAAAACACCTATCAAGAGGTCAGTGCTGGGGTGTCTGACTGGCTCAGTCGGTAAAGCGCCTGATGGGCTTAGGTCATGATCTCATGGTTCATGGTTTTGAGCCCCACATCCAGCTCTCAGCTGTCAGTGTAGAGCCCACTTCAGATATTCTGTCTCCCTCTGTCTCTGTCTCTCTCTCTCTTTCTCAAAAATAAATTAATTTAAAAAACAGTGGTCAGTGCCTCACATCTCAAACTTTCCCCTCCTTCTTATACATAAAGTTTGCAATTGGTTTCTTCTCTTCATCTTATTTACTCAGTCATTTATTCACTCACTCACTGAGACATTTAATACGGAACATCACTATGTTTGAGATTCTGTTCTAGGTAATGGGGTGAGGAGGAGTAATGAAGGAGGAGTATAGAAGGTCATGGCTATATCCTCAGGCACTTGCAGTCTAATGGAATGGAAAGTTCCTGGCTTCAGCAAATGGCTGAAGCCTTGCTCAGATAGAACTGCCTGTCTTAGATATCAAAATCCCTTAATTCAGATAGAGCAGACATGGTAGTCATCTAGGCATGCTTGCCCAGCCTGTTGATGGAGTGTGTTTTGGTGAGACCAGACTTGTAGCATCTTTCAGTTTACTCCTTATAAGTAGCCCTATGCTCATGTGCTTTTGATATTTTTACTCTGGTCAAAAAAAGTCATCTCTTTATCAGCAGATATGTTATCATATTTGGCTCAATTCTAATATGTGTGTATGTGTGCGTGTGTGTATACAGTAAGCAAAATATTTCCTTGCTTTGAAGTGAAATTACGTAACTCTCTGTCAAAATCCTTGTATTGCACCATCTTACCATTTTATATAAGAATGGAAAAGGCAACAGACACTTGGTGAAGTTTAATCTCTACAGAATACCATAACAGGCTTACACATTCGGGAATGGCAAAACTGAGCGTTTATTACACATAATACTCAAAACCCCTTAAGGAAACTACGGTAAAAGTGTATATGATACCACGAATCAACAGAATGATGAAGATATTACAAGATTAAGCATTTGGTAAATTATGCATTTGTTTAATCTGAGTTTGCCAACTAAGTCAATGGCAAAGTGCATTCTTGCTGTATTCCTTTTTTTTTTTTTAAATTTTCTTTAATGTTTGTTTATTTTTGAGAGAGAGACAGAATGTGAGTGGGAGAGGAATAGAGAGAGAGGGAGACACAGAATCTGAAGCAGGCTCCAGGCTCTGAGATGTCAGCACAGAGCCCGATGTGGGGCTCGAACACACAAACCACGAGATCATGACCTGAGCCGAAGTCAGTCACTTACTGACTGAGCCACCCAGGCGCCCCAGCTTTCTTGCTATATTTCTAAAGAGAGGAACTGATGGATGGATAGTACATAAATTTTACTCAGGGTATACTCATTTGGAAATCATTGTACTAATATTTTTTATTACAATATAGATCTACAAAATTCTTGGATGTATTTTAGATTCAGTATATTATTGTTAGATCTAATATATGTATTAGATCATATACAAATCATATACACATTTATATATCTGTACTCGTCTATATTTATGTAAAAAGCACCCATATATTTATCTGGAAAGTCGTTTTCAGGAAATTTAAGAAACTTGTCCAAATCTTATAGGTAGTATACCCCAGAGGTAAGAATTGTTTTCAAATTTTGTAACTATTAAACCCAAATTTCTGACACAACAGCCATATGACCTTTTGAAAAAGGTGCATGTAACACTTTCATAAACTTTTGTATTTAGCCATATTTTTACAAATAAGCTGACCTTAAAGAAAATTTTTCTCAGAGACTTCTAAAATTATCAATAACCAAAAATTATACAAACTACTATTACTCTTTTCTTTTTTTTTTTTTTTTTTTTAGAGAGAGGGAAGGGGATGGGAAGCAGGGAAGGGGACGAGGGAGAGGGAGAAAGAGAATTTTATTTTTATTTTTAACTTTTTTCTTTAAGTTTTTTAAATTATTTTGAGAGATAGAGCAAGTGGGGTAGGGGCAGAGAGAGACGGGAGAGAGAGAATCCCAAGCAGGCTCCACACTGTCAGCACAGAACCCAGTGCGGGGCTCTGACTCATGAACTGTCAGATCATGACCTGAGCTGAAATCAAGAGTCGGATGCTTAACTGACTGAGCCACCCAGGCACCCTGGGAGAAAGACAATCTTAAGCAGATTTCATGTCCAGTGCGGGGCTCCATCCCACGACCCTGGAATCATGACCTGAGCCCAAACCAAGAGTCAGATGCTCAACCAACTGAGCCACCCCAAACTATTATTACTCTTCTTCTGGTACACTAAAAAGTTCCTCCTTTCTTCTTGCTTTCAATACAGCCTTGCGAATTCTAGGTCAGACCCCATAGAAGAGCCTAAAGAGTAAGTGTGAATGAGAGTTGTTCTCTCAAATCAAATAGGAGGCTAGAAATGCATGATAGAAAGATATTGAGAGGACAGTAACTTTAAGCAAAGGGATTAAAATTTCTCCTTTCCCCTCTTGCAAGGTCTTAGTCATTATTATCTTTACTACAGAATAATGCACTTATTTGTACATGATTTTGTTAGGCCCAGTACATGTGACCTGCATAAAACATACCATTGCTTTGAGATTTGAAATTCTAAGAGAAAACTGAGAGGGACATTAAATAGTGACCTTAAAATATGAAACCAGTGAAAGTAGTCAGGGTAGAGGAATAATCTATTATTGTTCCTAAACAAGTTTCAGAAATTTCACGATCATTTTTAAAACAAAAAGAGAAGTATGTTGATAATGGTTATTTAAATAGCCTCAGTCATCGATTAACTAATTTAACACTGTCGATTTTGAATACTCTCAAATGTCATCAAGCCACTCTGCTAGTTGCATATATAAAGGTAAATTAGAGTTCTTTTCAGAGTGAGGCAGTCTAATGGGTAGACAAACAGACATTCGTAATTAGCTTACTATTGTAACACACTTTGGTAATCGCAATGATAGAGATATGGACTGAATATTATAAGAAAACCAAGGAAGATCACCTAGTTTATCACAGAGATCTGGAAAGTTTTCTGGAGAAAGTTAAAGGATGTTAATTTAGCAAAGGAAGACCTTGACTCAAAGGTGAGAGTCACCTGGAGTAGTGTGCATCAGGGAGTCTAAGCACTGTTTCTCTGGAGCATAAATCATGGGTCAGTAGGTAGTGGGAAAAAAATGAAGAAGTGCTCTCAGGTCGTGAAGAGCTTTCTATTGGGACACTTTGACTTGAATCATTTCAATGCAGTAATTTGATTAGAAAATGTTCTTAACCTTTGACTTCGATTTTGGAGAACATCATCTCTAATGGCACAATCCCAGTCCTGACATTTTCTATTTGGCCATTGCATCACCTATCTGGCTCTCCCTTTTTAGGTGAATTAATTTTGTATACAAAAAATATTTATTTATATTAGGGAAATTAAGTAGCAAGAGTACTTGGCTTCAGGTTCTATGAAAATGATCAAAGAAAGATGAATTAGCAGATTGATTTCCCTTTCCCAAGCCATCTATGAGACAGTTCTTGAAGGAAGCTAATGTTATAGATAACACTTTATTTAATTTGGATAAAAATGGCTGGTATTTTTGGATACATCTCATACTTTTGGGTGAAAGCAATACCTGATTTTTCTTGCATGGATATGGGTTTTATGATGAGTAATAAGAGATAAACTTGTTTTTCAGGAAAATTTCAGGTTATATAGCTTTTTTTCCCCCTGAGCATACAATTAGGCATGTTTGGGACATCCAAATAAATGCATTAAAAGGGAATTACTTTCTTTTAGGATTTTGAAGAAAATTATCATTGCTCCTATACTCCAGAAACAAAAAGGAGTAGACCAAATAAATTCTGTATACAAAAAGAGGCGACCGTGTGCCTTCAAAAGAATGTTTTTGTCTGCACGGGGATTCACTGTAAGAATGCACTGAATATCATGTTTAGCTAGGATACTTTAAACTTGATATAACAATAGTGAACAAATATATGTTTAACTTTACAAGGAAATGTTAATATATACTCATTCTGGAGTCATAGAATAAACAGAGAGAAACTTTCAGAGGAGATCAAAGAGCACTTTTTATATTGTTTACAATCACAGTAGTGTATTAATGCTAAGGAAATATTGCTGAAGAGTTAGACCAAAGAGCCCTTTGGATTTGGCCTATTATTGAAAGAAAGATGCCATTTGACCTAATGAAATCAGAAATTGATTAAATGCAGTTCATCTAAGGGGAAAAATGGTCACAGAGTTACTGCCAGGGTCGGGAAGAGATGGGGTGATCTAGTGCCTGAGTGCTGATAGGGTTAGATAGACTCTCAGAGTAGTTGATGTTACGAGATGCATGACAATGGATACCCACAGGTCAGAGGGCAAGATCAACCCCTTCCATGGGAAAGAAGAGATTAATCAGAATATTCTTTGCTCAGTTTATAACTAGGTCCTCTCTTATCAAATGATTCATGGAGAACTGAATGTTTTGAAGAAACTGTAATCTATGGGTCCCAGGAAAGCTGGGATTGCTGCTAGCCATCTTGAGAACACGTGTCAGAACAACTGTTGTAGTCACACAGTGCCTCAGCAAAGCCCTGTAACCTTTGTGAATAATACCATTGTGACAAAGTAATTTGGACGCCTGATAATCAAGTGTGTGTCTAATCTTTACTGTTTTCTTTCCCTCATAATGTTTAAATCCTCCAGCTTTGGCAACATAAATGTTCATTTAAAATTTTTCATTTTTGCTTTAGTAACAGAAATATTTTGAAATAAAGACCTCCCTTAGCCTGTGGAAAACAATTAAGAAAAGAATTGACACTCACTGTTCCTCTGATATTGTCTGTCTTACGGCTATAGTAAAACAAAATAATTTTTACTTTCACACTTTAGTTCAACCTCAGGTGGATATTGACTGAAACTGGGGCCAGGGTGGCAATATTGATTTTAGGGAGAAAAACTAAGAATCAGATGATTGACCATCCTGCACAAATCAAAAACCTTTGTCCCTCTGACAACACAATAACCCATAATATTCTACATAAATATAACTTTGTTGTTGTTTCCAGGTAAGAGATTTTTTTGTTTCTTCAGAGCGAGATATTTATTTGTGTAATTTTAATATTGTTTTCATTTTCTTAGCAGATGGCTTATTCATCTTATTACTTTCACGCATTGGCAAGATTAGGCTGTTTTATAAAAAAATACTTAAGAAGAAACTTTAAAATATGTATTTATATGGGTCTCCAGAACAGACTTCACAATATGTGTTTTAAACAATTGTTAATTACATATTTATCCAAGAAACTGGGATGACTTTTCCATTTGGGATAACAAACATCTTACAAATTTCTTTAATTACACAGTTACCAGAAAGGCCACAATGGTCACAACAAAAAATATATATGGCTTTTGGGGAAAAAACAGGAAAACAATGAGCTATCAATGTTTTTATTTATTTATTTTTTAAGAGGTCATAATGTAACTCATATTCAGAAAATTTGACCTTTGGAAATTTTCAAGCCAGAATTAGAAAATATGTATATTCTTTTATTGACTTATGAACATGGGTAATGCTGTATGTGTGTGTATATGTGTGTGTGAATCATTTTTAGTTTGTGAAACTTTTCAAACATAAAGAAACAAGAGCACCATGAACACTCTAATACATATCACCTAGATTCATCAACTATTAACATTTGGGACAATGACAGACTTAATCTGTCATTACACATATTTCTTAGAAAGAACATGTACACTTGCTGAGGACTCACTTCCCTTCCCATGTTGCAAAACCTTCCCAATCCTTCATTCTCTCTCTTTCCCACTATTTTTTCTGGCTTGGAAGTTCTACATTCCCTCCCTCCTTGACACCACTGAGGATTTTCAGGGTCCAGGAGCCTCTCAGCCAAAACCATTTTGATAATTCTAATTGCTTTGGTGGAGTTGGTACAGGAGTAGAGGAGGAGAAAAAAGAGAAACCAGATGGAAAGCAATGCTACTGGAAAGTCTTAGCTCCTAGGGCCAGAGGTACAGCAAACTCAGAACAAGCTGTTCCCTAAAAACAACATTCTAAATGATTACATAAGGTTTAAGTGTGCTTTTGTGGCTAGTACGTGGTTTCCTTATGAAAATGTGTTGAGATCTAAGCAACCAGTTTACAATTGGATTTTGAGAACATAGTCTACTTACTGTTGTGGATGGCCAGTGTTATAATTATTTAGATTAGCACAAAAAATAACTGTCTTCTCTATCAGACTTGTTTTCACTTGGCATGATCATGATTACTTTGCAGACAAAATTTTAAACAAAGATATTATTAAAGGTTCACAAGTATTTTCATTTTCTACATTGTATGAATATTTCATTCCAAATTTTCCACTCCTAATTTTATTCCTGTAGCCTTGTACACACACCCCTACTACGCACATTACTAAGGGGCAATCGAATTGGGAAATCGATATCTAAATACTTTTAGGATTTCACCCAGAAATTTATACATTTGTTTCTTATGAAAATTTAATCAAAAGACAGCTAAAAGAAAATTCATCTGCAAAATAGCAATAATTAATAATAATAATAATAATAAAAGACTCATTTTTTTCAGTTCTCTTACTTTTTAAAATGTTTATTTATTTTGGGAGACAGAAAGAGAAAGAGAGAGAGAGAGAGAGCACGTGAGCTGGAGAGGGACAGCGGGGGGGGTGCAGTGGGAGAGAGAAACCCAAACAGGCTCTGCACTGTCAGCACAAATCCTGATGTGGAGCTTGAACCCATAAACTGTGAGATCATGACCTAAGCTGAAATTAAGAGTTTTAACTGATGCTTAACTGACTGAGCCACCCAGTCTTTTCTCAGTTCTTTTACTTTTTGATTTTATTCTTCTAACTCATGTTCATTTTGGGGTGCATATTTATAATGCTAAAAGTGTCAAATATTATATAAAAATTATCCAAGTTCTCCACACATGAATTTTATAGTTTAGCACTTGATTAGCATGAGGTATATTACTTCTAAGGCAAAACCCAAATACAAAACTTATATTAAAAAAATTGAAAGTGCAGATGAGTGAAGTCAAGAATTTTAGTTGTATACCTTTAGGTATATCTGTTAACGACAAAGAATGAATATATGAGTGAATGAATAAACTAAAGCTGTGTCTAAAGGAATAGTGAAATGGTTTGATGTTGAATCCTTTCCATCACCTGGAACTTCTTCATGAAGTTCTGGGCATAAAAGAATGAAGAGCATCTCTTGGCTCCCTTCTACTATTTCCTGGTGAGCTGCTCCCAAGGACACGCTGGCTGCCATTTTCACCGGGGGAGTCGCCAGGAGAAAGACCAGCTGCTCATATTTAGATTTTTGCAGCTATGAGTCCCATATCCAATTCTGTTTTCTTCCCCCTATTTTCTCTATACTTGAGGAGAGGAGGAAGAGTATATATGTCCTGCTCCAGTCTTCCATTAGACACTACCTCCGGTTCATGCCCTATTTTGGTACCATCTGCTTTGGGGACACAGGATGATAATAAGAGTTTCTACTCACTGAATACCTGCTGTGGGCTAAGTATTTACATATCTACTTTCAGATAATCACACTATCCTGCAAAGGTATACAATGGGTATTAGACCCATTTTTACAGACCTGCAAAGTAAAGCTCAGAAAATTAAGAAACCTCTCCAAGGTTATCTGATGCAGGATTTATATTTGAGCCTTTCCTCTGCCATCAGTGGAAGATGCTTCTCTTTCCTTGGAAAAATGTGCTAGCATTTTCTTTGATTGACTCTCCACTTCCATTAACAGCACTCCCTGGAGAGCTGCTCTCCCACTCTCATCCAATGCTGGTGTCCTGAATTTCCCACAGTGATTTGGCCCTTACATTGAATTTTCTGGCTTCTTGTCTGCTCAACTCAACTGATATCTTAAAATATCTGATTAGTCCTTAATAGTGTTGGCAGGTTAGAATCATATTTTTAAAAGGAAAGTATATTTAAGCACTTAACTTTCACAATTTGCTTATTGAGAGTACATAATTTTTCCCATGTTACACAGAGAAACTGGACAATGAAATGACCACCTGTTAGCTGCTAATGATGTTCACATGCCTTTAAAAAAGTAATTCTGGCTTTATCTGTCTACAATCTTGGCGACAAAACTCATGGGAACGTCAAGGGCACAGGAAGCCAAAGGCAGCAAACTGACAATAAAGTTTGTGCTTAGACTACTAATAAGGAAGGAGATACTGTGAATCTCTAATTCCACATAATTATTTAATCTCAAGAGGGTAACATAAAACTGAATGCATGTTTTAAAAAACTGAGTTTGGGTGTTCAAATCTAGGACTTAGATCAGAGGGGTTTCACACAGTATATTTCTTACTTGAAAAAATATTTAAAAAAACAGCAACTATAAAATATGCCAATCACTATTTCAAGTGCATAGTCTAATTTGATATTGTGTGGGTAAGTCAATCATTTTGCCTTTCAAATGAAAATCAATACATAAATAGTGAATGAACTTGATTTAAAATAATAGATGGATATTAACTGTATTCTACGTTGCAAAAATATATACTAGCCTTAAAAAGGGCTTACAACTATAAATATCCATCAAAATATAGAAGTGAAGCATTTTCTAAAATTAGGGCTAGCATTAAATATTAAATGACCCTTTTATTTTAATAGTTAGATCAAACCCCAAAGACATCTGGGTTTAATTCTTTTGCTAATATGTTTTTGGGTCCCTATTAAGTTTAATGATTTCTATGGATCTCATTTTTAATGTAATATATCCATCCAAATCCAAGTCCAAAGTTGATACAAACTAAATTTACCTTTTATTTGTTCACTTCACCATAGTATAATGGTTAAAAGCAGAGGCTCTAGTATTAACCTGAATGGATTTGAAACTTGTCTCTGTAACTTGTCTTTGTACAAACTGCCTTAATTCTCTGCACCTGTTTCCTCATCTATAAAATCGTGTTAGTAGTAGTACCTGATTTGCTAGGTTAGTGGGAGGACTAAGTGAGTAACATAGATAAGAACTTAGAACAATTCCTGGTGAAAAGTAAGGGTTCAATATTTTCTACCTGTCATTATTTTTTAACTGCAAAGGGAAGAGTGAATAAGAGGTCACTAGAGAATTAGGTACATTTTTAAATGAGTAGAATAAATCATATTCTCTAGGCAGGATTGAATTTAAGCCCCAAATAGACAAATAATTGTCTTTCTCAATCAAAAATAAATACTAAAGAGGAGTAGCTGGGATTTTATCTGTAGGAACTTTGTTTTTCCCCTAAAACATTTCAAACATTGTGCTGAACACAGAATCTATTTGCCTCAATGTTTTTGAAACACCTTTACAAACTTTATTTTCTCTCAAGCTTTAGGCTTTAGAAGCATGTAAGGGTATCCTCCAAATCTCTACTAATCATTGCCTCATACATCCTATTATATATACAACAAAATGTTCATATAATTAACAGTAACATGCTCACATATTCACATAACATTAACATTCTCACAGTTGAATTCTAATTCTAAAATCTTACCTTAAATTTGATCCCATATTAAGTAAAGGGGAACAATGACCAGGAACTAAAGGGAAACATTCAAAATGAGATAACCCCAAACTGCCCCACGTTATGGAAAAATATTTTTAAATGGCAAATAACTTAATTTGCAAGCACCATACAGTTTAAGACATGAACACTGATCATTTTAAACTCCTACTTAACACAACTGGCTAGCTAAATATGTTTCTAGCAGTTGTTGTATTGTGGTATGAGTTTTTGAATAATGACTTAATTTTGAAACGGTGCTTCTACTCAAAGTTGTCATGCTATTTCTAGAGTCTTAAGATCTAGAATAACTTAGCTCTGGAAGATATGCTATATACAAATGGCTTCTCTCTTCCTTGTCATATGCGTGTGAGTGCATCTATGTTTATATATACATACATATATATGTGTATATATATGTGTGTGTGTGTATATATATATGTATGTATATATATATATATATATATATATATATATATATATATAGTCTTCCTGATGCACACAAATATATGCATATACACATAGAGTCATTTAGCATATGTACTCATGTTCATGTGTAGATATTCTGTTAAAAGCCCTTCTCTATCTATGGAATTCTCTTTAATTCAAAGAGGTAGTATGTAACTATACTGATCTTAGATCAGAGGGAGATGGCAGAAAAAATAGCGATTCAGAAGATCGAGGGTACCTAGGTAGCTGATCCAGGAAAAATACTATAATTTTTGAGAATTGGGGAAATTGGTTTTCTTTGATTTCGGAGACACCTGCTTTGATTTCAGAGATACCTTTCAGGAGGCCGAAAACTCAAACCAACTGTGAGATATGTGTGACACCTTCTCATAATCCCCTTTTATTGAGGAGGAAACAGGTTGGACAAGTTTGAGAGATCTACTCAAGTTTGCTATATGGTGAGATTGGACCTTTTTACTCCAAATTCATTTGTTTCAGAATATTAGAACTAGATATGACCCTGCAGAACATATAATTCACAACCCACATTTCTAAAACTTTTTGGTGGCCTGAAGGTGTGGAAAGTTGCATAGCCTGTTGGTTTAACTTGAGCCAACTGTGGTGGTCACTCACACATTTTTTAATGTATGGAAATCAAATAGCATACCAAGGTTTAGAGATGCTTGACATTTCCCACTTTCAAAATCAATCACCAATCCGAATGCCCTGGCTATTACTCAGAGATTCAGAGGTTTGCTGTAAG
This sequence comes from Panthera pardus, assembly GCF_024362965.1. Classification (NCBI taxonomy): domain Eukaryota; kingdom Metazoa; phylum Chordata; class Mammalia; order Carnivora; family Felidae; genus Panthera; species Panthera pardus. The sequence goes on from NW_026526655.1 coordinate 86,853,220, forward strand.
CAGAGACCATGACCTTGGAACAATTATTTTCTCAAAAGGCATTACCAACAATGACGCTAGCAAAGCACCCAGACTGCCCTCCAGTGCATGATTCCCTGGCCAGGAAATGGCTGCGAATCTTCCATGAGTAGTATGAGTTTGGCTCAAATCTTATTTCAATGCATTTATATTTCATAAGCATTGCATTTAGACAAAGTTAAAATCAACAAGTAAAAAAAAATACTTACTTAAAGATTTTCTGTGCTCTGGTTTCTGTTCTTTTATATCATTATCGTAGTGACTTAGTAATTCAGTACTGGAGGATCTCTGGATTTTGAATAATTCCAGGTTTCTTGATGAACCACTTGGATCCTTTGGCTGGAAATAACAAACAATTAGACTTGAATAATTTCACAAGGAAGAAAGGATTCACCAAATAATTTACAGATCTGTTTTGATGTTAGATTTAAAGGGAAGATTGAACTAAGATAATTATGTTGGGATAAGGCCTTTATGCTAAGCTCAATATTCAAATTTAATCATAGCTATATATATATATGTGTGTGTGTGTGTGTATATATATATAAAACTTACTAAGTGCTGTGCATCACCCCAAGTATTCCACATGTATTAACTCAATTAATCATCACAGTAATCCTATGAGGTAGGTATTATTATTACCCTTACTTTCCAGACAAGGAAACTGAAGCCAAAAGAGATAAGTAATTTATTTGCCTAAGGCCACACAGCTAGCAAAGGATAGAACCAGGATTCAAACTCAGGCAGTTTGACTCCAGAGTCCACTCTTAATGACAACACCCTCTGTCTGTGGGTGGGTGAATGTGGGTGTGGGCACTCAAGCATGCCTGGATAAGGGGATGATGATAATATTAACATATTGATGATGGAGAAAAGTCAATTTGTTATTTTTTTAAGTTTTAACCCCAGAATGAAATAAAGGACGACTGCAATTAAATAGCAATAAAACCACACAGAAAATGCTATATTTTCCTATTGTATACCTTATTAAAAGCTCTCAAGAATATTTCTTTCTAAGATTTTGCAAATATTAGTGTCCTAAAATTAGATGTTTGGTCTAGAATCAGTATAAAATGGTAGTTTTCAATAATCTGATTCTCTGAATGTATGATTTAGGGTAATTTCATGAAGTTTTAGATTCATAATTTTCATGAGAAGAACAATCTGGCTTAGCTTGGAGAACAGTGAAAATCAGTACAAAGGATTATTATTTACTGGTGTTTGAACAGTGAGTATGAGCTTAAATACGTTGGTATTTATTTTCAAGAATATGTATTACAGACTGCATGAACTGAAAATATGAAAATTCAGTAGTCATTAAGTGCTTGTGTGCTTTTTACAGCCTCTAATAAATGAATATCCCTGTTATTTGGGGGGAAAAAAATGAATGCACTGTGTTTTTGAAAGAGAAATCAAATGACATTTAGCTCCACAAATCATGTCTGTGGAAACGGTTTTTAGTGGACTCTATTTAAACTTAAAATAACTTAATATCTCTTGATCTGTAGGATCCATTGAAATGTGTGTGTGTTATATGCCTAAGCAGCACAATTTAAGTGACAACATTTTAATTAATAAAGGTAACAGCCAAAACAAATACATACCAATCTGTCAATTGCATTTTTGATAGCGTGGAACCAATCCAATATGATGAAGTCAATATCTGACTGTAGAAGGAACTCATTTCCTGATACTGTTGTGATCTGGAAAAAAAAATCGACAGGTAAGCAAATCATATAAAATAGATCTTTTACATTAAAAAATGGATACACACACACACACACACACACACACACACACACGCACACACATGCTGTTTAAAAAACACACTTCAATACACCAAAATATTTTCTTGTATTCCAGTAATTGTCTTTCTGGGAACTGGGAGACTAGGATCATTTTGAACTGCTCTCTATAAACTGTTTTTTCATGTCATAACAAATACATTATTGTTTTAATAATAGAACGATTAACTCAGAGTAGGACTAAAGCTGAATTACTCCAACTTAAGGAGAAGCAAGCCAGGAAGTTCAGAATAATGCAGACAGTATCCACTTAAGTCAGAACCTCAGAAAAATGCACCCGGGTGTGTCAGAATTCATTCTGCACTTTTGGCTCTTTCCTGTTTGTCTTTTTCAAATCTAATAGTATCTCTATATTTGATTTCCTTTTATGGAGGGCTGTAAAACAGATTATTTACCAAAGAAACTAATGCAGACTTTTCCAAAAGGTCATGCAAATGAATAACATTTGGCTATTTCTATTTTCCTATCATAAAGATCTATAGGAAAGTAATAAAGCACCAATTTCTCCACAAAAGGAGTATATTAGAATAAAACTTTATTTACATATTTGAACCTCTCATGGAGCGTATTTATCAAATGAACATCCCCATTCCAGACTCTCAGGGCGATTAAGCAGTTGGCAATATTTAACATGTAACTATACGTTTTTCATTACAGTGAATTTTTTCCTCCCCAGAATTGTGAGAGAAGAATGTGACCCTATAGAAACAGAGCAATGCTCTTGATTTCACACATAAAAGGCTACTTAGAGACGAATTTGATTAGAGTGGGTGTGGACACGCTTTTTGTATTAGGCCATCAATCTGAACTGTGAAGATTTTCCCTTTGTATTGACTTTTTGTTTCAACAGGAAGATGAACACTTCCTGACTACTGTCACACATCAAGCAAGGCTTCAGAGGTTTAAGAGGACTGACACTTCAAAATACTCAATCAGGAGCTAGTCACCTCTTCTCAGCCTCACTTGCTCTGAATAGGAGGTGAACATTGAAATGTGGCACAGGTTCAGAAAATCTCAAATCATGCTTCAGGATGTCACTATAATTCCATCATGAAAGTGACAATTATTACCCAAAATAGCTCACTCTGAAGGTCTCAAGATTCTTATGACAACATTTAATGACAATGGTCCTAGAGTTTTAAAAAAAATCTTTGATTACACACATACATATATATTCACTTGTCATTTATTTTTAGAAAAACTATATAGAGACGCAACATCACTCAGTGTTGCAGTGCAACCATTCTTGATTGCGACGTTTCACAACTGTAAGGAGAGGACTATCCAAGTATATGCGATTATGAGAAGTGAAAGATTAGAAAATAAGAGGAATTTTATTTTCTAGATTTTGACAGACTACCAGGGCCAATCACTCTTTTTTTTTTTTAAGTGAAATGCATGTAAGATTTCAAAAGGCTCAAAATATCCCCTAAATAGTCCTCTGTTTTATGTATCTATTACAAGACAGCTAAGCTGATATTTGCCTAATTTGCCTAAGAACCCAAGCAATGTTCTTCACTTACATAAAGCTCCAAATATTTACTTTATACAGTGTTGCCACAGAAATACTAATCTAAAAATATAAGGTCACTTGTGACTAACCCAAGAAAACTAGTAATGTCCTTGACCTCTAATTTCATCCTAATCTAACTTTAAATATTTTGATTATGAATGTAGTATATAACATCACAATTTGGTAACATACACAAAGAAATATGAATTAGCCCAAACACAACATGCAATCTAATATATTTTTTCTGCCATTATAAATAAACCATTATTAAAATTGTAAAAAGAAACATTTCAAAGTACAAGAAACAAACATAATTAGATTTACTATATTCTGAGGGTTTAGGAAAGAGCTAACACAGTTCAGTTTTCAGTCTAGTAAATTCAAACAGTGATAAAATGTAAGTACTTCGCCAGTACATTTGCATTTTTGGTGCATGCTATGCAATGCAAAGGGGATCTTTTACTGCCAACACAACCAAAAACAAAATGTATTTTAAAAGTTTCTTTATCCAAATATATTACTGCATTAATCGTACATACTCAGTGATTTATGAATTCATTTGAGGAAGCTGGATCAGAGAACTACACGAATGCAATTCATTCAAAATCTACTATCAGAAAGATACAGTTCACATTCTTTCCTCTGTCTTCCCACTAATCTTTCCAGTTACTAGGCAGTCTGGAGAAGTCTGCTACTGCTCTCTACAGTTTAAATGCATCCACTTCTTAATTACAGTCAGTAATTGACTTTGTTCTGCTCCATCCCAGCCATTCACAGGAAAGCATTTTCAAAGTCTTTGACTGCTCATGCCCATTTAATTCAGGTTTCTCAATCCACATTTTTCCATGACCTCTTTAAGGTTTTCTGATAAATGGTTTGCTGAATCATATTTTCAGTTTGAACAATTGAATTTTCAACGCTCTTGGGGGGAAAAACACATCAGTAAAGACTGTGAGCTTCGACTAAACCTTTTGATTGAGCAATTCCTGATGGCAATGTAAAGTGATGTAAAACTAATAGCAGACATAAAAGATTTTAGATGAAGCCATGCTAATGTGTTTTTCTATATCAAGTTTCGCCCAAGTGACAGATGTTGGTGTGAGGTGGATGAAGAAAGAACCTACAGAAAACACAATGGGTTAAGGCAAGAGTGGCTGGTCTCCATTGTGCGTTGAAGCCTACTTTGGACAAATGTCTCTTGAACCGCTTCCTTGCCACCAAGTTGTATTTTAAAGGGATATATCCTGCCACCAAAGCAGTCTTAATGAAATGTGCTATCGTTGTCAATAACAGATACCTTTCATTACCTGTCTGGGGAAATTTGCCTCAAAGTTTTCACATTGGATAAGGATCTGTCTGAATTCTTGCTGGTGACACATGGATGCCTAGGAAATCGTAGGAGTGTATCCACCAGGCAACGCGAAGAACAGACACATTCTTTAAGAACCTAAGTCTGTGACCTTGTGGTTCCTCTGAAGATGGAAGCAGGTAACTCCTGGCTCCCCAACTCCACCAATAAGCAAGGTGGAGAGAAGAAATGTGTTGTTCAGGCTTTAATTAATGCATGGAGTATTGTTATGCTAATTTAAACATCCTTGAGGAGTTTTAATGAGTAGTGTTTGTGTTTATTTAAGTATCACCCTTGTCAATATACAGTCCGGCATGTAGTCTTGCCCGTGTTAGATTTTAACGAAAGTGAAAAATAATATGTGGAATGGCATTTTTGCTATTAAAAATTTCCATAATTTGGTATACCAGAATAGAAACAAAAACTTTTTAGAATTTCATATTTTTCCTAATTCTAAGAATAATTGAATATATTGTGAAGAATTTGGAAAAAATAAAGATAACAAAAGAGCAAATTAAAACTATTCATGACTCCACAGAGTAAACACTGTGGACATTTTAATTTAGTTATCGCCAGCCTTTTTAAAATAATAATCAAGTATTTATGATAGTGATCAATGTACAACTTTATGCTATGGATAGATACCTTATCGGTAAAACATATTTGATGGCTAACTCTTGTTGGATACTTTCATTCCAGTTGACCTCAAATACATGTTGAGAGACTATCAAAAGTGCAAGAGATAATGAGTGATATCTGTTCCCTTCTTTGATCGTAGCACCTATCCTCTTGTAGAATTAATTCCGCAAATAATTCTTTGTTCAGGAGACTGAGATGAGGTGTTTCTGACTGAATATCCCGCTAGTCATCAAGGACTGATTGAGTATCCATTAAGTGCAAGGCACATTGCTAGAGGCTAGGGACACACACACCCCCCACCCCCACCATCCTCAAGAGCTCACAATCTGTTTGCATAAATAGGACATATGCATATAAAGATAAATAACAATAGAAAATAGCTTATACTAAGCCCCAATGTGAGTGGCACAGACAATGATCATGTCAAGATTTCAGAGGAGGGAGTAATTACTGCAAACACATTTACATCATGGAATTATACATAAACTGTTGGTCATGATATGTTATTCTTTAAAGGTTGATTGTATCAGAACTTTAGTACATTAAGGATACGAATACTACCACTTGGTATGCAAAGTAATATCAGCTTTAATGATCTCAAAGCACATAATAAACATTCTTCAAATGCAGTTTCCCTCTGCTATCATAAAGTAATTTTGCAAATGAAGAAAATGAAGCAAATGAGGAAAATGAGAATGCCATTCTATCAAATTGGCATCATTTTAAATGATAGAATTAAGAGATTACAAAGATCTTGACTTCTAGTTCACTAGTCCTCAGCAAACAGTCTTACACAGTCAAGGACTCTGTGCATATGGGAAAAGGACTATGATGGTTTGGTTTAAGTTGTAAAATCTGGAATGTACACCTTACAAAAAAGTTGCTTGTGTCTTCCTTGTTATGTTAAAGATAGCCTAATTTTAAAAAGATCAGACCATGGGAGAAGGGTAGGGGGAAAAAAATAAATACAAACAGAGAGGGAGGGAGGTAAATCACAAGAGACTATTAAATACAAAGAACAAACTAAGGGTGGGTAATGGGGTGGGGGAGAGGGAAACGGGTGATGAGCATTGAGGAGGACACTTGCTGGGATGAGCACAGGGTGTTGTATGTAAGCTAATTTGACAATAAATTGTATTCATAAAAAAAGATACTAATGATATTATGTGGTGTAAAATGGATATGTTCAACAAACCCTGGGTCTTAATAAAAGTCTTTGTTTAAATGTAAAAATAAATAAATAAATAAATAATAATAAAATAAAAAGATCACCCAGTATCCTTATTCAGATGTTTTCTTCTTCCCCCCCCCCCCACCACAAACAACCACAATCTTGCTATGAAAAAATATATATCTAAAACAAGATTAGGGCATCCTCCCCAAAAAAATGCCTTCAAATTCTAGAAAGGACTGAAACAAGCCTACATATGCATGAAGTATCATTCATATTTTGCTTAGGATCAGTCTTTAACTATCAGCCAAAGAAGAATTTATTCCATCTTAATGAAGCTGAAACTGTATGTAAGAAACATATAATAGCATATTCCAAATATCCGAAGGGCCCTAAAAATTGTTGAATGATATGGCTACAGTGATTCTACAAATAACTGGATAACCCATTTAGAAGGAATGGGATTTAATTGCTATTGTATTTGGAGACACTTTGGGATCATGATGAAGTCATTAGATTTGAATTAAATGAAGTATATACAAAAATTTATGTCAAAATATACTAAATTCATTTGAAGTGAACACAATTATTTTTTGAAATTAATTTTGGCTCTATCTTCATTGAATTCTAAGTGCATAAAATATAGGTATACATTTTGGCAACATTATAGCAAGAGCTCAAGACCTAAAGTTGAGGAAATAATGCTTAAAAAGATCCCTGAGACTCACAATTTTTTCATCTTACATCACACTTCACACATATCCATTTCATATAGCTGATCAATTAAAGGTTGTCATGGTTGTACTAATAGTCAAATTACTTAGTCTCAAAGGTGTTTATGGCCAACGATGAAATTACATTATCAAGCTGCATGTCTATCTCAAATTACAGTCTGATGTGAGTAACTCCTAACATTTTTCTTAACATGTTGAGCAAAGTTAACATAAAACTATGGGTAAAATATCAGTTAGAAGTAAAAGGTCTTCAATTTGTCTTTCCCAAAATATTACTTGTTAAAACATTTTGTGAGAAAGTATCTGCTTTGTGTTCCCAATGTTGCTAGATGTTAAGTAAATATATGCTGATTATAAGGAAAAAAAAAGTTGCTTTGGCAACTCTCTTATTAAAATGCATTTGTAACCCCCATCTGTCATGAAAGTTTTGAAAAGTTTGTTTACTTTGGATGGCAGCCTTATCCAGGGTTACCCTAGCAAACAATGATAGCAGTCTTCAGAAGTTGTGTGAAGAACAAGCCACTAGGGATCCATTTTTGTTTTAATTGGCACACACAAACACTTTTCTGGTCTGTCAAGAAGATCAAGCTAATATGCATGGAGGGTGTTATATTCTTAGCTTTGGGGAGCAGTAAAGCTCCCTTTATTTAAGTAATTTAAATGATAGACTGCAAAAACTTTGCAAGTCAGAAAAATGTTTTATACTTTCTTAGGGAATATTTGTTTTAAGCAACGGAAAATGTTCTACATATCTAAAGATGTTGAACCTTATGTTATAATTACCCTCTTTCTTCTGACTCTGTGAAATATTCTTAAATCCACATGCTACTAAATAAGGCTAGCCACCAATGGATCCTGAATTTCCACAACACCCCCCTGTGCTAACAAATGTGCGTTCATTAGTTTCCAGATGTTTATTGGATATGTTTTCAATGTGTTTGGGGCTGATTGATTTGCATGTACATTTATTGAAACCCTCAGTGGTGTCATCATATCAAAATAACCTGCCCATGTAAGCAATTTCTTGTTTAATGGAAAGTAAACAAATGTTGGGCTACATACACAACAGATCTCAAGTGCATTCCAAAATCTAAGGTTTAAGGCCAACCTTTCAAGAAACAGTGCTTTTTAATTGAAATTGAGTTGTACCTTTGACACCCAAATAATTTGGTTCATGCATTCTTACAACACAGATTTGTTCTACAAAATAAAATTGGCCCTATAGTGAACATTCACATACATATCACTTGTCCACTCTACCTTTCTATTTGTTAACGAAATACCCAAACCCCAAGTCTATTTCAATCAAATGTTTAACAAAAACTCATGTGCATTCTTTTATCTGTCGGAAAATATTTTAAGTACTGAGAAAAAGTCTTCTCAATATTCATGAAAGAATACTATCCAAGTAATTAGTAGATAGTTTAGCAGTTTCCACAGTTTTGCAGTCAGCTACACCCAAACTTTTGCCTGTGGTGCTCATATGAAAAACGACTAAAAAAGTGACTAATCGAAGCAGTTGGTGTATAAAGATATCAGCTTAGGGTTTTTCTGCTGTTAACGCTAATTTCTAAATTTGGGGGGAGTAGTTGCCTGTAGATAGACTAATCATCCTAGGACTCATGTTTTCTGGTCCTCACCACTCACTCAGTCACTGCCAACTACAGACTGGCCTTTAATCTGAGCTATGTTCACTGTGCAAAATTACTCATTTAGTCACATGACATTTGGAAATCTGCAGCTCCCACTATTTTCAAGTTGGAATGATTTTTATTATTTATGTTATTTATATAATGCCAAATTAAAAAAAAAATTAATAAACACAGAAGTATAAACATTAAATCTCCCTTTCCCTGAGGTATACTGAATTACTCTCTATCCTTCTATATTTTTTGACCCATGGATTAACATTATATATGTGTTTATATTATAATGAAAATATCATGTTATGAAAATTTTTTATACATATAAATATCTATACTACTATAATCTCCCACATGGATTTAATAATAATATCTTTTGGTTTCCCCATCATCTCATCCACATTTTCCTTTCCAGTCCATATTCCATATTGCAGCCATAGTGATCTTTCTGAAATTCGAATCTGATCATCCTATTCCTCTGCCTGACATTGTTCTGAGATTCCCCACAGCTGCTACACTGCAATACAACCTTTAGTTCAGCCTGCCAGATCCTGTGTGCTCTTCTACGTACCTACACTGCAGGCCCCAGCTCTATATTTCCCTCTGCATCTCTATGATCCAGCCATGTTGAATTTTTTTTGTTGTTCCCAAGCTGTCCTATACTAATTTTCATTTCTTCCCTTAGAGCAGGTTGTTTCCATTGCCCAGACCTCTCTCTGGCTTCCTCCATCATCTCATTCAGATCAATTTAGATGTCACCTTTACAGAAAAGTGTTTTCTGAAATAGATACCCCTCCTAAATGTTCCTATGATGTCCTGATCCAACTTTATTATAAGACATATTTGTCTGCATTGCAATTCTCTGTTGATTTCCCTGTGATTACCCTGTACTACACTATATTTACTCTGAAGCCAAGGGCAATGGTCTACCCAGTGGGTGGCTGCACAACTCACACCTAAGGGGCATTAAATAAATAATAAATAAATGAACATTATCTACCATATACATTTCAGTGAATCCATTATATGCTAATATTTTATATGCCACAGTATATTTTTTAATAAAAAATTTTACAGTGAAAAAATTTATATTTAAATTTAGCCAGCTGGACTCAGTTTAGATAATCCTAATTTTTTTGGCAACATCCAAAACGTCATAGTCAGTAGTCAATTGAACATAGGACTTCTTCTCTCCATCAGGCCTCATTAAGTTGTTAACCTTGTCCATGTCAATGGTCTTCTTCATACCCTGTTTGATCTGAGGCTTATTGACCTTGACATCCACACTGAATCCAAGCATGCTGTTGTCTTCTATTTTCTTCATGGTTGACTCAGTAGTCGAGGGGAACTTGATGATAGCACAGTGGTCAAGTTTGTTTCTCATGGAGATGCTCTTTCAAGGATATTTAGGCTGCCTTCAGAGATGCAGTGTCTTGGGCCATTGCAAGGTAGGTGATATGTGCATCTTCTTTCTTTTGTGACTGTGGACATCTCTGTGGACAACAAACTGTTTTTCTGACCTACAAAGCTTTTGCTTTGGCTTCAGCTTTGGGAGGAGCAGGGGCTTCCTTCTTCATCTTCAGCACCATCTTCGTGGAAGGCCTCCATTGCAATAAAATTTTGGAGGTTGCAAGACCATTGCATTCTTTTAGGCAATGTAAGTAGTTTATTGTGGCATTGATTAATGCCACTTTTATCAGAGTAGGGTAGGAAATCCATTTTGGAGATTGAAAACAGCAATCTGAGACTCTATTTTCCCATCAGTCAATAAGTCCTAGACTTCAAACAATAGGATTAAATTTGGAGGAGTCAGGAAGCACCATGACTGGGTCTATATTCCCATGTGTATCACTAGAATAGAATGTTCTTGATTATATTCCAAAGCCACCATGTGACTTGCAGGGATAATCTACTAAATGAACTAAGAATCTCACCCTGTGTATGAACCTTTCTGAGAGTTGACAATGTGAGAAACTGGACACAGGTTTAAGATTTTCAAGAAGTAATTCTTAGGTTTATGGGTCAAGTCTTTAGAGAATCTCAGTGATGCACAGGGGCTCATGCTTGTCAATCAACATTGCAGACACTAAGTTTACTAAAACACTATTAACATCAATAAACAAGCAAACTGTGGGAGGACAGGTGGCCATTTTTTTTTAGAAATATTAGCTAATTAAAGATACAGTGACTTATGCAAAAATGGATAATGTCACCACTAGTTTATTACTCACACGTTTTCCATTAATAAGTGCTGAGATTGCACAACAAGAATAAAAGATGTTGCAGGATGTATCTCTATGCTATTGTAACATATTTGGCCATGATTATGAGTGTTTATAAAACATTCAAGAATTGTTCCATGTCTACTTACATTAATGAGAACACCTGTTAACTTTAGTGCTGTACAGACTTATTTGCATTAGATTCAGGTTTTTGCATACTGTACATCACTTTTTGAAACAATTAGATGCTTATAGAGAAATATAGCCGAGTGAAAAACAGCAGCTTGAATGCCTTCCGGCTTAAGACAATTCAACTCCAGGTTTCAGTGAAAAACAGAAATCTGCTGAATTACAATACTGACAGTTAGAAGTGAATGTAGGTGTATTTTGTAATTTTTACATTCAGAGAACAGAACGTACATATTGAAATCTGTGCTTTAATCCTCAAGTAAAAGTACAACCAACTGAGACCATTTCCAGACACCAGGGGATGACAATACCACCACAAGGCGGGTTCCTCATAATTTGGTGGGGGCTCCTATCCAACGGTCATCTCTTTACCAGAACCAGAAAGCAAGATGATTTCCACAGGTGAAAATGTACAGACTACTGATCACTTGGTATTGTTTACAACCATTGGCCATGGGGCCCTTTCTACATGATGACAGCACTGAAGGAGTGAAGGAGCCGAAGACTGTCCTGGAGTCTGTCACTTCCGAGCTTCCAGTCACAGCATAACCCAAATGTACCCACTAGAAAAAGCACCATAATTCCCTGGCAGAAGCCAGGGAGTCTGCCTTACTCGTTACTCTGAGAAAACAGTCGTAACTTCTGTAGGTCTCACTCTATTGACACATCTGTCTGCCACTCCCTATAGGATGTTAAAGCTTCCGCGATTTAAATATTTTCAGTTATTGAAAAGGGAGCACTCATGCAAATCTGTGGATTCACAGCCTCTATTATCATCATTATATTTAAGAGGTGCAATATTTACATCAAAATGACTCAGTTGGTGATATATTCTAAAGATAAATGTGTATTTATGATCTGAAGAAGTGTGATTTATAACTACCTTGTCAGACATAAACAGAGTGCCTCTGTGCTGTTCTAGTAAATGCAGATTAGCCAGGGCACAGATGAATTATTTTCACAGGATTAACACCACTTTGACCTGGGAAATGAGAGAACTAAGTATTGCCCTTGGATAATGTATAGATCACAAGAAAGAATGGTATCTATTTCCTTCTCACCACATAGTTTGGGAAGAATAACAAATATTAGATGAAGATTTGGGGATCAACTAGTAAATTTTTGTCTGGAATCCAAATCTCCTAATTCAAGAAGTTAATACTATAATAAAGCCTTACTTCTAGTTTATGAAAATTTTCAAATTGTATTTAACCAAGTACTTGACAATCTAGACTTTGCCCTCCATAAAAGAGCATCATCCTTCATTAAGGATGATACACTAAGCATATGTGTAATTAGGAAGTTCACAAATGAGGAGAAATTTCTCATTTCCCATGAATTCTAGGCTTAAGTAAATTTTGAAAAAAAAATTTCTGAAAATGTGCAGAAATGATGATTCTCCCTACTGGAGAAAATCCCTAACTATTCATTCAAAAATATTATCTTTAAACAAACACGAAAGAGGTGCCTGGGTGGCTCAGTCGGTTAAGTGTCCGACTTCAGCTCAGGTCATGATCTCACGCTTCGTGAGTTCAAGCCCTGCGTCGGGCTCTGTGCTGACAGCTCAAAGCCTGGAGCCTGCTTTGTATTCTGTGTCTCCTTCTCTCTCTGCCCCTCCCTGGCTCATGCTGTCTCTCTCTCAAAAAATAAATAAACATTAAAAAAAAAATAAACCACTTGTGATTATATGGTAGACAATGACATCTGTCAGTTGAGCAACAGGACACATATTTAATAATGGAGACATTTGACATTTGGAATGACATACACATTACTCCATGCCAAATGTGTGCAAAAACACTTAACACTCCTTACTCTCCCCCCAAAAAGGATATTTGTGTTAAAAATAGTACCATTTAAAAATGTTGAACTTTAAGAAAATGTTGGTTGCATTATTAAGGACTGTATAGGGTGATTATATAATTTATTGCCTAAAATGTGATAAGTCTGAAAGCAAAAGAGGTATTATTAATAATTATGCCAGGACAATAGGTCTACTTAATGTACATTGGGACATAGGGATCACTATTTATCATACACAACAGTGAGGAGCAATTCAACAGCCATTGATCTTCAGGAGCCTAGTGAACTACTAGTGTCAAATTCTAGAAACTGTGAGGTATTCCAAAATAAGCTAGCAGTAACCCTTGTTCTTATAAGAAGCTTATAATCTAGTGTGACATATAAGACTAATATGGGAAAACAATGAGAGACAATAATTAATCATGGTTCAAGATGGGGCATATGGACTCGGTTTAATGGAACAAACCAGATTCTCTCAAAGTAAACTGGAGCCCTCAGGGAAGAAGGTTGGAGAAGGTTCTTACAAGAACAAATGAGACTTAGTAGAAGAAAAGGAAGGGGAAGAGAATAACACAGGTGATAGGAGAAGGTTGTATAATTACTCAGAGCCAGGAAAGAATATAGAATCTCTAGAGGACATTCAGTCTGTTTTTAAGTCCTCTGGGTGCTTTTCCCTTCATTCATCCTTTTTTTAAAATTTTTTAAACATTTATTTATTATTGAGAGACAGAGAGAGACACAGCACGAGCATGGGAGGGGCAGAGAGAGGAGGAGACACAGAATTCGAAGCAGGCTCCAGGCTCTGAGCTGTCCACATAGAGCCCAACTTGGGACTTGAACCCACAGACTGAGAGATCATGACCTGAGACAAAGTGGGACGCTTAACTGACTGAGCCATCCAGGCGCCCCTTTTTAATTTTTTTAATATTGATTTATTTTTGAGAGACAGAGCACAAGTGGAGGAAAGGCAGAGAGAGAGAGTGAGACACAGAACCCAAAGGAGGCTTCAGGCTCTGTGCTGTCAGCACAGAACCTCATGTGGGGCTCGAACCCACAAACCGTGAGATCATGACCTGAGCTGAAGTCAGACACTTAACAACTGAGCCACCCAGTGAATGTCCCTCCATTCACTCATCCTTAAATAGATGTGTCTGTCAGCATTCTCTCCTAAGCTTCCTCACCTGCGGACACACTCCTGAGTGACATTACCAACTCCATTTTGTTTTAACCAGAGTTACAAATTGATAAATCCTTAATTTATATTTCTAGTTTAGACATCTTTCTTGGTATCTATTTTAACTTAAGCCACCATTATCCCTGGTTTGATCTCTCTACTGCTAGTTTGTGTTTTTTACAAGCCATTCTCTATATCCACTTTGTGAATTCTTGATTTTGTCCTTGGAGATCTTTGTAAATATAGATTCTCCTGCTCACTGGGACCTAAAGAATCAGACCCTAGGAATAGGGCCCCAGAATCTGTTTACAGAGCTCCAAGTGCAATTTGAAAGTTACTTGCTGTTCTGACTACAGGTAGATGATCTATCCAAACCCACACCTATCACATGTCATTTAAAAGTCACTGACTGGATTCCTAATGCCCTCAAGATAAAACCTAAATTCTTTAATATGGATCACCAAGCACTTAGTGACTTCTCTGTCTCCAACCTTTTCTCTTCAAGTCCTCTACTTACTAACCTCATAACCTGGAGCAAGCTATTTGTAAGCAATGTATTTCAATATCCTCACCTATAACATAATAAAAATAATAATACTACATAGGACCATTGTATAGTCCATATGAAATATAAATCAGGAACAGAAATTAGCATAGTATTTGGTACATAGCTTTTTTTAAATATTGTGGTTATTATTATTTGATTCATTGAGTTCTCTGGATTTTTACAAACTTATTCTCATCCTTCAGGAAACTATCCAAACATCACCTATTCAGGAAAGGCTTTTCTAACCTCGGTAGGTCAACAAAAGGAGTGTCCTTCTGGTAGTCCGTACCTACTCCATCCTGGTGTTTATCTCATTTTTGAACTTACCAAATGTCTTGTCTGATGTTTGCTACACTTTAAACTCCCCGAGTTTAGCTTAGCGGAGCATCTGGATTACCACAGGCCCTTAATAGAGGGTCGTGGAATGAATGAAAGCTCAGTTGACATAGGTTAATACTGTAGAGTTGTGGTATTCGGATAACAGACCTTAAAATTTAGAAACATGTTTGATTTGGTATGTTAGGCAAGAGGAAATCCGTGCTAGGTCCCTGAGCAGATCTATCAGTAGAGCCAAGCATAGTGTCAGACAAGCAGAGGCATTTTCTTAAAGCTGTATGTGTATTACAACTTCCCTAACTGTCAGCATGGCTCTGTCTTCCAAGGCTGTGCCAATGCAACTCTTCTAAAAAGATGATACACCACTTCTGTCTGATGTAGAGTGCCTCTTCCATGGTCTCCTGGGTTTTCTAGGCTCTTTCTGGTTCTCAGCCTTTTTGCTCTCCTTTCTACACAATGCAAACTGCTTTCTTCTCTACCTTTGATTTTAGATACTAGCTTTTGAGATGCTTGTATTTGGATTCAGGTCTTTGTCTCCCCTCATGATAACTTGACATGATCTCAAGCGCTGATAATTAAGAATACACCCAGTTCTCAATAGCCAGTCTTCACTGAAGCTCAGTTATGTAAGTGTATCCTTATCCTGTTTCTTGGCTTCTGATTCCCTAGTCGGGTGGTTTATATGGTGCACCAGACCCTCTCAGCTGGCAGGAGTCCTTTTGCCAGTATCCCTTTCAGGGACTGGGGCTCTGCTGAGCATCTTTCTGATTCTTTCTGCCTGCCCCCCTTCTTTAACTCCACCTTCCATCTGCCTCATCTACCTAAATTACTAGACACGTAACCAAACAGTAATCCATACTTGCGTGCAAGGCAGATGGTCATATGAGTATCTGAAAATGAGCCATTTCAGTGTATTCATTGATTATCAAATTGGCCTGTGAAATATTCTTGTTATTTCAGGTTGGAACTCACACTCTAACTCTAACAGACTGGACTGTATTCTGCCATCTTAGCTTTTGCTTCTGTATTCTGTCCAGCAGACACATTTCTTTCCGACATTATCAGTTTGGCTTTTCCCTAGCACCTGTCTCATCTATAGTTTTCTGCCTGCTTCATAAAGACGGTTCTATTACCATTAACTGGATTTTCCTGATCCCAGGAACTAATCCTAATCCCTGAATAATTGATATCTAAAGATCATCAATTCAGTGAGTTGCTCCCCTAATTTTTGAGGCTCACTAAGAACTATTGTGTGGTTTATCAACCTCTAGGATCCTGAGGAGCAGGACATTAGGATAACATTTTCCCATCTTTACAACCAGTATCTGGCTTATAATTTGCTACGGATGACGAATGGTTCATGGTATTGGAGTCACATCTTCCTGAGTTTCATCCATAAAGTTTTCTAAAAATGCTTGAGTTTTAATTTGGTTAAGTTTATATGTAGCTTGTGAATTTACCTGGAAGCAGATAAGGGAGACATTAAGAGAAGAATTTATTTCAAAGTTAAAGAAGACACTTCCCATGAGGTATAGTCTGATGATGACTTTCAAACTTTTTTGGCCAAGATCCATGGTAAGAAATATATTTTACATTGCCAACTCATACTTCTTATCTAATTCTCTCTCTCTGCCTCTCTTTCTCAGACACACACAATTCTATCTATCTATCTATCTATCTATCTATCTATCATCTATCGTCTATGTATCCATTCATTTACTATACTATGTAAAATATTCAATGCATATACTATGAGTGTGTGTATATGTGTGTATGTTTGTGTGTATATATATGTATATATCATAAGGTGAAACAAAAGTTATGAAATAATACTTCCCCTTACTATAGGTATATGTACTACTGTATGTATTTCTATTCTTGTCTAAACGTATTTTAACTGATTTCTTAAAAAAAAATACTGGTCCCAGCTCACTAAATTGATTTCTTGACCCACTAAAGGGTCTTGAATGCAATTGAAAAACACTGGCCTAGGGAGTAATAAAAGATGAAATAATCTTCATCTCCAAAAGCTCTGCTCTTTGGCTTCTCTCTCTCTCTCTCTCTCTCTCTCTCTCTCTCTCTCTCTCTCTCTCTCTCTCTCCTGGTTTATAAGATGCTTCAAAATGTCTCCATATAATTAACAGTTGAATACTTAAACCTATGGAAAGAGTCCAGAATATTTGCCACAATTTTAGCAATTAGGCCTGAATGATCAGTAACCCTGTGTCGGGAATTCTTCTCTGATAAGTCATTTCCTGCCATGAAAGTAGAATTAGGATGTGGTTCTTTGGAATTTGGCTTAGACCCTGGCTTTTCTAAATATACCTTAAAGCAAGAGTTTCTTTAGAAAAGAAGAAACAAAGACTTTGGGGTAATGTGAAGTTTGGAATACATTTGAGATACCTCACCATGATCCAAACAGGGTAAACCAAAGAAGTTAAAAGCCTGGCAAACTATCAGAGGCAGAGATGGCAGCTATTTGTTTTTAAGTCCCATGTATTGAAACAATGAGTGCGCTCCGTGTTGCATCCTGCAGCACCATGATACAAAGTCTGGGAGTAGTTATTAGCATGTGTCTGTGTGATGGGAGAGGGAAAGCTAAACATTTTAATAGTGTTATGGCCTCTCCTTCTCAAGTTACCATTAATGCAAATACAGCACATGTGGTTTAATTCCCAAGAGCCTTGTAGGACACAAATCACAGATGTGGAATAAACATTATCAGGGACTATGACTCCATGGTCTTCTCCTTGCCATCAACAGATGCCCTTATGCTCCCATGATGTCAGACAGATACCTGATATGCTATCTTGAAGAAAATCATGGAAAGTCAAAGTTCTCAAAGGGCTATTGACAGTGTGGTTTGAAAGTAGACTCCAAAGACTTATTGGTAACTTATGGCAAAGGCTTGGACTGCATCAAGGTCTGCTTTCAGAGAACACTCACTGCTGTGATAACTAAATATAGCAAAATTTACTCATCATTTATGCATCAAAATTACCAGAGATGTATGCTCTGTGTGGAATACAGTGTTCTTATAATGTAACCCAGACAATATGATGGCAGAAGGCTGACAAAATGAAGCTGGTATACCTCAGATTTTCAATAAAATTTCCCCCAGCTATCCTGAATCTTCTATGCCATCTTGAGATGACTACAGTTCAGAGTTACTGCTGTTCTGAGATCACACTCTTCCCTTTTTTTCTCTTTTCCAGCCTCTCTCTTATGACATTCTTTCCCAAAATTCTCAGACTCAAAAACTGAATAAATTCAGTCTCTGTGATAAAACTCATTATCATGACTATATTCTAAAACTGCCACTGCATTTGAAAAACTTGGGTAATTTTTTTACATACTGATGAACTGCATTACCCATAGGTGAGACTTCAGTATCCACATGCTGACCCGACCTTAAAACTTATATTGGCAATATTGTCAGTTGTCATGTAGTGTGATTCTAGGAGCATTAAGAAGCCTCTTTGGATGACAGACTAATTCCCTAAACTTGCTGTATCAGATTGGAAATTCAATGATCAGGTTGTTCCTTTAGATGAAGCCTTTTAAACAATTAAGTGGAGGGATCATCTTTTCGTATAGTTATTTGTTCCAATATTGGTAAAATATGTATATTGAAACATGTATTAAAACAAATTATTTCTAATATTAATACAGTTTATGAACACTTTAAAAATAAGCAAAATCAGAAATATGCAAAATTAAAATTAAAACCTATCTGTACTCACACTACTCAGACTGTACTTCCTTCTAGATTTTTGAATGCATATGATATATACATCTTATATTGTGCTTGTATTTTATTATATTAGCCATATATAGGTCAAATTAAATATGCAATATTGTATCTTGTTTGTATTTTTAAACATTTTTGTTAAAATTTATTATTTGTCTTTCTTAGAAGAGATTCTTACAGAAAATTATTATATCACAAATACAATTTTAGAAGACGACTAAAATGCATTTCTAATTACTTTTTAGAAAGATTGTTCTAGGGGGTCCTGGGTGGCTCAGTCGGTTAAGCATCCAACTTAGGCTCAGGTCATGATCTCATGGTTTGTGGGTTTCAGCTCTGTGTTGGGCTCTTTTCTGACAGCTCGGAGCCAGGAGCTGCTTCGGATTCTGTCTCCCTCTCTCTCTGCCCCTCCCTATCTCTCTGTCTCTCTGTCTCTCTGTCTCCCTCTCAAAAATAAATATTAAAAAAAAAAAAGCTTCTAACCTTTCTTACCTCACTAAAATTTAGGAATGAGGTCATTTCAAATCATATTTTATCCTAAGTGACGTAATATTTTACGTATATCTAGTAATTTTTTTCTTAGAATTTGTTGCTGGTATTCTTTTACATTTTTCAATTATAGGATTTTAAAAATTTATTTAAAGAGTATAAAGTTTAAACTTGATCATAACTGGTACATGTATTTTTCTAAATTTATTTTGATAGGTACTTCTAATGAAATTATTTATACATAAAAGTGTTATTTTTAATTTTTACGTGGTAAAATTTAGAATTGTTCTTTTGTGATTTTTTCCAATTAATATTTTAATTCTTAGAAATTTCTACCTATCCAGATAACAAATTTTGACTCATTCTTTTCATGATTTGTTTTGATTCTTTAAAATATTCATATACTTCTTAAATGTGTTTAGTTTAATGGGTATATAAGAATCTTCTATTTTTAAATTCTTTTCAAATAATGTATTCTCTAGCACCATTTATTAATTAATCTTTTCTCTCCCTACCATTTCGTGATTCTCCTGTTATCATAGAGATGCCACAGTCTTGTTGTGGGCTCTCTCTCTGCGATTTTTCTCTTGACTTACACTATTTGAACCTTTAATTATTCTTATTTTAGGTTTTTCCTGTATCTCATGGGGCATATTTCCCCTGTCATTCCTTTTATGATTTTGTTAAACTATTCTGAACTCTAAATCTTTTAAATAAACTTTAAATGTTTTTTTTTCTCTTCCTTAAAATATCCCACTAGGATTTTGATAGTATTGTATATTAATTTGGAAAAGATTAAAGATTTGCAACTAGTAAGACTTCCTCTTCAGAAACAAAGTATGTCTCCCTATTTTAAAGTTTTGCTTATATCTCTTAGTATATTTTGAAAGCTTTACTCATATAGATACACACAGTCCTAGGTATTAGAAACAGAATTTTGATAGAAGAATGGAGAGAAACTTGAGGTAACATGTATTTTAAAGCAAAAGAGAACTGTGTTTCCAAAGAGAGGCAATGCTCGGAATAAGCAGATGGGGAATATTTTTGTGTTGCAGCATTTAGCATAAAGCCAACAATCTCTGCTGATGACCTCCAGCCCCAGGCCATTCATTCCCTTGTTCTACTCATTGTCTGGCCCATGGCAAACATTTCCTACAGGACATAGCGCCTGTAAATAACTCTAAGCTAACTAGCAGAATAATCCAGGGCCATGCTCATTTTCTGATAAGAAATAATAGAATTATTAACACCCAACATGTACCACGTCTATTGATCTGAGTTTCCTATTCTTAATCAGGGTAGATAAAACCCCTCCCCATCAGCAGCTGCAAAAATGTTCATCTAATTTTGGACCAAGTCTTTACCTCTCTCCAAAAATCTATTTCCCAAGTTACTATAAACTCTTACACAACCTTTTTAATAGCCATGCAATATTTCATCATTTGGTTATATCCTATCCCATTTTCAAAAATGAGGAGTATGATTGTTTTAATTTCCTTGTATCTTGATAATATCTAACAAAATAAGAGCCTATGACTTCAAGCACAAATGCAGAATGTAAAAGAGACTGTATAACTTGAGTCAGTATAGCTCAAATTCAGATATGTGGGCTCCCCAGGCAACATTTTGTGGTTGGATTTGAGTCTGCTTTTCACAAACTCATGTCCTATCCAAGCCACTTCACCACACTGAGCTTCAGTGTCTCCTGTTAAATGGGGATAAAAAGAGTAACTACTTCAGAGGATTATGGTGATAATTAAATGTAATCCATGAAAATCCCATGATGAAGTGCCTGGCAATGGGTATTAACAATTATTGTAGTATAAATAGTAAAGAACGAAGGATCTCTAGAACCATCATTGTCTCCTCCCTCCCCTAAATGTCCCAAGCTTATTTTGCAAAAGAAGATAAATGCATTTCAAATAAATGGGAGGAGAAAGGGGAAATTTTGTGTATCCATATGCACAAAAATGTGTGACACACCTCCACAGTCTACATCTATGATCATCATGATGATGGAGTTTATAACAGATTATAAAATACTGTTGGGGGCTATGACAGAATTAATGATCATCATCCTCTGGGCTGCAGGAATTAACTCCTGTGCAGGACAGTATAGGGAAATCTGACTTAAGACTCTGAAGCCCGAGGCTCTGTTCCTTCTGCTCACACAAGCACCACACTCTGACACTCTTACACTTAGGGTACTGCTTACCCTAACTTTTCAAAAGAAAAGTACCACTACAGCAGAAACTTTAAACAAGCAAACGACAATGAAACCATGGAGATCTTGCAAAATCACAGCTGGAGTGATGATGCCTCTCAAGGTTCCTGAAAAGGAAATGATGGTCTGGACTCCCAAAAGGGGTTAGAGGTGAGAGAATATGTGGAAGAAAACGCCTAGTCTGGTGCTAGGCTTCCAGTGCATGGCAGTTGGAGGTTGGAGGGAGAAGTGGTAGGTACAGCAGCAAGGGGAGGGACAGTGCTTGTGACTAGGCCTGAAAATGTCTCTTCATTCCCATAGTCTGTGTGTAGCTTGGAGAGGACTCCCTGTATCCCAGGGGGTTACAGATGCCCCTGAGGGCAGACACAGATATCATGAAAACTCCAATCTGAGCTCACAACAAGGAGGCTGAAGAAAAACGACCTCAGAGCTCAAGCAAATGGTAGAAATCACAAATTTTGGTAGTGGTGGCAACATGATGCCACAGAAAACAAAGTGAAGCAAATAAATGGACAAGAACAGTAACAAAAACATGCAGGTTTAACACAACAACAGAGGACAAAGAAGAGAAAGGCACAGTCCAGATCAGACCAACCACAACACAGACCAGTAATAACTCCCCCTAGAATGTAAATTCCGTGTGGGCAGGCATTTTTGCTGCTGGGTTCACTACTGTGTCCCCAGGACCTTGAATAAAGCACTTAATAAGTATTTATTAAATGCATATATGAAAGACAAGGAAACTAGAAACGCTTCTCTTATTCACTATGAGGCTAAGTAAGCATCTCATTTCCCTTAGATACCATCTTGGAAAAGAGAGCTGGGCAGTCTAGACTCCTGAAGAGGTCACATCTATCGAGAGTGAGCTAAATGAAACAGACAAGTGTGTTTTTGTTTTTGTTGTTTCCTTTCAAACCCCCACCCCAAAGAAATGGGGGATCCAGAGCAAAATGAATTAAGTTATTGAGTGTAATGATGTTCTTCTTAAAAATATTTGCCTTACAGGAAATTATTCTGACCCCATTAGAATGATCTCCCTTATATCTGCTACCTCAGCAGTTATAGACACATTAACCCTTTATCAGGAACAGTCTCCTTTCCTGGCTTTTTCCTAATTTTGTAACTCCTTCTCAGTCTTCTTTGCTATCCTCCTGAACAACATTTTCTTAACTTAAATTTTTGTTTTATTACAGTGTTAAGTATTGATATTTGTTGAAATTGTTCACTTAAATCCAGTCCACCCAAAAGGGAAAGGTGAAGTGTTCCTTGCAATGTAGCCACAGCTGGCGTGTCCCACCCAAAGGTCTTCCACTGGAGTCTACAGAAGATCTAAATGTAGTTACACAATGAACTGGCTTTTCTTATTCCCTGGGCCATAAGAGATTTTCAAAATCAGTTTGATTTTTAAAAACCCGTCAAATGTCAATCGTGGCGGGGAAGAACACTGAGCTGATTTCTGAAAACTAAGTTATGCTATTCCCGAACATATTTTTTCCTAAATTATTACTGCCATCGGAAAGACCTTGGGGT
Source organism: Panthera pardus (assembly GCF_024362965.1). Lineage (NCBI taxonomy): Eukaryota > Metazoa > Chordata > Mammalia > Carnivora > Felidae > Panthera > Panthera pardus. Next base: position 86,876,356 of record NW_026526655.1, read on the forward strand.
AGGGGCTCTTCATGAGTAGTGTAAGTGCCACTTGTGCAAAAATAACTGCATGTCCTCAGAGCAGTCATGTGCTACAGACTTCCTCGCTGCTTCTTCTTTCACCGTGGTACTCAGACCCAGGAGCTGAAAGGAAAATGCTTCCTTTTTGAACCAAATTCTTCTTCCACCCTAACCACTTCCTAGGTGCCCTCAATCATTGACATTTCTTTACATGGTCCCAATAGATAAATACTGATTCCCACATTACCATACCACTCTTTCTATCCCCTGCCCAGTTTTCTCAGCATACCATTCCCAATATACCTTAATTTGTTTGCTTCCTACCTATAGATACTTAATACATTTGTTCTCCATTAAAAAACCAATGCTACAACCAATAATTTGGACACACATCTATTTACACAAGTACAAGTGTAGGATAGATTCTTAAAAGTGGAAAAGCAGGGATCAAAGATTATAGACAATTAATTTTAATCAATTCTGCCAGATTTTACTCCAAAACTGCAATTATAGTAATAATGAATGCGAATGTTTCCCCCAACATCCTTTCAAAACTGGACATTATTGACCTTTTAAATATTTATCAATCTGATGAGTGAAAATAGTGTTCCACCAAAAGCTGCAATTCTATGACTCTTAGGGTTAGCAAACATTTTTTCCCCATAAGCTTATTAGCCATTTTTAATTAATTTCTATTTTACATTTTTTTTTCTCAGATTGGCATGTTTCTTGTCATGTTTCTCCTTTTCTTAATCATTTGAAGGTGTTCTCTCTTTATCTGTCTTTCTTGCAAATATATTGTTTTCATCTGCCATTTTTTAAAACTTTATTCATAGTGTCTTTGGTCATATACAAGTTTTTAAGAGGCAGGGGGAGAAAGAGAGAGAGGATGAGTGGGAGCGGGACAAGGCAGAGGGAGAGAGAAGAAGGAGAGAGAGAATCTTAAGCAGGCTCCATGCCCAGCAGCCCAACGCAAGGCTTGATCTCACAACCATGAGATCATGATCTGAGCCGAAATCAAGAGTCAGATGCTTAACTGACTGAACCACCCAAGCAGCCCAAGGTTTTTAATTTTATATGTTCATATTTGTCAGAGGGTTTTTTTTACTTCTAAAAATTTTTATATCTATTGCTGGCATACTTTTGTTTTCAGCAGGTACTGAATTTTATCAAGAGTCTTTTTTTAAACATTGAGTAAGATGACCTTATGGGTTTTTCTCCTTTAGCGAATTATAGTAAAAATGTAAAAAAAAAAAAAAAAAAACCAACAGATTTTCTCGTGTTGGAGATATTTACTCTTGGGATATTTCATTTGGTTAATAATATTTGATTGCTAATATTATATTTAGAAATTTTATCATCTTATTCATCATTATGACTGGCTTACAGTTAGTTTTCTTTTTGGAGCTATCCCTGTTTGATTTTGTCTTTAGGTTATGCCAGCCTCAGAAAATAAATTGGGAAGCTTTCCATCTTTCTATGAGAAACAGTTTATGTGATATGGTGATTGCTTGTTTTTGAGTTTGGTGAAATATGCCCATAAAAAGTGTTTGTTACTGATGCTTTTCCAGGTATAGATATTTTATTATTTAAAAAAAATTCTTCTATGATAAATTTCTATTCAGTGTTTCTATTCCTTGAATGAACTTTGTAGATTTAAATTTTCCTAAAAACTAATCCATTTCATCTAGATTTCTGAGTTATTAACCCAAGTTTTATGTAAATTTATCTAAAAGTCATTTCTTTTTTGTAGTCATTTTCTTATTTCTAGCATAATGTCTTCTCTCTCTTCTTAGTGATAATTGCCATTTTTACAAATTTATTGTTGTTTCTTTTTAGGATTGCAGCTCTTAATTTTATTGACAAAAATCTGCTTAATTTGTGGTTTACTTCATCATCATTTTCTGCTACTATCTTTAATAAGGTCCTTATTTATATTTTATTTGGGGTTATTTTGATTTTTATAACTTTAATCTTTTAAATCGTTAAATTGTTTATATTTTTTAAATTTCTAAATAAATGCATGAAGATGATAAATATTTCTTTAAAAACTACTTTGTATTCTACCATTATTTTTGTCATTAAACAAAAAGTTTCAGGCAATGGCTGATTGGTTTCAGATCAATCTATGCCAAAGAAACACACACATACACTCACAGTTACCACACACACATAATACTCTTTGAAGAAAGTGCACAACCAATAAGGCACAGAAAACTTATAAACCAAGACTTTTGGTTTATAAGAGAATGGAAGCCCACAGAGAAGTGAGTGCAGACTTTGCTCTCGCTTCCCTTCAGATGTCCCTCAGGTAAAAGCAATGGATGATAAGCTGAGAAGTTCCTCAGAGTTGGTGGTGGTCTCACAGAGCTTGAGGAACAGAGCTGAAGTTTAGATTGTACCAAGGTGGAGAAGCCCTGTGCATTTCAGTTGGAACCCTGAAGCACTGTGTCCCAAGCACATTAAATGAGCCAGAAATTCCCCAGCCCTTACAAAAGCAGAAACCTAGTACTGAACTAGCTTCATCTCTGCTTGGATAAAGTTGATCTGCTTCTAGTCTAAAGCACCTGCCATAAATTTAAAAAACAAACTCCCTCTGGAAAAAAATATCATCATCTAGATTTTTAAGTATTCTCTATAATTGTTCATACACAATGTTCTGCCCTTGATTTGAAAAGATAGGTTTGCGGAGCACCTGGGTGGCTCAGTCAGTTAAGGGTCTGACTTCGGCTCAGGTCATGATCTCACTGCTCCTGAGTTTGAGTTCCGCGTGGAGCTCTGTGCTGACAGCTCAGAGCCTGGAGCCTGCTTCAGATTCTGTTTCTCCCTCTCTCTCTGCCCCTCCCCTGCTGGCGTACTGTCTCTCCCTCTCAAAAATAAGTAAACATTAAAAAAAAAATTAAAAGATAGGTTTGCAATAGATAAATGATTGATAACAAATAGAAAAAATGATAAAATAGATTTATAATCAATCTAGATATTCCAGTTGTCAAACATCATATATCATAATCAAAAAATAATGAGATTGAAAGTTTTGGCAGAGAACTGTATATGATCGATAGAATGAAATGAATTTGAAAACTAAAATATAATAACTTAAATTAAGATAGATTTCCAGCAGATTCAATATAAAGAGAAAAAGAAACTGAAATTAGGTCAGAATAGGCAGACTGAAGCACAGAAAACAGAAGAATGGAAAATACCGAGGAGACCATAAGATACAAGAAAAGGTCTATGAGATATGTAATTGGAGTCCCAGAAAGAAAGGAGAGAGAGAATGGGAAAAACTACATTTAAAGCTAATGACAGAATTTTCCCAAACTGCTTAAACACAACAATCCACAGAGTCAAGAATTACTGCAAATCCAGAGCCGGATAAATACAAAGAAAACCATCCATATTATATAATAATGAAACAGTTGAAATCTAAAGAGCAAGAAAAAAAAATATTTAGAAACAACCAGAAAAAAGTGGTATTAATTTAAAGGAGAAATAATGAATCACCAGTTAATATTAGTAGAAAAATTAGTTCCCAAAAGAAACATATGAAAAGATAGTACACATCCTCATTAGCCATTACTTGAAATTAATTCTAATTAATATTTTGCTTCAACATCTGGAATTTTTACTAGAATCTGCCAAACATCTCGGCAATAAAATTCAAATATCATCAATTTTTAAAAAAAATTTCTTAATGTTTATTTATTCTTGAGAGAGAGAGAGAGACAGAGCATGAGAACTCACAAGCCATGAGATCATGACCTGAGCAGAAGTCGGACGCTTAACCAACCGAGCCACCCTGGGGCCCCTCAAATATCATCATTTTTATATCAATGTAGTTGCTTGAAATAATATGCTTGAAAAGTCCAACAAAATCTTTTCAAAGAATTTCCTTTTGTGCAATCATATTTAATCCATTTCTATTTCATCTCTATAGATCTGTTTCCACTGTTCTAGACCAAGACAGGAACTACCTCTCCTCTACATGACAAGAGCCTCCTAAATGGCCCCCTCTACAATTTTGTTACACAGCTGACAGGACAATCATCAAAAACATGTTAGAAGAGCCAAGTCATTTCTCGGCTCAAAACACCCTAATGGTTAAAATTAAAACTCTCTATCTCCAAAATTTGTATGTTGTGAATATCGCTTATCGTGTTGACACCTCTCCTTTCACACTTTACCCTGTTGCTCTGATTCCACTGCATTGACCTTCTGGTTGTTGCCATGGAGCCTTAGACCTTTGGTTCCATATTCCAGGATTGCTCTTTACTCAGATGGGTCCCTTCATTCACAGTTCTGCTTCGATATCACTGCCTCAGAGAGGTCTTCTTTGATCACCCTTTCCGAAGGAGTACACCCTCTTACTACTGTCTTTCATTTTCTAGCTCCTCTTACTATCGTTTCTCGTAATATATTTTAGTTGACAATTTCACTTTTTAAAAAAGTTTGTTTTTATTTATTGATTGATTGATTGATTGATTTTGAGAGAGAGAGAGAGAGACAGAGAGAGAGACAGAGAGAGAGAATCCCAAGCAGGCTCCACACAGTCAGTGCAGAGCCTGATATGGGACTCAAACTCACAAACTAGGAGATCATGACCTGAGCTGAAATCAAATCAGAAGCTTAACCGACTGAGCCACCCAGGATCCCCTGACATTTTTACTTTTGGTATTTGGATATTGACTATTCTCTACTGCTCCAGGAGTGAGGATTTTTTTTTTCTGTCTTAGTTACCAGTGTATCTCCAGTTCTTAAAATGGTACCTCGATAAATATCTATTGAATGAATTAATCAATTTATTCAGCAGTTATAACATACAAGCACCATGCATGACTCTGCCTTTATGCAAAAAATCAAAGGATGAATACACAAGTTCCTTATATTCAATAAATCTGTAGAATAGTAGAAGAGAAACACATATATAAGTTATAACATATGTGATAACTAATAGAGAGACAATGTTCATATATAGTGATGTGAAATCTGGGTTTTTTGTTTTCACAAAAAAGAAATGAACTAATTTATCATCCTCACACAGCTAGTTAATGATTAAATACTTGTATTTAGATAAGCATTGTCTGTTAAGTTTAATAAACACAGAACTAAAGGCTATGGTCCTTAAAATATAAATCAGGCCGCGGCCTTTAAAATATGTAATTTTTAAAGTTCTCTAAATAATACAGCCTTTCCTACTGTATTCACATTTTCATTATCACTGTGATTAAAGGTAGCATGATCATATAAATCATTGTCATCAACAAAACCTAACCCTAACCTTAATTAACCCTTACTTCCTTCAGATTGTATTCAAATGTCACCTTTCTAAGGCCTTCTCTAGCCATCTTATTTAAATTTCTAATTTTTGCTCTTTGCTTTAATCTTCTAATTGTCATAGAGACATCATTATACTATATATTTTGCTTTATCTTATTGTTTTGCCTATTTTCAGCCACACCAAACTACAGTATAAACTCCATGAGAGCGAACTTCTTTTCTGTTTGTTAATTGTTATATCCCAGTGGCTATCCAAATACTGGTCACATACTTGCATACCGCTTCTTGGCACAAAGAAGATGCTCAAATATCTGTTGAATGAATAATCACACATTTCTCTTGTTTCTTCCTCCAGATTAGAGTCTTAGTATTCTATCCAGAATATTAGAAAACGTTGACATAGAAGAGGATGTAATGTAATAGACAATCATACAGACTTCTGTCGATCCATGAATACATTTTTACATTAGTCCCAAAGATGAACTTTTTACTATCTGCATGTTTCCACATCAGTAGCTGATGAAATATCAGATGTATCTTCAGACTTACCAAAATAAATTATAAAGTAGAAGATTTTTCGTGTTACCAAGAATATTCCATTTTATTTTTAACGTTTATTTGTTTATTTTCAGAGAGAGAGAGAGAGCACACACACAAGGGTGAAGGGGCAGAGTGAGAGGGAGAAACAGAATCCAAGCAGGCTCCACGCTCAGCGTGGAGCTCAATCTCACATGGGACTCTACCTCATGACTATGAGATCATGACCCAAGCCCATTTCAAGAGTTGAACTCTAGGAGCACCTGGGTGGCTCAGTCAGTTAAGTGTCCAACTTCAGCTCAGGTCATGATCTCACAGTCTATGAGTTGGAGCCCTACATCAGGCTCTGTGCTGACAGCTCAGAGCCTGGAGCCTACTTTGGATTCTGTGGCTCCCTCTCTCTCTCTGCCCCTCCCCTGCTCATGCTCTATCCCTCTCTCAAAAATAAATAAACTTAAAAAAAAAATAAAAAATAAAAGAGTTGAACTCTTAACCAACTGGTTTCCCAAGAATATTTCATTTTGTAAGAGAATTTACCATGACTTTAAGTGGCAAATTTTTATAATACATTAAAATATTACCAATTTCCAGGTTTTATACATTACTTTCTAAAATATTGCATGCCAATACTAGTTTCGGAATGACTTTTAGTTGGGTTTTAAAAAACTATTATCTCAACTTCACTTGTTTTTTAAATGTAAAAACTATAGAAGTGAAATCAAGTGAATTTCTTGATCTAGACTAGGATAAGAAACAGTGCTCCTATAATGTCCACAGGGGATATATAAAATAAGGGATATCTAGATGAATAACCATAATTCTTGTCTTCAAGGAGCTTATACCGTGATATAAGAATGTTCTTAAAGCATGTAACATTAACGTGAAGCTCAACAAGTTTGATTAAATGAGTGGGTAAGCCCAGTTAAAGGACCATTGGAGATATTCCCTTGTGAAATTAACGCTTCTAATATGACTGTGTCTCCACTTCTGTTTCTGACATAAATTAATAAGATTCTATTTGGCTAACAAAAAAAGATTCTCTCATTAGTGTCCCATCAAAAATAGCACCATTTGCCTCATTAAATTTAATGAGGTTGTTGTTGTTGTTGTTGTTTTTCCATTGGTAGGTGTGGGTGTGTGATATATGTGTCAATGTGTTAGACTTGTATCTTTGAAGAACATGCTTTACATAGGCAAGCTATTCTCTGAGCTTAAGTTGCTTTACAGTAAGCAATTTTTAGAAGGTGGTAGCACCTTAATGGGTTTGGTAACCAGGTAATACATCTTTCGCTTTATTCTGAAAAAAATGAAAGTGTCAGAGACTTTTATATTAGACCCGCATAATTAAACTGTTATTATCAGAATATATTATATTATATGTAATACATGTAAGATACATACTTCAAAACAAGATTCAAAGGAAAGGAATATATCTTCCTCTTTTTTCCATAGTCCTAACTAAACAAAAATCTCAAAATAATGAAGGGAATTAATTTAAGCCAGCACAATACCTTCCCAAATGGCATGAACCTTTTTTCTTTTTCAGAACTAAAATATTATGTCATTATTATAATGATCAAGTCTTCTGTTTTCAACTCGTAAAAATTAACATGACTGTTTTATACTTATATATAAATTCTAATCAAATGCTGCAAATACCATCTGTATTTAAACAGATCACTTCTTGTCCTTTTTGTAATCTATAAAATAAAGACTCAAACAAATACATAATGTTGATGTATTTAAAAAGCATATGCAATGTCTGTGGAATTTTTAATTCATTTGAACTTATTTTTGGCAGAAATGATTTGAGGATTAATTAGCATAATTAAAGGAAAAAGGAGTTTTGAGAAATTAAGTGCTGGACAATCCTTAATCCAATCTCAGATTTTAGATAGGATTAAATAATTTCTAAGAGATAATATGGTCTCAAAATAGCTGCAGACTTAGATACCTGTAGCCTAAAGCTAAAAACAGTTTTCCAGTCTTTCCAGAGTTCTGAATAAGGAAGGAATAGCAGAAAACTCTAGAAACACGAAAGTACACAAATTCCATATGTAGACTGAAAATAAGGGAGGAGGGAGAAACAGTCAGAGAGAGAGAGAGAGATTAAGACTGTCAAAGAAGAATTCTGAAGCTTTCTTCAGATTATATACTTTGGGTTTGAATACAGCCAATTCTATACTAAGAAGATGAATAAGCAGAGAGCTTGCCATGTGGGACTAGTGCACAGCCATGGCACTGTTGTTCTCATTCCCTCAAAGAAAGAGTGGGGATCAAGAGATTAAAAATAAATAGAAGTCAGATTTGAAAAGTTCACATCAGAAGAAAAATTATTTCAGGGAACAGAAGAAAATGTCATAAATAATACTCTACCCTATCAGGGAAAAAATATGGGAACTTAGACCTACTGAAACAAGGACATAAAAATAAGCATAGATGATCAAAGAAAAGTTGATTTAGCAAAAATATCAAATGATAGTTTTCAAAGTTGAATAGAAGAATTGAGTATTAAAATGAAAATCATTGGAGAAATTAAACCATAATAAAGTAGCAAAGAGTAGAACAGGTATAATGATATGCTGAAGAAAACACATGAACTGCAAACAAATAATGAGATCAAAGTTATTGGATGTACTATTGAGGAGATTTAATAAAGATAGTAAAATACAACCATTAATTCAACTTTCCTGCCATATTCCCATCAAAGCAACAAAATCCTATATCTACATGAAGACTATCCCAAGTTTTCTTTTTTCTTTTCTTCTCTTCTCTTCTCTTCTCTTCTCTTCTCTTCTCTTTTCTTTTCTTTTCTTTTCTTTTTCCTTTCTTTTCCTTCTCCTCCTCCTCCTCCTCCTCCTCCTCCTCCTCCTCCTCCTCCTTCTCCTTCTCCTTCTCCTTTCTTTTCTTGCAGTAGGGAAAGCATGCTAAGTATTTTAGTGCTTTTGTATGCAAACATAAACTTGATCAGGTATATGTGTAACACTTTCATTTTTACAAAAACTCTTAGGCTTTGTCCACTATTTTCAGAATATGAATGTCAATATGGAAAAGTCTGAAGCTAGCCTGCTGTTTTCTCTAACTAGCAAACTCATATTTCTGAAGGTCGACAGTAATTTTTATCCATAAAGTGTGGTAATTCAGCAAAGATGTCTCTTAGTATTTAAATTCTATAACAACATTTCTTGGAACACTTTCATGTTATCCACTCATAAATTCAGGTTTCCATCTCAATAAAATTTTCGTCTGTCACATCTTTCACTATTTCTATTCCATTTTATTTAAATTTCCCTTTTTCAGGTGCACCAATGATGAGTATACAACATCTCCTGTTGTTTTCTCATATGTATTGTCTTCTATAAATATAAATAAATGTGCCTCAGTTAATCAATGTGATTATCATTTAGCATTTTGATCACACTTTTAGAGGTTTTGTAATCTAATGTTCATTTCTAAGGTTTGTAATTCTAGTTTTAATGTCTCTTTTAACCCAAATATTTTCAGAAGAGTGTTTTGTTTGTTTAGATGTTATTACTTTCAAAGGGAGATATTCTTTTCAGCTATTTTGTTTTCTTTTAATTTCTAATTATAAGACACCATGGTTTAAAGGCATGGTTTTTACATTTTAAAAGTAGAGCTACCATATGGTTCAGCAATCCTACTTCTAGGTATATTTATGAAGGAAATAAAATCACTATCTTCACTCCCATGTTATTGCAGCATTGTTCACAACAGATGAAACATGGAACAAGTGTCTATCAGTGGATGAATGGAGAAAGAAAATATGGTATACATATACAATGGAATATTGTTCAGCCATTAAAAAGAAGGAAATCCTGCCATTTGTGATAACATGTATGAAACTTGAGAGGATTATGCTAAGTGGAATAAATAACATAGAGTTCCAAACAACCCAGAGCAACCAATCTAAAGAGTTCAGGGGCACCTGGGTGGCTCACTTGGTTAAGCATCTGACTTCAGCTCAGGTCATGATCTCACAGTTTGCGGGCCCAAGCCCTGCATCGGGCTCTGTGCTGAAAGATCAGAGCCTGGACACTGCTTCAAATTCCGTCTCTCCTTCTCGCTCTGCCCCTCCCCCACTCTCTCTCTCTCAAAAACAAACGTGAAAAAAAAGAGTTCAAAAAAATATTTTCCTTTTTTAATATGTTTGTGCATTTATTTTTGAGAGAAAGCACGCATGGGGGGAGGAGATGGAGGGGGAAAGAAGAAGAGAGAGAATTCCAAGCCCTTACGGGGGGGGGGGGTGAGGAGGGGGGGCTTGAACTCACAAACTTTGAGATCAAGACATGAGCCGCAATCAGGAGTTGGACGCTTAACTGACTGAGCCATCTATGCGTCCCCCCAAAATATATCTTCAAATGAGAAAGGTGTATAAAATGGGACACAGCTTAATTAGGCTAAAACACTCTGAAAATTAGACTGACAGAACAAAATATAAATATTGTAAACCTGGCAATATAAAAATGTCAAATCTATAGATAGTTTATGACAAAGTGGGAGGAAGTATACACATTTCTCATTTTACATAAAAGAAGTCAATTCTGCTTAAGTTAATAAAGCAAGTGTTAATTTTATAGGGATAGTTGCAAGAATAAGGTATTCTCATACAAGTGGAAATAAAAAACACAAAATAATAAACAAAACTTGATAAAGACCACAATGCAAAACAAACAGAGACCAAAAATTCCTTGCTTATAGGCACCTGTTTGTTTTGCTCTAGGGAAGTCTACCTTTTGTCATCAAATTTATTAAATGCCTAAAATTAATTCTCCCATCACAAATTAGTATAAAATTCATTTAAATGATTTGTTTTTATTATTTTATTAGAGATATTTTTCTAAAATTTACCTTAACTTCCTAGAAATTATCTTCATACTTATGAGTCATTACAAAGAGATAAAAATCTATATACAAATTGTGTTGAAATAGAAATATGTTTTGATAGCATGAGTTTCACCTCAGGTGAACTTTGAGAAACTGAGAAACTTTACACAGTGTATCCCAACAGATCTGTCTCTTGAGAACTGAAGAGAACTTAAGAACCAAAAACTTAAGATGTAAGAGCACCAGGTGTTAATTTCTTACCACTAAGTAATAATCGTCATTAATTTTAAGAGCAAACCAAGGGTCTCCTTGTTTACTTTTTCTCATTTTGTAAACTCAATTCAATTCACCAATTTCCATTAATGCTGTTGCCCAGTGAGGCTTTGCCTGCTTTGTTGCTTTGTGCTAGAACTTTGCTAAGAACTAGCCCTCACTTGTGCCTACATGGTAGAAACTCCTAAGTGTTTGCTCACTAATAAATCAATCAATCATCACTCCATTCTTTATGTTGTATTTTAGCTAAACAAAGACAGTTTAAATGAAACATTAATAAACTAATACAAATCTAGTGGAAGCTACGTATGAAATATTAGACATTTTAAAAATTACAAGTACACCATGCTTTAGGAGATAAACATATTCCTAAACATAATAGAGTTTTTCTATTATATTACCTTAAGTGACACCCATCAAATTTTTACTTTGTAATTTGATTTCTATATCTTTTTGTCAATGGATTCATCCATAGTCTATACATATCTCAGGGCCTCTATCAAATTTTATTTCTTCAATGAAAACTTCTTTAAAATGTTTTATCTTCTGAATTTTCATAATTCTACCAGTGCTACTTTATCAATTTGTGTTTTTATCACTTTATTTTCTCCATTTCATTAGTTCCCAATATATGATCATTTACAATATTTCCTTCATTCTTGAATGTTCAGAATCATCAGTCTATTCTATGCTAGTTACTTATGTCAAGGCTTGCCATCACATTGACTCTAGACCCTACTTTCTTTCATTACCTCTTTAATATCTTATCAAGTCCAAAACCTTTAAGAAAATAACAAAACCTTTAAGAAATAACCTTTAAGAATTCTCTACTTAAATTGGAGAAATTTCAATATACTTTCACTTAGATAAACTTTGAGTAATAAGGCTCCTCTGTCTTTTTCTTTTTTGAAAAAAAACCTTTCCACTATCATACATATAAGCCTCACTGTGCTGCTCCCAAATGAGTATCTTGTATATATTGTTGTTTTAGATCTCTGGTGAAAATTTTAAGTCTCATTCATACCAGCTTTATATACTTGTAGAAAAAAATGCAACAATAAAAAGAAATGAGAGTTTTTACAAAATAACGTATTGTCTAAAACTTGATAAAAATGGTATCTGAATTTCCTCCCTTTCCCTCTGCCTCTCTTTCTCTACCTTCCTTGCTCTCTCCCTCTCTCCCTCTCACTGTCTCTCTCCCTATCTCCCTGCCTCTTCCTCTGAGGAAGACTTTTCCTTCTCTGGTCTGTTTTGGTATTTCACTCATACATTTCTTTCACTTCAGAGCATAACTTCACCATTATTATGGAGTACAAAATTTTAAAAACAATTTAAGCAATTTGTTGTATTTTATGTTAGGTGGTTTTCTTCTTTCTTGTTTGCTTCCTAGGAGCAACATATATATATATATATATATAGATAGATAGATAGATAGATAGATATAATATATATAATATATATAATATATATAATATATATAATATATATAATATATATAATATATATAATATATATATCATATTATATATAATATATATTATATATAATAAGATATATATAATATCTATATAATATATAATATATAATATATAATATATAATATATAATATATATAATATATAATATATATATATATTTTTTAAATCAGTAACTATTATGTACTTCTTTGCAACCCTCACCATACTTTGACTGTCTCTGGGGTAATGATCAATAAGTTAAAATTGAGTTGACAGAGTTGGAAAATTAAAAGAAATATATTAAGTCCCAAGAAAGTGAGGCATGTGAACAGGAATAAATAATCTTTAAGACTCTAAGGAAGACTGACATTGGCAGGTGGAATGCTAAGAGAAAATAGTGTGCCCAGGTCTCCAAATCAACATAAGACTAGAAATCAAACACTTTCTTGAGCTTCAAGGCTAAAAAATTATCATAATTTTGATGAGAACATGATTTGAAAAGGATAAAAACTTATTTATTTACTTCTTTTAGAATATACCACATTTACTTCAGTTATCAAACTTTATTTCAGCCGACACAATTTCAATTAATTTATGGTTTGATATCCTTTCATTTCCACATAGGTATAGCTAAATAGCTTAGTATCTTACTAATTAATTTTGTTTAGGTTTTGCTTAAGACTCTTTTTATATTCTTGACAAGCTAGATTTAATATTTTTAATTATGCTAACAACACTGGAGAACTTTTGGATATATTCTGCTATAGGAAAGTAATACCCAGTGAGGCTATTCTCCAAAAGTGTCTCTTAGCCAGGTAGACAGACAGCTAAAAGATAGGTGGGAACATTCTTTTCAGTGAGGTCCCAGAGAGGCCTTCGACTGAGAAAAACAATCGACTGATGTTTCTCTACTTGATGCCAGGAAGCTTTGTGCAGTGTTTCTAGACTTTTTCCTTCAATCAGCCCAACATGAGGTTGTGCTGCAAGCTGTGATTTTGTAAATCTTTTTTTAGTGCCTATTGGGGCATCCTGTGAATTGTGATCCCTTCGTGTCTGCATCATGGGGAAATGCACACAGACCAGAAAGGATCGGACAACTTTACATCTCAAAATATCACCACCCACCCCCCTTCCAATTTGGAAAATAAAATTAGCTCTGAGTTTTTATCCTGGGAAACCACATATTTTGGAAACACCAGAATTTTCAAGTTCTCAAGAGGGGTAAATCTTTTGTTTTCCCTGTCATTAATAAGCCATTTCCTTTTGTGAACTCAAAAAGCTAAAATCCTCACTAGTACCTTAGCTGTTTTCTATTTTTCCAACTTTAGTTTGATCTGTAATAAAACCACAAAATCTCTCTCTCTCTCTCTCTCTCTCTCTCTCTCTCTCTCTCTCTCTCTCTCTCTTTAATCCTACATGGCCTGGCTAATAAGTCAGTCCTTTTGTTGGGGCCTATTAAACTTATCCTGTGTGGGTTTTTTTTATGTCATTGTAATAATATTATATGGCAGGCAAAAATATAATGATAAATGATAATTTGCCAAAAAGATTAAAAAAACACTGAGGTGTTACCTATCAAAAGTTCTCCTTCTGTCTGTGATGCAGCACAGATTGTGATCGTGACAGTAAATCTGGTGCTATTGTTAATGCCATGGCACTTGGGTTTTTGGCTTGCTTTAGTCCAATCTGTGACATGCTTGTGAATATCTTTCTTCTGTTCTGTCTGTATGGCATATGGATTTCTGGGATACAACGTCAGACCTATCCACATAACAAGTGTTCAGAGCACCTTATCATTTTAAAAAGCCAATTACTCAAAAAGACAAATGTGAAATGTTTCACATTTAATGATGAGCAAATCTGCAAAACAAATGCAATTTTGCTCCTTCTAAAAAGTTTAGTTTAACTGTAAATATTGCAATGGAGTCTTGCATGACACACACCACCGATAGAGAAAAGCTTATTTCATACATATTGTATATCATCACTGTCAATTACATCTGCACAGTATTTAAAATGAGGGTGGTATAAGTAATTAGAAATAAAGCAAATAGAATATTCTAAACTACACGGCTCTGAAATCACTGTAAAAATGTCACTGCTAACATTGAACACTCTAAAAAAATATTTTGAAAGTCTCACCCAAAAAACTGAAAACTGCATATGTCTACAGAGGTAAAGGTCATTCATGAAACACTCAACAACAAAAAATACCAATTCATTTTTTAGAAATATTTGTCAATATGTAAAGAATGTTTTGTACATAAGTTCTCAGTTACTGTTGAATCAGTGGCTGTATGTAATATTCCCACATGGAATGATGTCCTTTCGAATACTTTAAAACAAAGGTTTAGTGAAAGATTTTATGGGGACATCTTGAGTGCTGAGATTTTATGCATGGGAAGTGCAACTAACAAAGTACAATAACATTGGTTTTGTAATTGATTTATATATTTAAACTTTTATATCTATTTGTGATGGAGACAATAGCTATTTTGGAGCCATAATCCCTACCCCCACCTACTTTACTCCATCTAAGCAAACCAAAGAAAAATCCATCTTTCTTTTCATCATCTCCCATTGAGGTTGTACAGACATAGTTGTCACATTTAAATGCCTTTACTATTTGCTTCTTCTTCTTCTTCTTTCTTTTTTTTTTTTTTTTTTTTGTCTACACATTCGTTAAACCTTCCTTTAAACTGTGAACACTGGTTACAGAATATTATATGACATGAGAAATGGGATGCACCTGGCACTGGTAATTTTAGAAGAAACTAATCTCGATATTTATAACATCATTTAGCAAGCGGAACAGTTTTACCAGGCTTGGAATGTTGAGAAATGAAAAAGTTCACTCAGTTCTTGGACTTTCATTTTACATTGGAATTGAAATGTAGTCAAAAATCAGAAAGTCTCCAATCAGCTGTTGCAAAACACTCAGAGAAAACTCTACCTGACTCCCCTGGAAGTTAGTAATGGAGACTTTCCCACATGTCTCTCTATTGAATTTCACATTAACCATTTATTATCCAGGATAGAACCAAGATAAGAAGGGCTGAGCAACCATAAAAAATAGACAGACAGAATGTATACTCAATCATAACATTTTTAAAGGTATATACTAAGAATAAAAGATTCACTTAGTATTTATATTTTTATACTGAGTCCATTCCAGCTGCATGAATGCGTATCTTAGTTTAAAGTGAATTGATATAATGATGTACATGGCACTTGAATATGTGATAGCTAATATCCACCAGGTGGTCTCAGGGCACTTAACTGACATTGAGAATATAATGATATGGTCTGTCTCAAAACTTTGTTGGAAAGATACAGGGTCTAGATAAACAAGTAAATAACTAATCATTCCTCTCCGCCTTTCTAAAATAAATAGATTTTGTCCTATTTACAAATAGAATAAATTGAGGTACAAACACCTAGAAAACCACCACCTTAATTTCCCATCCTTCATTTCAAACCAATTGACGGTTTTCTTCCCTCTTACTGACCCTTAAACTCCTTAAAATGTGATGAAATAGGTAACCTATCCAAATTTCCATAGTAATGTTTAATTTCTAACACTTGGGACTTTAAACACGTAGCACTGAAATCCTTACACAACATTTATGTTAATGGCTTGTGCAGAAGTATTTACACAGAGGAAAATGATGCTAATGGAGCCTTGTCAAGAAGAAACCAGCTAACAGAATCCCCAAGGGGTATGAACTAGACCGGAATGTGTGCCTCAGGTGACCTTGAGGGTCATCTGAACAGGTCACACTTACCTAGAGTCAAGCTGCAACAGCTAGATGTTGACTAATCTTTCCCTTATTTCTATCATTCTAATGGCTTATAATCAAATCTCGAAATCCCATCTTGAAACTGGAAGGGAACTTACGGAGCATCTTTTCAACAAGGTCCTTGTTTGACAGAAGAAAAGATTTAGACACAGAAAGATGAAGGGGCTTTCCAGGAGGCACATTCCTAGAAAAGCCTCAGGCAGACCCGGAGTCATATGGTCTGGGTTGGAGTTCTGGTTGCCCAACTTACTCTGTGTTACTTCTTAACTTTTTTAAGAAGCAATTTTCCCAGCTATAAAAATCTGATGACACCTATTTCACAGAGATATTATAAATGAGATAATACATGGGAAAACCCTGTAAACTATAATATTCCACAAATACATTATATGAGACCTTGTTCCTCACCCACCAGCAACTTAATTTCTAGTTCCTTTATTGTTATATATCTGTCCATCTATCTATCTATCCATCCATCTATCCATCCATCTATTTTTCTGCCTTGTTTATCTTATAGGATATCAACCATTAAATAGCAAAGGAAACATCAGAGGATCAAATTCCAGCTTTTATAGACAGAAGCAAAGCTTCCAAGAAGGGCATTTTCTTGAGCCTCAATGTTCTTTGAGACTATCCGAAATGGTTTCCCCACAGCTTGTACCCATGCCTTCCAACCAATTTTTCTAAAAGGAAGAAAAATGTAGTAGTGGAATAAGGAATAATTACTACCACTGCGAGCCTCCATAGTCAGTCTCCACATAACATTATTATGTGAAATGCTATCTGGGCAGTACCTGAGTCCATAAAGTGTCAGGTGGCCATTTGGCAAGAAAAAAAGGAAGGAATCAGATCAACATTTTATAAGTGGTTTGCATTTTTTTTTTTTTTTGCACCTGTTATTCTACCATTTCTTTCAGTTATATTTCAAAACACTGCAGTTGGGATCTCCTTGCCAACCTGAGATGTGGCATAAGCCTGGATAACAGAACAAAATGTGAGAAGGTCCTTCTGTCTTTAACGCCTGTTCACCAGTGAATCAGCCTCCAATTAATCTGTTTCTTCAGTAGGAGTTTAATAAAAGTCAAGCGCACACATGTTCAGACTTGTTTACTATTGAAGCTGTGTTAACATTATCTGTCTAGCCAGGTCAAAAATCCTGTGTAATGAGATGCCAGAAACCATTTCAAAAAATTTAAGGATTTTTCTATTTATTGTAAGCAATCGATTATCTGAGATAGGGAAGTTTAAATTGAAAATGGAAGTGCAATGAGAGGGATGCTTCTCATTAAACATCACAAGGGAAAAAAGTTTGTCTCATGGCCAAACTGCACATAAAACTCAATATATTAGGTTAGCTATTTTCTATTTGTTTATGAACCAGAAAATTCAGGATCATTCGGCAACTCTTATTTCCATTCCACTGTGTGGGTGATGATCAGAATTGGCCGTTTACATTCAATCATATACAGCATTATGCTTGGAGGAAGCTCTTAACCCAATCATCTGTGCCTATGAACTGAGTGTGCCTCAGTGTTTTCTGGAGAAAATCAACAACGCTGCAGATGGAAATACAGGTTGGATGCATTTACGACCAGCCGAGTTAGCAACTACAAAAGCTCAGAACTAAAAGCTTCCCAAACCCCAGCTAGGCAGCTTACTTTAAGCAATGGTAGAGACAATAAAATCCTAGGAAAGCTCATTCTCTTACAGTGTTTTGGTGAAGGACATTTAACCTATACGTGAGAGGTACATTAACTTTGCATAAACTGTAAAACAGTGTCACCATAACAAGCACCTCTGGAGTCCACAGTGGCGTCTAACAGCTTAAGCTAAGAAATATGAAATCTGATTCTTGCTCTAATCTCTACAGCGGGGAAGGATAAAGTAAAGATGACTCATACATATGGGACTTTCCATACAACTTGAAACTTTTTAAAGGCAGGTTATTTAAGAAATCGCCATTCAAGGTGGAAAGCAGACATTTGAAGGCGGAAAAGAATTAATGATGATGGTTTACACTCAGCTTTCATCTAACTAATCAGAAAAAATAATTTATCACTATCCTCTTTTTGAGAATGTTTATAACCAATTCATTGAAGATATGAATCCATCTTTACACATTCTAAATAATTACAAAGGAATAATTATTCTAAATGAACATAAAGCATTGTGAGGTAGATATATGTTAGGGAAATTTCAAATTAGTGGAAGTTTGTGGCACCCAGCACCATACCACATCTAATACATTGTAGAGGCCAGTTTTGCTTGAAGTGTAAGGATTTGTAGTGTTGTAAATTTTGCCATAACTCACTATCCATGAAAAATAAGAAAAAAAAAGGTGGAAAGAGTGCGAGTAAAAAGTTTGAGGGTCATATTGTATTTTTTCTTTATTTTTAGCCAATAGTCAATAAACTTATAAGATCCTTGTATCTTTAAGATGTTACTTACTTTCATAGCGGTATCCCTAATATGTCAATTTTATCTTCTGTTGAGTACGTGTGGAGTTTAGCAAGTTTTAATAGCAATTAAAAAATATATTAAAAATGTCTCACCCAAGAAAAATGACCAGAAACCTAAGTACTGTTCACACATTCATCATACATACTACAGTTGAAAACATACATTTATCATTCTTGCTTATTAGTATTGTCCATATTTGTCTTTGCCATCACTCTTATTCAACATTATTGTCCACATGTCAGCAATGTTCACATCACATTCACTGAGATAGAATAATTGCCCATACTATGTTTAGAGTTTTGTTGTATATGACCCCCAGCTATACTCTGTTGCCAAAAGTCTATTATCTACCTTCTTCTATCTATGGGTTGTACTTAAGTTAGAAAAAAGGTAGTCTGTGGCTACTCTTTGCAGCTCTGGAATGTTAGAAAGTGTCATGGAGGGCCAGAACTCCATCTTCAAGGGAATGTCAAAGACATTTCCATGAGTCTCCCATCTCCCCTGCCATCTCTAACTTTGGGTGTGTTGTGAAGTCTTACTATGTCCCATCATCTTTGCCATTAAATATGTAAAATTATGATATAATTCAAATAAATATTCTTTACAAATTTCAAATAAGTTCTATCCATGAGAGAAACTAGTATAATCATAATTGGTAAAGCAGTTCAGGCTACTCATGGGATATGAGATGTGGGGATGGTTCATCTTCTCCCCAAATATGCAATAACCACTTGGCTTTTGATGCACATTTGGCGGAGCAGCAAATACCCCAATAGAAGGGTTGTGCTCTTGGACAATTTTATTTTCTTAGAAAAAGCTCATGAAATCATTCAGGAAGCTAGCAATGCCAGCTTTGATTTAAAAAAAAAAAAAAAAAAGACCTGAGTCACATTTTATTTAGAATCTCTACATGGAGGGTACTCCAAAAACAATTGGCTCCTTTTGACTGGATCAGATGCTTTACTTGGTTTGTCATAACATCATTAAATTATATGTTACTCTAGTCACTAGGAAACATGTCAGTGGGGGACTTCCTGCTTATGTAAACCAATAACAGGTGATTTTATATTCTTGATTCTGTATTCCTGATTCAAGCGGACCATCAGTAACATTCCTCGGTATGTTATTGAAAATGAAGTCATGGCCCAGAGAACATCCTATGATTTGGTGTATGATACTCTGATGACATTATTTATAATGTTTTTAGTTTGTTAAAAAAGGAAGAATTTTCTGAACTGTACGTTCAGAAAGTAACGATAATATAAATGTTTAGGGTTTTTGTTTCTGTTGTCCTCAAAAATAGCTGAGTAAAAAAGACTCAGCAAATTGGAAACTATATATGCATTATTTCACCTCCCTTTTGATAAGACCCTTGGTGAAGCATCTTTGATTTATGATGAAATTTTAGAGGAGTAAAATTCACTCAGGCTGACAACGTCTATGGTGAAGTGATAAACACCAATAGTTCTACAATATCAATTAATGCAATATGAAATAAGTGCTTGTGTCTCCTGGAGTTTTTTACTCTAGGTGCTTTGAGTTCATCTGATTCATGTTTGATTTTGTTATTAAACTGTGGTAGTTAGTAGGGGACCCAGACAGTGTCTTTCAGGCAAGGCATAGCAATCTTTCTCTCTTTTCTCTCAATCCTTCCCTGACTTATTCCCTCTATCTTACCTAAATGGTATTTTTGACCACTTTCACACTCTATCTTTTCTTGAAGATATGATCTGGGATGGAGTCTCAGAATCTTTTATCTTCTCATCACAATTTGTGGCAAGAAAAACCTTCTGACCAATAAGCTGTCTCATTTCCTTCTTGCTTAAAAATACATTTCACCACAGGATCTGAGATTTCATGAGCCCCATTTCAAAATAACAAGCATTTCAAAATGTGACACAAAATTCATATTAAAGCATAGGAGACGATTCTTTGTATTCAGAAGTCCTTAACTAGCATAAAAAAAAAAAAAAAAGATGTCTGCTCCCGAGACATGGCTGCCATTACCTGGGAATCCCTTTCACATTTTCTTTCCTACTATCTTCAGTAGATAGAAGACAGTGCATCTGAAGTTGGTGACTTGTGGAGTATATAAGGCAGCTATAATATTTTGTAGATGTCCCTCAGGAGCCATGTTACACTGTGTATTTCACAGGTATTCTGGCCATGGTCTTCATTAGTTTTCCAGAACTCTCAACTGCAGTGTAGGATTTGTGTTTTAGAGTCTTAATGTTTTCTCCAAGTTGCCAACAAGGAAGACAGTCACTTGTGTTCCACTCTTGGCTGTCACCTTGGACATCTCTCCAAGCTTTACAGACTAGTATATTTATGGCTACTTTCATCTTGAAGAGTCTACAAGTTTATACAGAATGTTAATGAGGTTGTAGCTTAAAGTTGTAGGGAAGTTGTTAAGTGTTTGTCACATTGGATGAGCAAAGAAGTCCATTTGAAAAGCACTAATTAAGTTGTCATAGTATGTACTGTATGCTTATTTAGTGATCACTGCATATATGCATCAACAATTAATAGCCTCGTTTCAGAAAAGGTGGAATTTTTAGAGAAACATTTGTTCATTTTTGCTGTGTCCTAAACCACAGAAGCAGGTTTGACGTGACCCTGGTGAGTCTCACCTTCTGACACATAAGAATGCCAATGCTGACAAAGATTACTGAAAAATAACGTTTGCTCCATGGACAAATTCAGTGGATTGTTCTTCCTATAGTCACACTGGCTTTACGGTAACAGCAATTTGAAGTGTTTCTTTGTTTCAATTACATTCCAACTAGAAAGACAGTCCTGGGAAAGATACTTCCCTTATTAATGGCCTTCCCCCAAACTTCACTTTGCATTTCTTAAGTAACAATTAAGTAATAACATAAGATTTCTTGTAAATTATCTGGAGAGTTTTCTCAAAAGATAAATTATGGATAGATTGCATTCTTCTCAGTAATATTAATAATGATGTCTGCCTAGTGGATGAATCACTATTAGTGATATAGTTCCTAGCTCTTAGTACATATCATGCAATATTGAAAATGTCAGTACCTGGACTATAAGATTTACAATAATCTAAATCTTATAATCTAGATAAAGCAGAACAGAGGCTAACTTTGGCTGTCTATATCTTTTGGCCTCTTTAGGCTTAACTTTTTTTTTTTTTTAATTTCAGAACTCCAAAACTGAAAACAGGAAGAGAGACCTTTAGAATGAAACATATATTGAATAATTTTGGAAGTAATTATATAAATGTTATAATTTATTTGGTATAAAAGGGAGAAAAAAGCTAAGATGTATCTGAAAAAAATCCTTTTTTTCATATTCCTCTCAAATATATATATATTTAACACATTCCCTATATTTTTAAGTATGACTATGAGATTTTAAGCACATTTATCTGTCAAGATTTCTATCTTGGGACATGCATCTTCAATGAGTTAGCTTAAGAATATGACATTTTCTCACTGAATACTGACAATTCTCAAATGATGACTTTTGTTGAAAACTAGACCGGTCACTCAGAGGTCGAAATCATGTCAAGGAGCTACACATGCTGTATAGAATTTTTCCTATACCCCCGAAAGCCAAAACAACAAGAAACTCTCAGCATGTTCATTAGTTTTCTATTTATGTTTCTCTAAAACCTCATCCATCTCTACTCTACTTGCTGATTTCATAGCATTACCTCAAGCTGCTGAAACAACCACATTCATCCCAAACTATCCAAAATAAATCCCATTCGTCTTCTATAAGTAGAGTGCATGTGCAAGGGTTACTGTGAGCTAAAGGATATATATTGTGGGGATACACTCATGACTTAAATTGCACTATGTTCACATAATACTGGTGGGATGTAACGCTCAATAGGATTTTAATGTTTTAAACCTATCAGTAATACACTGGTTGACAAGGTTTAAGATAATTCTTTCAGAAAATATAATTTCAATATATATTTTGAAAATGAAGAATGTTGAAGATGTGGACCAAAGGGCAAAAGACTTGGCAAGATAATATTTCCGCTCTAAAATTTTCATATTTATATTCTGCATTTGTTCATCTTTAACTTGTCTTTGGAATTACTGGAAAAGGAAAACTACGTAAAAATCCATACCATCCCAGAGAATAAAAATAGTTAGTATTTGGAAAAATATAACAGTGACCGTCGGTACTTTCCTCATATGTTCTCACAAGAGCTACATAATGTAATGGATAGGAGTCACTTTGGAAACTGACCACTCAGAGCCTGATAAGTTCCTGTGGGCCCTTGTTACCTAATTCATTCCTGTCACCTTTTTTTTTTTTGAAGCCAATGGACCTTTATTTCCCCCCCAGGAATCTCTTGGATAGCCTGTGTGTTAGTTTGTAATAATACATTCTTGTTTGTGACCTGAAGTACCACAAGAATAACCTTTCCCAGGTTCCAATGACAACATGATAAATGTCTTGAATCTGTAGTAATTATTTTTGAAATGTGAATTAAAGCAATGTTTGCTCATGATTTCCCTTAAAAAAGAAAAAGAAAATATACAATTTCAGGTTACTGTTGTGCTGGAAAACCCTTGGGTCTTCTTGGGCTGTTCACAATCTTCCTTCTCAGAGAGAGGGGTATCCTCCTTGCAGTAATGGTGGGAAGGAAATTCTGTAACCTCTGACAACCATGTGGTCAAGAGTGGATCAGGGCCATTCGAGTGTGCTCACAAGGTGGCAAGAAAGGGGACTGGTTGTAGTGGATCATTTTCTTTTGTAATTTTATAATTAGGAGTCAATTGAGTTAAGTGCTTGCTTAATGATTGGCCTCCAGACTGAAGGCAGGTTCCCCAAAACCAAGAAAATAAAAACTTGTATTGTGCAGCAGAGCATGTTTTAGAACAGGGTAGAAATCAGATCTTGCCTCACATAATGGCATAACTGTTTCTCTGTGGTGGCGTCTAACAAAGGTATCACATGGGCATGAATCAACAAGAGTAACATATTTCACTACAGTTAATTATCTTGATTTATCCCAAGAAACTAGGTTTTATTCTGTAATCTGTGAGAAAATCTGCTGTTCTAGCCCTAAATCCTTTCCTCAGCCAGGTGATTATCAACTACATTTTTGTACAGGAGGGAATTAATGCCACATACTGCCTAAGCAGCTTTGAAGGCAAAAAGGCTTGGACCTGTAATAACTTTTGTGCAGGGTATTGATTCAGAGAGCATGAGGGAGCCCACAGTCCCAGGGGCTTCTGGGGCTTTCTATGCCCTTCTCTACCTTTTGTGTTCTACCACACTTCCACCTCCACTGTGAACCCTCGCATTAACTCTCTGCAGGAGACCCCAGGTAACTCTGCACTGGTGTTACCACAGACTGAGTAAAACCGTAGGTAAAAGGCTGGCCCCACAATGAAATCTGATTTTCAAGCCAGCAACAATCAATACGGCTTTAAAATTTGATAACAAGGAACTTTGGCAGAATATAATCAAGTTTTGCTGTAAAAAGGCTGAGGCAAATTTTCTCCCGGCTACGTGGTTTGTTCTTTCATTGTAGGGTGATACTTCAGGGGGCATATGTAGTGTGTTTGCATACGTGTGCCCCTGTGCCTGTGCATGAGTAGGTGTGTGCATTTGTGTGTGTGTGCGGGTGCGTGTGTGTGTGTATTTACAAGGCTGTACTTGCAAATATCTATTTAAGGGTGAATTGGAAAGCTTTTGTTGGAACTACTGAGCACACTAGGCTGAGGGCTGGGGGTAAAGAGGGAGAAGTGAAGGGAGGGGGAAGCAGAGAGAGGGGCACAGCGTATCCTGCTCCATGAATTTATTCAAAAGCATTTCAATCTGCGTGCACATCTTCATCACTTCAGCGATAATTAAATCTCAGCATCACAGGTGATGTCCTCACACAGTCTCTTTCCCGGGTTCCCACTGGGCCAATGAAGCAGGCCTCCCTGTGAGGCCTGTTAGCACAGATCAGGTGGTAATGTGGAGGGACAGATGAGCTTTAGCTGACAGATGGCAAGATGACCTGGAAAACCTGCCCCCTTTTCTAGGATCAGGCAGCAGCTGACAGGTATTATTTCATAAAATAACGTCTAAAAGGAATCGCCAGGGTCTTCGCATTAATCTGAGGCTGCAACCAGCCATGTAACGTTTATGTCAGAACAAATCTGTCTCTATGCAGGAGAGGGAAAGTGGTTTTTGATGAAGTTGTTCATAAATTTTAATATAATATGCCTGATGGTGTCAGATATAGTCTCATATCTCTTTTATATTTAAAGGCTCTAGTGAAACATAGAAATATTCAATCTTCAACAAGCTACTTTTAAATAACTAAAAAGTTAACCAAGGATACCTTACTGCCTCTTTTTTTTTTTTTGTATTTTCAATAAAGAACTGGTTCATCTGAGCTCCCTGTTTTTAAATGAAAATGATTTCAATGCCACGAAAGGCTCTTTGCCTGGGGTACCAAACAAAAGGAGTAAGGCTGTTGCAAAGTTGCTTTTATAGAAAACTTGCTTTCTGGAAAGGAGGAAACTTGCCCAAACCCACAAGTAAACAACAACGGCAGGAAGCCCCTGTCTTCTACATACATAAATAATATTTCACAACTTCTGGTGAAAAAAAAAATATCAACTACTAACTGGTTGGCAGAGATAACCCTTTCATTAAATGAGCTCTCCAGGCACCTGACATTTGAAAGTTTCAACCCAAATGAATATGTAGGGAATTCAACCACCTGGATGGGGTTTCGCTTTGTCTGCCCCATGTGTTATTCCCCCCAAAATGATGCAGCAAGGTACAGCCTATGACTCAATTTGCATCTACTTACTAAATAGCAAACTTAACCAATTTTGGTCTACACATAACAACCCAGTATTTCAGCATCAAACTTCTAAATCTGCCAGGGAAAAATGCTGACTTCTTTCTATTTGATTGTTATGAAACAAGAAGAACCATATATAGTAATTATGTTAAAGGAGAGAACTTTTCCTCTTCTAGACCTTTTGTGGTATAAGATTGCCTCTTTAAGTACCTCTAAGGATAACCATAAAGTGAATTCATGAACATAACAGACGTACAAGTAACCTGGAGAGGCATGTATTACAGATATGGGACTATCTCCACACACCTCATAATCACATTTTCACCTGCCCATCTGGTGCAGAACTGGGCTTATTAGTAAATGCACCAGATACAGAATCATGCCATTTTTGTGTTTCAAAAACACATACTAAACACAATTTGTAAAAACAAGTAATGCCTTTAAAAATAAAAGCAAGAAAATACAAATTTCAAGATGTTCCTTTTAAAAACTGAAATGAGTGAGGCATATGGGAAAATACCTCAATCTACTTAGATACTTTTTAAAATTTTTATTTGTTTATTCTTGAGAGAGAGAGAGAAGGAGAATGTGCATGAGCAGGGGAGGGGCAGAGAGAAAGAGAGAGACAGAGAGAGAGAGAGAGAGAATCCTAAGCAGGATCTGCACTGTCAGCGTGGAGCCTGACATGGGGCTCGAACTCACAAACATGAGATCATGACCTGAGCCACAATCAAGAGTCTGCTGCTCAACCGACTGAGCCACCAGGCTCAGGTACTTTTACAGGACTTACTTAGGTACTTTTACAGGACTACTTAGGTGAAAGAACTCTAAACTACTAGTTTACCAAATCTTACCAAAAAAAAAAGTGAATTCTTCATTTGACATGCAATAAAATAGAGGTTTAAAAGTATTCACACAGATGTCTTTATTTCATTATAACATAATCAAATTACACCTTAAAAAATCCAAAAGGCCTTTATGAAAAATCTGATTGTTCTTAATCTGCATTCAACATAGAACTAAATTACAAATTAGCAAAATAAGTATCAAATTTAGATCTAATCATCATAAAAATACTCTTCTCTGAAGCAATTTAGACCAATACTTAAATGAGTAATTTGAAAAGTTAAGTGAGGAATTATTACAGAATTATACACACATATTACCTACCTAAATCTATTAATTAAATTAAAAACAAATACATATTTTATATAGGGCCAAAGCTTTTCTTCATATGAGGGCCAAAGTTTGTTAGATCTCTTCCATAATTCCATCTATAATACACGTAGAATTTCTATCTTTCGTCTCTTTGAAGTAAAGTGCAAATTGTGTGATACGCACAAAATAAACGAAATGCAGAATCCTTCTGTTTTCTTAACTTTTTTTTTTCAACTTTTTACAGTTGTCTTGCACATACCTAATGTAGAGCAATTTCTTTTAGCAACTCATTTAGCAACTCTTTCCAAGGCATTTACCTTTGGTTTTCATACCAACAATAGCTTCCTCTCTTTGAACATTCTTACGTCATCAGCTCATGTAATATTGAATTAAACCATGTATTACTATTGAATTAAGTCATGTGTTTCTATACATGAGAACGATGTAAATAGTTCTGAGGAAAAATGCAAAGATTTCTTTTCTTCCCCCCCTCCCTTGGGTATTATGCTAAGTGAAATAAGTCAGAGAAAGATATATGTAAAAGATTTCTTTTCTAAGCACCCCACTCAACTGTGAGGCACAAAATAGTTTAGACATTCCACCAGAAAGTGGAATATTAGCCGCAAGACTTTAGTTTAGTGTTGATATCAGTACATTTTAGAAAAAAAAGGGGGGGGGAGGAAGCTAATCTTTGAGGCATTTAAGTGAGGCTGTTTAAGAGACCCTTTTTTTTGTTTATTTATTTATCTTGAGAGAGAGAGCATGAGCCAGACAAGAGGCAGAGAGAGAGGGAGAGAGCAATTCCTAAGCAGGCTCCACACCCAGCACTGAGCCCAACTCGTGACTCCATCTCACAACTGTGAGGTCACAGCCTGAGCTGAAATCAAGAGAGAGTCACTCAACAGACTGAGCCACCTAGGCTCTCCTAAGACATCTTCTGAATATCTATTTATTACTGTGTGCATATGTGCATGTATATTTTCTCATTCTTAGAAAAATCCATGGCCATTTTTTTTTTGTCTACTTAATAACATCCCACTTGATGATGTGTATATTCTCACACCCCATGATAAGGCAAAGAAATTGGGTGGCAGTTAGGGATTCAACATTGCCCCCTCACTTTCACGGTAAGTATGAATAGGGTGTTTTATTTTTCCTATTTGGGAAACATTTTATACTGCACTCTATTCTTTTTTACATCCCCATGGCCTAGCACAGTGCCTGCTTCACACGTAGTAATTAGTAGCATACATGAGCTACATGAGCTTAGGCGAGTTCTGTGTGTTAGTTTCATTTGTAAAACGTCAATGATAAAACATAAACTTATCTTATAAATTCTGTGAATTAATAAATATGAAGAGCATTGAATAGGATCTGGCCCATAATCGGTGCTCAGTAATTGATATTTACATTATCAATATTATTGCAATCTAATCACTATTCTTTTTAAGTATAAACTCATCAAAGATAAGATCTTCTGACAAATGTGAAGGAGATTCCTAACTGAGACTCTCATATCCTGTTTAATTGTTCAAAACCTCCTGGTACCTGTTAATGGTTGTTAAGAACATTGAGGTAAAAATTATGTTCATTCGGGGTGCCTGGGTGGCTCAGTCAGTTAAGCGACTTCTTTGGCTCAGGTCATGATCTCATATGTTATCTTTCTTTCTCTGACTGATTTATTTCACTTAGCATAACACACTCTAGTCCCATCTATGTTGCTGTAAATGGCAAGATTTCATTCTTTTTCATTGCCAAGTACTATTCTATTATATATGTATACCACATCTCCTTTATCCAAATTCTTACTTAACATGTTTCCAGAGGTAAGGGAAATAAAAGCAAAAATGAACTATTGGTACCTCATCAAGATAAAAAGCTTCTAATTAAGAGTTTTAAACCCTTTTTTTTTTTTTTTTTTTTTTGCCTTTCTTTGCAGAGGTGTGGTTAGAACAACCCAGGATTCTGGACCTGACTCCCATTAGCTTTGAGTAGTCATGATGTGTCGTGCACAGTGCTTGACACTTCCATGCATGTACACACCCATCTCATGTTTAATCCTCTAAATAACTATATAGGAGCTCCTTGGTGGCTCAGTCAGTTAAGTGTCCAATTTTAGCTCATGTTACGATCTCATAGTTGGTGGGTTCTAGCCCCGTGTTGGACTCTGGGCTGACAGCTCAGAACATGGACCCTGCTTCAGATTCTGTGTCTCCTCTCTCCCTGTCCCTCTCCCACTTGTGGTATCTCTCTCTCTCTCTCTCTCTCTCTCTCTCAAAAATAAATAAAAACATTAAAAACATTATGTTCATTCAAAATCCATAGATGTTCCTAAATTCCTTTAGTTAAATCAGTGAAACTCTGCTATTACAAAAATGTGTAATTTTTATGTATTTTTCATATTGTTTTTCCTATTGATTAATGTTTTGCCATTATTTCTGATTAAATATTATATGGCAGAGTTGTGAGGTTGTTATGTATGAACTTGTGCTCTGGACCAGATACACTCTGTGTAAAATTATAAGCTGACGTGGCCATTTTGAGCAAAGACAACGCTTACATGAGATGTCTTTCCAGAATATTTTTGTTTGTTTGCTGATTGCCCTTTTTAGACACGTGGAAAAAAATATTACAAAGGACCAAACCCAGTATATTCCTTCTACATGCTTTATTTTTGTGTAATCCGGAGAAAAGTCTAACTACTTATTTATAAGAGAATTTCTTGAACATGGCTCTTTAGTAGACATCGATTTCTTTTCTTCCTTTTTTTTTTTTTTTTAAATTTATTTACTTTTGAGAGAGACGAAGCACGAGCGGGGGAGAGACAGAGAGAGACACACACAGAATCCGAAGCAGGCTCCAGGCTTCAAGCTGTCAGCCCAGAGCCCGACATGGGGCTTGAACTCATAAACTGTGAGATCATGACCTGAGCTGAAGTCGGATGCCTAGCCAACTGAGCCACCTAGGTGCCCCGATTTTCTCTTTCTTCTAATACAAGACAATTGCACTTTCTTCTCTTTCTTTCAACAGGTTTTTTAAAAAGTTCATTCTTCAACTGCAGAAGACACTCTAAGTTAAAACTTTTTGAGGTACAGCTTGTTTTCCTCAATTGGAGTAAATACACATAGCACAGTCAGCCATATCTGTTTAGCTTTCTAACAATTCTTCCTTGGAAAAACCCATGGCCATTTTTTGTCTACTTAATAATATCCCATCTGACAATACTCAGATGATCTATCAACTCTGTGTTAGTGGCTGAGTGGTTTCAGCTTGTAATACACCTCGAGAGGAATTCATCTGCATTTCCTCCCTTCATCGATAATGCGAATTGCATCATGTATGTTGTAAGGAAACCATTCATTTTTTATGTTTGGCCATAAACTACACCATGACAATGATTAGAGTTGAATATGAACATTAAGAAGTCCCAAGAAACAATAGAAAGGAAGTATTTATTTATGGAGTCCAGAGCATTAACACTATGTTCCACTGTCAAAGATGGCCGCTGAGTCTAAGATGGTCTCAGTCTGGTGCTTACAGTTCTGTCTCCTCGGGAAACCTACCCTTAATACAAGCATTAATTGGAGAAAACCTAAAAAAGCTAAATCAGTGTGTACCTAAAGACATCTTCTACACCAAAATTACTTTACTTGATTAATCAGTCTATTGATCTGGTGCAAATTAGTGACTTCTTTTGAGGAGAAATATAAGGGCACTTCAAAACTATGAGTTTGGTGTCTGAGAGTCAGAAAGTTATCTTGCAGCCTAGATAATGGTTACACTGAGTGTCCCATGATTTGAGAAAGGGAACTATTACTGTAATTCCACCTCCTTTAGTACAGAAAAAAATGCCAAGACACATCTTGAATACATTCAGGTAATTTTAGTAATCAGTGTGCATTTTGGTGAAATGCCTGCCAGTAGGAGTGTACAGAAAAAAGGCATTTCAATGTCCACAGAAAAACTCTCAAAACATATGCCTTCACTTACAAGTTTAGCTATTATTTGGATGAAATAAAGTGAATTGTAACTTCAGTACTCTAAAAGTTGAGTGGCTTGAGCTCGGCCGTGCGGAGTTACAGTCAGGTGACACACACTTTGGTTGACCCCCTTTTTAGCTGAATCTTCTCTACCAATGTGTTTATCTTGTCTTCATAGGTTGTGCATAAAACCTGATGTCCTCAATCATTGGAAATAACTGCCCGCGTCAGTCTGAAGTGGCCTGGACTGGGCAGAACTCCTCTACTCTGTGTAGTTAGGAAACACATGCCTGACCTCTGTGATCTCTGTTCCCTCACTGTGGTTTATATAAAACCTAAGACTGGGAGATTTCTGAAGCAACCATTGATTTTACATAGAGAAGTATGAGAAGCTCCTCTCCAGGTAAAATAAAATGGTAGCCTAGTGTTTCTATCAAATGCTTTACACTATTGGCATTTGTAGAATGAAATAAAATCTCTTTTTCTATAAAACCATGTTTTCATATTCAATTTTCTGTGGAATGGACATTAGGGGGGAAGTTTTCTTCTTTGAAGTGTTTTGGAGCTATTTTAAAATAATGGCATAAGGTATATAGCCAGACAGGTAAAGTTTAAGTCTGTGGGGAGGCAGAGTGAAAGAGTAGGCGACCTTTCAAGGGGCCTTCATGCCTTTCATTATGTTTACTTACAAATAAATCCAGATGATAGCATACAACAGAAATATGCTTCAAATACGGGTGATTCCTGAATGACGCCAGGAAAAGAGGCAGCTATTTTGGAATACCCAAACTCTTTTTCAAATTTTACTTATGCAGGTGGGTTATATTCCCCTACTATGTAGTTAGCAGCATTTTTTTTTAACTCTAAAACACATAGGCCTTTTTGCCTGAGTTAAATTTGTTTCCTTAGCTGGTAAAGCTTTTCCTTTCCATATGGTCAGGATAGCTAATTTAGTTTGTCTCTGAGGTGGCCAACATTATAGTGTGGTATCATAGAATATAAAAATAAAAGAAGGTATGAAAACCTTATTCTAAAAATGAAATAAAAACAGATGGGACATACGTTTCTAACGTATTTAATTTGCATCGTCTTTTTCTCCTTTTAAAGTTCTTGTGGACCAATCTTGCAAAAAGGCAAAACAAACCCTAAACACTCCAGATCCATGCCAGCAAGCTGCCAGGCTGATCTTTTTATCTCCATCAACTCCATGAAAAAAAATCAACGAAGAGAAAAAAAATCAAAACCTGTGTGTTTAAATGTCCTGAAATTTTTAAAATAAAATTCTAAAATAAAATCCGTAGAGTATTTTTCACTTACATACTGTGAAACTATTTCCAAGTGGAAGCATAGTCATCTGCGAGGTTGAATTACCTCAGGAAGCCTAATGATGACCTTTCTCTTGTTTTACGGGGACAGCAAGAACTTTCCAGGGTAGCCTCAGAAGAGCAGGCAGGGGGCCGTGAGCTTTAGTTTCCACTCCATACCTTTTCCTTTCTTTAAAGCTGCTATAAAGACGTCATCATTCACTCTAAGACACAGTCTTGTAAATCCTGCCCCTAGATTCCCGATTTCATCAGATTTGCCCACTGTAACTTGTTTAGTAACTCAGCGTGCAATACCCTTGTGGTCTGGAACCAGCTACCATATGTGAATAAGACTAGGCCTGTGTGATGTCAAAGCAAATGAATTGGGAGGCAAAATAATTTAGACACATAATTGCTGGTTTTATCTGAACAACTGGCTTAACCATTTTTTTTCCCTACAGTTTCCTGAATCAACTTTTTTTTGTTGTTATTCTTTAAATCAAATCAACACACTGGGGAATTGCTTTAGAACTGCAAGGATTTGGCTCAATATAGAATACATGACAAATTATTTTGTATACTTTTCAAATTTGGCATAATTAATTTTTAAAGAGCACTTCTACAAGAGATGGTTTGGGTCTGCCATAAGGTTACAGCTACGTTATTAGCAATAAAGGATTTCCAAATATAATTCTTTTTTGGCATTAAAACATTTTCATTTTACTACTAACCTCAAGGAGACTTTATTGATAGCTATCCATAATTTTTATTAAAGATGCATTCACATAAAAACATTGCCATATTACTGTTATTTAAATGAGACACGATATCTACTTGAGTAAAATCTTGTATTTTCTTCAATCTTCCCATAAGAATAAATTTTAAAACTTAATAGAGGTGACAATGATAATCATAAATTATCATCAGAAGAAAACTTTGAGGCCTGGTTAGGCAAATATTCTGATAGTTCTGGCTCAAAATGGCTGTATCTATTTTAAATGTGTTCTTTTTTCTCTCCTTCACATCATTAAAAATGTTTAAAATAATTTCATCGATTACTGGAACAAGGCAGTAAATTGTAGGTTGATAAGTTTCTTTGGTATCATCTGCAACCTTGGTATCAGTCTAAGTAATACTATTTGGGAAGGAAAACAAAACCATAGCTGGTGTTACTGATACTTGATAATATTCCTTCTCACAATGCCAAAAAGCTTAGTTTTTCTTTTCTCAATTTAGGATGTTTACCAAACAAATTTTATATAGTATATTAGAAAGCTACTGATAAACATTATTATCAGACCTGGAGACTTAAGCGAATGTTTTTTGGTCAGTGACCTGCATCTGACTCTGTCTTTTCTATGGAAACTCTCAAACCTAGAGAGCAAGTGTGCAGCACACAGAAGTCACAGATAAGACAGCAGCCGTGAATGGGACTTGCAGCCTCCCAGGCTCCTTTCAATTACTGAAAGATGTCAATGTTTCCTTTGTAATCAAGTGTGAGGAGAATTCTGCTCTTGGTTGGTGTTGAATTGAATTAGGTCCCCCTCAAATAAGGTATGTTGAAATTGTAATCCTAGTACCTCAGAATGTGACCTCATTTGGGAAAAGAGCCTTTATAAATGCAACTGAGTTAAAATGAGGTCATTAAGGTGGGTCCTGATCCAATATGACCGATATCCTTATCAAAAGTGGAAATTTGGACGCTGAGACAGCTACCAAGAGAAAACACTATGTGAAGACACACAGGGAGATTGTCACATGACAATGAAGGCAGAGCTTTGAGTTATGGAGCTGTGAGTCAAAGAATGTCAGAGACTGTTAGCAATCCACCAGAAACTAGAAGAGGCAAAGGATTCCTTCAGGTTTCAAAGGCATCACGGCCCTACTGACACCTTGTTTCAAATGTCTAGCCTCCAGAACCGTGAGTCATTAAGTTGCTGTTCGCTTATTTATTTGTTTGTTTGTTTGTTTGAAGTTGCTGTTGTTAAGCCACCAGTTAGTGGTGCTTTGTTTCAGTAGCCCTGGAAAACTAATACGGATCGTGAAACCAGTGCTACTGAAGCTAGTCTCTCAAAAAAAAAAAAAAAAAAAAAAAAAAAAAAAGAAAAAAGAAAAAAAAGAAAAAGAAGAGAAAAGAGAAAAGTAAAAGAAAAAGAGAAGAGAGGAGGTGAGGTGAGGTAAGGTGAGGGGAAAGGAGGGGAGAGAAGGGGAGGGGAGGGGAGAGGAGGGGAGGGGAGGGGAGAGGAGGGGAGGGGAGGGGAGGGGAGGGAAGAGGGGAGGGGAGGGGAGGGGAGGGGAGGGGAGGGGAGGGGAGAGGAGAGGAGAGGAGAGGAGAGGAGAGGAGAGGAGAGGAGAGGAGAGGAGAGGAGAGGAGAGGAGGGAAGGGAAGGGAAGGGAAGGGAAGGGAAGGGAAGGGAAGGGAAGGGAAGGGAAGGGAAGAGAAGAGAAGAGAAAAGTCAGTCTTAAAGAAGTGAAGCATCCAAATGCAACTTGTCGTAGTAAGTACTTTTAAAAAAGTAAGGAAAATGTACCAAGAAAGGTACCAAAAAGGACACACTGCCAAATTTACCAAGTAGAAAATCTCCTCTTTCTCTTCCTTTTTATGTTTTTGTTTTGTTTTGTTTTATTTTGTTTTGTTTGTTACCTAATAGTCCAAACATTTCAAAATGCTGCATGCACAATGAGAAAAGAATCAATTGCTAGGAAACACTGGCATGGAGAAACCTGGTGAGGAGTGGGGTGATAGTGACGTCAGTCAGTTTCAGGAAAAAGTATGAAAGGAAGCTCGAGGATGGTCAGAGTCTACCGTGCGAGGGTGTCTGTAAATCACTGTGTAAACACCCAGGAACTGCTCCCCCAAAGTCAAGAACCAGTCAAGCAGCACCAGCTGGAAAAATGGAAGTGTGCAGGAAGTGGAGGTTTCCTCCAACATCTGTTGGGGCCATTAAAAATGAAAAGTAAATCCAAACTGGCAATATAAGAGATTTATTTTTCTACATTAACCCTGACAGCAACTGCCAATTTGTTTTTCAATCTTTTGCCACACAAGTACCTTTCAAGGGGTGTAAGAGCCAGCGCCAACTGCAAGAGCAGCAATAGGTGGAAAAATTGGGATTAAGACAATTTAATATTGATGGCGAGCATCCAATAAGATGAGGGTAAAGAAAGGAACATGAGAAGTCAAAGCTGGCAGGAATGCATCAGCAGGAAAATATAATCATCTGGGAGAATATAAATCTGAAGTGCACCTTAAAATCACAGGAGAGCCAAACAATTCTCTGTAGGCAATATCATGCTCTGTAAAATAAAGAACTTGAATGAAGATCTCACTATATTGTGAACTAGGATTTAAGTAAATGCAAACTACCTGCAACAATATTCAAAGTGCTTTTCTTTCAAAATATAGACCAAACAAGGACACATCATTTCATGCTCTTAACACAGGAGGTATGGAAAGATACAGCTCCCCTTAATTTATGCCAAGGGATATCTGTTAGCCATGAAAATTTCTAGGAGAGGCTGGCTTTTTAAGCATTCAGAGCTATCCTTCTATTATGAATTAAGTAATGTGTTAAAATTTCCATTCTATCTCCTCTTCTTTCCTTCATTATTTTCCAGTTCTGTTTGCTAGCCCTGGTGTAAAGTTTTCATCCCAGGGTCTTGAGCCCACATATTTGTCTCTTTGTAAGTTAGAGTCTTAGAATGTGGAGATGGAAGGAATCCTGAAGATCATTAACTTTAACGACTTAATTTTATTTATACACAAAGAAGCAGTAAAAGAAATGCTTCTTCACTAGTGCTTTCACTAGGGAAAACACATAGTTGTGTGTATGGGCCATCAACAGCCTTGGATCAAATCTGTCTTCACTACTTGCTCAATTGTGACAATCACCTTTCTCATCACATAGAGACAATTCATATCATCCAAACAAGGACACTCTTGAGGGTAAAAAGGGGACACAATAAGTAGGGGATCAAACAAGGCCATCTCTGAAAACTAGACTTATAGTCATGTGCACTGGCAGAAAGATATGCACATCGCAGGGTAGATGTGAGGACTGAACCAAATACTGCATGCGAAGCACCCAGGCAATCACATCAATGGTAGCTATTAAGCTATTGGCCCATGGTCAGTCTACATGTTTGTAACAGAGCCAGAAATGGAAAACACAAAGTAACATTCTTTCCACTATACCACGTTGTTACTTTAAACAGAGCAGATTAAGCAGGAGACTAATAAGAAGCAGAGTACTAACATATCATTATAATATATTAGTACTCCTTATTAATCTACTTAATCTGTTTTGCTTACACTATCACATGCATATTCAATTCTCCAATTAGATTAGATCTGCTCTAAAGATATAATCAGAGGTCTGCTGTATTTATCTTCATTCCTTCTTTCACTGTTTTCTTTGTAAAGTACCTAGTATAACATCGTGCATAGAGTAGGTACTTAGAAAAACGGGCAATTTCGTTCTTTTTGCTCTATTCCACTGCTTATTTGTGAGCATTGCAAATGAGCATCCAGTTCTTGGCACCATAAATATCTGTTTAATAGATGTGGAATAAGAACCTCTTTAAAATGTACCTATCTGTATTGGCTTCGCTCCGTTCTTTTTTTTTTTTTTTTTTTAACGTTTTTATTTATTTTTGGGACAGAGAGAGACAGAGCATGAACTGGGGAGGGGCAGAGAGAGAGGGAGACACAGAATCGGAAGCAGGCTCCAGGCTCCGAGCCATCAGCCCAGAGCCTGACGCGGGGCTCGAACTCATGGACCGCGAGATCGTGACCTGAGCTGAAGTCGGACGCTCAACCGACTGAGCCACCCAGGCGCCCCTCGCTCCGTTCTTTGAATGAAAACGTAATCATTCTCTTCCTACTTGTGTTTTGAAGTGCATGTATCTACTCTAAGAGGCACATCTTGTCATTTGGACTTCTTGATTTTGAATTTAATTTTTATAACAGTTTTTCATTGCTTACTCCTCTTTAAAGTATATCTTTGTAGAGACAAAAACAATGAGAAAAATTAGAAATTTAGAAAGTTTTCCAGGAAACTAAAAAGAGAATTTTGTAAGCAAGGCCACACTGGAGCCACCTATTTATACAGTGTCTGGCAATGGCCTTGTTAATGATCAGTGTGAACCATTTCACTATGACTTCAACTATAGCGGTGATCAATACCAACAAGCAAAATGTGTGCTTAGAGGGGGTTTTACTAATGGCATGGTGCACAGACCGAGTTCTCAACCCTCAGTCCTATGTGTACTTTAGTTATGTGCATCAGAGACCTGTATGCACATGACACTACACTGCGTTTTTTTTAATTTTTAAAAAAATATTTGTTTACTTATGAGAGAGAGAGAGAGCTGGGGAGGGGCAGAACAAGAGGGAGACACAGATTCTGAAGCAGGCTCCAGGCTCTGAGCTGTCAGCACAGAGCCTGACATGGGGCTCGAACTCAAGAACATCGAACTCAAGAACCCCAAACTCATGACCTGAGCCGAAGCCAGACGCTTAATCGACTGAGCCACCAGGCACCCCAGTCTTCTCTGCTTCTAATCTACATCTATTGAGAAATTAAAATTTCCAAAAACAAGTCATTGTGGTTGCTCTAACTTGGGAATTTTTGAAATCTCCATCTTATTAAAAAACAAACAAACAAACAAAAGTCAACAATGCCGCAGTTCCAAGATTCATTATGTGTATTATCAAATATAGTGTGCCTATTCTCTGCACTGTTTTGAATTATTCAACTTACAAACTGTAACATTTATCATTTATCTGCTCTATTTCTCCTGTACAGTCAACTTCCAGTACTTCAGAGATTGATAATCCAGTTTGTGAAGATAATTCAAGCCCTTGACTTCTCCATTTCCCTCAAACAAACTGACACTAGGGTATTTCTTCTCTCTCTAGAATCTCTGCTGGAGGGTGGCAGTGGAGGGAGAAGAAGATAAAACACATTAATCAATGTTTCTACTTTTAGCAGAACTGGTAAACGATGGTGTATAGGATGATGTTGAAAAAAGGAGCTAAAACAATACTTCTGAGGGATTTGAGGTTTTTATTGATTTTGAATATATCCTTTTCTCGAAGGCACTACGGGTGACTATGGTTCTTTTATATATCACCCCTGTTATCAGAAAGAGAATTCAGAACAGGAAGGGTAATGAGTTTGATACACTGTATTACCATTTGGGATAGATAACTGGGAATTGACCTCAATATGTCAAGAGGTAACATGGATACATAACATTAGCCTTAATACCAAACCAGATTTATAGAAAGTATCTTTATTTCTTAAAGTTTTAGAAATACTTTAATATCTGTTGAATAAACTGTTTAATACCTCCAGACTCAAGAGTGGCTTTGAACTTCTAATCACCCACAAATTATTTCTAAAAGATCTCAGAAATTGGGATTTATGATTTCATTTTCACACGTGTTAATCATATTAGTCAATATTATCAGATCACCTGATTTGCTGAATTGAAATGTATCTCCCAAAGACACACATCCAAACCCATGGTTCAGGGAACCTTCAATATTCTAATAAATCTTAGTACGCAGCATTTGTTTGTTTGTTTGTTTGTTTTCCTTTCTGCATTTATCTCCAAAGGCTATTTCCAAAGCTATTTCATTAAGTATTATGATATATTGAATATATTAAATTAATCATTAATGTTTAACTGGAGATAATATTTTGGTATGTTTGTCGTGAAGGGAGAATTTACCAGAGAGATTTAAACTATATATTTAAAAGCTTACTTGTAAGCATTATTCAAGGAATTAGCCTTTGAGAAATGCACTGAGAAGGCTGAGGTATAAATGTACTAAAACCATGATTGGAAAAGCTCTGTTACAAAGTCACATGTTCTATATATTTTTTTAACCATTAACGCCGCACTAATTTTTTGCTTTAAAATTAATGTAAAAACCCAACTCAAACCTCTTTAACATTGTATTTGTAATATAGTAAAGATCAGATTTTTCTAATGCTGAGTATTAGCCTCCATGGTACCTGTTATTTCCTAAATTTTATTCTATGTGTTCTAAGTCTTACTACATATATACTTGAAATTAATGAAAATGAATGCCCTTAGCCCATGGACTAGAAAGCCCTTTTCATGCAGGATCATGATTTTAAAAGTTTTGTTTTCCACACAAACCTCAGACATGCCAGATGGGATAAGTCTCAATGAGTGAATTCTATCACTGATGACTGATAGACTTGAACACTGTTCAGGAATCAACATCATTGACAGGTTACAAACAATCCAAATGAAGTAAAACTCAAATTTACAGATTTATATAGACTGCTCTGGTAATGAGGAATTTTGGTTAATTGATGTTCCTGATTAGCTCAGAGTGAATGGGACGCAGTTCACTTTTCTGTCCCCAAACTTAAATTCATCTTCAAAATGCTTTAGTCCATCTCTCAAATTTTAGCATTCTGAAGGGTTGCATAATGGAATACATCTGTAATGTTAAGAGTCTTGTAGTACCTAACAGTCACAATTTTAAACATCCACCCTGATTGTTCCCAATGGAAAATGTGGAGGTTGAATATGTCAGAGAGGAGAGGGTGTGCATATGCACTATAGGCCATACTGGATATGTGTTTGTTTTTCCCTTTGCATGATAAATTTAAAACTGTGAACTTGTTGTTGTTATTTGCCAACAGATTTTCTTTAAAGCAGGGTCTGCTCTTTACCGAAGCACTCCTAGCTCCAAGCACTCATCAACAAGAAAAATAAAATCCATTTAATGAATGTTTGGAGAAGTTGGGTTCTTAGTTGGCATTTCACTGTTCTTGGCTTCCAGAACGAACTCCTTAGAGTCAGAGTGTTGATAGAAGTTTTCAGTGGGAACACTTAACCATGGCAGTGTTATCAGTGGGTTTGCTGTCTTTACCTAAAACCTATACAATTTCCATTCTTTCCTAAAGAAACAGCATCTTCAACTTTCACAGGGCAGTCTAAAGTTTCATGTCTAAGTCACTAGAGCTCCAGCGAGGTCATGTCTTTATGCATGTCACCACCGGATACTCTTGCACCGTTGTTCTAACACTGAGTGAGCTGCACATTTTCCCCTCAACATTCCACATGTGCAAAAGAGTATATTTTTCTTAGTTCCTAAGTGCTTGGCAGAATTCTTATTCCCAGGGTATTTGGGCTATGTTGTTCTGAATTTTCATCACCAATCAAATTACTTACTTTCAGACCATAAAAAGTCACAAGAAAGTACTTGGGAAACTTATATTTAATAGGACTCTAGGGAGGCAGGGCAGGATGGGAGGTGAAGAGGGGAAGAGAGGCCAGTGACATTTGCAAACACCAATAGGTAGAGAGTTTTCATTCTCGCATGATGCTAGTGTACAATTAGTAGTAATATACACATTTTAGTGTAACCATGCTGAACAGTAGTCCTAAAGTTAAATAAGCATTTGGCTTTTAGAAAATATAAATTATGGCATATATCAATACTTGACAGAAAATTATTTAGAATACACTGTAAGGTCTACATCTATGATCCACACATCCAGCCAAATTTCCTTTCTGTCTAAGCTGTTCTTTGTTCATTGCTTTATTTTACAAATTTGGATCCCTGAGTGATGGCTTTTCATAGCGAAGTTGTGATGGCCTTCATCTGTTCATTTTTTTCTCCCTTTTATTGATCAAATCTTTTGGCAAACACTTATTAACAGTATTAAATTCTGAGATTATGCAAATGGAGAAGGCATTATACTTGTCCTAGAGAGGTCATTAGTCTGGTAGGGGAGAACAATACTTTCAATAGGTAGCTGCTATGGCCACAAGATGGATTCTCTAGTAGCGGTGTGTAAGAGTCACTGTTGCAGCCGGAAACAGAATCAGAGAATGGATCAACTCAGCAGTGGATCAGGCAGGGTGGGGCACAGAGGGGAAGGAGGGGGGGTGGGAGGTGGCGAAAGTAGGCATCTACTATTGATGGCAAATCGTGGCACTACGACGTAACATGTCGCATTCCAATAACAACATCCCATAATCCACCTACAATATTTTTATAACCCATTTTTTAAAAGTAAGAAATGAGCAGTATGTTCCCTTTTAGGAAATATGTTCTTTCTTACCCACTGGCTTTTATTTCACCCATTATGATGGATTTCAACAACTTAATTTGCAGTGCCCTTTGCCAACTGTTTGAGAAGTAACACAATTACAAACCCAGCTATATGTGATTAACAGGATAATTTTACCTCATAGATATACAACATTTGGGATTTATTGTTATGGGCCTATTTTTAAGAGCTAACCATGATTCTAATAACAGTTTAACCTCAGTAAAATGGTTTTTCAGTTTTGCTACAACTAAAGAACATTTCATCTATTTGGCATTTCTCGCTCATGAGTAACTCAATTATTATTATGTTTTACTCTTTCATCAGGAGACATAGAACTTTATTAACATTAAAGTAGCATGGTAAATCATATTTTTCTTTAAGAAGAAAACATCCGAACCTAGGTACTCTATATCTCCTTTCTTCCTTCTTCAATGCCAAACTCAAATTCATTGTGCTTTCCTGAGACTTTTCCTCGACTACCAACAAAATTGATTGCCATCTTATGTCACTGTATACATTTCTGTTATATTTTTATGAGAGGCAGCACATATAATAGTTAAGTTCATGGATTCTTGAAACACAGTACTTGGTTTTGAATCCTTGTTCTGCCACTTAGGATTTGTGTTGTCTTAAGGAAATTTTATTACCATTCTGTCTCAATTTCCTCACCTATAAAATGAGATAATAGCAGTACCTTATTAATAAGTCTTGAGGATTAAATTAGTAAGTATATAAAAGAACTTATAAAATTATCTGGCATATAAGTAGGTACTGCATAAGTGTGTATTATTTTTCTATCTATCTACATTTTTTAGTACGATTATTTGCTCAAGTGTGTATCTCCCTCAGTAGAGTATGTATGTATGTATTTATTTATAGATAAAGAGTGCACGGCAACAGGGAGGGGCAGAGAGAGAGGAAAAGAGAATCTTAAGCACAATCCTTGCTCAGCACTGAGCCCTACTCAGGGCTCGAGCTGAGCCCAACTCAGGATCGATCTCAAGACCTACCATGAGATCACAATCTGAGCAGAAATCAAGAATCCTCACTGACTGAGCCACTCAGGTGCCCCTGCCTCAGTAGAGTATTCCTTACTTAATACTGACGCCATATCATTTATTTCTGTACACTAAACCTTTCAAACTCTCTTAAAAATGGTAGGAGTTTAATAAATGCTGACTGATATGATGTTGGAATCAAAGACTCTAAGGAGGCCACAAATGAGCTTCAGGAATCCTACAACGTGAAATCATTTACATGCATTTTTTTCTGAAGCAAATATTCATATCATTAATCAAATTCTTAATAAAACTGTGCAACAAAAGTAGTAAGGAAAGATTTTTCTAAACATTGACAAGCACTAAAAACTTCCAGGTCCATTTACAATATGTGATTTGAAGTTTATATAAAAATTTACCAGAAAACCCAAAGTAATGTGGTGTCTTCCCTATTTCCTCTGTTCATTTGTCTATACATTTTTGAAATTCAAATCTATACACACATACACATGCATATACATTAGTCAACTAAAACCTGGAGTTGTATTGGTGAAACAGAATACTTTTCTTGAACAACTGATGATATTTTTGTGAAAATCAAAGGAATAAAATTAATCATTGGGGTTAAGAGATAAACCATCAGGTCACTTTTGAATACATTCATGGTAATGGGGTGCACAAATTGGAAGCTTTCATTGAAGCCTTTAGCACGCGCAGTACACAGATAAATGATTGCTTAAGATTAGATCACCAGACTGGGCCACCCAGGTAGCTCAGTTGGTTAAGCATCCAACTTCTTGATTTCAGCTCAGGTCATGATCTCACAGTTCATGAGCTAGAGCCCCATGACGGGCTCCATAGCCCGTCAACATAGAGCCTGACAACATAGAGCCTGCTTGAGATTCTCCCTCAAAAAAAAAAAAAAAAAAAAAAAGAGTAGATCATCAGAAATACAATAGAATGGTTGACAGAGTGGACATTTGTTAAAATACCATGTTCCAATCAAGTAGAAATTTCTCAGAACAGGAATTTGAAGCCCTATCTCTCATAGACCTACTAGTCAAAATTCTAACATTCAGGTTGAGCCTTCACTGGTCTTTATGCTGGTTTTAAGCTAGCTTTGAAAAAACAAAAACAGAACAGAAAAATGGAATGTTTGGCTCAGTGCCTAAACAGCTACCAAACCAAATGAAATCTATATGTGTCTATGCTGAATGTATTAATTTCTATTGTATCCATGTGACTGTGTGTGTTGGTGTTGGGTGTGTGGGGTGGGGGGTGATTATGCCAGCTTGGAATCTTATATAGACACTCTAGAGATCACTAAATAAATATACAAAACTCTTTCTTCGTTGTTGGAGAAAAGGTTCTCACCGAGTAATCTTTATTTGTTATGTTTTTCATAAAATTATATGATCAGTGATTTTTTTAAATTACTTTCTACATCTAATCACAGTCTTCATCAAAAGCAGACCAAAATAGGTTTCTATAGTGCCAAAACACCACCACCAACCAACAGCAAATAAATGAAAACAATTTCCTCCCCCCACCAACAACCTACTCTCACGAGTTAAGCAGAGATATTATGCAAATATTCTGAGAGTCAATTTTTAAAAATTTTTTAATGTTTATTTTTCACACACACACACACACACACACACACACACACACACACACACACACAGTATGAGTGGGGGAGGGGCAGAGAGAGAGGGAGACAGAATCTGAAGTAGGCTCCCGGCTCTGAGCTGTCAGTACAGGGCCTGATGTGGGGCTCGAAGCCATGAACCGCGAGATCATGACCTGAGCCAAAGTCTGACATTTAACTGATTGAGCCACACAGGCACCCCTCTGATAGTCACTTTGAGCTAAGATATTCAAAGGAGAAAAAAGTAATCATTAAGGAAATACGGCCTCTTGTCTTGCATAATCATTTGAAACATGGAAAAGCTTAATATTACACTTTTCTCATAGGTTGATAGGATGCCATGAAAGAGAGAATAATAAATGAAAGAAAATACAGCACTTGCTTCAAATATTACACAATGTCACTGGGGAGAGGAATGTGAAGTTGCTGTGGGTACCTAAGAAGCATGGACATGAGTAGAACAGACCCACCTCCATCTGATAGATGCTGCTTAAGAATTAAGAATTCCAACTACATAATTGTTAAAGAAATATAATCAGTTAATTTTATAAACAAAAAAGAAGATTTTTGTTTTAATTATGTAATTTTTTTCATAAATACCTATATGCCACACTAAATTTCTTAGAGCATTTCATAAGACATCACAACTAAATCAACTAATTGTATTTACTTTTTTTAAGAGAGAGAGAGAGAATCCTAAGCAGCCGACGCAGGACTCAATCCCATGACCCCAGGACCATGACCTGAGCTGAAATCAAGAGTTGGATGCTCAACATACTGAGCCATCTAGGTATCCCAAAATCAAATAACTTAAAAAGCTATAGGTGTGTGCAGTATAAGAAGTATGGTTTATGACACAACAGGCTAATTGAAGTGAGCTGCAAAAATGAAAACGTAATGTATAAATATATAAGAATCATAATTAGTTAATGAAATTTAATCTTTTTAGCTTTGGTATTAAAGAGAAAAACATGAGCTAAACATTTCTGAGGAAATTGATATCTTTGCACAAGTTCTGTTTGTTGTTCAAGGTTCATGTTACTATTCCTTAATGTTCATACGGTTCACATTTTTGGTGCATAAAATAATGTAGTTCTTCTGCACCAAATGAGGACTCTTTTGTTTAACACCTTCTCCCTATTTTCCTATAACTCCTTCT
Organism: Panthera pardus; assembly: GCF_024362965.1. Classification (NCBI taxonomy): domain Eukaryota; kingdom Metazoa; phylum Chordata; class Mammalia; order Carnivora; family Felidae; genus Panthera; species Panthera pardus. The sequence goes on from NW_026526655.1 coordinate 86,921,155, forward strand.
AAAATGAGAGTGCTCCTATCACATTATGACAGCATTGCCCAGTGGAAATGAGCGTGAGCTTTAGAAGACTGATATGGATTCCAATCCAGGATTTACATTTGCAAGCAGAGAAATATTGGGCAAATCACATAACCTCTCTGACATTACATTTCTGGGAAATAAAGGAATAAAAGTTTACAACAACAACAGTAATAATAACAATAATACTAAAAGCCTTCTTTCTCTAAAAGGTTGTTGAATTACAAAAAATAATCTTTGTAAAATGCCTGGTAGAGGATTTTGCCCCCATTATGGTCTCAGTATAGTCTCACAATCATCATTTTACTGGTAATAAATGTAATGTAAATAAATTTACAGCATGAATAAATAATGCGTTTTATCTATGGAACAAATACCTGCATTACTTACTGCAAATTCAGCCAGCAATTATATTAGAATTTCAGCAAGTTTGGATGAGAAACTTGACCAAACTTAAATCTGTTTAAAATCAAAAGCTGTAAGTTACATGATTACTTTCTCAAAATAATTATTTTTTAATAAATGTAAGGATTTTTAAAAATTTATGCTTATAATTAAAAGGCATTAAAATCCACCTTTAAGATCCAAGGTTTCTCTGCTTTAGGTTCTTCTAAGAAAAAGTAGAAAATAAATTTTACATAATTTGCCATTTTAAGGAAATTGGCATAATATTTATGATATTTACAATCTTTCCCTGATGTGGTCTATAGTTCACAGAACCACAATTTAAAATAAAGAAGAGATAAAATATGATCAGTGAATACTATTTGAAGAACATAAGTATCACTGAATTAGATTATGGAAATGAGCTGAACAATATACTATGAACATAGTTATAAGATGCTTTCTAACATAGTATGCAAATGTGGAAATTGCATTTGATTTAGAACCAAATTCTGCCATTTTTAGAATTTACTACCATCAGTGTTCATTTTGCATGAATGTCTGTGCAATATTTTTTATTGTTTTTTTGGACTCCCTTGCTGCATGTCAGGAAGTCTGGATGTGTCACTATTCATTTATTCAATAAAGTATTAATCCAATATTTAGCTATTTTTATTTTTCCCACTGACTATACATTTAAGTCAGTCAATTGTTAACCATAATTAACTACTGTTATAAGGTAGCTGTGAAGGAAATAGTCAGTGGACCTTGGACATCTATGTGGATGAAACTGGAATTAATGGACAACCATTTCAAAGCTTTTATTTTCCTAATTTAAATTCGAGTGGGTGGTCCTGAAATCTACTGAAAAATGCTGTCTCCCTTACTTTCTCCTGCACCTATCCTAAGCATTGCCAAGCTCTTAATTGAACCCTTAACTGGGTCATATATTTTCTGACTATTCCTTTAGTTTCCGCCTTAGTTTGAGCCTTCATTGTCTCTCATCAGTATTATTATTTTATCACCCAAAGTGGTTATGGTACCTCCAAGCCTATAGTTTCTTTACCCACACTAGAGTTCTCCTTCCAAAATCAAATCTGATTATGCCACTTCTCTGCTTAAAATCTCTAATGAGTCCCACTGAATCAGAGGACAATCTAAAGTTCTTAATAAAACACACACATATTTTTTTTTATTTCATTTCCTGCCACTCTTCCTGTTGAAGCCTATCTTTCAATTATAGTATGGAATGTCTCCAAACACTCCCTTCCCTTCATCTCCCAGTGGCAATGTGTGTATGACTCTTTGATACTCAGCTGAAATGTCATTTATTCCACAAGATGTGGAAGATTCTAGGAAGTTTTCTGAGACACTATCTCTCTTCTTCCAATACATGCTAAGCATATTTCTACTTATGGCACTGCACTGCAATTTAGTACATTTTTATTTGTCTCATTAAATTTCATGATTTTCAAATATTTTCCTAAAGAAAGTATATCTGGTTTTAAGTATTACCTTATTTTGTGAATAAAGGCATAAAAATGTGCAGATTGTATATATATGATATATAAAAGATGTATAAAAGATATATATGTGTAGAAGATATACATATATATATATTTCTTACCAGTTAAATACTTCAAAAGGTTATCACTCTTTTCTCAGTTAAATATCTCAAAAGGACTAAACATATCTCTCCTGAGATAAATTTTGTTTATTCACTTTACAATAAACTCCCTTTTCTGACTTCTAAGGTACATAAATTAGAATACCTATAGTCCTTTTAATTTCCCAAATTAGCTTCCAATCATTCATTTACATAAACCCTATAATATGGCTGTAAAGAAGGTGGCTGACAAATTGCAGCACAGTGAATCTAAATCTATTTTTAGACAATCTGAAGTAATGTTGTTTGTGACAAACATACAGTGGTTTATTTTATATACCCTCCTAATAATACATGAAGCATGAATTACAGATACAAAGGCATATTAAAAAGGCAACAAAAATAATACACCAACATGTATGAGAAAAGTGAAGTGAAATGGAGGTTGCAAAAAGAAATATATAAAGAAAAGACCCGGAGAGAAAATGGAAAGTCCTGAAAGATAAATTAACGTATGCCCAAAGGCAATGAATGCCACTTAGTAATAAATATACTGGATATAAAAATGGAGCCAATTAGTATGAACAAGAAATACAAAAATAATCAAGAATAAGGAATAGCAATATACTGAGTAAGTTGTATGAGATTCAAAACAGGATGTGGAAGATTATAAAATGAAGTGAAAGGGGAACAAAATGATAAGAAAGGAAAGGTGGCAAATAAAAGGAAAATTGTAACCATGATAAAGATAAATAAAATGGCATTTTTCAACTGTAGGAAAGGCAAGAGGTCAGACCCTTGAAGAGATGGAAAAGATAATTTATTGACAGCAAAGGTAGAGGAGTTGATAAAACAAAATTAATTCTTTTTCTGCCTCAGTGTCCACAAACAGTGGAGAAGCTCACATTTCCCAAGAGATGGGAAAGAGATGGTGAAGGAAATTAAGATTGCTACGGAATGTCTAATCAATGGAAGTGTGGTTATTTTTCTTCCACATTTCATCCTATTTAAAAACAATAGGTAAAACGCAACAATATTACTGTTGCACATTGCCTACAAGAAGCATTTCAGAGCTGATGGTGAGTGCCACGGACCTGCCAGTATGTGACAAACATAAATGACACTTTAAAAAATATCTTTAAGAAAAATTGCCATAAACACAAGGCCAGAAGGGTAGGGTTAAAAGAAGTTGCCGAAGGCAGAGAAGTATCTAGGCCATGCTTCATATATTTTATTTTAAAATTAGGAGGAATAAATAACTTGTATTTTTTCCACTAGAGGTTTTTTCTTCAAATTTTAAATGCTGCTTTTAAGTTTATTTGAATTCAATTTCCATATGACTGTTTGAAGAATACTTAAGTAACAACTAAAAGGTAAGGATTATATAAATAAATTCTTCAAAGAAAATTCACACAAAAAATGACAACATGATCCTGAACTGCTTAATTTGGGGGTATTTTAAATTTATTATCAACACGACAACTTTGACCTTAAGGTAAAAGGTTATTTTCTTTGTGAGACCTCTATCAAACAAGCATGGATTTGTGGTCTTGATTTCTATTACATAGAAAAGGAACTGATATCCAAATTTCATCTCATATATATTCTTTTTTTTTAATTTTTAAAAAATGTTTATTTATGTTTTAGAGACAGAGAGACAGAGCACAAATCAGGGAGGGGCAGGGAGAGAGGGAGACACAGAATCCGAAGCAGGCTCCAGGCTCTGAGCTGTCAGCACAGAGCCCGATATGCCCCCAATGCGGGGCTCAAACTCACAAACCGTGAGACCATGACCTGAGCCAAAGTCAGGCGCTCCCAGGCACCCCTCATCTCATATATATTCTTAAATAGTTATAAAATGATAACAGATTTTTAGGTAGTTTGAATGATATAAACATGTTAACCAGAAACTAAGAAAGCTTTATCTTGTTAATGTTCTATCTATTTGACGTAGCAAAGTATTTACTTTATTAAGCCAAGTTCTATACATAATTTTACAGATTTTCCACAATGTAAATTATTTTTCAGTAGTTTCACAAAAAAAAGAATTATTAAAAAAGCTGATTCAACATATATGTACACAGGATCTATTTCTTGAAAAAATACCATGTTAGATGCCATGAGGATATGAAATTTGAACTGGAATTTAACACATAAGGGAGAGAACATATATCTGTGCTGATATATCTAAGCAAAGATAGAGAGTAAAACCACCATGAAAGAGGTTCAGATAAAATGCCTAGGAAATCTGGAAAACAGAGGTTTGGACAATAAACCTTTTCAATTAGCCTTTTTTAAAGTTTTAGAATAAAGTGAGTCTGTATAGGTCAAAGGTAGGTCAAAGTTAGACAGATGGAAATGTGGAATAAGGAACTTTCCAGAAGAGACGTCAAGAAATCAAAACAGGAGGTAGTAAGGGAGCTAAATCTATTAAATTTCTAGTATGTGCCTGGTGTTTTATACACCTTCCACCATTGATCCTTAGCACATTTGTCCATTAAAGCCGAAACACTGTTGTGATTGTGACTCCACAGAGTAAGTTTTTTACAAGGTAGGTAGGATTTTTCTCATCTTTAAGACAAGCTAGATTGTCTTGGCTAGTTGGCTAACAATTAGACAAAAAGTAAGGATTAGAGATCAGGAATAATAGGAAGGTTGGGTGCAGATCATGACACATAATCCTGGAGCGCTTAAAATGCACATCATGTCTGACAGTTGTGGCAATCTCCAGACCGGGGTATCAGCATTTTCCATGCAGAAACTACCAACCAGAACGAAAGCAGAAGGAAGTTGAATCAAGAATCTAGAGATTTCAACCTGAAATTTTTTAATCTGTCAAACTTCTCCAAGACCTAAACTAACAGAATCGTGGGACAAATATTTGGAATTCCTTTGGGAAAGCTTTGGCTGAGCACTCACTCTGTCCCAACAGGTGCTCTGGCTGGCATCTTATTGACATTACCCCTGGGGGATGGGGTGGAACAGAAGCTAAAGATGGAGACAGAAATAGTCATAAGATAAGACAAAAGACGAGAGTTAGGTATCATAGGGTTTTAACAAAAATTAGATGATCAGCAGGGATGCCTGGGTGGCTTGGTCAGTTGAGCATCTGGCTCTTGATTTCGGCTTAGGTCATGGCCCTGGGGTTGTGGGATGGAGCCCCACTCCACACTCAGTGTGGAGCCTGCTTGGAATTCTCTCTCTCCTTCTCTTTCTGCCCCCTCCCCTTCTCATGTTTTCTCCCTTTCTCTCTCAAAATAAATAAATAAACTTTAAAAGAAAATTTATAAAATTAATAAATAAAAATTAGATGATCAGTTGTCTTTCACACTACAGAGAATTTTAGAACCGTATTTCATCTCCTTATTCTGACATGCCACATCCTCTGTGATAGAAGAGCCAAAGACCACAATGCCATCATACTTCCAACTCCCCTGTCTGCTCCCAGTGCCTCATTGGAATGAAACTCGTTTTTTAAACTAGGTCCCATATCTCATGATCTCCTTTTTAATAGCTTGCTTACATTGTTATTTCTGCTTGAAATGCCTTTGCTCTTTCTTTCTCTCTCTCTGACTTCCTTCCTTCCTTCCTTCCTTCCTTCCTTCCTTCCTTCCTTCCTTCCTTCTTTCCTCCCTCCCTTCCACCCTCCCTCCCTCTCTCTTTCTCTCTCTTTCATTTCTATCTTTTGTCTCTCTCTCCCTGTATTTTTTCTTTTCTTTTCTTCTCTTCTCTTTTCCTTTCTTTCTCTTTCTTTCTTTCTTTCTTTCTTTCTTTCTTTCTTTCTTTCTTCTTTTTTCTCTCCCTCCTTTCCTTCTTTCCTTTCTCCCTTTTCCCCTTCTTCTTTTTACCCCTTCCCTCTCTTCTCCTTCCTCTTCCTCCTCCTTCTTCATCTTCTTCTTTCTTCTTCACTGTTTGAACATGGCAAATTTCTATGTATACTTCTTGATATTGTAATTCATGACCCTTTACTGAGTCTTCATTGAGGCATAATTTCCTCCTCATCTAAAGTTTCAGCATTTACTTGGTACCTATAATATGTAACATGTAATTGCCTTGGACATATTTCAAACATTATGCTCATGTTTTATATCTTTTATTAGACTTCAGGTTTTTCAAAAGTACTTAGTATTTCTTGAATGAATGAATAAATAAATGGTGAAATGTTGGAGGATTTCCCCTTCTCAAATGATCCCTAAACCATTTCTGTGAGAAGACAAAATAATTTCCAAGTAAATGTTCAAGGAAGGAAAAAAAAGAACTTTCCTTAATAGCATAAGATTAAGGTAGATCTATGTGTAAAATAAACCAAGTAATCTTACCATAAGCTAATGTTAACGAAGACCTATTCATTGAAATTTCTAAGATTAGAGAGAGCATTATTCAGAAGTCTGTTAGTGTATATAATGGGCTACTGTACATTTTCTCACTTCTGCTATTATTTCCTTTTGACTTCTACTTCTCTGGCTTTTTCTTCTTGGAAGAAAAAACTGCAAGAGGAGATTTTACTTCATCAGCACTCCATAGGACAATATCAGATACTTTGTAAGGTCCTTCTCTACTCTAGCAACCCATATATTTTGTTAATGCTTGCTTATGTATATCACTAATTGCTCTAAAATTTAAGACAAAATTCATAGTTATTCTTCCACTGTTCATTAATTACTAGCAATCCTTAAATTCATAATGGTTTAGATTTTACTCATTCACATGTATTTCCTTTGTGATTGCTATTTCATTCACCTAGCCAGAATATCCTGAGTTTCTACTGTTTGGGACCTAGTTCTATATGCTGAAGGCACTGCAATGAACAAGACAGGCAAGTTCCATTTTGTGACAAAGTTGGCATTTTGGTGAGTTTGAAGAAGATAGACAAATGAGACTGATTAACAAACAAACAAATGGAAATATATGATGGTAGGTGTTATTCAGAGTATTAAAATAGTACAATGTGATAGCAAAGGACTAAGTGGCTACTTTTAGAAATGGCAACCCTTGGCACATAGATGAAATTTGAGTGACAGAAAGGAGAAAACTAAAGAAAGATCAAGAACAAGAATGTTCTAATCAGAGGAAACAGTAGGGGCGTACCTGGTAGGAGAAAAGGAAGTTAACATGTCCGAGAAAATGAAAGAACAGTGTGGCTGGAACAAAGTGAGAAGAGAGGGGATAGGTTGAGATGGGACAGAATATTTAGAAGGAATCATGTGGGGTGTACTAAAACAGGAATTAGATATTGACATTTTATTCTAAGTACAATAAAAATTATTGGAAAGCTTTGACCAGGTAAATAGCATGACTTCATTTACACATTTAAAAGATCACTCTGGGTGCTATTGAAGAATGGATGATAAAAGGCTTAGAACAGAAGTATGGGACAAACTAGAAGATTATTATAGTATTGCAGACAGTGATGATAGTGACCTGGACCCAGAATGTTTCAATGAAGATAGAAAAAGGCAGATGCATCTAGGATGCTTTGATGTAGGTCCAAGCGGTCGGACTGATGATTTGATTGGGTTGGGTTTAGATAGGAGTCAAGAATGAATCCTAGATTTTTACCTCGAACCACCAAGTGGTTTGAGGGTGTGTTTATCATGATGGTAAATACCAAGAGATAAACAGATTTGCATGGAGAGGAAAACATGTATTCTTGTTTAATCTTGTTTAGGATACGTATAAAACATCCAAATGGAGACAACAGAGAGGCAGTTGGATGTATAAGTCTGGAAATCTATGGTCAAGACTGGTTGTAGAGATTTGAGTGTAGGTAGCATGTAGATAATAATTTCAAGCCATAGCAATGAATAAGATCAATTATGCAATCGTAGATATTAAGGAGATAAAGGGGTTGAATACTGAGCTTTGGGTAACTACAAGTAAGAGGTGGAGAGGAGGAGGCAGAAACCAAAGAGATAGAAGAAACATCCCTGACAGCATGATGTCAAAGAAGCCAGCAGAAGAAATTTCAGGAACAGAGAGGTCAGCTGTGCCAAAAACTGCTTTTTGCCACATAGTTGCCAAGGCCTTGGAGATGCAAAGAGGAATAAATCTAATTCATGAACTTAAAGTTCATATTCAGACTGGGGAGACAGAGAAACAGGCAATTTCACTCTGATGCATAATTGTGATAGTTTACGTTGTTATGGAAGCACTTTAGAAGAACATATCCACCAAGAACTTGAGGGGAATAATTAGGAATGGCTCTTTGCAGGGTGTGTCGTCTAAGTGGAATATAAGAAGGAGTTTGATGAGAGAAAAATGAGAAGATATGGCATTGTAGAAGAGCATAGTTTGTGAAAAACCAACAAAAGGATATGGTGCAAAGTTTGGTGACTATAAATATAGGTATGCTTCTGGGATGGATAGAACTTAGATGCAGGATAGGATATACATACATACATACATACATACACACATACATACATACATACATACATACATACAGATAGAGATAAGTATAGGTATAGGTAGAGATTAGAGATAGAGACAGAGATAGAGATAGATATATATAGCTAAAAAGACAATCAGGGGCCAAATCATGGAGAGCTTTAAAAGTTATGACAAGTTTGAACTTTTTTTCTGATGGCTATGGAGAATCATGGAGGAATTATGAAAAGTGGACAAGAGGAACACAATTTGCATTTTAGGATAATCTCTCTGGCAGACGGCCCCAAAAGTATGCCTTAATGTGAGTCAAGAAGGCTGATATGATTATTTAGGAAACTGTTAGAAATTCAATCAAGAAATGATGACCTACCTGAACTAAGGAAAAGGAAGTAGAAATTTCTAAAAATCTTACTTAAATCCATCAAAGTCCCTATAGTTTATAACAGATCTTAAATAGTAAAGATAGGCACTATTTATAATTAAGATAAAGGATAAGTTTGAGCCAATAAATGGAGCCCCTTAACTTGGAACTTGGTCAGCAAAAAACTGGTAAGTAATTCCTGACAGATGGTAACACAGAATCTTCCATGACCATTAACATCAAGATCTCTGCTTTATGCTTCGTCCAAGAGACACAACTTCTGACAATGTAGTCATTTCCAATTCTATAATAGGTCATTTGCCATAAAAGCACTATTTCCTTTTAAGGAAATACAGAGGTCTCTCTTAATTAATAATGTTTGTGATAATGTTGATGGAAACTATAATAATTATTTGGAGGCTTTATATACCACATAAGAATTTGCATATGCCTCTCTGCAGCTTAATAGGTAACATATCAAAATGCTGAAGACTTAACTAGAGATCAGAAGCCACCTTGAAGGACATTGATAAAATGGATTTTTAATTCAATTTGCAGCACAGTTTTTGGTTGTGTAGCTCACTTCTGCTTTTTACTTACTCCCTAGTGTCTACAGATACAGTCCTTCTTTTTGCTCAATTCTGGGACCTTAGTTCCCCCGCCAAACATGGGACCCATGCATGATACATAGCAATGGGTATTTCTCATGGCTTTGTCCTGAGACATGGTGAATGTTACAAAATTTTGCTTGGAGGCTTATATTTGAAACATTTCCCATTGTTAAGGTCTCAATTTAATTTGGCCAAAATATGTTTCAAATTAGGTATCAAAATTATGCAATGGAAGGTTTAAAACATAAAACATTAAGAACCCATATAAATGTTCATCCTGTTAACTGGTGTCACATATTGCCTGAACCACTTACTTGGTAATTAATTAATTAAGTATTGCCCAGAGACATCACCTGTATTGTGCTACTCATTGGCACTTAACTCGTTATTTACCTCTTCAGTTTGTCTCTCCGGTTTCACACAGTCACAGAATGTTGCGTAGGTGATCAATACACTAGAAATCTCCAGGCAAATACTATAGTTGTATGGATGAAGAAATTGGGGTCCAGAGATGTAAAACTTCTTTGTGTTGTCTTCAGTTCTTAGTAAAATGTCTTCCATCTTTTTTTGTTGATTTGATTTTTAAATTGTCGAGGCCCACATGGTCTAGATTAATCTTTTGATATTAACAGAAATTTGATTTCATACGAAACTTGCATTGTTAAAAGGGACCTTTAAAGTTTTGTTTTGTTTTGAGATTTTTTCCTTCTCATCTGAAAACAGAAATCACATTAACTCAGTCTCCTCCAGGTCTGTTTGAAAGCCTATGAAATTATCCCTCCCTCAAAAAAAAAAAAAGAAAAAAATAGATGGATGTAAATATCATAAGATCTGTCTTCATTTCAGGTTTAGGAGTAAACTATTTTATGATGCCATTTTACAGTAAAATTTTCCTATTAAAACCATGAAAGATTTGTTTACTACAAATATCAAGTATATATTTGGGAGCTTACTTTTCCAATGTAGACTAAGATGAAAATTTATATGGAAAAAACTTTATATAATATTTAGCAATGTATTAACATTGAAGATTTTTGCCCTTGCGTATACTTTTATAAATACTGACCTGCACGTATTGCATATCGAGACACATTTCTTAATTTCTAGGGTGAGGTAGAAAAAGATGTTTCTACATTTCTTAAAATGTGTTTCTTGGGGCACCTGGGTGGCTCAGTCAGTTGAGCATCCGACTCGATTTTAGCTCACGTCAGCATGGTTCTGGGGTTGGAGCCCCGGGTCCTGGGGTTCGAGCCTTGGGTCGAGCTCTGCACTGGCAGTGCAGAGTTTGCTTAGGATTTTCTCTCTCCCATTCCCTCTTCTCCTCCTCCACACTCCCTCACTCTCATTCTCTCTCTCAAAATAAATAAATTTAAAAAATAAAATAAAATGCATTTCTTCACATCAATTTTTGAAGAACAGTATTACCGGGAAAGGACATGTTGAGGGATCAAGGGCACTGGTAAGAAATGAATTCCAAGGAGACTCATAAAGAGAAGAAATTAAGATGTTTCCTAAGTGTAAATTAAAAAGTAAATACTTTTCAAAAGAGGGGGAGCAAAAGAGAATAATGAAAAGATTCATCCCAAAGTGGAGTGTTCAAGTTATTCAGACATATGAGCAGAGTGTTGGTACCATTCTGTCAACTTGGGGAATGTTGGTGGTACAATGGACTAATGAAAGGCTATAGGACATTTGCTCAAGTTAATGGACTTCAATGCAAGTGTACATAAGAATGATCTACAAGGGAAGAGTGTAGCTTAAGAGAATGAGGACCATGAAAATTCAGTGGAGACAACTAAGGGATTTTATTATACGCACTAAGTAGACTGAAAAACGTTTCTAAAAAAATATTTGTGGTATAGCACCAGCCATAATCAAAAGATTTTGCTTATTCTTACATCAGATTATTATGTAGATAGTACATGTGTAAGTCAATCTCACACGAGTGGAATAAGTTGATATCTTATATATGTTTTGTTTTATATGAATTACTCCATGCTATCAATTTACTAGATATGTATACATTTTATCAGGTTTTTTTTTTTACATTAAACAGATGGTACTTACTATCCCTTTTATTATAAATGATTAGAATTTGGCTACCCACTCAATATTTTTATTTTGTCTTTCTGAGTCATAATGTCTGTGTTGATGATGAACCCCACTCACACATACAAAAACATACATATACATGCATAAGTATTACATTATATTTAGAAAAAATTAGCTCTAATCATTTAATATTCTGATAGAATAACTTACAGAGGAGCATATGTTAATATAGATATAGATGTTGCATAGCTATGTATTTTCTTATAGAAGGAAAATATTTCATATATCCTATAAATATGCCTCATGCATGAAATATTTTCCTTCTATAAGGTCCAGGTTTTTAAGGGGTGGGGGGAAGCCTTTTTCTATAAAACAAACGCTTCCTCTTTCCTGTTTTTTACTTTATATACTTCCTTTCAATCACAAAAATATAATTCCCTTTCAATGTATTTTTGCATCATGTCATATTAAATGTGGCTTTTCATTATTGGTTTTGATGATTTTTGAAGATTTTTGTATTTAGATGGCATACACATTTTCAATCATGTCTTAATTACTTTTAAAAATGCTGCACTGGCTGAGGGACAAGACAGATAACTTGTTAAGCATTTGAAATTTCTGAGCTGTTTTCTCAGTTCTGGCAGTCACTACCCAAGTCCAGATTGTAACCTCCTTTCTGCCTCCAAAGCCTGCCTTGGCTCCGTGTCCAGTGAGGGATTATGGATTTAGCAAGGAAGGTAAGTGTGACTACAAGCATTGGCTCACCATCTGCTCCCCAGCAGAGCATGGGCCAACCTGCATCGCCTGCAGCAAGACCAGGGCACTGTTCTCCAGCCAGCCCCTTTCCACCCTGGCTCAAGACACACATCACATTCAGTCAGATGATTAGGTCTAAGTAGTCCATATGCAACAGAATATTTTTCCTAAATACCAAAATGAAAACAAAATGAATGCCATTTTTTCCTTCTCCTTACTCGATACATCAAGTTTTACACAAATAAATACTCTCTTAAGGTTTATGCAAATTATAGAAAAATAAAACTATGCATTATTTAGCAGTTCTCCTATTTCAAGATCTAACAGACTTTATTCACAGCATGTTTTTCCCTAGTTTATGCTGGCCTTCTTTTCTGATTCGACTTTTTAATTCATCTTTTTAAATTATTCCTTTTTAAATCATTATCTTGTGTGTCTTCATAGATTTTCGTGTATTAATCTATTATTAATTTTTACTATACTCAACTTAATCTTAAATTGTTTAAAGCTCTTTTAAGAATAAACACTGGCCTATGTTTTAAAGACAGCTTGTACTTGAACATTTTGCACATTTGATCCAATAGCCTCACTCAAACTTAACTGTCAAATAAATTATAATTTTATTATGGGCATTTTATGCGTAGAATAATCAAGCATTGAACAGGAAAGTTAACCTTTGGGTTCAAGAATCAAGATGATTTTTCAGTTCTCAAGAACTAAGTATTTCTAGGCACCTACATTAACACATTTTATTTCTTTCTGGAATTTATCAATGATATGCTATTACACATTTTTGTATTTGTTTCAGGTCAAGTGCTTTAAAAAAAAAGATTTCCATAAATAGCAGAAAAACACGCAGTTGAAAGTAGCTTTCTGCTTCCTTTAGCCCTGTTGCTGATTTGAGCACACAGAGTGAACATGAAAATAAGCTGAACAAACATCTCACCCTTTTTACTTAAACTGTTGTCTGCCTGACTGCTGAATGCACACAGAAAACAATCTAAAATTGTATAACCCATAATACAGTATATTAAATTACAACATTGGTCAGTAATGGAAACTTATTCCCAGATATGAATTATTTACAGCCCATTTAAGTAATCCATATTCAGGTGTGGCAATGAAAAAAAGTGCAACATAAATCTTTAATGCTGACCGGTTGAGAGAGCAGAGCTGAGGATTACAGACATTTTAAAGAAAAAAACTAAACGAATTGATATAGCCTGTTCAGTGGCTTACTGCAGCAGCGTGCTAATAAATTGACGGATGGCATGTCAGGGGTAGGAGTTGAAATTCCAGCATTTCTAACTAAGGAGGGATCTAATATCAGACTACCAAAATAAGGAGTTTCTGAACCTGGTTGCCACAGGAAACAGCCCGCACATCTTTTTGTATACGCAAGTGTTCAAAATATCATATTTTAACAGGAAAATCCATGAAGGATTTCTTTATTTTAATTAACTCAGTAGCTGCATTAGTAATTTCAGCAAGCCACATAGATTGTGTTGTAAAACAGAGAGGGTGTATTAGAGGTAAGCTTTTCTTTTCCCTTTTCAGGGAGTTGGGGCCAATGCCTTATTTTGGGAAATAAACTTAACAAAGAAATCCCTTTAATCCTATTTTACATTTCCATAGTATATAGAATGGAATTCATCAACCAACCTAAAGGGGGAAAAGAAGCAAACAACTTCTGGAGTGTTTCGCACCATTTTTTATACAAATTGTGCAAGTTGTTAGCTACTTCAAACTGAAGTACAAAAGATCATGGGTGGAGGGAGGCTTTCACATTGCAATTTCTTTTGTTTCCTGGAGCAGTACCTATATTAATTCATCTTACAAAGATCATTGCTCAAGAACTAAATTTTGCATATATTAGAAAGCAGAATTAGCATTGCACTGTGTACAACATTCCATGCTAACTTCTCTCCAAGCAACCATTAAAGGTCATGTTTTGACGACTGAATGGCATGTCGGCACCTTGGTCCCCTGGAGAGGCATTCCCCAGGTACATGCAAAAGGTTATTAAATTACCTTCCAAGCAACACTATCTCTTCGGATGAAAATAATTACAGGCTTTTAGAGGCATCAGAATGCTTTCTTTCTTTCTTTCTTTCCTTCTTTTTTTTTTTTTTAAATTAGATGAAGATGCGGTACCTAATGACCGTTTTTGTGTGTGAGTCATATAGCCTGTCAGCGGTGACAGGACAAATGAGCGTAATGGCATAGCTTAAAGGGGAAAGGTTCATCTTAAATAGTGACAAATAATATTTAAATGGCATTGTTGGAGACCCATCATGCTTGTAAAATGTAGTTTGTATCTCTTCTTCATCCTTTAATTTCATCACTGTCAAATGGCATTAGCTGTTAACATGCAACATCAGGTGCAGATATAATTTTTAACTGTTAAATGTGCCCATGACCAAACATTATGCATCTTGATTTTTCCTTTTTTTTTTTTTTTTTTGTACTTGGGTAACTCATTCCATAATTCAAAAAAAAATGTATCTAAGGGATCTGAGTCTAAAAGATGTCTTTACTAAGCGGAAAAAATAATAGCTTCAAAGTATAATTCCTTGAATGTCATTCTTGTTGTCAAGGTTCAAAAATGGAAAAGACTTCATTTTTAGGCTTAATGCAATTAGCAGATTGGGAGTATCATGAGCAAGATCCCAGATGCAGCGCTTTGGTCAAAATAGTCATGGGCAAACCAATATAATGACACATGTATTATGTATTCTTGGAGTATGCTGAAGCATAAAATGGATTGCCTTTTAAAGCAAATATATAACTTCAAATCCATGTAATAGGGTGAAGTACATCATTGCAAAGTGAGATTTTTCTCATCTATATCTAGCTATGGAACTTGAACACAGTTAACCAAAGGTGAATTCTAACCTTTAAATTTTCTTGAGATAATACGTGCCACAATGAACATAAGTAACCACTGAGATATCCCGTGCACAGAATTGCAGTTCTAATTTCAAAACTTTCATATAATGCCTTCTAATTCTTAAATATTTTTACACAGCTTCATCACATTTATTGCTACTTTATTTTCAGATCACTTAAGCCAAAACTGGAGACAGTTTAGGTACCTTTGAGTTGTTAAAAGTTATAGCCAATTTTCTGAAAAATTATACCAGCTAAAAACACAACATTAAATATTTACCCTGTTGGATGTTAAAAAACGCTTACAATGAAAAATGTTCACATATTGACTATTCAAAATGGCCTTCACTTTGAAATTGTGAAATGGAAGGGATTGCAGATGTACAAGAATAAATATAAAAACAAATGAGTTGACTTGAAGTGTTGCCGGCTTTCATAAACATGCTACTGCAATAACATGTGACATTAATATTTAATTACAAAAGCACTGCTGCAAAATCTTTGAAATTAATGTTTTGCAAAATTAACATTCAGTGCACAGAAGCAAAGTCGTTCCAGGCGCGACTGTGATTAACAATGCCATTCACTTTACATATTATATTAATATATTATTCAAGCTACGAATTAACACCTCCTAATTTAAATAAGGTGCTACATATCATGATGAGCTAAAATGCTTTTCTTAAAATGGCCCGTCTGATTTTAAGCAATCTGTGTTTATCATTTAATATTTTGTTATTGAATACTGTTCTCCGTAAAACTCCTTCTACTTTAATTTCAAGCAGAGGAGACCTCATTAAACGGATGCCTTCCGTTTCTAGGATTGTTAAGCCATTTGAACCATATTTTGTTTGTTAGCTAAGCCAGCAGTGCTGAAATACTACTGTGGGTATGAGTGTGTCCTTAGGCAGCCATACTTTTATTTCAAGGTTCTAAGAGATCCTTTCAAGCAACGTGCTTCTTTGCTTTCAACGAGACACTTGTTTGCACAAATAGCGCCACTATCATTGTGTCACAGATTTCTACATGTTCACTCCGACCGAGGTAAGCGCAGCTCTTTGGAAGGACGAGCTGCAGTCTCAAAACCCTACCTCCTTTACGGTACCTCAGAGCTCACCAGTTTCCTCTGAAAGTGAGAAGACACTTGGACATGATAGGCATTTGTTTTAATCTACAACTGTGGGATAATTGTCGTTCCTGTTAGGAATACATGTAGGGGGAAGTAGTTCAGGGGGCCATTTAGGTTTTGCTGAAGTCAATGCAAACAAAGGGCTTTTGTTTTCAGAAAAATGATCCCAAAGCCCATAGAGTCACACTGTGGAGAGCACCATTTAGAGCCTTAAATGCTTGTTCCATCACTACAACTTTGGGACACCAGATTTCAGTGAGTTGGTTATTGACATCCCTGAACTGAAAAACAATTATTGACATTCTAAGGAAATGTTTAGCAATACGAAGCAATTACTAAGACACCTCAGAATAAGTTCAGTGTGTTCTGGAACAGTTTTTCAGCTATATTTCCTTAGTTTTCAACCAATCAACAAGTATATTGACATTGGGCTGCACCCATTTCATAATTTTAGATCCCTGGAATGCAAAGAAGCTTTTGCTTATTGGTTTCGAGTTGAAGACTCATAGGCAGTATTTCTAGATATCTCTGTCATGTCATGATTCATACTCAGGTTCTTCATTTATGTAACTGGATTTGAGATTCTCAAAAACTAGAAAAGTCCGAGAAATGCAAAATCACCTTTACACCATACACTGTGCAGCCTAACTATAGGGTGTAGAGACTAACCTATTAATCAACAGGGTATCGATACACTGGTGCACTCTCCCAGTTTGCTGCAAAAGCAGGGAAACTGTATCTCAACAAGTTTCTCTTAAAGGCCTGGCTTCATCTCGGCCTTACCTTAATGCCAATCATTTCTTGCTCTGGAACCTTCTAATTTTCTAAAAGGCATTAGCAGAGCTAGTTCTTTTCTGAAAAAGAATATTTCTTTAAATTATTTTATGAAGTTTAGTTCTGATTCAATATTTTGTGTCATTTCAACAGTATGAGAAACCCTAAATTTGAAAATTGAGAGTACTTAGAAGTAAAATTTGAACATAATGGTGTTGATATTAATTATGATGTCATGGAAATTTCAAAGACCGTCTGTCCACTCTTTAAGGAAGATATGTTACTGGGTAGCATATTTTAGTATTCAATTAGCAGATTCATAGACTGTGGAAGAAATTAGAAATTTTGACATGACTCAGATTATATATGTGTAAGTAATCTGCCTATCCCTTTCATAAAGAAGAAAAGCAAGTCTTGAAAAAATGTTTTGCAGAGTGAATTGGGTTCTGCAGTATATAATCCAAAGAGAAAAGGGATTATTCTATACTTATATAATTTTTTTTAAAAAGTGAGTTAGGCAAGAAAATGTTTTTATGCTGAACATCTTACATTCTTTTTTTAATATTAATTTGTATTGTGACTCTCTGTGAGGGTAGTAATGTACACAAACTTTCTCTAACTTATTTGGCCATGGATAATTCTTCCATAAAGCATCAAGGAGACCACAAGCCACATTTTAGAAAATACTACTCTAAAAAATAATGCTAATAATGAATGGTTGAAATTAAACCTCAAATATTTAGGTGTTTTGAAGAGAACCACATTTTAAAGATTATTGTTTTATTTCAATGACTGTAGAAGGTAGGATAAGGCAAATCTAGTAAAGGTCTATTAAAACCTAAAAATATAATTTTCTAGTAGTAATTTCTTGAGGATATCTATTGATTTCTTTATGGTGATAGTACATAAAGAAAGTTCTTTGTATGGGGCGCCTGGGTGGCTCAGTCGGTTGGGCATTGGACTTCAGCTAAGGTCATGATCTTGCGGTTTGTGGATTTGAACCCCATGTCAGGCTCTGTGCTGACAGCTCAGAGCCTGGAGCCTGCTTCGGATTCTGTGTCTCCCTCTCTCTGCCCCTCCCCTGCTCATGTTCTGTCTCTCTCTCAAAAAGAAACAAACAATAAAAAAAAATAAAAAAACAAAAAAGAAAGCTATTTGTATAAATTTTCCCAAACTATAAATCTCTTTGGAAAATGTACCATAAAAACCTGAAAGTCATTAAATATGTTAAGATATTCTATGCCAAAGGCAATGGGGGTAAAACTTTTAAAACTGTCCATTAAATATGAATCAAAGCCACAAAGTATTGTTATAATGATGGTTGGAAGGTAGGGACATTCTGGGTGAAGCTTTGTCTTAATGCTTGATGAATGATGTAAGTTTCTAACAATTTTATCGAAGGTAATACATTCTAAGAGATCCATGTCTTGTGAATAAACATATACTATAAGTGATGAATCGGTCCTATAAACACTCCTCTGATGATTCATATATTTGGCTATTTTATACATAGCAATATCATAATTAGACTCTATGATACTTTCAGGAATAAATGCCATTCTCTTTTATCTATGATAGAGATATCATATTCCTAATTCCATGCCATGTTACAGCAAAGTTCCAGGGCACCAAGAGTAGTTCATCTTCTAAATGCCAATTAGCAATAAGTTCAATCTTATCGATGTAGACACAGGACTGAAAAATGGGGAATCTTCTGACATTAATCCTCCCACCACAAGTTGGCTGCTTAATTGCAAGTGACAGTAATTATAAATGCCCAAATTCAGGCCACTGTCACAGTCATCACGTACCCCCACCACAAGTTAAAAAGCCTTTCCTTTTAGAAGAAATGGACCCCAATAACTGGTGATTCTGCCCACCTGGGTAAAGTTCATGTATGGGTAAACATACTTTGTCCAGTAAAGAATTTTGCTTAATGAAGGCAAAATTTGGTTAATAATGTTATAGTCAGAAGTTCACTAGTTTTGCTTTGTCCTTCTCCACCTTTCCTCCTCTTCACTCTCCCTCTTTCTAGGTGAAAATCAGCTCTGAAGTAGCAGTTCTTTGCTGGACAATTCCCTGATGATACTAAAGGACCCAACAGAAGGATGTGCCCTATCAGAAACCTGTATAATAATGGTCCTTCAAAATAGTTTTCTTATTAGTTGATTGCTTATGGCCATTTTAGATGAAGGCACCAACACAAAACTGGAAAACAGACCAATAGGCTTCTCGTATGCTAAACAGCAAGTAGGAATTCATACTAATGCACATACTTTTTACATTTTTTACTGGCAAAAGTAGCCTCTGCATACTTTATCCATTCTCAAACTGTTAACTTTAATGACTGCGGTGTGTCTACTGACCTGATGTCTCCAAATTTCCTCTCACAGGCCCCTGATGACATTCTGGGCACAATATAAACCACATACTTTCAGATAGGCCTTAAATACATACTATCACATAACGGACATTTTAATAAAGCCCAGGAAAATACATAAAGAGAGCAGTGACAGTTGACTAAATGTTTTATATTTTCTATTTGCTCCTTGAGGCCCATCTAATTACAAAGTAGTTTCATAAATTAGAAAAATAAATGATATATAATAAAATATTGAATGAATTACCATCTCCTAAGTGATTCTAACTCCTCTTTAATGTAAAACCAGTTATGACCTATTTTTGAGGGTACTAGCTTTACTTTTAAAAGGCAAACATTTTTCTTACATTCATTAAAGTGTGAAGTTCTACGTGAAATGTCCTAACTATCACAGACTTTAAAGCTCAGGCAAGTGACAAAAGTCTTTGGTTGTTCAAGTGAGAATACCTATTAGGAGACACAAGATGCCATATCAGTAAATCAAAGATATGTTGTATAAAAACATGCTAAAAATTAAGCTAATTATGAACACGAACAGGCAGGTTTCTTTTAAGTGACTTTCATTTATGGAGGAGGGAGGTAGATATTCTGACAATAAACAAATCTGCATTATTTGTGTTGGCAAAATAGATTTTTGTATGCCCTCTCTCCATTTTGTGGGGACATAAACAATAATTTGAAAACTAATAAAAAACTAATATAACTAATGACAAATTATTATTGCTATCATCACAAGGAGACACTCTGTAATAAGTGTTTATTTTAATGTGTTTGTTCAAAATGGCTTATACATTTTAATAGAACAATATTAACTGCCCCTGAGTTTCAGTTGAAATAGGACTCATACTCTTTTTCTACCAATCTTAATATTTTATAATCTATATGGATATCCTTCCAAGAAGCAGAGAATAAGATGGCATGAATATATTACAACAGAAAAACTGAGCCCTAGAAAGGTAATGCATGTGCTCAAACATACACAGTGATTTGTTAAGCCAAGGTGAGAATTCGCATTGCTTGATCCAGATTCATTCATTGCCTTCTACCTGAACTTTGGAGTTTACTGTGGGACACAGGAAAAACAATAATCCTCCCATATAGGGAAATCATGTCATCAGACCAGGACAAATGATATTTATTATGCCTCAAGAGGTTTTCATAAAAGTCTAGTTCTCTAAATAAATGAAAACACTTTTTTTAAAAAAAGGTAGAATGCACCAATTGGCAGCAGAAGAGATACTTTTAGAAAGTGGCCATCACCCAATTTCAACATAAGAAACTGAAATATTTTGGAAAATTACAAGCTAGATGACTACATCATTTACCATCTTTAAGAACGAAGAGAAATTAATGTATACTATTAATATATATCGTTAAGGGACATGCATTCATCCTAAGAAACTGGGCAGAATTACTGCTACTGAAGAGAAGACAGGAAATGAAGACTTCTTGGAGACAGCAGTAGGCTTCCATGCCTCTTAAATAGACTTTGATGAATTGATCTTGTTTCAACAATAGTTGATGCTTTCAGCAGTTCCTTTTATCCTCTCACTCAGATCGATCTAAATTTCTGAGGAGTTCAGAATGAACATTTTCATTGGCCAGCTTTCCTAAATGTTGACCAGATGAACAAATGAAAAGGCAATCCTCAAGTTTCTTCTGAACAACTTCCAGCCGTGTGAAGCAAATCAAAGTACAATGCCATAGTGGTTGAAGCTTCCTACTCCCTGCTTTAATTTCTCCCTATAAAAGATATTTTGCACGTGTTGTACGGAATATGTTCAGAGTTATTTCATTCCTTTCCGAACCCAAATTTTTCTTATAGGCAAAGTTCTTTAGAGTTTTACTACCTGAAGCCACATTTTAAGAAAAGTTATCTTCTAAGCATTCTAAGTTTAGAAGTTATATAGATTTTTTTAAATATCCATGTAAACATCATAGTTAAGAAGCACATTATATGGAACAGAATATCCTCTGATTTAATTTACTTTTCCCGTTTCAGTATTTGGAAGATGATATTAAATCTCCATTTAAAAAGAATTTGGAGGGGCGCCTGGGTGGCTCAGTGGGTTGAATGACTGACTCTTGATTTAGGCTCAGGTCATATCACTACCCCCCTCACACACACCCTCACCACCCCCCTGCCCCTGCCTAGTGTAGCACCTGCTGTCTCTCCCCTAGGCCCCTCTCCCCCACTTGCACACTCTGTCTCTAAAATAAAAATAAAATAAAATAAAATAAAATAAATTGGGAATTTCTGGCTTTTTCCAGAATACCACAACTCTAATGACAGTAAAAGGCATAGGAAACACTACCATCTCTCAGATTGCATTATTATTATTTAAAATCACACATAATTCAGATTATCTTCAGGTATAAGATGAAATGAAGGAAGTTACATATGTAAACACATACCTCTAGTACATGGTACACACATACAGACCAAACAAACACACAGGGACATCTTTACCAGTTGTAGCAATATGAATGATTTCATAAGCATTAATTGAGATGAGAATGACACTTCAAAAATCACTCTAACCTCTAATTATGGTTATAATGAAGCACCAGATTAACACTATTATTTTCTCCATTAAAAATTCAAAGTAACAATTTTTCTGGTGTTGAAAATAGGTGAGTGCAATTTTTCAGTATTGAAAATTCCTGAAAGAGTTAAAATGTCATAAAAAAATGACAAAGGCACTTTCACAAAATAATATGGCTATCACAGTAGAACAGAATTTTGTAGAAGTAGTGCACATTTGATGACTGTCAGAATTTACATAAGTTACTCTGCATGAATTAACTATGAGATATAAAATTCAACTTTGGCTTAAACACACATACACAGAGTAATTGTGACATTTTTAGGCACTGCAACTATGACATCAAGGTAATGCCTAAATCATCAACACAAATATGAACAAAATGACTATGGCACATAACTTTAGCGTCCCAACATGTTGTGTGGGAAAGAAAAGTGGTAGTGTCAGAAAAGGAGCTGAAACAAAATGGGTCCATATCCAACAGTTTGTGTAGGTCTTTCTCATTGAAATGGATACTTGTCAATTTGGTGTCCAAAATAACCAGTCTAAAGTATTAGGGTCACAGATTGGGCTCACACAAGAAAACCCACAGATATCAGAATCTCTTGACATTATTAACTATTAGGAAAACCAAATCCTAATATTGAACATCTGTCCTGTGAAATTTACCATCTATCTTCTGATCAAGATTTCGAATGGTGCCCCCCCCACAAAATGAAGTCAAAGGACTCGTGGGGGTATCTTTGTTTCTCTCCCAAAGCCTAAAAGTTATACTCAACTGCAGCACAAAGAGTAAAGAGGTTGTTATTCATATTAACTACATTTACATTCCTAACGTAACATCCAGAGAGCTAATAGTGGGGTTATTAACATAACAAACGTAAATGTTCTATATAAATAATACTGTTTCAGGCCAGCAACCGCTCATCTGACAGCATTTAGGCACAGGCTCAACATCTGTTTATGAACACTTTGCCTAATGATATCATCAGATATCATTAAGTGCGGCAGAATACAGCATAGAGGCAGGTGCAGCTGCCTTCACAACCCATCACAGAGAAAGAAAAGAGCTGCATTCCCCATCCGAAAACCCATCATTAGGACAATTTTCTTCGACAAACCAGCCCTGTGATTTCAATCTGTATATCACCTGTAATTGTAGTTTTTAGCAAGAAGCTGATTCTATACATTTAGCGACGAATCACGTTGATGGCCTGAATACTGGAAACACATTTGTGGTACCAGCTGCGGCAGCTTTTTTTAGAGCCTGTGTTAACAAAATACTGCTAACAAGGCAATGCTTGGAGTGCAGCTTTGTTTCTCTTTCTTGTTCATAGTGTTTAGATGTGCATAATTATGGAAATTAGCAATTGATTGCTTCTCAATAATAATTGATTACTGGTCACTGAACTCTCCTGTAGCACTTTACCGAAGGTGAGGACATGAGATAAGTGAATTCTTACCAGTTCCAACCATATATAAAGAAAGAGACCAAAAAGAACTCTCGATTTGTACATCAGTTTCCATGATAAACAGACCAAAGGGATAATAGAATATCCCAGAATCTAGTTTGCCCTGAAGCAAATTGTAGAGATCATAGCAAGCCTGCAGAATTCTCCCTGTGGACCATGTAAGAAACATACATCATTTTTATATATGTCAGTTGGTCTTTGATTTGAAAATATTTCTACCCATTTAATTTATCTCTTTCAGTCAGTTTTCTTAAATTGTACAATTTAAGGGTTATATCAAAAAAATGAATACCAATTTTCAACACCTCTCAAATTGAAACAAACTGACAAAATAATGTGAAGTCTCTTTTGCAAAGAGGTACAAATTCAGAAACCTATCGTCTCAGACAGATAGCAAGCACTTCAAAATGACTCTCCTCTTTTTGATCTGCTGTATATCCATCAACATTTTGGTCGGTGCAGACTGACTTGTTTCAGTATAGCATAATGTAGGGAACGTTACTTGATGCTGCAGCTAACATTTAAAGGAGAATGCACTTATTTTTGGCTTAATCACTACTGTCAATTGGGACATAACGTATCTAATTCAAATTTATTGCAGTACATGGAAGCCTCACAGACAATAAAGAATCCGTGGTGTTTGTTAAATGGGAAACACCGTGACTCATGGTGTTTCAAAGATGGGAAGAGCAGTAGGGAAAAAAATTTAACTCTTTATTTTAGAAGAGTAATGAGCTTCCAAGTGTTAAATGATGCCCTCCCTGGTGTGTCTGTGAGAGAATACGTGTGTGTGTGTGAGTGTGTGCGCGTGCATGCTAATTTTTACAGGACATGGCTCTTCTGTGGCAATCAACTTTACAACCCGATTCACAAAAAAAATGCAGCTTGGTTAAAGTTAGTATGCTCAATTTCAATAATGTTTTTATCCCCAAATGGGTAGCAGATTGTACAATCATGACTCAAAAAAAATATGCACAAGTTATAAGAATTAGGCAACAGTTTGAGAATAAAACTGAATTCCTCCTCTCTGCCCACAGAAGGCTTTCTCATATAATGAACAGGTGCAATTTCCAGAGATCTCTGTTCACTGAGATGGCAGAAGCCACTGTTTGTTGCTTTCCCCAGCAGCAACACAGGATAATATGATGATAAAGCTGTGATCAGAAACCAAAAAGCCACATCACATATATGTACACTTCTACTCTGTTAGTACATCTCTCAAATACAAATTTATATTCCTACCCTCCTAGCTCTATCTTAAATTGACATTTATGCACTGAATAACATCATTATGAATTTTTACACTACTTTGTACCCAAAACCTGCAAAAAAAAAAAAAAAAAAAAAAAAAAAGATTCCAGGCAATGTGTGTGAGTCCATGTGCTTACGCCATTATGTTAGTGCCAAAAGGCGTTAAAAAAATGCAGACAGATTCCCTGTAATATATCTCTGGGTTTATTATCAGCGTGACATTTTAATGTGTGTTATTAAAATTATATTTTAGGGGTTGGGGTGGGGTTCAGGTGGAAGAGTACTTTGGAATATTGCAAAAAGTTGCACATAAAAATGATTTTGGTAACCTAGCGATGTCCTTGACACACGTTGGCACTACAGAGTGTATCTGCTTAAAGAGACATATGGCTAGAATGGCAGAAGTCAGAATTTGAAGGGTATTAGCAAAACCATGTGGGGGAAGCTTGAACTGGCTTAGGCTAATTGTAGCTCTTCTCTAATTTCACATGCTCTACACCCGTAAGCTAATTTTAACTATTGAAAGTACAATTTCCATTTTTTGAGGTAGTTTTAAATCCCATCAACAGGAAATCAGATTGAAAGCAAACGTACTTGCTTCTAAAGCCAGGTAACTTTCAACTGCTAACAGCATAAGGTAGAAAAAAAAAATTGGTAAATGATCAACCCAAACCACTGAGCCGCTGGTGTGGTTTGTTGCTGTTGAATTACCGTTGAAGTGAGAGAAGCCTTCTAAGAAAATGAGGGAGGAGTCTTATCTTCTCAGCAAGGCTTTCCTGACCACGTAATAGCTCTGCAGAGGACCTCTGCATCCTTCCTCCTTAGTTTTATTTTCATCAAAGCCCTATGACCACCTGATATTTCTTGTCGTTCACTTGTTTATTTGTTCATTGTCTTTCTCCCCTTTCCACTGAAGTGTGAGCTCTGTCACAGAGGGATCTTACTGATCTTCTTCATTCCTATCTGCTTTTTAAACTTTTTTTTTTATTGTTTATTTGTTTTTGAGAGATAGAGACAGAGCATGAGCAGGGAAGGGGCAGAGAGACACAGGGAGACACAGAATCTGAAGCAGGCTCCAGGTTCCGAGCTGTCAGCACAGAGCTCGACGCGGGCCTCCAACTCATGAACCGTGATATCATGACCTGAGCCAAAGTCGGACACTTTACCTACTGAGCCACCCAGGCGCCCCTATTCCCATCTGCTTGATACCTATGAGACACTCAGTAAAAAATGTGTAAGATGAATAAATGTGACATATACAAAGTCCTTTACAGGCCATGGCCTGGGTGGCATTCTCAACTTCTCCTTGGAATGGTCAGGATCCACTAACCTAGGATAAGTTTCTAAACATTTTATGTCAAGTTTTCCATGAAATGCTATTTTGTTCATAACAAATGAAAAGTTTCACATGGTATTACTGCTGGCTTATATAATCTAGCCAGAGAAATTTTATTTAATTAAGGAAAATTAGTTTAGCACTTCCTTAATATTTGCTGTAGTACTTTGCTACCTAATTTTTTTCTTGAATAACCAATTTCATAATTAAAGGCTTAGCTCAAAAGAACTTTTAAAAAATAAATCAGTCCATATAACCTAAAAAAATATGTTAGCGTTTGGATACAAACAGCAATTGTGAGACTACCTATATATGCTTTTTATTCTTGATAAAGATATTATAACCATATTAGGCGTTGAAAGAAGAAATAGCAAATTATCTATATTACTTCTTTACTCAGGGCTAAAGATGAAAAGTGTTTTCCAAGAACCATCTGAGAAAATTATTTTTCATTTAAGATCCCATTCCCATAGTACCAGGACAGGTGAGAGAATGAGAGGTATATTATTGGAAGGTATTTTTCAAATGAGTAATCATTCTGAATGTGTGCACATCAGAAACTCCTCAAAGCCTGCCTGGCAATCTGTTTTCTACATAAGTTTGTTTTTATCTGTGGTTGGGAGCATTGATATTTAAATTTTCATTAACTACTTTCTATAATGAATAAGAAGTACATAGCTAAACTTGATTTGTAGCAAATCAATTTTGGCAGACAGCAAAAAGTCAAAAAGTTGTTTTTGTTTTTAAGGAGAAAGCTTCTGTTTAAAACAGTTAATGATTTTCAGAGAAAAGAGATTATTAACAGGAATAACCAAGATTGGAGTAAAGATAGGTAAAGTTGAGGAACCAGTGAAAGGCTTAGGGAACCTTCCCCCTTTTTAATGTTCTGAAAAATTAGGTGCAATCTTGTCTTCCTCATTAGAACTGCTCCATCATTCAGAGTTATTTATTTTCTCAATCTGTCGATATTTATAGTAGAGCTTGAGGAATCACAAAATTGAAAGGTCTAAAGTAATGTTGAGAAATCATTCACTAACTCAACAAATATTGAGTACCTATCCTCCCTCCATGCTGCCAACAGGGTGATCTTTCAAGGGCAAATCTGATCTTTTCCTGCAGAAAATCCTGCAAAGATTATTCATTGCCTTAAAAATGAAATTCCAGGGGCGCCTGGGTGGCTCAGTGGGTTGCGTGTCCGACTTCGGCTCAGGTCATGATTTGTTTGTGGGTTCGAGCCCCATGTCAGGCTCTGTGCTGACAGCTAAGAGCCTGGAGCCTGCTT
This sequence comes from Panthera pardus, assembly GCF_024362965.1. Taxonomy (NCBI): domain Eukaryota; kingdom Metazoa; phylum Chordata; class Mammalia; order Carnivora; family Felidae; genus Panthera; species Panthera pardus. The sequence continues at coordinate 86,948,389 of NW_026526655.1, forward strand.
CGGATTCTGTGTCTCCTTCTCTCTCTGCCTCTCCCCTGCTTTGTCTCACTCTGTTTCTCAAAAATAAATACATGTAAAAAAAATTTTTTTAATGAAATTCGATTTCCGACTATAATATAAATGATTCTTAATAGCCCAATTTCTACCTGTTTTCTGATCTTCTTTCATCAGCCTTCTTCTCTGACCCTTCCTGACCACTCCACTCTGTGCTAAATTCCCCTTCAATGTCTGTGAACTTTAACTTTATCCTCTATCCCAGAACTGATAGTTCTTTGTCAACACACATCTTCACACTGCATAGGTACTATTCTCTCTTCCTGAATTAGCTTCTCTCCACTTCCCTGTCTGCAAGGTGAACTCTTACTCATCCATCAAAACCCAGATCACATATAATTTAACCTGTATAAATTTTAACCAAAGCTAGCTTCCACTTGTGCTTCCATATCACTATAAAGTCTATCATACTACCAATCATTCTATCTTTATTCACTCATGAACTACTTATCAAGCTTCCATAATGTGCTACACATTGGGGATATATATATCACTGAACAAAATAGATAAAATGTTCTAATCTCGTGGAACTTACCTTCAAGTTATAAACATAGAAAATAAATAAGAAATAATTTATATAGTATAAAACTATATTATATATTTTACAGCACTATATTCCATATTATTTTTTGTTTCAACAGTGCTAAGTTCTAACTTATTCTAATAAAGATTAAAGCAAAGTAGATGTGTGGTATTGGAGGGAGGCAATTACTAATTTTGGTATTGTGGCAAAGGGATGGTTCACCAAAGGAGAGATTTTGAGTCAGCATATGTACTAATCATATTTTCACAGTGTGCTACCCAATAGTTTTCACGTTTATTCTTCAAAGGCTTTCTCACCTTTTTGCCTCATCCAGAACCCAACATAGTTTGTGGCACATAGGACTAAGTGAATAGATGGAGTCTGAGACTTAGGCAGAAATAATTCTAGGCAAACTTGAAGGTTGTCAGAGCAATGGGTGGAATGCTATGATTTATTTCTGCCTCTTGGAACTTTAGTACTAGACATAGACCCTGTGAGGCTTATAGCCTTTAAAATGCAATTACTTATACAATAACACTGAAGAATCATCATGTGTCTGGAAGAATACCCTCTAAGTAGGCAAATTACTCTATCGCCATACAAGGGAGAATGATCATGGCATATTCACATTAAAAATCCCTTTATTAAGGCTTTATTAATAGCATAAAAAATAAATCATCTTTCCAGTTCCAGGCACTTCTTTTTCTGATGAAATATTATACTGCTAAATGAGTACTATTTCCTTCCAAAGACTATCCTGTCCTGTATTTCTTGACATACAAACTTTCCTCATGGGCAGTTTTTTTTTCCCCACAAAACACCTGCAATACCCATGATTTCCATGAAAAGTCCAGAGAGTATCTGTTGATACTTGGGATACAGCTTGTAATTTTCACAAATCTCCAAATCATCACAAATGTCTATACTATTGTTATGTACAATGGGTAAGATTCTGCTCTTAAATTAACATATATGTCACAATGAGTCTTGTGGAACTGGGAAACATAAATTCAGAGCTGTCTCCAATTCTGCCATAACACATGTATGTGCATTGTGAAGAATTTGGGATAGGCCGAATATAAAATTGGATTTATATTTACTTTTAATGATGAAACTATTTTTTAAGTTCAAAATAATGTTTTTCAAGACACCAGATTGGAAGCAATTTACACTTTAAGACACTTATGAAGTAGGATTGGCGAGAATGAAGGATAACCAGGAATTTGTTAAATTCTAAATTTTCCATAATTTTAATAACGCTTCTTGTTACTGTGATCATGGCAATTTGGATCCACTGAATTTATTAAACAAGCAAAAGGGAGAAACAATGATTTATATGGTTTTGATTGGAAATTGGGGTGAGATATTCTTGCATTGTTATTTAGCAATAGTGCAAAATATAAGTTGGAAGTTTTGGAAGCTTACGTACAAGGGAAAAATAGGATTATTTTGGTAAGATAGCATTTAACGCAGAGGGATTCCTTTTTCTAGTCCTTACATATGCACTTGTTGCTTCAGACTAAGCAGGGTCATGACTGAGAAGTAAAAGAAGAGGCCATTAGGGACCTGAGGGTGAAGCTAAACAAATTGATCATATGGAATTTCAAACTAGTTTCCAAAAAATGTTTTAGTATGTTTGAGGGAATCATTTATCCTGGGGAGAGCCTCATCAATTGGTTGCCCGTGCCAGAGACTTATTAAGAGTTTATTAGGTGGGGCGCCTGGGTGGCTCAGTCGGTTACGCGTCCGACTTCGGCTCAGGTCATGATCTCGCGGTCCGTGAGTTCGAGCCCCGCGTCAGGCTGTGCTGACTGCTAAGAGCCTGGAGCCTGTTTCAGATTCTGTGTCTCCCTCTCTCTCTGCCCCTCCCCTGTTCATGCTCTGTCTCTCTGTCTCAAAAATAAATAAACGTTAAAAAAAATTTAAAAAAAAAAGAGTTTATTAGGTTCATCTGTAAAATTATCACATAGATGGAATTTTTAAAAATAATTTTGGAGGCATCTGGGTGACTCAGGTCATGATCTGGCAGTTCGTGGGTTCAAACCCCACATGGGGCTCTGCACTGACAGCTCAGAGCCTGGAACCTGCTTCTGATTCTGTGTCTCCCTCTCTCTCTGCCCCTCCCCTGCTCATGCTCGGTCTCTCTCTCTCTCAAAAATGAATAAACATTAAATATATATATATATATATATATATATATATATATATAGAGAGAGAGAGAGAGAGAGAGAGAGAGACTGTAGAAAAAATATATATATAGACTGTAGGAAATAATGTAAATTCAATAGTGTCTTTTAAAAGTGATTCTTGAGACTTTTAATGGGTGACTACTATGTAGGGCTTTTTCTAAGATAACAAAGATGAAATAAAAATATGACTTAGCTCCTCCTCTCAGTAAATTCCCCCAAGAAGGGAAGTTAGAAAGGTAAGTAAACACAACAAAGGACAATATTACAGAATCACAAAGGCAGGACCAGTAGACTCCTGTGCCCACAAACAAGAGAGAACTTCCCTATTTTTATGGAGAACAATTTGTCAATGGACAGAATTAAATTTAATGCAAGAATAGATGCAGCCCAAAGCATGACAACATAAAGCTATTTTACATTAGTAAATTGACAGTTTGAAATTTTCAGTATTCTGATTTCTTTTTTTTTAATTTTCTTAACGTTTATTTTTGAGAGAGAGACAGACAGACAGACAGACAGAGTATGAGTTGGGGAGGGGCAGAGAGAGAGGGAGACACAAAATCTGAAGCAGCTCCAGGCTCTAAGCTGTCAGCACAGAGCCCGATGTGGGGCTTGAACTCACAGACTTGGAGATCATGACCCAAACCGAAGTCGGACCCTTAACCGACTGAGCCACCCAGGCACGCCACAATATTCTGATTTCTTACTAGAGATCAGTTTCAATGTTTTTTTATATTTATAGTTTTTATTTTAACTTTTCTTTTTAGCACCGTCAAGTGTCAGAAAAATAGACAAAGAAAAATATTTTTTTCAATAGTTCTCTTCTTCATGATGCTCCCTCATCCTCCACACTGGCCAGTAGAACTAGATGCTTATGGTATGAGTAGAGTAGCCGATCATTCCCACCAGCATTGCCTTCCTTTAGAAGAATAAGTGTCCACATGCCATGCACCTCTGATCTTCATGCCGCCATGAAGTGAGTTCTCCAACTTACAGGTTGTCAGATACATGGTTTATGGTCAGCTTGAACAATGCTGTTGCATGCTGCTCGACCTCAGCATTCTCCTGCCTCCATAAAAAGTACTGATTTCTGGGGCGCCTGGGTGGCTCAGTCAATTGGGCATCTGGCTTTGCCTCAGGTGATAATCTCATGGTTCATGAGTTCGAGCCCCGCTTTGGGCTGTTTGCTGACAGCTCAGAGCCTGGGGCCTGCTTCTGATTCTGTGTCTCCCTCTCTCTCTCTGCTCCTCTCCTGATCATGTGCGCGCTCTCTCTCTCTCTCTCTCTCTCTCAAAAATAAATAAACATTTAAAAAAATTTAAGTAATTTTTTTTTTAATTTAAAAAAAGAAAAAAGGCCACTGGTAAAAATTGGGGTGGTGGTGGTGGTGGATAATGTAATCTGCAATAGAGGACAATTTATACTAAGAACACACACACACACACACACACACACACACACACACACACCTTAAAAATCTCTTTCCAAACTCTCTTCCAATATCTCACAGAGTGGAGCATACCTCAAAATCACCCTACTCTCTCCATCAGAACTGCTCAAAACTCTCTCTTAATACTCGGCACTTGCATGCCTCCTTTCCTTTAGCTTTTCTCCTCTTGCTTTGCTGGTTTATTCTTGGTCACTCTCATGAGTGGTTTCCAATCTGTCTTGGTTTCTCTGTGGTTCTGCAACTTTACCCTTATTTCAATCAGAAAAGTGTGGAAAGCCCAGTCTGGCAGGTATCTGCCCCAGCAACAAAATGCTCTTTCCTCTTCAAAGACAAGAAACTAAAGACACATATTTCTTGTCTCTGTTATATGTATATTGTTTACACATTTAAGAAGAGTGCGTCTTAAACATACTGATTGTGGTTTTCAAAAAGAAGGATGGAATGCTAACTTGGGGGTATGTCATTCTGAGGCATTTAGAAATCAAGAAAGGAAAAATGGTTCAACTGAACGAAGATCCCTGTTGATTCATGGACCACGTGAAAGCTCTGTGTAAGAATGCCCAAAATACTTTACAGAGGGAGTTTCACATGTTGAGACACAAGATAGCTTAAATAATCCAAATGCAAATTAGAGTCATGATGCTGAAGACAATTGCTGGCTACATTTTACAGTATATTATGGTATTTTATGTGAACACATATAACAGTGTAACTTGAGAATCTTAGCAACAGATCCTCAGTAGGTAAGTCCATAGACACCAAAGAAAAGCAAGATGGAATCTAATTTAAACAGAAAGATTCTAGGTCTGGGTCTCATGTCTTATGACATGACAGAGATATTTTGGACCTTCCTTGGTTTGGTGACCCTGTTGCCTAATGGAGTAATTCTAGACTCCTTTATAGGCATTCAGGATTATCTGGAAGGGAACCCAATCTGTGCACAGCCAGAGTGCTTCTGATCTCTTGTAGGTTTGCTTCATGTCACTGATAAGCAGTGTCACTTACTCTTTCTGTAGTTCATCTTGGTATCTCATTACATCCCTTTGCTTAGCTCCTGTATCTATCAAAATTTTGTAAGCCCAACCACAGATTTACGAATAATATCTGGCCTAGCATGTCATTTAGTCCTTCCCTTTAGAGATAAAGGGCCAGAAATAAAGGGACGTGATCAAAGGCACCCACCTGGGAAGGGTAGGCCTGTACCTGAGGTCACTAATATTCCTAGTTCCATGATCTTTTTCAGCACTTCATATTCCCACGCAACAGCAACATCAGCAATAGCAATGATCCCTTTCCTAGTCTTCATTTAAATATTACAAGTTAGTGTGACATTTAAGGAGCATATCCAATAGACCCTAGTCTGACTATAATGAGCATTCAATTAACATGTATGAAAAAATGGTTATCCCTAATCGAGGGCACATTACCTCATATCCATTGCTTTCTTATCACCTCATTTTTTGTATTCTATTATCGAGCATGACATAGTGAAATAACACAGACTTCGAAGCCCAGGAAACCCAGTGTTTTCATCAACAACACAGTGGGGGAAGTATTATTATTCTAGTTTTATAGGTAAATTTAGATTAAGAAAGTTTGACTAGCTTGTAAGTGAGTAACTAAAGCAGAATTTGAACCAGGCAGCTTTACTCACTGGCATTCGTGCACAAATTTGTGTACTTTCTTTTCCTTGGGAGAAGCCTGAGTCAAAAGTCATACCCTAGTGTGAGGTTTGCATTTTGTTTGTTTGTCTCAAAGGGGTCAACTGGGTTAGCAAGAAGGCCCTTAATGGAATACATAAAATCATTACTCTAAAACTCTACTTCTATTAGTTAACAATTTGTCAATAGATTCTTTTTACAAAGACTTCTCTTATCCCCTACTCCCTGCCAAGTAACCACATTTTAGGGTACAAATTTGATCGGTTGGGAAGATTCTGGATGCTTCTACTCACAGTATTTCAATGTCAAATAGGCTGGCATTAACAAATTTTAATCGCTGTGATCTATTATTTTTCTCTTTGTCAATAATCTTCCTAAGAATACCAAAGGCCACTGAATGCCACCCACATTAACCATGAATTGATGTTACTAGTCCTTTTCTTCTCCCCACATATTAGAAATTTATTGAGTACCCTTAAGTGTAAAACTCTACCTTTATTTTTAGTGACTTTCAAGGCATAACCTTGTTGTAATTAATCAATGGGCTCTACGGGTTTTTGGGTTAAACTCCGCTCAGCCACTCACTACCTGGTACAGGCGTGGGTAAGTCACCTCTTCTAAAGCCTCTGCTAAAAATATCCTTATTTTATGGAAGTAATTGTGATCATATAAAATGCTAAGATTTAATGTTCACCATATATTGAGCACTCAAGCAATATTTATTATTATTATCATTATTATTACTATTATTAGACACATAAAGGAGCACTGCAAACTAGAAGAGAAGGAAAATAATACCTTTCACAACTTGCATCTTAAGATGATTTTAAGATGTCTAACAATATTATAGCAGGAAGAAAGCCCATGGGATTTAAAAGTCAGAGAATTACTAAATAATTTCCAGCTGAGCAATTAATTTAACACTGTGTTTTTCTCTTCAAGTTAATTATCATAGGTCAATGGCTTTCAACCTTCCAGGATTTGGGTAGAATTTTGCTATCATATAAGCAACACACCTTCCATTCTTTTTAAAAAGTGTTTGATATTTTGCCAGTCATTTCACTGACCTGGAGTTATTTTGAAAATAAATCTTGTGATACAGAAAATATGAAAATCTAAAAGAGAACTCCAGAAGGGGTTGCTTCCATTAGGTTAAATTCCTAAAAATCCCCAAATCTCAGATCGATGGCAATCAGAAACCTGTGTAGGCAAAATCTCTGAATCCTTCATGTAATGCAAAATTTGATATAGTCACCACATATAGCCTAGAGTAACAACACCACATGTTGCCTCAAAAAACAAGTTGTGCTACAGTGCCTTCAATCATTCTGTGGCTTCCCATTGCTCTTTGGATGAATATTACATCTTTAACTCAGCCTATGAAACTCTCCAAAATCTGACCACTTCCTCTTACCTCCCTAACTTCCCATCCTACCACAAGTATCCCTGTCCCCTGACCCCTACCAGCTAGACCAGCCAGTAGACAGCTCCTCAGATGTATATCATGCTCACTGTCCTCATAGCACTCCTGCTCACATTCTTCACTCAGCCTGGTGTTCCTCTCCTTCACCACCTAGTTCTACCTTCTGTCCATCTCACATGAATGAAGACTTTCAAGGGAAGCGTCCTTTGACCTTGCTCACCAGATCGACCACTTGCATAGTCATGCATGGTGCCCTGGAAGTCTCTCTCATTACACTTTGCTGAGTGGTACCTTCATACCCATTTAAGGAATGATTTGCAATCTATAAACTCCTTGGACATAGGCATGTTATCTATGTTCACCATTGTTCTCCCCGTGTCTAGCCCACGGCCTGGCAAGTACTATGTGTTCAATAATTATCAAATGAAGAAAGAAAACCAAAAGTTGAAAGAATTTTAAAAATCAAAGAGCCTTTGTTAAGTATAAAATAAGTCAGGGGTGCCTGGGTGGCTCAGTCGGTCGATCACTGGAGTTAGACTCAGGTCATGATCTCATGGCTCGTGAGTTCAAGCTCCACATCGGGCTCTGTGATGACAGCTGGGGACCTGAAGCATGCTTCAAATTCTGTGTCTCCCTCTCTCTCTACCCCGCTTGTGCTCTGTCTCTCTCTTTCAAAAATAAACATTAAAAATTTTTTAATAAAAATAAATGAATATAAAATAAGTCAGCATGTTTGGTCCATATGAGATTATTCAATACTTAGCAGAGTGGTTTTCAATCTCTGTCGCACTATGTTCCATGGATTTTTCCAGAGGCTCAGTTGGGTTGTTCCCTGGTGCTTCTCATACCAATATCCCCAGGAATCATGCAGAACCATTCCCTCTTTTTTATTTTAAGTATATTTATTTATTTTGAGAGAGAGAGAATGAGCACGCATATGAGTGGGGGAGGGGGAGGAGCAGAAAGAGAGAGAGGCAGAGACAGAATCTCAAGCAGGCTCCCACCCTTAGCATAGAACCTGACATGGGGCAGGATCTCATGACCATGAGATCACAACCTGAGCCAATATCAAGAGCCAGATGCTTAACCCACTGAGCCACCCAGGCACCCCAAACCATTCCTCTTCATTGGGTTCTCTTTATTGCAGAAACCATGAGCAAAGGATAAAAATCATTTGAAAATCAGTGATATAGACTACAACTACGTAATAATAAAGTACAGTAAAACCTTGGATTACAAGTAACTTGTTCTGCCAGTGTTTTGCAAGGCAAGCAAACATTTCTCATAAACTTTAACTTGATAAATGAGCGATGTCTTGCAATACAAGTAGTATGTGATGCCGAATGTCACATGATCACAACTAAGCCAATGGTTCTTGAAATTCGCTTTGATATACAAGTGCTTTAGATCACAAGTGTGTTTCTGCAACAAATTATGCTCACAACCCAAGGTTTTACTGTATTTGTTTTTAGATGTCATAGCAAGGACAACTTGTCCTTGGTAAACTTTGTTAGCTGATATAATTCGTCAAGCCCCTAAACTCTATTCCCAATGTACAGTCATGATCTTACACATTAATACGTATGAGACAAAAACAAGTATCCTCTGTTTCTGGCTGTCTATCATCTATCTCACCTCTCATGGATGTAGGTCTTTCAGTGGTTCCTCCAATGCCCAGAGGAAAACATCCAAGCCCATGGCAGAACATTTAAAAGCTCTTGCCATTACATTGGCTCTTGCCATAACATTTTCACTTGCCATTACAGCTTCCTTCCCCTCCCCTTGAGCTTTATATTTGGATCATGAACCATACCACAGTTTTTCCCATGCCTGTGTACTTGCCATCCTGTCTTCTTGGAATGTATTTTCTCTGCCTGAATAATTCCTTCAATTCCTTCTTGAACCAGCTCAAATGGTACTATCTGTTTTTCCCAGTCTGAATATTTACCCAAACCCCTACAACATGCACCCTATAGGACACTGTGGTTTCCCTCACACCATAGGCCTTAACATACTGAAGCAATCTTATTTATTTTTTTGTCCGTCTTCCCTGCTTATGTATTTCCTTAAATACAGATTCTGCATTTTTCAGTTTTGTGTTCCCACATCCTAGGTAACTGTTTGGCATAATAAATGTACACTGAATGAATAGAAGAAAAGTTCAAATCACTTTGTGAACAGCTCCTTGGCATTTAAACATTTAATATTTACGATTTCAACTCATTGTGAGATTCCCTAAAGTGTATGCTATATAGGAATTTGCTGAATTCTGAACAAAATCATGCATACAGGAAGACCATTGCCCAAATAAAGGGTTTTAGCTAGTTAGCGAGTTTAGTCAACCACTCTGACTCAGCATCCAACAGTTTTTTCTCATTTTCTTTTTAAATAGTATTTTATTACAACAATTTTTAAGAATATTTTCAATTCTTGTGAAATATACTGGAAATTCTAGAAACTTTTTTTTTAATTTATAAAGCCAAAGAACTAAGGAAAGTGATTTTCTCATTGCACAGCTAATCAGAGTTGGTGCTGGTATAGGTCAAGATCAGTATTTCTCAAAGTATGTTCCAAGACTCACTAGTCCCTGGAGATTCTGAACAAAAATGTTCATGATGAGATATGTTTGGGAACACTGCATTCCTGGCCCTGCATGGAGGTTTGTAGGGTGCACTAGCATTTTAAAGACCCTGAGAAATCCTTTAGTAAAGACATCTTTTTATCTTTATTTAGCTCAACATCTCAAACTCATTTGTTTGTGAAGCTTTATGAACTTAATGTGGAAAAAGCTAATCTTGATCATAAAATTCTGAACCCAGTGCTTGCCTTTTAATTACAGTGGTATGTGTACATACAAAATAGAAGTCTGAAGCCATTATTTGGGACATCATTTTTACCTTGAAGGGTCTACGTAATTGAGAACACATTATTTTATATGCTTTTTTTTTTTTTTTGCTTAATTTTGGTATGAAATATGGGGCGCCTGGGTGGCTCAGTCGGTTAAGCGGCCGACTTCGGCTCAGGCCATGATCTCGCGGTCCGTGAGTTCGAGCCCCGCGTCGGGCTCTGTGCTGACAGCTCAGAGCCTGGAGCCTGTTTCAGATTCTGTGTCTCCCTCTCTCTGAGCCTCCCCCATTCATGCTCTGTCTCTCTCTGTCTCAAAAATAAATAAACATTAAAAAAAATTAAAAAAAAATTTTGGTATGAAATACATAACTGCTCAATTTTCTTTTTCTCCATGGTAATTAATTAGGCATAAAACAAATAAATAACTTCTTTGTAATATATGTTAATGGAAAAAATCACGTTATTCTTCACATCATAGTTTCTCTTCTACACAATGATTAAACTTTAGCAATCTTGCTAGCGTTGCTTTTCACTGTTGCTGCACCACAGCAGCAGTTACGGTAGTTAATGTTGTAAATGTTCACTTAAATTTAGAGCTCACCACCTAATGCTTTCCAGTCTTAAAGTTGATTTGTTCGTGTGCGTGTGCACACACAATCAAGAAGGCCAAAATGAAAAGTCATAATTAGCTTATAAGACAAATGCCAATTTTGGCCGAATGGACACACATATATGCAGCCGTTGGCATCTAACTTGATACCTCCGTGAGACAGATGAGATTCAAATTAGAAAAAAAGAAGAAAATGTATAATAACTATCACCTTTGGAAAACTGTTGATTTTTTTTTTTCTGAAAGAATTGGTGTTTCTTATTTTCAATGCAAAACAAATTAGAGCCAGACCAAAAAAAAAAATCTTGTTTTTACAAGCTTAAGATGATAGAGATCTGTGGCTGTCAATTTACCAATAAATAGAAATACATTTTCGAGATGAATCAGGCTCATCCCACTTTGGTATAGTCTCTACTGCAAACATACCAGTGGAAGTCACAACTGGGCTACTGCCTGATAAGTAGCAAAAGACAGAAGTATCTAAACACTTAGATTATCACCTTAAAACGAACTGTCACACATTTTTCTTCACACATTTGAAACCCAACTTATCAACCTTAACAAGTGTTATCAAAAAAATTTTGGTGCCTTTGTTCTTTCCCTTTTGCAAGTAGATTACACTTTTAGGATTTATTAAGACAAGAAACAATTTTTGAATCGCAGGTCAAAACTCTCCACGGAAAAATTCTCATTACTTTCTAGCCTGAAGCAGTCTTTACCACCCAATGTATCCATCTTTTTCCTGTTTCTTCTATATCTATATTTCCCGAATCTTGTTTCTGTGCCTAATGCTATAACATTGCAGCAGTTTGTTCAAAGCAACACTCTTATTTTTGCTCTTAGCCGGTGCTATACAAACCCTGATCAATTATTGAAGTAGGAGCCCTGAAGTAACACAGCCATTACTGCGGCAGGCGGATAAAAATGGAACACTTTCAGCTCCAGTATATTTACTTTTGAGTTTCAGCAAACACACCAACAAGTTAAACTACCTTGTCTGTCACTTTGCTCCATGTCCTAATATTTCCTCTGCCTTCAAAGTCTTTTTCTTCACAAAGCAAGTCTCTGAAAATTTCAGTTTCTTTTTGGAATTGTGATAACCTTAACGTTCATGCAAAAGAGACCAAGACTGGTTTAAATAAGTTAACATAGACATATCATGCCAAGAGCCGCTTGGTATTTTATAAAGTTCGCCAATGTGTCGTCTTCATCTGGTAATAACGTTGCAGAGTCCATGATGATATTTAAAACAACAAACAGTATCACCGAGGAAAGTATTCATTAAAGCTTTTCAGAAGAGTCAAATTAGAGGTGGAGAAAATTTCTCATGAAGAGCAACCGCTAATCACGTTTGGACTTTTTCTCATCTCTCTCCTGCTTACTTCATTATTCACAAAGGATTGCCCAAGATGTTGTAATTTTATTTTTTAAACTGCTCCCTTATCTAATTACACAGACTATATCTGCTCAGGTTGCCAGTGAAGGCTACAAGTATTCATCTTCTGATAATGCTAACTTGCGTCTGCCGCCTCAATATAATGGTATACTTTTTTCTTTTTTTTTCTTTTTTTTTCATTTTTAAATGTCTGTTCTGGGTTTAAAGGACTAAATGATAGTGAAGATAACTGGAAATGTTCCAAGGTTTTTATATGTACTGTGCATTCGAAACCAAAATTAGTAGTTATACTCCAGAACTAATAATATTTGACACTTATTCTTATCATTGCCTGAAGTTTGGGTGGAGAATTCCAGCAAGTTTGGGCAAAGTAGCTAAGGACAATGTAGGAAATTGTTTTAAGGTGTTATGATATATCTGCAACACACTCCTGGCCCTTCGTTTCCAGCCAAACTAATAAAAGCAATCTGCACAACCTCTGAAAGCCAAAGGTGAGTGCTTGCCTGAATTCCTAAGTATGTCATCAAAGCCACTTGAAGCACTTTGGTATTTGAATAGAAAAAGCAACGAATAAAAAGGTCATATGCATTTGGAAGAGTTCATAATTTTGGAGAGTTTATCTCAATGCCTTGTTATGAAGTGATGTTCACCTTTTCCTCCTATACTCTTCATTTCTGAATAGGCCTATTGGATACAATATAAAACACAAAATACCTCAGCTGAAATACACAAGAGATACAAATCTTATCACACATTTTTAAAATATGAGGACATTTGTACCTCTAGCCTTATGAAAGCCAGTTATATCTCACCATCAAGACAACCAGATGAAGACTTTTTTTTCTATTTATTACAGGCTGCTGTTAGTGGGTAGGCAACAAAGTCACATTATTATTAGTTCCCTTATTTAAGCAAGAAGAAATAATGTATTTGTACTCCTAGTTCCTAGAACATCCATTTCTTTGTTTCAATTGATATTGTGATCTAAACATGATATAAATCGGAGGGGGGGGGTACAATTTTATTTGTACATCAGGTTGACTGAAAAGAGAGATGGGTCATTTATTGACTTAAACATCTGCATTATTATATTTCGAGCTTCATGACAGACAGCTCATGAAAGGTAGCTTGTATGACAAGAAACATAATTGGAGAAAAGTGCAGAAAGGACTCTAGAAATGTATGCTTTGTGAAACTGTTCTTTATTTAACACGGCTCTGGATAGTGGAAACAGACTGAATAAATTTATGAGGTGTGAGGCTTATGCCTAATAATGATTAACATTAGAATCACAATTAAAACCTAAGGTCAGATTTAAGAAATGGTATTAACTCTTCCCCTACTGCAAAAATATCCAGGTGTCTCTCTTTTTACAACAAGAGACAATCTTAGCCTTTCTGTACTGGCTACTCATTTCACACTCTTTGCTCATGGAGTTCTTGAAGGTATTTGTGTTGTTATTGTTTTAGTATCAACAACAGGCCTCTCAGAAAGTTTAGCTCAATGACTGTGAGAGGAGACATCTCTACATAGGCCCTGCTTAGATATGACTGTTAAAAATTTTATTATTTATTCATTTGTTCATAATAGCATTATCAAAGGGAAATCAAAACCTTTTTATTGAGTGATTACTACGCATCATGTGCTCTGCTGGATTTTGACAAAATAAATAACACACAAGCCACTGTTTCTGCTCCAAAGAGTCAACAAGCTAGCCGCAGAGACAAATATAGTTAAGTACCGGCATAGAAATAAATAGGTCCTTGGTCCCCTAGTGGTCTGAGGAAGGTATGGTATTTTACAAAACCAAAAGGTTGGGAAGAGGAGAAGCAAGGAGGCTTCACCAAGGGATCTTCAAGTCAATCAGTGTACAATGACCAGTAATAGAACATAATGAAAAATATATTGCTAAACTATAGATCCCATGGGGAGAATATATGTTCGTTGCGATGTACTAAATCATGTCACAGACAGACAGCTCTGGTTTGTGAATGGGTTTGTAGTTGGCAAAGCTCTTTCATATGGATCTGCTCCTCCTAGCGACCTCTCCTGCAATCATAATTTCTCTCCTGTGGAGCTGAAGGAAATGAATGTATGCGCAACTCAAAGACCCATCTCTAATTAAGGGCAGAATGAGGATATCAACTTACAACTCAAACCAAAGAAATGATATTCTCTAGGGAGAAAGTGACATTAGTTTAGCAGTAGCTACTTGAACATCCTCATAAGGAAAAATAAAGAGTATGTATATAATGTAGGCTTCTTATGTTTAATGTGCAAATAAATACTTTCCCTGTGGACACACCCACATTGATCTGGGGACATTGACAGTTACCAAACATATTACTTTAGAAATGGAAAATTACAACTCATCCTGGGTGTATTTATTGCCTAGAGGAGTTTTCCAATATATCATTGATGGAGAAATAAAACCTTGAAGACAAATTGAATTAGAAAAAAATCATAATTCCATTTGGGTAATATGTAGAAATTGCATAAAGCACGTAGTAATATTGTGCATATGCTACTACAAAACTCTGAAGGCATGATTCATTCACTAGGTTTCTTTGCCCTTACACAATGTCCCCGAAAACCTACCAAATACACTTTATTCAACTGTAAAGTGACAGGAACTTAGGAATCACACATAGCTACTTATGAAATACTTCTAAATTTAACACATTTCTGACTATGGATATGTCATATATTTGTCTTATACAGTTATACTTGAGAATTTTATTTCTATTATGCAAATTTATTTTATACATTAAAATTTGATGAAAAAATGGTAGCATGGTAGAAAGATATATTCATAAACATCCTCAAGCAGGGGCATTGAAATATTAACATTACACTACATTATTTATACTCTATAGGTCTTCTAGGCCAGTTTTTACTTAAATTCTTCTCTTTTACTTTCGACAGACACTAATCTTTTAAGTTTAATGTCACCTTTGTTTTTTTTCCCTGAAATTATTCTTAATCACCAGGCAATTTCCTTTAAAATACGTTTTCTCATAACTTTTTTAGAGTCGTTCCACAACTTTGGTGAAAGTTTTGCAATTAAAACTCTAAGGTAAAGATGTTGCTGCTGAGCTAGGCATGTGTTGTGTGTGTGTGTGTGTATGTGTACATACATGATATGTATGAGATATATATAGATATATATGGATATATATGCATCTATATAATTTCTGTATAAATTAACAAGTTTTATTTAATATTAGACATAGCATTATGTATTGGTTTTCTATGACAATGTGACAAATTGTCTCAACTTAGCAGCTCAAAACAAAATACATTTCTTAATTCACAGTTTCCATGGGTCAGGAGTTCAGGCACAGCTTAGTTGAGCCCTCTATTCAGGATAGCACAGGTTGTAATCAAGGTGTCAGGTAAGATTACTATCCCTTCTGAGGCTCAGGGGTTCTCTTTCAAGCTCATGTGGTTGTTAGCAGAATTCACTTCCTGACAGTTATAGAGCTAAGGCCCCTACTTCCTAGAGACCATTCCTCTCCCATACACAATTCAAAACACAGCTGTTTGCTTCTACAAGGCCAGTAGATTCTCACCCACCTCTAGAACCTCTTTTAAAGGGCTCACCTAATTAAATAAGACCCACCCGTGATTATCTCCTTTTGTATTAAAGTCAACTGGTCTGAGATCTTAAGTACTCCTGAAAAATCTGTTCACCATTTCCATAAAACATAACCAAATCAAGGGAGTAAAACACCATTATCTTTACCATATAATGTAACCTAGCCATGGGTGTAAGACCAGAGGGTGGAGATCTTGGGAGCCCTCTTAGAATTCATCTACCATAACTTACCAATCATACTAAAGTTATTGCTTAAACACTGGTGAGGGAAAGGTTGTATCATGCAGAAATCAAGGGCAATTTTAGAGCTAACAAGTGTGTGCCATACATGAATAAGTTGCTTTTACTTAAATATCATACGAGAGAGAAGTCAGGAATGTATACATTCATAAATAAATAATATTGGAAAATAATCTATGATTACATGTCAAATGAGGGCAAATACAATAACTCAGAAAACTGATCATTTGAAATAGGTTTAATTGTTGGAGGGGTCCCATTAAAGAAGAGAAGTAGGCTGCAGCCTGAAAGATACAAAGGTTTGGCTGAGTGCACAGGAATCAGAGCTTCAGCTTATAAAGCTATTCACCATTCTTTGTAGCACACAGTAGAGGCAGGCAGACAAGATGGGGTTCCAGATGTGTCGTTGAGTAGCTTTGTCTTTGGGTAAGTTATCTGAAGTCTCTGAAACACCACTTTCTCTCTTGTAGAAACAACAAAAATACTTACTTCATTAGTGTTAATCAACAAGTAAGAAATCACATTTTTGGATTGTTTTTGAATTGCACGATCATAGAAAGAATATAGTAAGAAAAATAGTAAATGAGAAAAGGACTCTGAAAGCCATAAAATGCCATAAAAATGTAGGTCATGCAAATCATAAGTTCCACAGTGATATTCTCTTCTTGGTTAAATATCTGTAATTTATTGCCTTATTGTATTTGATACAATAAATGTGTGACTTTAAGACTATTCTGAACAAGGAAGTTTAGAAGTAAACAGACAATAAAATTAGTTTTTCAACTGAGAAATTTTATAATATAATACCACAAAAGTAAAAAAAACAGGGGGTGGGGGGAGGATTTCAGGGAACACAAAAGCCAGTGTGGGTAATATTTAGGAAAAGAATTTGCTTTTATTTTCCTTTTTTTGGTTTGTCATCATTCTTGTTAGTTATTGTTGTTGGTGTTTAATAACTAGTAAATGTAATAAATTTTCATTGAATAAGTGCACCACATGTGGAAACCAGTGATTTAAACCTTAAAAGTACAGCCAACATAAAAGAATTACATTATGAATATGCCCCTCAATGAATTACAGATACACCTCCCACTGAATTAAAAGCTCAAAGTGTTTTTTTTACTCATGTAAGTATTCGATAGCTCAAGGTCCCCAAATAAAAGATTTAATATACCTCAGTAATTAACTTGGTTTGTAGGCATCCAAAGTTTGAATTCATATTTTATATTTTTGGCAAAGAAGAACAACGAAAATAAAAACTAGATTTCGTCCTTGACTTTAAAGCATATCTTCCACTTGGTAATCATTACAAGTAAGGTGACAAGGGAGGACTCTGGGAATATTTATTGAATTGTGAAAGAAGAAAACTGACAAACAATATACTTAATCATTTTCCATTTATCATCATCACCCTGTGACAGAATATAAAAACAATTGTACTAAAATGAGGTGTTCTGTTGAGGATGAGGCTCTGGAGTATTAAAAAAAAAAAGATTTATATTTGAGTAAATAAAATTCTGCTGGAACCAGAAATTGAAGAGCATTTGAAGAAAATGCTCTGAACTATGGTAACTGATTATTCTTCATTTATAATGTCTTTTTCAAGCTGTTTTGAACATACGGTCCAAGAAATTTTGAGTCAAGACAATATACAGCGAGGGAGATACACCAACTTTTAACTTAACCACATGTGAAATGAATTTTCAAAGTGTCTAGGTAATCTGAAACTGGCATATATTTAGCTGTCTTTCCTCTTTGATAGTTATATCTCTGAACCATGTAAAAAGATGAGATTCATAAGAAATAATAAGACCTCGAGAGTGACTAGTAAGTGTTCTTCTCCAGCCACGACTTCTGACCTATTGTGCATATGCTGGAGAATGAATCTAATTTTGAATATTCATTATAATCATGTTTAAAAAAAAATACATTTTAATGTCACATAGAAACAAAAGCTGTTCACGGGCCACAGCCTAGTCACTTAGGTTTACCACAGAGCGATGAAAATTCATCAAAATGTCAAGAGATCTATATTTACCAAGTTTGATGAAGAAAATCTGACAAATACTATTTAAGATAAGTGGCATTTTTTCCTAATTGTTTTTATATGGATGAAAGAAAATCAAGTGCCCTGTTAGTTTGATGAAATGCTACATTGCTTAAAAATTCATATTTACACAATGGACCAGCATTCACACTGAACATAAGAATATGGCTTCAAAACCAATGTATAGATTTTGCCCAGCTAAGCTTATACAATACAGAAAAAAAAAAGTATCAGTGAATGTTTAAACCTGCACTAACAGATTCAGTTTTACCCTCCCTGCACTTCCTCACTAAAAGGCAACACAAATAAGTATTAGGTTGCAAAGTAATAAGTATTTCTGCCATGGAGAATATCTTAGACTTCCTACATTGGTGGCTGTCCATCAAAGGCAAACATGAATCATTTTAGCAGGTATTTCACCTCAGGAATTAAGTATGTAAACACTGAAAGAAAGCCATAGAGCATTTCCCCAATCCACACAGATTGCGTTGTAATTCCAACCAAGAAGAAAATATGCTAGGAAAACAAACTACAAGACAGACAAACATTAACCTGAGTGAATGTTATAACTAAGGAAAGAAATGACCACATGCTAATCTGTGTTTTCCCTGTAATGTTATGTGTGTGTGTGTTTCTATGCAGACACAGTACGTTAATAACGCAATTTAAAATCAAAGAGACATAGTCTGAACTAATAACTGGTAGAGCTGAGATTTGAACCCCCGATAGCTCCGATGACATAGCACATGGCTTTGGCTTCTCCTCTGTGCTTCTGTTTCTTCATATACCTTTTCCAATGGAAATGATAAAGCATTTTCAGGAAGCCTTAAAGATCTGCAATTTATTGATATATGGCCCATTGTCTGTGTGTCTAGAATTTTTCTAATTAGAAAATAAAACAGAAAATCATTTCTGAGATAAGACTGATTTCCAATCTTAAGATAAATTTCCTTACACTGGTGGACATTTCATTCCTGTCTAAGATGTTTGCAGTTTTGCATGCTGAGTAAAAGTGATCATCAAGTATCAGTCGATTCGTATATTCATAAACCCTCTCTCAGCCATCTCAGGGCGATGTACATCTCTAGCTTCATCAAATGTTAAAGATTTCTGAAGAAAGCTATTTTTATAACCCCATTCATTACCCAATCCACTGTTTTTGGCAAGCATTCCATCATTTCAAAACAAAAATAATCCTCATATGTACCATAAACTTAGCTTATTTACATTCTCTGAACTGAAGCACTTTATGGAGTGCAAGGAGGTACATTTAAACTTACACTGGGAAAACAGGCATCGACCAAAGAGAATCCCCGGCAAACCGGGAAGTACAGCCAGGGGAGGGGCAATGAGCAAAGTCTTTTACCTTTATAGCAGCAAATACTATTTCCAAAGTTAGCTGATATTCATTAATCTAAGATAGACAATAAGTTGGCTAATGACTAGAGGTATGAACATTAAAAGATAAGGAATTATTTTTATATTGTTGCATACAGAAACATGTTTCATACTTATAATAACATGAAACCTGCACCGTGGTCATTCTTCCAGTTATCAGAACAAACATTTCACAAATGAATTCCTCCTCCTCCTCTATGCCAGTGCCACACACAAGTATCAGGAAGCTCCAGCAGAAAGGAAACACACCCTTCAGTGACAGCAATAATCAGTCCAGGTTTGGGGTCATTCTGTCCATGGTAGTGCTGCCCTTTTTTCATCAGGCAACTTTATAGTTTTAAATGGGGAAGTTGCAAAACTTATTTGGTCCTCAAAATTCTAACTAAATGAAACTGTTTAATTTTGTAATTATTTACTATTATTTACTAAGAATAACATTCCTATTATATTATGGTATTATTATGCTGTATTCCTATATTTAGCGCAAAGTCCATAATTGCATTTTCAGATTAAATAATCACTATTCTATCATATCTGGACTATTTGTTTTACAAGTTATCTAATGTGGGCTATAGAAAGTTAGAGTATATAACCTAGTCTTTGATTAAAATTTCAAAGTTATGAATAAAAATGAATAATAATTCTGTCTGCTTAAAGCAGCCCCTTCTCACTTAAACAATGGATTTTCTTGGCAGAAGCAACACGGCCTCTCCTAAGCACTTCAGCCAGTCTGATGGAAACAAATTGCATAGGGGACCAGCTACCAAAAAAGCCCAACCCCGGTACAGATCTGGAAGCCGAGAGGAGGGTGCGCATGGCACAGAGGGGTTGAGCAGCCTGTCTGGAACTACACCAAGAACGGAGAAATAAGGAGTAGGGCATACATGCAGGAGAGAGAAATTTTAGAAGGTATAGAGTTTGGGAAAAATGAAAATGAGCTCATAAAACAGTAGCAAGAGAGGAAGCAATGTCCTAGATAGAGTGATTATAATTAAGCTTTTATCTACTCTCAGAAGCTATCACTAAGTTCCCTGCAACTCTAATAAGAAGACAACTGTAATGGATGTGCCTCTACATCTAGTCTGTACCTCTTCATTTGGGGAAAACAACTTTCCCCCTCAGCTCATGGGGTCTTACCCTTTATCCATACGTGGGCACCAACTCCTGGTCAGGAGAAAATTTCATTTCTCTGCCCATGGTTGTTGGTTCAGGGAAGGGCACATGACCACAGCCAAGCCAATGAGAACCCGCCTGAGGACTTTTTGCCTGAAGTCTTGGGCAATAGGCAATCTTTCCTGGGCTGATTACCTGAATGCAGATGCGCACATCACTGTGAACACTCTGTGAGAGAAAAATCTTTTTAGAAACAATTCCAATGGGCAACAAAAGAGGGGAGAGGCAAATCAGCCCATTCCTTTTTCTGCTCACACAAGTTTGAGTTGAGCTTGTGTCACTCACAACCTAAAGAGCTCTATCCTTCCCATGAATTAATGTTGGACTGAGGCACTTGACATGAGCATGTGTTTATACATTTTGTATAAACTTGAGCATTCTGGTTTGGGTGCTCTGAGGCCTTTTGCCTCTTCTCTGAGTACACAAAACCTTCCTTCTGAGACCTCGTCCTTCTCCAGGAAAAAGTTAGTGGGCCTCTAGAGCCGGAACGAGGCATTCCGGGAACCCAGGGCTGTACCTTCCTACCTAGGGCTGTGGCTGTGGCTTTGTCCTGAAGGGAGCCAAGGCTGTTGGGCCCCATGCAAAGGCTTTGTGCCAGAAGATAGGGCTGCACTGAGGTACAGCAAGCCAGTCTCACCAGGTACATCTGTTACTTGTCCAGAGCCTTGCTTCCTCTTATTATAACCCTAAAAAAAAAAAATCCCTTTTTGTTTAAAGCTGTAGCCCATTCACCTTAGAGCCTTTAAGCCCAACCCCACCATCCCCACCCCCTTCATTCCCTTAAGAGACTGCAACTGTCAGATACAAAAGAATGTGCACCTCCCCATTTTTCTGCTCAGAGAACTTCCCCAGATTTCCCTGCCTAGTCTCACCTTTAACTCTGTTCTGATTTTTTCTCCCAGAATAGCATCTTCTTGATTAATCCCTGAATTCTGCTCCGCCTGGTCAGATTCCAGGGTCTGCCTTCCCTATTACTGCTCCTTCTCAGGGATTACCCTCTAAGCTTAAAATGAAGTAACTTCCAGCATATTTTTTAAAAAAATTTTAATGTTTTATTTTATTTTTGAGAGAGAGAGAGAGAGCACGGGAGGAACAGAGAGAGAGAGAGAGAGAGAGAGAGAGAGAGAATCTGAAGCAGGCTCCAGGCTCTGAGCTGTCAGAACAGAGTCCAATGTGGGGCTTAAACCCATGGACCGCGAGATCATGACCTGAGCCAAAGTCAGACTCTTAACTGACTGAGCCACCCAGGTGCCCCATTTCCAACATATTTTTGCCACAGATTTCCAGGCCTTGCCCCAGGACTGTGTTAATGAATGTCTACCATAGGATCTCGGGAAAAGTCCGATTTCCATAGTATGCATACTCCCACCACAGGCCACTGCAAGCTAACAACGTGACACTAGGAGATGTGGAACTGAGATGGACATGATCAGTTCTGCAGTCAGCTCCAGCCCACCGCCACTCGGTCCTTCCTTTGTCTGATAGGAGGGAGGATATGGGAAGAGGGGATCGCTACAGTTAGAAACTCTAAGCAGATTATTTATTTTACATTAGAAACTTCTACGTTTTGGTGATGACCTACACAGTTTTAATCATCCTTCATTGGTTTCATCTGTCTACCAAGAAGGGGAGTAATGATGAGACAGAAGAGAGATTTCACGTTTGGTGCTACAAAAAGCATAGTTATAATACTTATTACGATACATTTCTGAAAAAATTTGGAAGATAAGTAAAAATGTTTACTTTTTAATGACTATAAAATAACAGGTTTTAGTCTATTAAAAGTGACGGCTGAGCATCATTTATGTTTCTACTGGACTCAGTGTAATCTATGTAGACTGTTTCTGACATAGCCCTTTCCTCCTCTTGAAATGCTTGATTCCCAGTGAGTTATATATTTAGCTACCCACCTGTTATTTATTATTTTTGTTTACAGAAAACCATAAGTGCACAGAACACATAAAAGGCCCCATAAAGATGAGTTTTCTAATCCAGTTAGGAATATAATAACTTGGACAACAAACTGCAGAGGTAGGAATATTTTTATGGAGTAGGTCGGAAACGAGTTTTGTAGAAAAACTAGGAAAGATGTATATATAGCAGAGAGTAAATGGTTTAAGGTAATAGAATATGGGACCAAGAATTTATACTTTTATAAATAAATTTTTAAAATACAAATGAACAGCATTTGATAAAATAAAAGTGGGACCCAGTAAAGAAAAACTGTCATGTTGCCTAAGAAGGGCATAAGAGGGACAACAACAACAACAAAAAAGGAAATAGAGCAATCAATACAAAAGCATCAAAAGACATATCATAGTAAATAAATTGTGGGCCAGAGATAAAGCATTGAGGACATTGTATTAACTTGAATATTGTGGGGAAAAGAAAATAACTTTTTCCCAAGTACACAGGAAATTTGTGGATTAGAGAGACTAAGAAAAAATGTCAAGTTCACCACTGAGGTTCAACACTAGAAGATATTCTTATGAAGACATTGCATCTGGGCATTTGCATGTGTATTGGTCAATGGCTTAAAAGTTCAATGCTTAATGCAAATTTAGTAATGTTCATTTATTTGATAAGCAATTATTGAGAATTAACATTGTCAAGATACCATACAAGGTGCTGGCGGGGAAGAGAGGACAACAAATATTTATTAAGGTCCTACCCCAGCATGAAGATAGAGTCTTAGCTTATATTTTTTCATTTAACACTCATCATTCTTTCAGGTCAATTTTAATATGCTCAGTTTTGGTAAAGAAAATTGTTGTTTATAAAGAGGAAACAATGAAGAATGTATAAAGGGTTTCCCATCTAGCAAACAAACAAAAGGCACTTTGCAATAGAAGAAAAACTCATCTTTTGTGTTGACTCTTTGGGGGTGGGAAAAAAAAGCCCTTTATCTGGAAGTGAGGTTATGGCTTTTTCTGAGAAGATGAAAATGAACTCCCATTTTCATATTTCTAATTGCCAGAACTGTCACTTTAAAAGTCAGCCCACTGATTTGCGTTTTATATCACCAGAAAATGATATCCTTATCTCTGGAGGAATTGTTTTCTACACAGCTTATGTTAGTGTCCTTGTCGTTCTGATTGGGGGAAAGGTTTGTGATGGTTTTATGTGTGGTAACAGTGATGAAGATGATGATGATAGTAATAACTTATATAGTATCTTTCCTTGTTGTGTGCTCTTCTAACAATTAATAGATCCTTGACTAGCTTTAATACCTTATCATTCCTAATGTCACTCCTTAACCTCTGCTACTTTCCATGTATGATTTGGAATCCCCTAGCCAGCTGTCTCTCTGTGCAGCCTCTTCCCAACCCAGTTCATCCTCCAAAATAGCTTTGCATGAATCCTCCTAAATCATCCTTCTGAATACATGACTGTTTTCTCAAAAAATAAAATAAGTCCACAGAATAAAATACAAATACCTTAGTTTAGGTGGTGAAGCTACCATAAACTGGTCACTGATTATCTTTCTAACTATGGGTTTCAGAGGTACTTTTATAGGTTCATGAATAATGCTTCATCTATTTCAACCCTAAAGCTTGCCACTTACGCTTCTGAAAATGCCATTACCAGATTATTTACTTACCAAAATGGTCTTCTTTCTTCAATTTCCTGCCACTGGACTCACCTTTTAATTCCTGAAGAATTTCAGGATTTAACTCCCTGAAGAATTTCTTTTGTGTACTATATGCCTCATTTTTATTCATTTATTTATAAGTCGACTGTATTGTATGTCTCCAGTAGGCATATCATGTTTGATATGTCATTCTTTATAATCTACCACAGTGACATATGTTAGGTGCTCAATATTTCTGATAATGATATAACCACAACTATCAACATCCTAGAATACTGATTTCATTCAACATTCACTCAAGAACTCTTTATTCTGCCTCTATTATTTATATGGCATTCATCTGAACACTGGTGGACATGAAAAACAAAATCCCTGACTTCTGAATTTTATATTACAGTGTGAACATGAACAACAAAGTAGTTAATAAAATGTTACAACGTGCTTAGAGAAAGTGATGACAACCATAAAGAAAAGTGCAATATACAGCTGGAGAGAGAATGAGAGAAAAAGAGAGAGAGGTGGATGAAACATCTAGTTTAAATGAAGTGTCCAAGAAAAAGGTATTCAAAGCATTACCATTTGAGCAGACACCATAAGCACATACACTGTAAGATCATAAGTACATATAGAGTACATATACTGTAATTATGTAAGATCAATTTGAGAGGGGAGAGGTCTTTAAAAAACCTTTTTATGTTTCATTTTTGAAAGACAGAGAGAGACAGAGCACAAGCAGGGGTGGGGTGGAGAGAGAGGGGGACACAGAATCTGAAGCAGGGTCCAGGCTCCAAGCTGTCAGCACAGAGCCCGGTACGGGGCTTGAACTCACAAATGGCAAGCTCATGACCTGAGCCGAAGTCAGATGCTCAACCAACTGAGCCACCCAGGTCCCCCAAGCCTAAGGTCTTTAAAAAGTCACTGAGTTTTTGTGATGCCTGGCTGGTTCAGTTGGTAGAACATGTAACTCTTGATCTCAGGGTTGTGAGCTTGAGCCCCACATCGGGGGCAGAGTTTACTTAAAAAAATAAAAATATTTGTTTAAAAAAAAGTGAAAAGTCACTGAGTTTAACAACTTATTGGAACATAAACTATAATAGGGGCAAATACGGAAGCAAGAAATCAATTAGGAAGCTATTTACTATAATCTAGGCTCTAGGCTCAAAATAATGGTGGGAATCTGGCTATATATTGAGGGCTGATGGGTTGTATTATGTTACCCTTACGTGAGTTTGCATATTTGGAAACAAACTGATCAGAGAATCTCATGTTATGGATCAGAGTTAGTAGCCAGACTTAGAACTGTGACTCACATGCAAATTCAAATTAAAGTCTCCAAAAACTAAAAACTATTAGATTTCTTTTTTCTTTTTCTTTTTTTTTTTTTTTTTTTTTTTTTTTTTTGCTTTTTTCCAGTTATAACCATTTAGATCTTGCTGAAAAAAGTTAAACCCTGGTAATTTTGTATTGCTTCTATGTACTCTAGTACCTAGCATGGGATTGGGCACATAAATTAGTGCTCAAGAAGTTCTCAAACTTTATTGTGTAGTCAAATCACCCGAGAAGTTGTCAGAATGCAGAATCTGATTCAGTAGGTCTGGAGTGGCTGGGAATTCTGCATTTCTGAAAAACCCTGGGAGATGTTGACGATGCTACCTGTCTGAGGACCACATTTAGTAGATGACTACTTAACTGGTTGATTGAACTGTTGGCGGGGGTGGAGGGGAGACTTATGGTTATAATTTTCCTTAAATGATACCCTATTTGGATCAATTTGAGTTGAAGAATTTTTGATGCATACAAATGAATATTTAATATATATTTATTTCTGAGGGGGATTAAAGTGATTTGGGTATATATAACATGATTCTGGTTATTTTCTTTGTTAAGATTGTTGAAAAGAGTAGATTTAGTGGTGTTCTCACTGGTGTTATTTTTTCTACAATGGTTGTTGGTGTTTTCCTGTCACTGTCGTTTTTAGCCAGTAGAAACCACAAGATAATAGTATTGTTGCTGTTGTTTTTTTGTCCTGTACAGAAGCACTTGGAAAGCTTTTCTGGTATTACCCCAGAAATTCTTACATTTGGCTGTGTTTAAGAGCCACGTGTATATTTAAGCAAGGAAGGCAAAGAATGTGTCATGATGGGCAGCTACTGACTTCCTTAAAGGATGCATAACTCCTTTTTCTTCACCCTCGCTGCTGGCAATCAGGAATTCTCCATGCTCAGGAGAATGCTCTTTTCTTCCTTCTTCACACTGTTGCTGAGTCCCAATCAGAGATCTCTTCCTGAGCTTTCCCTGTCTATGCTGTCTAAAGTGATCACCCGAGTGAGTTTGGTGCCATCTTGCAGATTTTTTGTTTAGCTTTATGACAATAATCAAATAAAGTAATTATCTTATTTACTATGTTCATTTATTTATTATTTGTACCTCCCCTCTTGGAAAGTAAACCCCATGTGACCAGCCACTATTTAATTGTTCCTCATCATCATAGCCTCATGTTTAACTCAGTGCCTGATATTCAATAATGGTTTCCTAAATGAAGTCATTGAAATCTTCAGTTTTCCTCTTTGGATTATCAGTGTTTGTGTTTGTATATGAGTATTATTTTTCTCCTCAAGAACACTCATATACACTCATATACACTCACTTTCATTGCCACATAGTTATCTGCCAGAATTCACATCCATCCATCCATCCATGCACTCCTGCAATCATTTAACACTGAGTTATTAAACTTTCACTGTCTATCTATGACTGTGAAAAGACTAGAAAACTGTTGATAAATAAGTCAGACATGGTCTTTGGCCTGGGAATATTACAATCCGGTCATGGGTTATAATTAGGCAGAGCATTTTAATATAGATGCCAAAGATATTTTAGGATAAAAATTAAAAGAATAGTCTTTAAAGTAACAACATATCTAAGGAAAATTTGCTGATAAAAATATACTACTTCATAGAAACACAAAGAAGCATTTTAAAGTTAAAAAATTCAAGTCGTAAACTTTATTATTTACTAAATTGTAAACTCCTTGAAGCTTGAGGCAATGTTAATGAATAATTTGTAAACAACATGAAAGTTGAATTTTTAAAATATAAGATATTTGACTCACATCCTGCTAGACATTAATATTTCTAACAATAGGGATGTCTGGGTGGCTCAGTTGGTTAAGCATCTGACTTCAGCTCTGGTCATGATCTAGCAGCCCTTAGGTTCAAGCCCCACATGGGGGTCTGTGCTGTCATGACAGCTCAGAGCCTGGAACCTACTTCGGATTCTGTGTCTCCCTCTATCTCTGCCCCTCCCCGCCTCACTCTCTGTCTCTGTCTCTCTCTTTCAAAAAACAAATAAACATTTAAAAAATTTAAAAAAATACTTCTAATGATAAACAAACATTCCTGTCAATCACTAAAGTGAAGCAATTTGTTCACTGGGTACTTTGTGCATATTAGTTTTGAGTTCTTTTTTTTTTTAACGTTTATTTTTTGAGAGACAGAGAGAGACAGAGAATGAGCAGGGGAGGTGCAGAGAGAGGGAGACACAGAATCTGAAGCAGGCTCCAGGCTCTGAGCTGTCAGCACAGAGCCCGACGCGGGCTTGAACTCACGAACTGAGACATCATGATCTGAGCTGAAGTCGGTCACTTAATGGACTGAGCCACCCAGGCACCCCTTGACTTCTTATACAGATAGTTCATTTGACTGTATCACGATCTAAGTGCTTTTTTTTGGTTTTTGGTAATGTCTACTCCTAAACCTGAATTCTGCATATCCAGCTACTCAAACACGGATCATCAACAACTCACAAGGAAAAAAGAATGGGGTTTGCAATTACTGAGTCCCAGGTTGGGATTTTATCTTGTCCACTGCACTGAGACTAAAGGAGAAGTTATTAGTCTCCTTGGATCCCACTACCCATCCTGTGAAAAGGAACAATAAACCTAGGATTAGCAATAATTTATTGAGTGTTTGGTGTTTATTAGGTGCTCAATAAATGGTAACCTATCATTATTATAATAATATCATGCTTCTACAATAGATGACAAATTAATAAAATTGGCTTAGGGTGAATTGTATTAAGAGAATTAAATTTTCTAAATGAAAGTTATTTAATTCTTTTTAAAATATATTATATAAATAACATAGTAAATACCACACTTTGAGTTATATATGGAGGTAACCATTTAAAATATGTAAAAGGGTATAAATGGTGATTATTAATTAATGGTACCTGCTAGTTACGTAAAACAAATCCTTCCCTGTTAAATAAGTCTGATATGTTGAACATTTACTTGCTTAGAAAAGTGACTAAGTGAAATATAATTGTTGCCATGGTAACTCTTTAATCAGTTGTAATCTGCAATCCTCTTTGAAGGACTGAACAGGCTTTCTAACATGTATGTGTATATACATGTATATATGTACATGTATGTGTACATATATACTTACATACAAATAAAAATATATACATATGCATTTGTCCCTGGAAAAATGACATAACTTTTTCAGACACTATCTGTAAGGAATATATTAAAGTAGGAAGATCAGTGATATTAGTTTTTCTTATTAATTAACCGATTTATCAAAGTGTTTTAACTGAAGACAGATGATTGGAACTGCATTGTAATGTCATTCATCATCTTGAACAATTTGTTGAAGAATTTCACAGTGAAGGAGTGCTTGGGTGGCTCAGTCAGTTAAGCGTTGGACTTTTGGTTTTGGCTCAGGTCATGACCTCCCTGTTTAATGAGTTGAAGCTCCTCGTAGGGCTCTGCCTGGCAGAGTGGAGCCTGCTAGGGATTCTCTCTCTCTCTCTCTCTCTCTCTCTCTCTCTCTGCCCCTCCCCCATTTGTGCTATCTCTTTCTCAAAATAAATAAATAAACTTAAAAAACTTTCACATTAAATATAAATCTCAAATATACCTGCTCAAGGTCATTTTCCTTTAACCGTTACATCTTGAATATTTTGTATTATAATCTAGACCTAATTCATAGTGGTTTTAGAGGTAGCAAGAGTATATCTAAAACTATTTTCAGGGAAACCAGAGATTTCTGAACAAGCTTCCTAGAGTCTTTTTTTTTTTTTACTCTCTTAAAGACCAGGATATTTAGTGTATTCCTGAGCCATCTTATTAACTGAAAATAAAAGTTGATTTCATTCCAATTGCGTACCAGTCACTCTTTTTCAAACTTTGAGCCCTGAGCAAATCCCCATAGGATAATGTGCTTCTGAACTTAGCCAAGAACTTGAGTGGTGACGGAGGCCTTTCAGCTTCACAACTACGTCATAGCCATTTGCTTATACCCGGTGCAGTGAAATAACTGTGTAGTTCTGATAAGAGTTAATTGTAAAGGTGAGTTATTTGGAAACTCTTTCCTAGCTTTAAATGTCATCTAGCATTTTTGGATGAGAAATGCAATTTTTTAATTAAAAATAAAATAAAATTCACGTATGTTAAAGTATTATAAAAGATTGGTTTCCTCCTTAGCAGAATGTAGGCTCTGGCAGAAATATGGTTTCAGGTGTGGGTGTAGGAGGGGAATCAAACTTGGATGAAACGGGATTTTATCTTCCTGGGGTGGGCTGCCAGTTAAATTTCTGCAAATAGCAATGTCATAAAGCATGGTTTTAGAGAAAGACCATGTGCTTTCTGGAGCAGCAATTGGGAGAAAAACAACAAAATTACAGGGAGGCTGAATGTGAAAAACAAGCTTTCTCCTCATCCACCTGAAGTCTTACAAAATAAAAAGCATTTTAAAAATACCCTTCATACAATAACTTTTCAAAAGCAGAATACACCAGCATGAATCTTAAAACTTCCAAGAGCGCCTGCTTGATGAACTCTACTATCTGGGTTCTAAGACATAAAGGTTAATTAAAGAAACGACAAGTTCTCTGCATCCCTAACGTGGCTAAGGAAGACACATTAGCAAAGCCACATACAAAGCTGAACAGCAATTAGAGAGAATCGAAAAACAGACACACAAAATGGAACCTTTGGCAAACCTAAAGATAGACTCTACCTCAGCATCTGTCGTTATGTTACAAACATCGAAAAACCTTACGTTTCTGATTTTTGCTTCTTATTCCACCAACCTACCCTCCCACACATAACAGTCTTTGCCTCCACATTCCCCCGTAGCAGGTTTTGTAGGGAAACTGAAGTGAAAAAGTCACTGCGAAAGGAAATCGCAAAGGTGACAGAGGGGAAATAACCTTGTTGGAATAACAGAGAACGGTATGGGGAGATAAAGAAAATCAGGACTTAGTGGAAATTGGTAGTTTGTTAAGAGGCTGAAATATAAGGAGTGGGGTGGGGGTGGGGCATTTGGTTTTTATATCCATAAACTTCCTGGCATCATGACCTTGCTTTTCTTTTAGCAAACAAGTCAGTGGTCCTCTTGGTGCCTCATGTGAGTCGGTCATACTTCAAACTCCACAGTTCAGTGAACTTCCTATTTATTTATTGTCTGCCTTCCATACGATGCCACCCAGGCTAAGTTTTTCTTTTCTTTTTTTTTTTTTTTCTCTTTCATCTTGACAGTATTTTTTTTAACTCTCCTGAGTCATTTTTAACATACAGTTAGGAATTTTTCCAGCCACTTGAAAATTCTATACTCTTTTCCTGCCATTTAAAATACAGTAATACAGTAAATCACTGCAACTGGGAAGAAATTCTGACTTGATCAGTGCAACCATGGTGTAAAGTGTGACAGACAGAATTCAAACACTAAGAGGACAGTCTTTGGTTTTCATAGATCATTCTTTAGTGAAAGAGAAGTTGCAGATTAACGGTATTTAAATCACGACATCTGAAATACATTTCTATGTGTTTAGTATTACTTAATTTTTTAACTATGACAATTTCACACAGAAACCCTTTTGTTGGAAACTGAATTTCTCGTGTAATAATTAGCTGTGGAATATTACCCCAAACAGGTGTCTGTAGCCTGTCAAAGTCAGAACAGGTGATTTAGAATTAGCGTATTAAAAGAACTGTGAATTAGCGAAGCAAAAACGTGTTAATTTCTTGTTCCATCTGTTAATATGAATTCACTGCCAAATATTTTACTTTGTAGAACTGTGCTGGGATTGGCAAGAACATACACTATAAAAAAAGTTTAAAGGCCTGAATGTTTAAAAATCATGACATACGTTACTGCAAAAATAACTTCTACATTTTGAGCATGCTTTTTTTTTCTTTTTTATCTTTGAAAAAAATAACTGCAGAGATTGCCATATAATATAGAAAGTTAACTAAAGAAAACATACGATCAAATGTTAGACCTTTAAAACAAAAATTGGAAGAAAATGTTATTCGAGACTGTTTGGTTATAAATGAAGACTAAATCCTCAGTGCTACTTCTCAGATGTATCTGAGAACTACTCTGAATTGCTGAAAGATAGAGAAAAGTATGTGCTGAAACCATGCAGCTTATATCCAATAATATCCTCTTATACAGAGATGCCATTATAGAAACAGAGATCATTTTTTCTACCCAAATACTGTAATCTTTTAAAGATTATGGTGCAATTTAGGTCACTAAACCACAGTCTCTGTATAATACCTAGATCGATTGTTCATTAGCTTAGTTTTATTTCTTCCGCCAAATTCTCTTTGCATGGATAAAATCTAAATACATCATACCCTTAATTCCATGTGCATGTATGGAGTATGCCTGTGGTGGTAGTAGAGGGTGGAGTGGAGGAAAAGAGGAAAGACCCATAGTAAAATGAAAGCAGTTCTTTATGGGTACCACCATTGCAACACATAAAGAACTTGGGTCTGTAACTGGACATATTTTCATCCTGAAAACCTTGAGAGAATCTAGAGCTAATGAACTATTGAACCAGTTTGCCATCTTTGTATTTCTTTTCTTTGTAGGCAGATCCACGGGAAAAGAAAGGAATTTGAAGTGAATTGAAATTTGTGAGCTTAGACATATGCTAAGAGTACAGTTAACTTGAGTTACTTTTTCCATGCTGCTGAATTGGGTCCTGAATGAGGCAGTTTTGTGACTTAAACAGATTTCACTAATTTTCCTTCCTTGCACATTTAAAAAACAAACCACACTCTCCCATATTGCTGTTTGGGTTTTAACGGAGCTAAGGCATGCACACCCAATTACTATAAGCACTTTAACTAAGGCTTAAAGATATGCAGCATGTTCTTAACTGCAAATGATATGATAGGTAGTGTCTTTCCTCTCTAGTTTTATGTCACATCCAAGAGATTAATCCTCTCATGAATCATCCATAATGACTAGAATAATTTGGGGGAACTGAATGAAATTTTTCAAATTATTTATATCATGAACTCACAAGAATATGAATGGTGGGTTATGCAAATACAAACCATGCTTACAAAAGCTAAATACAAAAAAGGGAGGGATGAAGGTTAAGTTTATATTTCTAAAACTGGACTTCTTTATGTTGCCACACCATGGCCTTATTACCTCACTGGTGAGTGATCTCTGTTACAGTTTATGAAACACATAATGGAAACATTGTTTCCAATATTTGAATGAAAGAATAATGATCTTTTGTATAGCTTAGAGCAAAGGTACCAAATTCTCTAAGGATGTGAGATGAGATGCCCTTACTACATGAAATCCATGATAATAATTTAAGGAAAAAAATAACAATCCTTGAATACAGCCAGAGATTTTTCCCTGTATGAAACAAATAGACTGAGCACAAATTTTACAATTCTTGCTAAACATGATCTCAGACAAAAGACAATACTCTATTTCCCATCATATGTAAGAAATATGATGTTTTGTATAGGAATAGTTGATGAGATATTTCCAAAATTCTATATCATCAGCCTAAAAATTCGTATAAAACTATGCAATACATAAAACATTTTATGGAGTTTTAAATTATACAGTACATTAAAGTTTTAGTTGACTTATCTGAAGACATTTTTGGTATGTAAATAAAAATGCAAGGAGAAGAACCTGTCAGAAAGTAAATAAAGTATGTAAATTAAATAAAAGGTAAGGCAGCTATACTTTTTATATAAATAACTGTGTTAACGGAGCTTTATGCATATTACAATATATTCAGATGCATAGCTTTTGCAAAAATAAATTCATTGCTCCTCTCCAAAGAATGGATTAAAACAATTTATTTTATAAAATTTGGATAGATAGGATAAGAAATGTAATAGCCATCCATGGAAAATAAATATAAAAATTATTCAAGCTCCATCTACTTTATGTTAGTAATGAGATGCACTTCATTCAAATTCCTTTCAATTGAAACAGTGCTGAGGAAGCAAAAACATGATTCTGTAGGAAATGATTTCTAATCTTCATGATAACATACCGATATAATACAATTATTTACAATTGACTAAGAGTTAATTTCAATAGTATAACATCTTTCTTGCAAAAATGTCAGCTTTTATTGATGAAACAAACTAAGAATAAAACATTTTTACTTGTAGTATTACAGTGCTGTTTTTCATTCTGTTAACCAAAACAACACAGTAATACTGTAAACAAAAAAATAACATCAGACTGCTTGTGTTTGCATGATTTTATCAAAAACCATAAGCAATGCAATGAGGTACATTAGCTGTATTGGAAAACACTTGAATCTTTTAGACTCCAGTCAAGCTATATTCAAAATAAGAAGTGACCATTGGGCTAATTGTGTTAATTATCTAGTATGCCATGGGAGAACATAAAATTAATAATTGGAAATCATTGATCTCATGTATTTAAGGTACAATAAAAGTAAATATGCAATAGAAAAAGCTATCTATCTACACACACACACACACACACACACACGCACACACAAACAGTTTATATATACCAGTTTTTCTCAAATGGGGTCTAAATATTTCCAGAGATTTTTAGTTGTCACAACTCAGGGAGCAGCACTACTGGTAGAAACCAGGATGTTGCCAAATATCCTACAGTGCACAGACCACCTCTCATAACAAAGAATAATCCTTTCTATAGCAGCATCAGACTAGGTTGAGAAACCCTGACATATACCTAGAGTTTTTATTATTACTACCTGCCTTCTTTTCATTGAGAAATACAAAGTATTTACATCAACTCTCTTTAGCCACCAGACTGGTTAAATCAGGCCACTATTGTCATAGAGGCATAGGATTC
The DNA here is from genome assembly GCF_024362965.1 of Panthera pardus. Taxonomy (NCBI): domain Eukaryota; kingdom Metazoa; phylum Chordata; class Mammalia; order Carnivora; family Felidae; genus Panthera; species Panthera pardus. The sequence goes on from NW_026526655.1 coordinate 86,982,723, forward strand.
CTTTTTCCCACTTATTTATGGAGTGCATACTCTGGGCCACATCTTTTGGTGGTCATAGTTCTAGAACAAATTGGAGCTTGTCTAGTCCAATTTCTTTGCTTAAAGATTGGTGAATAATTGTCCTGGTAGGTAAAATGATTTGCCTATATTCACCTTGGCAAGGCTAGGTTTGAACTGAGTTTTCTTGACTCTGAGATCCCGGGCAAATCTTTTGTACATTGAATCCTCTGCTCTCGCAGAGTCAACAACTGGGAATGGTAGCCATATATTTGTATTAAATAAATCCATTGATTTGCATTATGTATGTGTTTTCCCATATACTAGCTAAAATTCCAGGTTGCTTTGACTGTTTTGAATAGAATATTTACTCTTAAATTTTAAGAAACAGATGTTAGGCATGAAAGAAAAAAAGGTGATTTAACAGGAATATTTGTATTAGATATAGCTACCTGAACAAATCTTCCCTGGGTCATATCTTAATATTATACTTTCATTTTTTTCTCATTTTTTTTACTAAGGAAACAATAAAAAACTACAAAAGTGAAAATTCCCATGGCAATGCTCTAACATATATAAAGAATAGCATGAAAAATATTTTCAGAATTTTAGTCAAGAAAAAGTTTTCTCTTCTTAAAAGTTATTATTTTCCTCCTGATTTGTCCTGGCTACCAGGAAAGTCAGAATCAAATATGCATTTCACTAGCAGCAAAAATACTAGTTTTTATGTTAACATGTCTGTTTCTTTATCCTTTCCATTGCCCTGATTTACTATCATTTTTTTTAATGTTAGAATGTATGAATGAATAATTTAGGTAAATAGATACCGTCTCCAATTTCCTAGAAAGCTTACTTAATATCGTCTTGGGATAATAATATTACAAATGGTTTTAAAACTGAATAATTAACATGTACCTTCTTCTCCCATGATTTGCTCAATGATTTTGCAGCTATTGCATTCTCTTGAATTTCATGACAGGTTATCAGTGATGCCTTTCTATCATATTCTTACTTAAAACCACCTAGCATGTCAGTGGCAGTACAAAGACTTGCGATTCTAATACTTACCAGAGCTCTTCTATGCACTGGGCACCATGTTGTGTATTTTGTGTGTGCATATGTTCTCTTTCTTATCATTAAGCCAATTCTGCAAACTGGATATAATTCTCTTTTCACTGGGGAACAGCTGGAGGCCTGGAGAGTCAGTAGCTTGCCTGTTATCCAGTGAGCTAGTGGCAGACCTAGAATCCCATTCTAGAACCGCATGACTGTAAAACCCTTGCCTGTTTTCACTTGTGCTGTCAGTCCACTTAATGCTTAAAAAAAAAAATAGAAAAATTTTAATAGAGCATGAAATCGAATTCTAAGATAGAATTTTAAGTATGATTTAATTCAATTTCTGGTATGGCTATTTTTATTGAATCTATTGAATAATAATTCATTCCATCCCCATTCTGGTTCTTTCTCAACTTTTCCCCTTCCTACAGATATATCATAGACCTAACAACATAGTATCATCTGAAGTCTTGAAAATATATTTAAAAAAAATCCTCATCACGGTTTTAAGTTTACATATTGCCTTTCCTCAATTGTTACTTAAGTGTACGAGTTTGAGGAAAGAGGTTGTGACTTACACTGTTTTTACCAAGAAAGGTGTAAGACTGTACATCTAGTCCCATGCTCGTGAAAAACTAAACCTGATTCAGGCTTTTCAATAAATATTAGAATCCATAAATAAATGCAGTGATGTCTCATTGAATTGGGACTAATTATACCACAAGAATTATATCATGAAAAATGAGGAAATTCACAATTATGTGATATAGTTCTGCCTGTTCAAGACCCCACTGTGCTCACTCTCTCTCTGCCCCAAGTCATGAGAAGGTAAACTGGACAGACTCAAAACAAATTTGCATTAAGTATTAGAAATTTGCTTTTGGCTGAGAGGAAATGTTTTTCTTTCTCTTTCTCCTTTTACCCTGAAAATATCCCCCAGCTACTTCCAGGCTGGCTTCCTCCCCTCTTCACTTAGTTTGTGATATGAAACAGGAGGTCCTGATTGAAATGTATTAACCAACTATACTTTAATTGCATCTTGATCATATATTGCTACCCTCACTGAGCCTTACCATTTAAATATTACCCATAATGTGCCAAATTTAAGGTCCTTTATTTAGTTGAGATATCTTATAGGTAGAATGGTCAGAATTCTAATATGGTCCCAAGATCCCAGCCCCCTGGTATGAAGGCCCAGTATAATTCTTCTCTTAAGTAGTAGGCAAGATCTATGACCACAATGGGATTTCACTTTCTGGTTAGGTTTTTTTATAGGACAAAGTGGAAGGGATTTGGCAGATGTAATTAAGGTCACAAATCCATTGACTTTGAGTTCATCAAAAGGTTAATTATCCTGGGTGGGCCTGACCTAATCAAGTATAACCTTGAAAAGATGATTGGTTCTGAAAGAAATGACTGGAAGAAAGAAAGATATTCTCCTGCTGATCTTGAAGAAGCAAACATCCATGTTATGAATTATCTAGGAACTCAGGGCCTCAGTGTACAATCACAAGTGATTGAATTCTGCCACCTGCCAGTGAGCCTCAGATAAGATCTCAGCCCTGTAGACACCACACTAGAACACCTCAACAGCAGCCATGTGAGACCCTGAGCAGAAAACTCAGCTAGTCTGTGCCCAGAGTCCTGCCACGTGGAAACCGTGAGATAATAAATGTGTGTCGCTGTTGTTCAAAGTTTATTTTATTTACTTTGAGAAAGAGAGAGAGAGAGCATACGTGCACATGCAAACAGGGGGAGGGTAGAGAGAGAAGGGGAGAGAGAATCCCAAGCAGCCTCCACACTGTCAGCATGGAGCCTGATGCAGGGCTCGATCCCATGAACTATGAGATGATGGCCTGAGCCAAAATCAAGAGTCCAACGCTTACGTGACTGAGCCACCCAGGCACCCAATGCATGCTGTTTTAAGTGGCAAAGTGTGTGGTAATTTGCTACACAGCAGCAAACAACTATTAAGAAGGATCAGCAAGTTGGTGGTATATTGCCAAAAGGGGTGGGGAGAGCGAGAGGAAAGAGACCATCTGAGGTTACTGGCATTCAGGAAAATAAATCCTTGCTCCTCCTGAAGTGGTGTCTGAATTCGATAGAAGCCTGAGGTCAGGACCTGGAGTCCATCTTACTCCAGCACGCATGATTATCTCCAGATCGGTCCCATTTGTCCTAAATGCTCTCCCCTAAATAATACTAATAAGGACTAATATTTTTGAGTGTTTTGTAGGTGCTAGGCACTGTGCAAGGTAATTTACACATATTTTGAATTTTGATCCCCATAATCACGAGATGTATGGTTATGTATTATTATCAGCCCTATTTATCAGATGATGTAATTGATGATCTATATGGGTTAAATATGTAATTGTATGATCTATATGGGATCATACAATTGATTGTATGTATATATGGGATCATACAATTGATTGACTTATGGGATCATAAAATATGTAATTGATGATCTATATGGGATCTATATGATCCATCTATACGGATCTATATGGGTTAACATATATCATATGTTCCCATCATCAAATAGCCAATCTTGGCAGACTCCGGATTCTAACACAGATCTACCTCATTCTAAACCTCATGATCTGAACATTTTACTGTATTTCTTTTCTCTATACATGTACTTGCTCCTCTCTATTGCTACTATTTGAGCTCTGTGGTAATGACTATGCCTTTCAATCTTAGAAATATTTTCCATGTCTTTCTTGCATTTTTGTCAGTATCTTAAGGTATTTTCTTACCTTAATGTAGGATTTTTGTTTGAATAAAAGTGACATGTCCCTATATAAGAAATTCACAGTATGCCCAGTAACATCACTGAGATTGTTCCAATAGTTTTTAATGTAGAGATGGGGAACAGGTGTTTGCAAAAGTATTTTTTTTTCAAAAAAAAGAAACTTGGTTAAAAATTCAATCTAGATGTATTCCACAAACTGTTTTTATAATGAAATAAATTATTTATAAGATACACAATGCACTTATGTAGAAAATATCTTAAAGCATATAGTATCAACTAGATTTATTTGACTGGCATACTTTTGGCACTAAATGATATTTATATATTTTAAATTACCCTTAATTTGTTTATAACAGTTGCTCAAATTCCATTTGTATAGAAGGACCATTTTTCCCTAAAACACTGATATTCTACTACTTGCTTCACATTAAAGATTTGTTTTCTTCTAAGAGTCCACTGACAATTAAAACATTGTAAAAAGAAGGCTGGTTGTGTCTTACGTTTGATATATCTAAACAATATGGATTTTAAAATCTCTTCATTATTATACTCAATTTTATTTTTAAGATACTATGTCTCTAAGGGTGTGGAAGGGCCAACATTTCAATATCTTTGACCCACAAAAATAGCAATTTCATATCGTTCAAATAAGACTTAAATAATGATTCTGACGTATCCATAAATCTCAATGAGCATTGCTTTAAGACCAACCATAACTTTAGCCCAAATTGCTTTTAAAAGTTAAATGGACAAGCTAGAAATAAGAAAGTGATCCCAGAATCCTGAATGTGCATATTTAACTTATAATTTTGTACTTATTTACAAAGGAGCAGTTTTATTATATTTATCCTCAAGGATATAAGCCATTACGTTTATCCTTACCGATTATGAAGTAAGGGTTAGGTTATAAAATCATAAGAGTTTATATGTGGCCAAGCTCATGATTTATTCAGATGAGTATTTTCTCTTTGACAAAAGGGTCATTTTTGTGAAAGGGCAGGACGATTATTCTTGAGTTCAAATGAAAGGAATAGATATGCATATATAATATGTTAGTTCAGCTATCAATAGGGAAAGGGTTGGTATTTCACTACCTGGGAGAATTTAGTCATCTGCAAACTATAGAATGCCTGATCTCCTTCTTCCAAGCAATTTTTGTCATAAAATCATAAAATAGAATTCTTTCCCACCTTCCATATTATCTGTGCCACTAAGTTAAATAAGTATTTTCACCAGAAATGCAGATTTTCAGCCCAGAATTTCACACCACATTGGACTGAAATTTTCAAAAAGAATATAAAGTGTCAGAATTATTTTTAGTCAGAGCAAGAAGTATTATTTATACCTTGCTATAGTTTTTTTAATGTGAAAACTTAACAAAAAAATTTAACTTGGGGGGAAAAAGTAAAATCTGAAAGTCAGTTTCATTAAAGGTCCTCTTTAGCAATGTCTTGTAGGGCAAGGTCAGTAGTACTGATCATGGTGGTGGTGACATTTTAAGTGTAGAATCACACAGAAGAACTGAGAAAGAGATTAATGGATATGGAACACCAGGAATGTACTCAACAAGAACTTGAAGCTGGTTATCTCTGGTGATGGTTTCAACATGCCTGTGTAGAAGAGGTTATTAGGTCTATTTGGCAGGTGAAGAAACTGAGGACAGCAAGAGTAGAATCCATTCAAGGTCATGTCTATGGTAAATAACCAAGTCTAGAATTAAGCACAATAATACTTCAGAAACTGAAGTTCTTGACTTTTCATATGTAATCACTTTGGTCAATACTTGATTGGATTAACCAAGAGGGATCATATTTACCATTTAAAACCTTTTAAGAGCACTCTCTCATCTGTCTGTGTATCCATCTGTCTTTCCAACTGTCTATCTATCTAATATATTGATCCTATCTCCATTTGTGTATATATATATATATACATATATATATGTATATATATATGTGTATATATATGTATATATATGTATATATATGTATATATATGTATATATACATGTATATATATGTATATATATGTATATATATGTATATATATGTTACATAATCTACAAATTCACTGTAACATTGTCTTAAGTCAATATAAAATAGCTTTTTTTTTTTAACCTCACCATCTGAGTTACCTGTTCATGGAAAACACCTATATTTTGTACACAGAAATCTTCACATCCTCATTCAAGACCTCTTAATGCTGATTTTAAACACCATTCTAAGAAATTAAGTTTCTCAACTTCTAGCAAAATAGAAAGAGGATAGGAAATGTCACAGAATGACCTTATTAAAAACACCAGGGTAAGACGAGACTAAGAGGTGAAACTCTATAAAAATCTAAGAAAAATTCAATGCAGGATTCAATAATCTCCTACATTTTAGTAAGTATCAACAGTCATTTTGTAGTAACATACAACTAATAATATATGTGTATAATAAAAGGTCATCAAGGAAGCATTATGCCAAATTGTATACATATAAGCCATGGGAAAATGTGATAAATACTTAGAGGATTTCTATTCAAAATGTTGGCTACTACCTTTTGATGCTTAAAGAGGAAAATCTCAGTCACTGTGAAACATAGCTACCCTAACAAAATTTTCAGAGTGGTGAGATTTTACTCTATCTCTCTGTCTTTCTCACTATAGACTTGCATAAAGTATTCTGCATGCTGATTTTAATTATTGCAATATGTATTTGCTCAAATATTTCTTATAATGGATATATTTAGGACATAAAATTTAATAATTTCTATATTAATTTTTAGATCTTGATATAGAACTTCAGAAAACTTAGTACTTACTTATTATATCAGACTCATCCTCAGCTTTCCTCTTTCTTGTTTTTGTGATTTAAAAAACAATGGAAGGAGGACGCAGGCTAGAAATGTGAATTAACATAGCAGTGTGGCAGAGTTAAGAGAATAAAAATTTCAGAATCTATAAGAAGTGTATTGCAAGAAGTTTCTTGCCACACACTAATTGTGTGACTCTGAGAAAGCTCCTTAACATCCTTGACATTCAATTACCACATCTGTAAAATGGGGACCAAGTTTTTATGAGGAGGTTGTGCATGTTTAAATAAGATAATGAATGTAAAACAACTAGCACAGAATCTGGTATCCCATTTACTTTTTGCATTATTTTGATAACTTAATTTACTATATAATTATTTTGATAATTCCAAGAACTGAGATTCATACACACTACTGCCATACATGTGATGAGATTAAGGTCATGTATATGGATTTTACTAATACATTTTCTGACTAAATATTACCTAAAAGTTGTATGAGACTGACTTATTAATAAGAACACTCGTGTATTTTCTGATGTGAGATTCCAATCAGTGTAATGAGTTTAAGTTTGAAAGTACCAATATGTTTTGGAAAATAATTATTAGACATTTTCTTTATGGCACTAATTTTCTGTTCACGTGAATAAGGCTTAGTGAAGCTGCCATAATCGCTTTGCAATGACACAAGTGGAAATTCTCAGACATGATGTTATAATGATAAGGTAAACCAAAGTACTGTCAATACCATAGTGTGCTAAAAGGATAATAAAGAGTTTCAGTATGTGAAGATGCTAACTAGGGATTACATCCATTTGAAGTAGAATCCTAACAGTGCCTTTTTACTAATTCTTCCCTATGGAAATACATATGAGTATAGTAATACATATGTGGATGAGATATCTGATGACAGGATGTGATCTAGAGCCAGAAGTGACAGAGAAACAGAGCGATAAAGAAGTGATAGAGAATATATATATATATATATATATATATATATAAAATATTGATTATTATATATATATTTTTTATATATATATAAAATTGATTATATATATAATCAATTGATAACTAAATATGTGCCAGGGAATATTAGAGATTCCCACTAAAGAGAATTCCACTTAATAACCCAGTGAAATATAATTTAAGAATTAAAATGGTAAATCTATGGGGTGCCTTGGTGGCTTAGTTGGTTAAGCGTCCGACTTCAGCTCAGGTCACAATCTCACGATTTGTGGGATCGAGCCCTGTGACAGGCTCTGGGCTGACAGCTTAGAGCCTGAAGCCTGCTTTGGATTCTATATCTCCCTCTCTCTCTCTCTGCCCCTACCTGCTTGTGCTCTCCTCTCTCACAAATAAATAAATAAAGATTTTTTAAAAAGGGTAAATCTACAAACTGATAGAAGAATGTAGAAGAATGGAAAAAGTAAAAGGTACAAACAAGGTGTACTGTATGTCAGACAACGCAAAGTGAAATCGATCCAAAATCCAGGTCTCCTGTGGGAAAGAATAAAAATTCCTGTGCCATTACTAGTTGTGACTTAGGATGTTTAATTAACTTTTCTATGCCTCAATTTTCTCATTTGTAAAGGGGAGATCACAATTGTGCAGTAAGTTCGTCACTAGAAGTAAATGAGATACTATACGCAAAGCATATAGCCTAGTAATTGACACAAAACATTGTTTGCTTGTTATTTTTACTTAACTGTATATATATGAAATACTGAGGTTCTGTGCTATTTGGCCTAGACTGGGATGTAGAAATCTATTTCAATAATAATATTTTTTCTTAGTTCCCATGGTTTAGGAGACATGCAAACAGTTACACAGAGAATTTTCTTTTTCTTTCCTACAGTCCTTGTAAGTAAGATGGCTGATGGTTTTTCTCATCATGTTTCATGCATTCATCATAATGAGCCTGAAATAGGAGGATGTACTGGTAAGAGAGACAAGTCAACGGTGTTGCCTGAAAATGTTCTGAGTTGCTGCTAAAGACATAAATGCTCTTCCACACAGAGAGGGTAAAAAAGAACAAGATAGAAATCATGATCAGGCAACTGAAGAAAGATCAGGATGACAGTGTCATGAAAGCCACCAAGCAGAGTTATCAGGACAACATCTGCACTGTAGGCTGTTAAGAAAAGGTAAAGATTTAGAGTCAACCAGTGAATGCTGTAATGCTGTAGACTCAGTATGACTGCTCAGGTTCAAGGCACTATCGATGATGTCCAAATTTGTGATCATTAGCAAGTACAATCAATCACTTCTCAATTTTGTAATCTGCCCACTTAGTGTTACAACTGCCTCGGTTACCAATATAACTGACCTTATGTGGGTTTAAGTCCCCTCATTTGCTATGACTTCCTGATTAGAACTGCTGTCATTACTACAATAATAATAACAGTTTGAATTTAGGCAGATGTATGTGCTCACTCTTAGGAGAGAGTCCCCCAAAGAAACAAGGGTAAGTGTTTCTTTCATTTTCACTTTGGATGCTACTTTTTCTGGCTGTAATATAATTACTCAAATAGAAGAAATGCAAACAAGCATATAAGCTAAAACAGAAGGCATGTTGTATGACAATCAGAACAAGTGAGATCCCTGTCTCACAGGCCAAGAGGTTCTGAGGTTTAGAATGGGTTTTCACTGAAGCCTAACTCCTGATCCAGAGACTTCTAGGAAACTATCTGACCAGATTGCTTCTGCTTAGGGAGATACTGTGAGGGTAAAAGTGCACAGAAGCAGTTTGGATGCTATTGTGCTCTTGCATTGAAAAGCTACTTCTAAATAATCATTCACCTTCCACATCACCCAGCAATATGCTTATGAAAGCTGTTTTCTTTCTTGTAACTACAGGTGTCAGATGCATCAAAAAAGCAGAAGTGCCCTTTCAGCTCTTCTTCGTGCCATTCCTTGTCAATTTCATGCTGCCTACAGCAACAACATAATACTAAAAACAGCAATGATGTCACTGGAAGTGCTTTGTGATTGACAAAGAAGAACGGTAATAGTCAGAGGTGGCTCCTCAGAGAATTCAGAACTCACTTGATGTCACCCAGGGGCTCATCCCCTGATTGGAAAGAGGGATGAAGTGTTCTCTGCATGAAAAAGCATAGATGAGAAGTGATGTAGATACAGGAGAACGGTCAGTTACTCTAGAGGTACTTAGAAGCAGGACAGACTGAATACGGAGAACTTGGTTAATTTCTCTGTAACAAGCTTCGGGGGGGCCCCAGAAATGTAACGACAGTAAAGCACATTCCTTAACTCTCACACTTGTTGAAATGAGTAGAAGGTGGCATTTGTTTGGAAATCCCTCCCCAGTCTTTGTTCCCAGAACCCAGTATTCATTTTCCTGTGCCTACATACGTAGCTCCTCAGATAAACATTACTACTGCAACAAATCGTAGAGTGCCAGGCCTCACCAGATGGTTACATTGAATTAAAAATATATGCAGAAATAAGTTCTAAAGTGAAAATGGATAAAGATATAACTCTCACTAATTCCCAAAATTGCCTTCCATTACAGCAATGCTGCTACAAATACTGTCTTTATCCACCCGAATCTTTGTTCCCGGCATCGTCCTCCTTTGAAACCCTCTGTACTTCTTCTCTATTCATAAAAGGACCAGCTAAAGTCTCACATCCTTCATGAACACTTTCTTGACAATTCATATGTAGTGATCCCTCCCTTCCTGGAAATCTTACTGCTTGCCTTTTATTTGCCCTTTCATCATGACTGTCCTTTCTTATCAGTTTTAGAAATCTCTTTTCTTCTCAAAAGAATCTAAATTCCTTGAGATTACAGGCAATTTAAAAAATTCTGCCCTCTGCTGAGCCCTCACGATATGGACAAGGTAGGAAGAAGAACAGGAGTCTGCAGGCTGGGACGGATTGCACACAATTATAAACTGTGTAGCCTAAGCCAAGTCTAATTAGAGGAAGTTTCTTTCAGGAAGAAAACTGTTCCTCCCAATTTTCTTCTTTCTTTTCACATGACATTTCTCTTTCTTTCATGGGAGATAGGATAGTCTAATGGAATTAGACCGTCTAGATTTAAATCCGATTCTAATTGATGTTAACCATATGGCTCTGGGGAATTTACTGACTCCCCCATGCCTCAGTTTCCCCAACTGTAAAATGGACTTAATAAAAATAGTTGCCTTTAGCATCACTCGGAGTACTAATTAAACTAACATATATAAACTGCTTACAATAATACCGGAAATACAGTGAGTGCTAAATACATGAGGGCTATTATTTTGTTATGATTAAATTGCTTCTTATTAGCTTCGTATTCAATTACATTCCTCTCTGGTTTCTCTCTAAGTAGAGGTCACTTGTTTGTAGCACAAGTCCACCTGACTACAGACCAGTGACCTATAGCCCAGAGCCTTAGGCTGGATGCTGGGGGAGCTGATTCCTCAGTCACTGATCAGTGCACTAGCCCAGGAGTCTTTGGGATAATCACTGTTATTTCTGGACTGCCTTTGGTAGACGATGATGACCACACCAAATATGTGGTCTCCCTTCCATGGTAGACATTTATGGCTGGGAAGTGGCTTCTCCCAGAGACTATACTTGCCAGCCCTCCCCCCTTGTTTTCAAATGGTGAGCCCCAATCTGGCCAATGACATATAAGCAGAGGTGACATGTGTCACTTCCAGTCCAAGTATGCCCTTCCTCTACTTCATTCTCCTTTCACTGACTTGATGCAGATGCATGCAGTGACCTCAGAAGCCATGTGTTAAAGACACTGGGTCCATCTGTTGGGAATTTCCTAGGAGTCTCGATGTACTGCCTGCAGGAAAGCAGCCTGCAATCACCAATGCCCATGCTGGGCTTTACAAGAGTGGGCAGTGCAATTCTATTCTGTTTGCTCCATTATCTGGTTTTGGGTTTATTTTTTCCAGTAGCTAGTGTTATCCTAACTAATATGTTGCCCATCAGTAAATTGGAGAGAAGCCTACCCATCTTACCAAAAATTAATTGTTAACTCGTAAAATATCAAAGTTTCAGAGAGCACCAAGTAAATACATGTGGTAATATTTTCCTGCTTACTTGGTACTTACATTCTGATAAAATTGTGTTAAATGTGCATAATAGCTCACCAGTGCTTCTTGACATACCCATAAACTGAAATGCTCTGGGTTCCAAAGTAAGTGAGCTGCAGCAGAGTCTGTCTTAGGCTCTTGAAAGGTGCTTATTAAGATTCAGGTTTGAAGGAAAGGAAGGTTTAGGGGGAAATGATCATTTGTCATCATGACAAACACCAAAGGAGTTTTAAGTAAAGAGTTGAGCAAGGCCAGTTTACCATTGAGTTAAATTCCCAGAGCTTTAATGAATTTTTGTCAAATGCACTTAAATGGTTTTATACTACTGTGATCCAAATAAATATCCTTGATTTTGCTGTTGTCTCTGCTTTTAAGTACACAATTTTTACAACTGAATAAGCAAAGAAAGATTTTTCCTGTGTGTGTGTTAAGTGTCTGTCATCAAATAATACCTAAAACTGAGTTCGAATATGGACAGTCCATCACACATTATCATTTTAACACTTAACATTTACAACACATATATCACTTTTAGTTTCCTCCCAGAACACCCAGCCTTAAGACCCATATCTGAGGCACTTTCAGTCCCTGCCTTTCATCAAGTACTTGTGGGATTATGCATCATTAACAAAGCCTGACATCTTTGATGCTCTGAGATGGTGTAAAACTCTGAAATCAGTGTTAATCTAACCTCTGCCAAAATGAATACAAATCACACTCTTGTTGGTACAGAATAGATTTGTTTGAGGGTAGCCTTCATCAAGCATCCTCCTCCCCCACAACATCTCTGGGTCTCAAGAGAAGAATATAAATGGAGATACACATGCCGTATATGTAAACATCTTACAGTAGTATATCCAGCTAAGAAACTTCATAAAAGAATTCTCCAAACCATTTCATTTGTTGTGAGAACTAAATATCTTAATACAGGTTGAGTTTGGAACCATACTTGGCACATATTGAGGATCCAATAAATGTTAGTTGCTTTTGTTGTTTTATTGCTGTTGATGATGATTATTTCCTCTCCTTGAGAATGTTACTTGATGAATAAATGACTCTGTGATTGATTATTGGGCCACAAGCCTTCTCTGGACCTTGGGTGCCCTCTTGATTAATGAAACGATGTCCGAGAGGATGGCATCAATACCACCAGACCCAAATGCATACCAAAGTGACTATAAAAAACAAAACACTTCAGGCACTGGAGCTTCCACAGGCATTAATTTTGTAATGACTTTAAAAATGAGAATTCTAAGATAATTTATTTAAATTTTACGTTTATATTTATGTATGATAAGCTAAATGAAATCTAAAGGCTAAAGGAAGGGTTTGAATAAAAACACCGATTAAAATCACTAATTCTAGTACAATTGGATTAATACTTGGCTTAGTAATGTTATCACTTAAAACTAATGGGGTCAATATCTATTTCTAGAAACAATCAACAACGGCTCCTAAATTATAGCTGTGTTTCTTAGCGCTGCTAAAATTAATGGTCTTGTAAAATTCCTATTATAAGAATATATATTCAAATACTGAAAACTCTGCCATAAATTATTTTACATAAATAATTATTTTAAAAAATCAATAAGACTATTTTAAAGTTTTGGAACTAAAAAAAGATTTTTTTAAAAACTTGCTTTGGGAGTAATTTATGAAAAAAAATTACAGTTCTTTCTATTGTAATAATTTTTAAAAGGACTGCTTTTTCTATTAAATTTTTTTAATTCAATTTTACAGGCTGTTACTCTATAAATAGAACTATCCATTTTAAATGGACAAGGTGAAGTATATAAATGACATTATTAGCGTTGCTACTAACAAGTTTTGAACTATGCATATTACACATAAATAAAACCAAACCAAAGAGGATACCAATCTATGAATAGTAGGTATGGCATCCCTATTATTTCCTCAGTTTGAGGTATAAATGGATCAAAATAATTGAGTAGTATTGGCATCTTCTTACATTACATATTGAAAAAATGCATTCATGAGTAATTTAACTTAAAAAAAAACCAGCAACTATACTTATATAGAGACCATTAGAATTTCTTAACTTTCTCCTTTTATAATATTCTAAGTTATGGATTGGAAACTAATGTTACCTCAAATGTCTGATGAAATTGGTAAGTCATTGCAAAATCCAAGCAATTGTGTTCCAAAATAACAACAGATGTGCTTACAGGACAGAAAAGCCAAATATTATTTACACTTACTGTTATTAATTTGGGGACTTTTGGCTACAGCTGTCCATTAACGCCACTGAGAAATGGACATTCCTTTGAGAAGTAGTTGCAGCTTTCCAAAAGTGGTCTGAAACTTCCCAGTCTCAAAAATATTTTTATTCTAAAATTTTAAAACATGCTCTATTTATCTAAGCTAATTTCTAGCTAACCAGAAACTTGTCCAGTATCCAGGTACATCTCCTAAAGATATTGGAGTCTTTTACCAAGAATTTACTCTTTAGTTAGTGATAGTCTCTGCCCCAGTCTTGACACGGACAGGGAAGAGGGCTTTGGTACCTATCCAAGAAGGGCGATGATAAAATGGGTAGATACACAGGGCAAAGGTTCAAACTGAGTCAATTTGAATCAGATCAATCCATCCTAATTAAAACTTTTAATTCACTGCCCATTTCCTGAGTGCTAACCGGAACCAGATCTTCACAAAAGAGGTGAGAAGGGAAGAACAGAGAATCTTAATCAGATTGCGGGACATCTTCCAGCGCGCTCCCTGTGGCTTGCTGTTGTGACCCTACCGGGTCACAATGAAGGGACCCCCACCAGGTAAAAATGCACTGGAGTCTTTCAGAATTAGGGGAAAACATCATTACATAGTGTGATGGTTAATTTTATGTGTCCGTTTGATTGGCTTTGGGGTGCTCAGATTAAACATTATTTCTGGGTGTATCTGTGAAGGTGTTTCCTGATGAGATTAGCATTTGAATTGGTAGACTCTGTAAAGTAGATTGTCCTCCTCAATGTGAATGGGTATCATCTAATCTCTTAAGGGTATTTATAGAACAAAAGATGGAAGAAGGAGGAATTCACCCCCTTTTTCCTGTCTCATCGATTGAGTTGGGACGTCTCAGTTCCTCTTCTGACCTGGGACTGGAATTACACCATCAGCTCCTGGATTCTCAGGCTTTTGGACTAGGGCCGAATTTTACCATTGGCTTTTCTGAGTCTCAACGCTTTCAGGTAGTAGATCTTGGGACTTCTCAGCCTCCACAATCACATAAGCCAATTCCTCATAATAAATCTCTATGAAATATATATACATATGTGTATATATACATATATATGTATATATATATGTATATATAACATGTATATATTTTTCCTATTGGTTAACGGTTAACTCCAATATATATATGATAAAATGGGTCCTATATATATGTGTGTGTGTGTGTGTGTGTGTGTGTATTCTTTAAAAACAACCACTTGATTTTGAACTACCATGCAAAACTGATTTGCTTTTCTGTCATAGTACTTAACATAATAAAACAAAACACATAGGGGTCTGTGACTGCGTTTGTGTGTGTGTGTGTGTGTGTGTGTGTGCGTGTGTGTATTGCTTTCTATACAGATTTAAACATCTTAAGGACAGAGTGTCTTACACTTCTTCATATTCACTATTGTCACCTGTACCTCCCCAAAATATTTAATCTGATACTTTACAAATTTTAAGTCTTTAGTATACTTTTGGGAAAGAATTGAATTCAGTTAACCAATTGAATTGATACATTTAAAAAAATTTTTTAGCATTTATTTATTTGAGAGAGAGAGAGAGAGCACAAGCAGGGGAGGGGCAGAGAGAGAGGGAGACACAGAATCCAAAGCAGGCTCCAGGCTCTGAGTTTTCAGCACACAGCCCAACCGGGGACTCAAACCCACAACCAGGAGATCATGACCTGAGCCAAAGTCAGCTGAACCGACTGAGCCACCCAGGCTCCCCAAATTGGTACATTTTTGATAGAAACTATCAAACCCAGTCAAAATCACTTAGGCTTTCTGTGTTGCTGTTGTTAATAACTCTCTACTTTTTTTGCCTACACTTTGGGCGTTCACTTGTGATCTGCTCAGTGCTACTTTGAGGTCACAGAATAGTAGTGCTTTTCCCCAGACTGATAATCTCATTTGTAAGTTCATAACACCCTGTTTGATTTCTTCTCTCTGTCATTCAAAGCCTCTCAGACCAATCTTTCATATTCCTTGATGATATCAACACCTAACTGATGCTACTCTTCTCTGCCTTGTTACCTGTCACCATTCCAGTTATTGTTAACTACCTCTCCAATAACCTCTTGTTTCCTTGATTTCCAAACCACTTTTATTTCTTCAGTCTTACCCACTAGAGCTAGCTACAGCTAAAACTCTGAATTTTATCAGAATAGTGCCACATTATCAAACTTAAAGACTTTCTACATGTCTACCCATGATTGAAGCTGCCTCTTTATATTAGTAAAGAGGTCACATACTGAAATTATATGGGTTACAACAGAAATCTCATGTGTATTTTATTTGATCCACATATTATTGTGTAAAAGTTTAAAAATTATTTGCTAATATTGAAAACTCAAGAGAGTTCGTGTAAAAATCTAGATTTCTGATTTCCTCTGGAAAAAAAAGATTTGGCAATTTTGCTCCATATTCCTGCATAGCAATGATTTGAAAAGCAGCTCCTTTTTTTTTCAGATGGGATGAGCAAACTCTAGTTTTGAAATTACCCTGTTTTCCTTCAATATTTAAACCACATCATTTTATTTCTTTATTTTGCCAGCCATAGCATTTTAGTCTGGTTCCTACTTGAATATTTTCTTTTTTCCAAAATTCTTTTAACGTTTATTTATTTTTGAGAGAGAGAGAGCATGAGCAGGAGAGGGGCAGAGAGAGAGGGAGACACAGAATCCAAAGCAGGCTCCAGGTTCTGAGCTGTCAACCCAGAGCCCGATGCAGGGCTCGAACTCACAAACTGCAAGATCATGACCTGAGCCGAAGGTCAGGCCACCCAGATGCCCCATTACTTGAATATTTTCTGAACTTACATCTTACCATGTAGCTTTCATTTCTCAATGCTTTCATCTTTTATTATTTTACTCAATCTCAACCAAAACTCACTTTCACCAACCACCCACTCTATGCCTTCTTCCTGACATGAAGAGTTGCAGAGAAGCATCATGGAATTGTATTGCCCTAGCGGTTGAATAGTTTGCTATCTGCTTTGAGCTTGACTGCTACTTAACATTGATGACTTTGCACTCTGACAATTACATGAATCATCCAAATTGGTTGTAAAACTTCTTGAAAATCTGACCCAAATTGTGTATTATAATTGATTATTCATAGGTAAAATACTGAGAATCGTGTGGACATCTAATACAGCCCGCTCATTTAAGTATTTGTTCAAAGCTTATGATAGGGGGCAATTTTAAGAAATCACCTTGTCTAGGGTATATGAAAGCTACCACGTAAGAATTAAAAGGAATAGGAATAGGAATAAGGCATCACACTTTTGTTTAACAGGGGCTCAGATTTCAGGTTTTTTTACTTGCCCTTTATATAAACGTCTTGAACAAATGAAAACCTACAGAGGCTGCATGTTGTAATTTCTGGGCACATCTGGGTGGGAGAACAGGAAATAAGCTTTGAATCTCTGCAAACCAGGACCTTCTTTCCAACCAGGGTTTTCAGCCCTGTAAACTGCTATCGTGTGTACTGCCTTCCACAAAGATTTAAAATTCATCAAACAGACAAAGTGTATATTTAATACTCACATGAGGGAATACAGAATGCCTTTCAATACATCAAACTCCTAAACCTTTTACATCCTTCATTTTTAAGCTACATGGATTTTGATTTGTACAATTTTAAAAATATTCTGAAGCCTAGTCAATCTAACAGTAAAAAGCACTGTTGCACAGTAAGAAATCAAGAAATACAATTCAGCAAACCTGGTATAGTTGGTCCCCAGGGAAGCTTTTTTCCAATTCGGTTTGTCATAGCCCAGATCCATCATGTCATGCTAGCCTAACTTACTACTACTGTCTTTCATTTTTTCCCCCTTTTTTGGCACACTCCAACTATTTTCTGTTAAACTAGTGCTGTCACAAGAAAACATATAAAAATGCTCTTTTGCAAACACTCTGTTTGGTTCTCTCCGGAACTCTCCGGAGCTACGGATTTCTCTCACTGTCTTCATCAGGGGTGAATGTTGACAGATCAGTGAACCTTGCTGGTAGTAGTGACAGGCTTGATGCTGTTTTGTGCAAGGTAAAGAAAAAACCCAAGATAAAAAAAAAAAAAAAGGTTTCTGTGCCTTGCATCTACAAGGTCCCTGATTCAACAACAAAGGCTTATGTTCAAAGATGATTAGCTTAAAGACATTTCAAAGATTTCTGATTGTAGCAGCAGTTGGGTGTCTTGCCACTGGGTGAAATATGTATTCCCTTGAGAACAAAGGCAGAAGCCAACCTCTTCTGCTGAGATGGCACCTTTAATAATCCCATGTATTTATCAGCATTCGTGTCAAGATCTTAGGGGTTTTGCCCTTCAGGTGAGGCTAAGAGTAGATGAAATGGTTAGGGTCTTAAACAGTCCTCTAAGGTATCTGTGGAGGGAAAAAAAAATGTCCCAGGTATGTAAGAGAATGAGAAGAAAATATTCTTGTGGACAAAAACGTACATGGTATAGAAAAATACCTCCAAGGTTTCTAATTTTTTACAGGCTGCTTTAAAGTCTATTTTGTCTGATACAAGTGTTGCTACTCCAGCTTTCCTTTGACAGCTACTTGCATGCTAAATACCTCTCCATCCCTCATTTTCAATCTGCAGGTGGCTTTCGGTCTGAAATGAGTCTCTTGTAGGCAGAGTAGAGATGGGTTTGGTTTGTGTGTGTGTGTGTTTTGTGTGTTATTTTAATACACTCTGTCCCCCTATGCCTTTTGATTGGGGCATTTATTTTTTTTAAGTAATCTCCACACCCAGTGTGGGGCTCAAACCCACATCCCCGAGGCACGTTCCATTGAGTGAGCCAGCCAGGTGTCCCTTGACTGTAGCATTTAGTCCATTTACATTCAAGTTACTGATAGGTATGTATTTATCACCATTTTGTTACTTGTTTTGTGGTTGTTTTTGTAGTTTTTCTCTTATCATTTCTTCTTTTTCATGGTTTGGTTTTCGTTTGTGATATACTTAAGTTCCTTACTTTTTGTTTTTTGCATATCTATTATCATTTTTTTGATTTGTGGTTGCCATTCAGTTCATATATAACATCTTCTTCCTGCATATAGCATTCTATATTAAGCTGACGGTCGCTTATTTTTGAACTCATTCTTTACTCCTCTCCCCTCCACGTTTCACATATTTGGTGTCATCTTTTATATCCTTTTACTTTGTGCTTCCTATTTTTCTTACTCTTACTTATGGCTCTGTTTTCCACTCACAGAGCGCCTCTTAACATTTCTTGTAGGGCCTCTAAGGTTTCTAAAGAGAAGAGTAAATAGCCTTTAGGTTATTCATAAAGCCCAAGATAAGCTATTGTTTTGTTTTTTTTTTAATGTACAGCATTCTTTTTTTCAAGTTTGAATCACGTAAATCTAAAGAAACATATCTTTTTAAAAAGTTAAAACTGAAAAATAGGTAAGCTTATTTTTTCAAATAAAACTAACAAGCTCTGTATGTGCTGTTGCCATGGATTTTTCTTGCAGAACCATTCTGCATATTGTATACGTGACTCCAAAGAGAAAATGGTTGGTCTGCAGTAGGAGGTGTGGGATGCACAGGAAACTTAACTGAATGTGCACACCAATGAGTGGTACTCTTCTGTGACCTATGACACCATCCATCACCATCCAAGTCACATTCATGGACTATTGAATCGTGTGGAGCTTTTCCCCACATGTGCTTACACTGAGCTTGGATCTTTGTGCTTCTCATCAGTGCAAAAAGCATTCACACAGTGTGTATAAGGATCTACGGGTTCTAGAATTTCCAGGGAATGCCAGGGACCTGAGGAGATAATCTCTCGAACAATGACCTTGATATGGTCTTCCAAAGTTTGAAAGATTAGAAAGTCAACTTGCAGAAATGGACGCTAAGCATTCTTCTCTTGGCACAAGAGTCAGTCTCCAAATCTAAGGTTTAGTCTCCCCTGGAGAGACATGAAGACAGGAGTCTCAGACAATTCTTTAAACTTGATCAGAGGCCATAAAAGCCCATCCCATTTTCCTCTTTGTTTTGGAAGTGAGCATTCAAAGACACATCTGTGATATCAGAGCTTTTCAGGATACCAAGCTGACGTCCTAAAGTATGATTTCAAATACACAATGAAATCAAGCAGACAAGATGGATTCTGAGAAAAGAAGAAAGAACTTGTCATAAGTAACTACAAGCCAGATAATTAGATTGAGACTGATCTCTTCCAATGTCTTCTGGGGCACATTTTCCATTGAAGTCAAAAGCAGACTCCCTAACAACTTGCAATCTTTCTTTCAGAGGAAATAAAAGGAAGCAATGAATTTACTTCTATAGGAATTCATAACATGTACACATATATATGTGCATACTAACATGCATACATACGCTGATATCAATAGAATCTCACATTCTAGCTGCTACGCTCAGACAAAGCTGGGAATACAGCAAGGGTCAAATTAAAGAGAGAAGCACAAAAACTCTACATTATCACATTTACATTACCCTCTCCTGTATATGTATATAAAATAAATGGCAGAAATAGAGATCTGAACAGAAGTTGGTACAGCTGATGATGATCTAATGGGAAAAAACAAAGAACAAAAAACAAAAAACCTCTGGGTGGGGATTCAGAAAACCAGGGGCTTAAGGCTTTAATTCTTCCATTTTTTTTCTAGATGTGTGATGAAGAAGATGTTTATTCATATCTATTAGACTCTTAACTGATCATTAAAAGTATAATAACACCACTTTTCTTGAAGGCCACCGTGCAGGTTAAATGTTGTATTGCATGTGAAAACACTTTGAAAACTCATATACACTTGGCAAATGTAAATGAGGAAGATTAAATCACAACACTGAGATTTTGTTCAAAAAAGTTATGGGATATTTGGAGAAGACATTTTTTTCTTTCATAATTTTGTGCATCATGAATTTTCATTTCAAATTTCAGGGGATTTTTAAGTTTTTGCTAAAGTCAACATTTAAAAATATTGTATGGATGTAAAATTATTTTATCTACACTTAAAGGGTATATATAATGGTTTGATGTTTCAGTTTTCATGTATAACTTAAGTCTTGTTCAAACACACTAAAGATAGAGTTTTATTAGGACTGGCGAGGATGATACCAACATATATTCATGGACTTATTCCATCTGTATGGAATATGTAGATCTCACTCTAAATATAGTCTTTCAGTGTTCTGAAACGCTTGTGCTTTGGAAATCTGAAGTACAATAAACTGATACTACATTAACTTGGAAATTTAGTTTCTCGATTTAAAAAAATGTGCATCATCTCACAAGATAATAGATGTTTTCTAATTTTAAAAGTTGATGCGTACAGATCAGTGACAACTCTGAAAAAAGCCCCTATGCCATAGTATTTCACTCAATGTATTTTCCATTTTCATCCTTAAGATATTCCTAATCAATCCAACTTGCCACCTGATGTAGGTAAAGAAGTTATTTGAAGATAAAATGCTATTTCTAAAGGACTCACAACAAAATGTAAGTTGGTATTATTTATTCAGCCACTCAGCTAATTTATAGTTAATGTGGATTTTGCACTGGTAGTTTGAGTGTTTAACTATGTAATCTTCACCAGGTTTTTGTGTGCTTATACTTTTCATTTCCTTTATGTTTAAAAAATACCCTATGGTATACTGAAAAATATATTGAATTAATTAAGTTTCCACAGTTATTTAATTTTCTCAATCAGTATTGGGTTTACAAGTAAAACCCCCAAGTGTAGAAGTATTGAATCAGATGTTTAATTTTTTTGTAAGTAAGCCCTGGATGAATTTATACGTGTTTAGTTTCATCTGCACATGTCCTCTTGATGTCTTAAGAGATCTTATCACAGATTGCTTTATGTCATCAGTATACTATATATTTTGAATCAGTCTCCAAAAGCATAACATGAGAAGCCTATAAGATTTATTTCCAAAAGTTTATTACCAGTGATTCTGTTGAGCTCCAATGTACATTATTTCTAAAAAATTAAAAGAACAAAGTAAGAATTAGAGACATGTGGACTGCATAGTTGCTGAAATCTGTAAGTCCTAGGCTGAAAATTTGTCTTGCCTAGAAGAAACCTGAAGGAAAAAATATAACCTGAATCTTATTTTTGAAGAATCAGGATCATCTTTCATAATTCCTGGCAACTTGTATCATATGCTCAATGCTTCAGAAGGTGTGATTTTTTTAAATTTTAGGTTTATGGGTTTGGGTTCAATGTCTGTTATCTACTGATTAAGTTAGTTTCACCCATTTTTCTAGAGCACTCTACCACACAGCCCAAGATCATCTCCCAGTTGCCTTTCATTTATTTCTATTTTTTTTCCAATTGTCTTTTAGCTCAGTGTCTGCATAATGGCCAAAAGTTGGCAGCACTCACCTACAATCTTCCTGTAGCTTCTACAGTTCTACAGGGTTACATTTAGTTCAACAGCTAGCAACATCTAAACATACTTGATAGGTTTCACTACTAAATCAGGACTCATGTTTTCCCTTGGGAGGAAAAAAAAAGAGGATCTGGAAAAACAGGCCTGCTTTTCTATATGGTGACCATTAGGTGGCACTGAGTTACAAAGGGCAAAGGCTCCCAGTGGAAGATGCTGAGCCTGGCCTACTCTAACCCTATAAATTAATTCCTGGCTCTGGCTCAACATATCTAGTCGTTGCCATCCTTGTGCCCTGGTCTGAGGTTCCAAGTACGAATGATTGGAAACATATCTCTATTCTTGACAATAAAAAGAAAGTCAGGAGAAGGAGGTGGTTGGGAGTGAGGTGGGGGATTCAGCATGTTTTTTTGGAAGAAGGGGTGAATCTTCAAAGCAGAAATGTTCAGTGAACACTTGGAAATAAACGACTAGCGCTTCCGTGAGAGGAAAGGATTGGTGATAGAGATTTTGGAATCATTCAAGGAAAGGCAGAGCTAAAGAAGGTGAAATTAGATGACAAGAAGAATGAAAGAGCAATAGCTAAACATGGGGAAATATTCACAATTATGATGCAGGCAGAGAAAAAGAACCTAGACAAGGAGACAGAAAGTTTGAAAGGAAAGAGTGATAAAATCTATCTTATTATTGGCTCAAATTTGTGGTGTTTTTTATTGTGGGAAAAAGAGAGAGGTATGCATAAAGTGAATGGTGAATAATTAAAAGCTTAATATTACTACAGGTAGGAACAAAATGTCTGGGTATAACAACAGTGCAAAAGTCCAATCAGGTGCTTTGCCGAAACCCTTATTCGCAACGAAGATAAATGAGCGTCGAACTCAATGGGCAGAAAACCAAAAATATTTTTGAGTATGTGACTATATACAATTAGGTATTACAAGAATAAAGATACATATTTTGCATTTTTGTGGTAAAACTATCTTTTTAATATCTAAACAGCCTTTCGCTAAATTTTTGACTACAGATTGATCACCTTTATCTTAAATGTAGCACTTTACAAACGATGGTGAGGGAGTTCCTTGCTCATCCCTTAAATTTTTTACTTTGTCTCTTTGGCAGTTCCAGACAAATAATGTACGTTGAGGAAAGCGGTGAGAACAGAACAGTGTGAAATTATTGATCTCTTGCCTTGTGAAGTTTCACAAGTCCTTGCAAAAATTTACAAGTTTGCTTCAGGGCAAAATTTGATCATTTTGGACAGGGATTGAATATTTTGCCTTGAAAAATGTTAGCAAAGTATCTCCTGGGGGGTGAAATCACAAACTGTCAAATCATTTGGGCATAGAAAGTCATCAACTTTATGTGGTGAGTGGCAATTTATACTCCATGCTTAGCTTTCATGGAAAACAATGACAAATTTAGAATCAATACTCCAAAATGATTTGCTCCCAACAAGAACTGATTGTTTTCACTGGATTGTATTGAAGGTTTAGCTACAGTGTAATACCAGGGGAGATCAGCAGGAGGCAGCACTGAATCACGTGTCAAGCCAAGGAGTCCCTGGAACCAGGAAAAGGCCAAACTTCTAACTGGTTTGCAGGGTAAAGAGAGCCCCGGGCTTTAAAGACAGATCTGGGTCTGAATTTTGGTTCTGCTATTTATTAGCAATGTGAAATCTGGCAGGTTATTTAACCTCTCTGAATCCTAGTTTTCTCATAAGACAGGGGATTAATATTTACCTGATAACGATGGGGAATAATGACAGACAGATACATGCCTTGTAAATGGGATTTCTATTGTTATCTTATTATTATTAAAATAATTATTAAAATAAATATTATTAAAGAATAATACAGAGGTTCTTCTATATAAACACAGATTGAAAGTCTATCAACTTTTCTTTGGGAAATCAAAATTTACATATACAATAATATGATTCATGAATTCAAAAATTTATTTACAAATACGAGAGGACTAGGAACACAGTTTTTAAGAGAAAACTCTAAGAGAAGTTGTTCAAACTAAGAACTACTAAAAGAAAGAAGTCTTTCATGCAGTCGATGGTAACCTTACGAGACTGCGTCTCTCACAATTCCATTTAGTCTGAGAGTGAAGGAGTTACATACGCTTATGAATACTGGATCCACAGACAACTTTAAAAATATTTTTGGCTAGGTAACACTTGCACGTAGTTCATCTATCAAAAAGCATTAAAAAAAGAATAAAGTAGGAAGCTTTTCTCTTTTCTTTATCTCAATATGAGGAGTTTTAAAAATAGAAACTAGAAAATTTGGAGTCCATCACTAAGTGTTAGGGAAAATTGTGGTGCTTGAAGCAAAAGTACATTTAATAAAGTACATTTGTCCAGGGGGTGACTGCAGGCCATTTCATCATCTAATGAAGCACTGTCCTTAATAGTTGGTCTCTCTGAATCTGCAGCTTCATTAGAGTGTTCAAAAAAATGGGTTTCCAGGCCTGTTTTCCTGTGGGTCCACATTTCCTATGGAGGCGCCATGACTGGGAGTGCCCTCACTTGTTTAAGTTCACTTCCATTCAGCTGTGGCTTCTACATAAATGGTCTCAAAGCCTCACCAAAACAGGTCTCTATTTTTAAGCAAATACTCTTAATTGTCAAGAAATCCTAACAGCAGATGAAATATTGTCCTGGTATATATTACATCTAATATTCAGATGAAATATTGTCCTGTTGTATATATTATATTTAATAGTCTTTATCTTGACTTGCTGTTAGGACTTTCCATAGAAAAGATGTTATTTCAGTTCTAGATCTTTTCATATTAACATAGCTTAATGATACCTTGTGATTATTATTCTTCCTATGTATATATTTTATGTATTTTAAAGATCTCAAATGAGAACTTAATATTTTCTACATTTAAAATTCTCTTCATTATATGTGTAGCTGAGTGGTCAACAAGAAGAACTCCATAGAGGGAGTGCCCTAGTTTTAAGCTTGGCTTTTACTACTTAATAATTACATGACCTTGGCAAGTGACCTGAACTCTCTGAGACTTACTTTTCTTCATCTATAAAATGGGCATACTATTGACTCAGGGATGTTCCAAAGGTTAAATCAATAGACATAATTAAAGTCCGTAGAATCTCATGTATAGTAGTACAATATAAATTAACTCTACTACCATTTTATCGCAAATATATCTAATGTTCTTTCTTCCAACAACAGTGTGCTCTTTTTACCCTTGCCATCTCCTTATATCAAAAACTAAAATGTGGATACCTTCTTACAGATTGTCCAATTCTGATAAAGGAGGTAGATACAAAGGCTATATTTGAATTTCAAAACCTTGTCAAAACCACTCAGTAAATCTTTGGTCAGATGCTTAAAACTTAGCTTTTGAGGTTAGTTTTGGCATCCCTCTTGGCTGTCAATGCTTCCCAAGAAGATATTACGGACCCACAGTGTTTGGGGGTAAATGAAACTGGCATCACCAGGGCCGGTCATTTTAACACCACAGGGAAAGACACATTTTTGCTTTCTCCTGCACCAGCTTCATCTTCAGGCACTTTCATTACTAGCTTTACCAAGGATGGAGGAGTCTCTGATCAGAAGGGTGAGGGTCCAAAACGGAACTTAGGTTAATGGGTGGGGTCACCAGTTCTTAAAAGCATTCTTTATTCTTTTCATCCTCTCTTGTTTCTTTGTCACTCATTCCCTCTATTGTTTCTCCATGTGATAAGTGGCCCTAGACCCGACTTGACCCTTGATTTTCTTTTCCAGTCCGCGCTTCTGGCAACGTGAAAGAACATAGGCTTTCCCCTACCGGCAGCATGCCCCCCAAATCCTCTCTCGCTTCTTCTCCTACTGAGCTGCCCAGTTCATGAAGGCCGGCTGCTGAAGCAAGTTTGTTGTTAGTTGCTGAGTAAAACCTGACACCCAATTCTTCTCTTCTTTTGTTTAGAACTATAAATATGAGGAAAATTAAAAAATGTAAAGTTTTTTTTTTTCCAAAAGAGCCTATAAATATGAAAAAAAAAGCTTCAGATAAGATTCTGGAGGTACCCCTTTGCTTTGAAGGGAATCTTTTGATTTGTGAAGGATTGTAGGTTGAATTTATTTCTAGGCAGAGCGATGATTCAAGGTTATCAAACGTTGGTCTAAAGTGTTTTGGGAAAGCCCACATTGAAGTCCCAAGCAGCAGACACTTCCCAAGCTCTGTAGTAGACTCAGTGAAGCTCTTGCTTCACAACCTTCTGTGGGGAAGTAGGCCAGCTCCATCTCTTCCGTGCCCCGGACAGGATGCAGATTGGTCAACAGTAAGCCACAGCTGCAGTCGTTAAGACACACAAGGACTTGCTAACTGAATTTTGTAGGAGCTAACACAGGTGTTCAATGCCCACTACAACAATGCAAAGACCAGCATAGCTACACTTCTGTAAAAAGGAGGAGAGGTGAAAAAAAAGTCGAAAACTTCTAAGTGTAAATCTAAAAGCGAGAGTTCTAGAAGAAAATGAGAGACAGGGTTCTGCGACCTAAATAGGAAAACTTATTGCTTAAAAAAGATATTTAAATGTAAACTATTTCACAAGGTTTATATGAGAATGAATAAAGATTATGCTCTCAATTTGTCTTCTTTCTGATCTGACTTGGCCCATTTCTATTGTAAATGGGTGGGAGGGATTTCTCTCTTCCTGTACAAAGCGAAATAACCTGTGCACAATCTGATGTATTAGAAACAGGACTCAGTAGGAACTCAGATGCCCTGGGTTTGAGAACCAGTTCTACACTGAGGAGTGAAGGCACTTATGGCCATATAAGCTCCCAGGGAAGGAAAATCAGTGAGAGCTGTCGTGGCGAGCAAGCGCTTCGTGGAAGAAATCAGGACTGAGGGTGACCTCAAAGACTGGCCCAGGTCACAGTCTTCACTGCAGTCATGGCTTGTTTTTTGCATGTGTCACCAGATTCCAGCATATGTATTAACTTGCAAGGCAATGCTCTAAAATATTCAGAGAAACTCAACAATCACAGGCAGTTCCTGTCATCGAAGGCAATACTTGAAAATCTTTTCTTTAAGTGCAACTACTTGAGAACGAGAAGGGTCTCATATGATGAATTAAAATCCACCAAATTGGCACTTCAGCTGAATGAATAAGAGGAAAAAATTCTCAAAGTATGGACTGTCCATAAAAGAGACACTGCTTCATTCTTCCCTAGAAATAATAACATCTTTTACATATGCCACTTCTCTCTGAGGAGCTTTAAATACTTTATCTAATTAATCCTCCCAGCTTCCCAGAGAGGTAGATAGGGGGCAGGTATTATTATCTGAATTTAGCAGTTGTATAAATTAAAGTGCCCTGATTAAGTGACTGAGGTAGGAGGCTGCATTTGCACTTAAATAAGTGGGCTCTAAATTCTCTGCTATTTGAGTAAAAAGAGCACCTACAATGTATATTAAATCTGCCTTCTTTTAATCCATCTTACATGTAGTCTGGCCAAAAACTCTTTGCAGTGCTAGGTACAAAGAACAAAATATCTCAAAATGTGATTGTGAACTTAGCAGTGGCTTCTGAGCCAAGAGGCTAGAGGTAATTTTTATTAAACTATAAATAAGAAGATTTCTTATATTTTCAAATTGCTGTAGTAGTCAATTTAGCATTTTTAAACAGTTGAATGTATGTTGTGAGTATCAGAATAGAAATATTTGAGGGACTATGGAACTTTACATTAGTGAATGGAAGGACATCTGCCTTTGGACCAGGTAATTAGACATTCGGGTATGAAACACATAGGAGAACAGATAATGTCCAGGGACAGAGTCCAAAAGAGGGGACTAATTTAACAGGCACTCTGTTACGTAGTCAAAAGTCACTTTCTTCTTTTTTTGCCTGTGGAACCCCAGTCGTGGGGGCTGTCAGTCCCTGTCAGTCTCCCTAGCAGACATAATACACCCATCTCTCTTTCATGTCACTGTGCAAGGGCGGCCATTTAGCTTCTTCTGTCCAGTGACACACCCAGAGGCTGCTGCAGACCATCTGGGAGAGTTTTCTTTGACCTTCAAGAGATGCAAGAAGTCTCATACTCTGCTGAACTTTGCCAGGTCTTCAAGGGCATGAGTCAGAAAAGTACACAAAGTGGATGTCAGGACATGAAGAAGGAATGACTGTGTTCTCAAGGACTGTGCCCTCAGTGAGTGATTGAATTTGCCACCCCTGGATTTTTTTTTTTTTTTATTTTGGTACTTACTTTCTACATGAGTTACAATTTCTACATCATTTAGTTTAGGAATGTGAGGGTTTCTACCTAGATGAGTTGCCACTAATACAAACTGGAACACATCGTTTCCAGAGTTATTTTTATGTCATTATTTCAGATGAAGTCTCAGACTAGCTGCTATCCCTAGTGTGAAAATATTAAGATGGTGAGCACAAGGTTTGAGAGAGGCCAGAAATGCATGGAGTATCCACACAAGTTTCCTCACAGGGTAGAAAAATGTTCTGTGTACTTTTCCCTAAATAAACCACGTGCAACATACTGGGCGGGAAAAGCCCCTACAGAAGCTGGTGAGAATGGAAGGAAAAAGCTGGGATGCAGAGGCAGAGAGCTTGAGGAAACCATGGCCCATTTTACCCCAGATCTGGAGAATAATCCAACAATTACCCAGCTGATGAAAATGAATGCTGTGTCCACAATACACCATGCAGGTATGTATGACCAATTTCAAAGTGTGCCTATGAACAGATCAATTTAAGAACAAAGCAGGACAGTATTGTCTATGGAGCTGTCTTACTGTTTTGCTCCTTGAAAGTTCTCTGAGATAGGTGCACAAAGGTGGCTAATAGCTTAAGATTCAAAAATTCTACCTGTCCATATACTCAGGAAGACAGTCCATCCATGTGGCAAGAACATACATAATTCTAAGACAAGAAAGGTACATTCCGAGTCCTGGTGTGAATTCCTGAATCTATCCACCTATACTCATTTTTCAAAAAGTAAACAAGCCTTGTCTGCCAGTTACACTAAACAAATACACAACAAATGATACATAATGAAACTGCTCATTTTTTCTTACTGAAGAGTGTGCAACAAATGAAAAATAAACTACTTCATTTCTTGTTATTTGAAAAGCGAATGGTAAGAATGAATTCATTTCTCCCTTTATGTTCCCTGGGAGTACTAGAGGGGAAAAAGCAAAGAAAGTTCAGAAGGCTATAAGACAGTATTTCAATAAAGCCCAGGATCAAAACACAAGCCACAATAACAACAAAACCAACACAAACAAACAAACTACAAAGAAGTCTAAGAAATATGTGGTATCCAAGTGAGTAGGAGAATGATAAGGTGGTGTGGCTTAGCCTCCAGTGATGGAATTTCTAACCACTCTCCCAGTTTTTGCTCATTTCTAACGTATGCCTAATGCAGAGCCAATGTTTCAATAAGATACAAAATTATACTAAGCAAAGAATAAAAATGATCAGAGAGCATCACTATGCACCACATCATGTCAGGCACTGAAAGAAATTGGAAAGAAAGAAGGAAGGAAAGAATAGTAGTAGCTGTGGACCCTGCTTTCCAAAGGTATAAAGTGTCGTCAGAGAGAGGATGCATAAGCCTATGAAAATATGCATCGGGGCACCTGGGTGGCTCAGTCAGTTGGGTGTCCAACTTCAGCTCAGGTCATGATCTCACTTTTCATGAGTTTTAGCCCCACTTCGGGCTCTGTGCTGACAGCTTGGAGCCGGGAGCCTGCTTCAGATTCTGTGTCTCCCTCTCTCTGCCCCTCCCATGCTCATGTTCTGTCTCTCTCTGCCTCAAAAATAAATAATAATAAAAAAGAAAATATGCATAAAAATGCCAGGTGGTAAGCAAAAAGTGTCTAACAAACAGGATTAATAATACTAATAATGTGGAAAGATGGCAAAGCCATCACTGCAGAGGCAGGATTAAACAAGTTTAGTGGTGTGGGTGCAAGAGGCAACCTGTGCGTTTCAACCTCGCTTTGCCCTAAGAGCTGCATAAAATCGGACAAGTTAACTCACCCTCTGGTAAATTCCTTTTCTCATCGTTAACTAGAAAACAGACCAACCTACAGACTTGGTGGGTTGACTGTGAGGAGTAGAAATGATACATGTGAAGTATCCAGCAGGTACTTAGAATGCTGAGCCCTCAAGGTAACGTTCAGTAAAGGGTAATGATGTGATTAGTAATGGCGGGCTGAATAAATGGTCTTCGTAAGTAGAGCTAATGCTCATCGAATGCTTATGCTGTGGGAGCCCTTCTGCGTACGTTATCTCATTTAATTTCCACACCACCCTCATAAGGTCATATGCAGCACAGAAGTTTAGAGGTGGGCAAAGTCCAGGCTAGCTGTGAGAAGTTACTGTAAAGGATGCCTAGGAGTTGAACCGGAAGAAAGGCAATGTGGTGGCATGACAGGAAGGGGCATGGTTCAGCACTGAGCAATCAGACAAATAAACAAACCAACAGTGGTGTGAGAGGGCTTTATCCATCATTTTAAGGAAGTCACACATTACCACCAAGAGTATGGACACAGCATGTTGGTAAATAAGAGGGCTGCTGAGTCCAAGGAGTAGACCTGGAGATGCCTTATGCAGTGAAACAGGGAACCGACAGGTCACCTCTCAAGTTGATAACCTGAAGAGCTAGACACTTAGGGAAAATTTGCTCACTGGATTTTCTGAAGTAAGTAAATTAATAAATGGGCCTGTTTTCACATATACAAACCTAATCAAGCAGAGAAATGAATTCTGCATATCAAACAATTATTTTGTTAATACGTCGATTTGAACAGTTTCTAAATTACTGTTTTCAAATTAATTGTCTAACTGTATCTCACCATTGCCAAGGCCAACAATCCATGACATAGACGTCAACATAACATGCTATTGCATTCCCTTGCCCTTTGTGTCAGTAGTTCAGTGATGGTTTGGTGAGCCTGGGGGGCCCTGGGATCTCCTCCCTGCCTCAGCAGTTCAAGTCAGTAACTCTTCTTTGCCTGAGGTTTGATAGTAGCTGCCTAAAGAAGTCTGATATTTCTTCTAAGTATTCCTCTCCCACTCCCTGCACCAGAGATTCAGGCTTTTAGTGTGTGGGTGGTTTCTGCTTTTGTTTGTGGGTGGTTATTTCATTGTGCAAAAGAGTTCCCTCAGTGTTTTCTTCTTGATTCAGGAATTACCAAGAGTGGTGGCCTGTTTCATTGTGACATTTTTCAGTTATACATTGTTAGGTTCCCAAAGCCAGTTAGGCAAGGTATCCTGGGGAAATCAAAATTTATTATTGCCATTATGAAATTCTGAAATTAAGACCACCTTGCAAAACAACTGAATTATAAATGTGGTATGTCGTCTTGTTACCCAATCAATTGGCCAGTAACACGAGACAGTTATTAGACTGTGCTGTGCGAGGATAACTTCCTCCTCCTAATGTGATGGAATTAATTCATACAACCTGATAACAAGGCTATTACAATGCGAACAATGGTTTGAAAGTGGCTTGCGTGGAACAGCCAGGCACCATTGAACATTTCAGATCAAAGGTCTATTGAACAGAAAGAACAAATAGAATCAATTTCTTGAACTGTGTCTGCATTTCCAAACTTGCAACATTATACCACAGAATGTGACTTAATGAAGTACAGATGAGAAGACCAGAGAAAAGCTAGCTCTAATGCAACAATGAAAATTAATGTAGTACTTTGGATTTTTTTTTCTCTGTGAAAACAAACTAGTTATTAAAGACAGCTTTGTATGCCTAAAATTCTGGACTTTGAAGACAGCCAGAGCTTAGATAGCTCCCTTAGTTACAGATAAGAAGGAGGGCAGAGGTGTGTTTGCCACAGCTCATGGAGGCTGCAAAGTTGCATGTTATAGAATTTATCTATTTTTGAACCGCCGAGTACTTAATGAGATAAAGTGTTCATCTAACTGACATAGGTAACAAAGGATGCACAGAACACTTTACACCAGTCTGAGATGAAAAGTTAAACAGAAACCATGATAGAAATGTATAGTGACTAAGCTGAAAAAAACTACTTTTCTGGAAAGGTTGTTTATATTAAAGGTTCTTTCTCAATAACAATGTAAGAGTTGTTAGAATTCCAGAAAAAAAGTACAAAATATATTTACTCATTGAAAAATTCAAACTCCTACAATGAGCCAGACTTTTTGGGGGGTTCCTTGGAATTACCAGGAACTAAATGAGCAATAAATAAAAGAGGAAATTATTAACTGGATAAAATTTTATAGGAATAAAAATATGGAAATGAAATGTTTGGGGATGAATAGAATTTAAAATGAATCAAAAATTAATTTTAAAAATAACTAAGATGAGAAGAGAAAATTTATAAAACTAAAAAATTATTAACCTGTATTTTGAAATATTTAATATTTTTTAAAAATGTCATATAATTTACTGCTTAAGGATATGCATCATGATTTTTATTTGTAATATATCTCATCTACTAAGTGTCTCTTTTATATATTTTTTATTAAGAATCGAAGTTATGGCAAAAACTCTTGCACTAGTTAGTAGCAATTACTACAAAATGTCATCATCAGATTATTCAGAAACATGTATTATATTCTATTTAGAATTTGTTGCCTTATTTTCATCTATTTTATCATTTATTTTACTTCAGTGTATCCCAACCCAATTACTTTCATTTCTGGAAGTCAGTAACTTAAAGACAAAGATATCAGACCAATATTTTAAGTGGAAATATTTTTAAATAACTCTACAAAGAGAAAGAGAGTAATTGCGTAGACAAAGCAGTATAAATAATTTCTTTAAACAAATCTTCAAGTTGAAAAATTCATTATAACTCACAAGAACAATGAAATGATACACAACTCAAAATTAGGACTAAATACTTGAACAAACGACATAAAAACAAATGACATTATCTTTCCATTGTCAAACTTTAAAATCACAATGCCCAAAACAAAAAGAAATTCCATTTGATATGGCTAAATTAAATTTTTTAAAAAGCAGCCTATTAAAAGCAAGAATCTGGATTGATCAGGTAGCTTAGCATATATTCAATTAATACTTTGCCACTGAAACACTCATGAAAATACAGAAGAGATCAAATCTTAGTAACATTGGAAATTGAAGATACCAATCAGTGATCTCTCAGTAATTGGGAGTAATTATCTTTAAATACTTTACAGTTCATCTGGATTGAGATTAGCAGTGAATGAATGGCTGCACCTTTCTTTTTTTAGTTTATTTATTTATTTCGAGAGAGAGAGAGAGAGAAAGAGTGCATGCTCACATGAGCCAGAGAGGGGGTTAGAGAGAGAAGGAGAGGGAGAATCCCAAGCAAGCTCTACGCTGCCAGTGCAGAGCCCCATGAGGGGCTCAGTCTCACGAACCATGAGATCATGACCGGAGCTGAATCAGGAGTCAGATGCTCAGCCGACTGAGCCACCCAAGTGCCGCACATGGCTGCATCTTTTAAGCAGAATAATACAGAAAGAAAAAGGGTAGATATTAAGAAAATCCCTCTCAACTCTTCTTCCCTAATACGGTTTGGCCCACAATGTTCATCACAAAATCTTGTGATCGTCAGACTTGTGCCTACTGCAAGGGACCTGTTTCCTGGGGCCACGAGGACTTTTCACACCCTTCTCCCACCCCCTCTCCTCCTCCTGCCATCATCAGTTGCTAGGGAGGCAATAGATGTAGCACAAGGAAGAGGAGAGATTTTATTTGATGAGTAAAATCAACAATGACTACAGAGTAAAAAGAACCCATGAAATGGTCTGTTCTTCTAGAGAATTAGAGATTAATGCCCACTTTCAGGGAAAAGAAGAACCAAAAACTATTTTTGAAATTCTCACAAACAAACCCATCTCCTTATGATTAGCTAGGACATAGACAAGGACAACCGACATTGATTTTTCCCTCCACTTTAAGGTGGGATTGAAAGTGTAAAAACACTGTAAGAACACAGTGTAAGAATACACTGTAAGAATACACTGTAATAAAACACGAATGGAATTGAAAGTGTAAAAACACTGTAAGAATAAGATATAAAAACATGGGTGCTATAAAGAGAGTCCACAAACTGGAAACAGGGAAAAATGCTTAATATCTGTGGGAAAAATCGGTAGAGAAACTATAACCCATAGAAATGTACCTGTGTTACCCTCTCAGAGAAAAGTTGAAATGTATATGGTCAGGCAAAGAAGGTAAATATTTTAAAGACTGTTTGCATAGAGTGAGATGTTCAGATGGCTGCCTACAGGAAGAAAACGAGGCAGGGAGACTCTGAGCATGGTACCAGAATAAAAATCTTTATTAGAGGCAGAAAAGATCAGACCTTACATTCAAAAAGTTGTATCAACAATGGAGAGAAAAACTACAAGTTTTAATACAGAGGAATTACATAAAGGGGAAAGTTTGAGATAAAAATGATACATATGACAAAGAGATAGGGAGGGGCAATTTCATAGAAAGGTAGATGTACTGAAGATCGAAAAATACAACTTGATGTGAGCGTCAGTCACATGAAATTAACAAAAAACTAACCTTTTTGAACTCAAACTCTTATGAACATGCATGAAAGTATTTTGAATGTGACTACCAAAGTAGTGGAAAAATAAGTAAGATTATTAAAAACTTCTAGAATAAAGATGTAAACAGGAAGGTAAAACAGGTTACTAACAAAGAACAAATTCAGATTGTTTTCACACTATACTAACAACCTAGACAATAGAGCAATATTAAGATAATTTTGGTAAAGAAAAGTTAACCAAGAGATTTCATCTTCCAGTAACTATAATATATTACGTGTTTGTAATAGCGAAAAAAATAATATTGGGTGCAATGTCAAAGAAGATGAATTGATATATTAAATACACTTATTAACAAAAGAAATTAATATATGATTAAAGATAAGCATCATAAAACAATAGAGAATGTTGCATTAGTCACAAAAGGGTATTATTGCATGTTTCACTACTTGGGTCACTTCACACTATGCACCAACATAAACTATAACTGAATTAAATAGTACCAATGGATCAAATAGCTAAATGTTTAAAAATATTGAAATCCTTTAAAAAATAGGCAATACAGATGAAAAGTAATCTCAGGGTAGGTAAAGATTTTACTTTAAAGCCTGAGTGTAAAAGAAATCATATCCAAAGCAAAACAGAAATGTCCACACAAGGTTGAAAACTTCCGAGTAGTAACATCTAGATCAATGTGAAAGTCAAACAAAGTTTTGTAGGTGGTAAAGAATATGTAACAAAGATTGATATTTCCTTAGAGAAGTGCTCATAATTTATTAACAAAATGTTTGCACTTCGTTATGAAAATTTTTTTTAATTATTGACATTTGCATATAATGGGACTTTTGTACATATATGAATATAACAGGCAGATCGGTAGGATGGCTAGCCTGTACTCCAAACATACGTCCAATCACTATGTCATTCACGGAGAATAATTTGGTTTCAATTCTTTTCTTTTTGGTTTTCTCAATGTGATCAATGAAATAGTAATAATGATAAATATTTTCTAAATTTCTTGACGTAAAAAACAATCTTTAAACCAAATTTATAATTTATAGGAAATGACTTGGAACACTTATTTCAACTGGAAGGTGTATACTGAACCAAATCAGAGTTTCTGAATCCTGGGTTATTTCATTATTTATCTTCATAGAAAAATGGTCACACTCTTGAGTGAATGGGAATTCATGCTTTACCTTATTAGTAAGGAAGGCGCAGATATTAATTCAAAGCTCAAGAATGTCAACCATCAGCAGTGAAGGAGCTCTAACAAATTGGAACAAAATCACAGTGACGGTGAAATTTAAGAACTGGATGAACAGGTTGATTGTAAGATCATGACTTGTGGTTAGACTCACTTCTTTTGTGTGTGATGATGATGACAGCTTTGATGGCAAAAGTTCAACCTCCTGTGCTAAATACCATCTAAATCCTGAAGATCCCTAAATCTGTACCTTTATCTCTGCTGTCTGATTTTCTCTCTTTATAGATCTATTAATGGAAAAGTTTGAGAAGCAGTACTTTAATGTGTTTATAATGTCTTTAAAAAATAATAACCGTGTGGTTGTTAACTGTATGGGATGTTATACATCTACTAAGTCCTGATACTTCCAAAGCAGTCATGATTCATTCATTCTTTTCTTTTTGACATACAAAAAGATGTAGGTACTTAATATGCACAACTTCATGTGTTTGGAGATAAGTATACAACTGTTAAAACCATTATCACAATCAACATCGTAAATGTATCCATCACCTCCTATAATTTCTATATAAATTAGAGCATGTCAACATAATAAACACATATTTGAAAATGTTAGCATGGGGGGCACCTGGGTGACTTAGTCATTTAAGCTTCAGACTCTTGATTTCAGCTCAGGTCATGATCTCATGCTTCGTGAGTTCCAGCCCAAGTCGGGCTCTGCACTGACAGTGCTAAGCTTGCTTGGGATTCTTTGTCTCCCTCTCTCTCTGCCCCTGTCCCACTTGCACTCTATCTCTCTCTCTCAAAATAAATAAATAAACTTTAAAAAAAAAAAAAGAAAATGTTAATGTTAGCACAGGAATATTTGGCATAGGAAACATATCAAGCATACTAATTTCTCTTCTCTAAAGAAATCAACAAAACACATAGCCTTCTAAACAAAAAAGTTCATTTTATTTCCTTGAGAATCTAAGATGTTCTAAAAACTTTCACAACACTTTGAAATGTATTTACTTGGGAAAGACAGCATGCAGCAGGGTCAACCCTTTTCATTGCACCGGAGAAATTTTCTTTCTATCAATACCAGAGTTGGTCCTAATTTAGTCTTTAAATGCTAATTTTTTCTATTTCACTGTTTTTTTTTTATTTTAAATGTTTATTTATTTTATTTTTGAGAGAGAGAGAGGGAGAGCAAGAGCAGGGGAGGGGCAGAGAAAGAGACAGAGAATCCCAAGCAGGCACCACATTGTCAGCATAGAGCCCGATGGGGAGCTGGGACTCAGAAAGAGGGGATCATGACCTCAGCCAAAACCAAGAGTCTGACACTTAACCACTGAGCCATCCAGCCAACCCTCTACTTCACTCTTAATCCAAATATTTGTTCTTTTCTTGGTACCTCCTACATTACTTGATGATAACCTACCCACATTTTACCTAACCATCTTGGTAGTCAAATGTGCATTTACATGGATTTAACAACCGTCTCACTCATCCAAAAATATTAAAACCAAGTGTGCCATTCTATTGTTTATGTAGAGGTCACTTAATTAATCACATTTTCAAATCTAGATTGGGATATACATATATACATATATATGTGTGTATACACACACACGTATATACACACATATATATCAGCACTAAAGTTTTAACTGACTTGCATTGCATTTGTTTTAAAGAAAAAAAAATACTGCTTTGTACAAGATGCAAAAACTCTTTTACTTTTTCTGTTCCAATTCACAGCCGTGTACACAACTATTTGCCATTCTTTGCTAACACAGGACTCATTTTGTTTTTCTTTACATTCTTGGGAATTCCAATCAGTTTAATTGTTTGACAGAATTTTCCTGCCTTTCCTCTGAAGGTGTAAATTTTTCAAGTGCCAGCAACATATACTAGAATATTTCCCAGGAGTGGCAGCTAATTGCAACTTGGTTTACTGGGACTTTTGTTTGAGGGCCTTTTTGTTTGTTTGCTTTATACCAATATGCTCTACATTAGAAAAATGGGACTTAAAACTGATGCTTTCAAAGAAAAAAAAAAAAAAACTACACCCTGTAAAATTACTTTGCCATGATGGCTACATACATAGAGTTGAATTGCAATCATTTTTCACTGACATTAGTTGGTACTTTTGCTAAAATTAAAGTAGTTTTTACTTGTTGTAACAAATCTAGAGCATTAAAAATGAGGTTTATGCCTCATTCTGAAAATATAGATGGCTTTTTTCCCCAGCAAAATGTGTTCTTTTTGCTATTGAACAATTTGTATTAACAGCCCTCATTTCTTCTTCCATCCCATCCAATATTATCTCTAGTATATACCCCAAAAGGATATCATTCATAAAACTTGATAGAAAAACAATCATAACTTCCTATGCCAAATATGTGTATTCCAGAAAATAACTGTTATTTCAACAAAAGCACTCTACAGTATATTCTCTCAACAGACTGTTTCCTGACAGTGCAACTATATCAGGCACAATATGTAAGTAGTTTGTATCTTAAAAGATGGTATATAAATTTCTACGACTAGAACACACACTTATTTGATGATGTCAGGCATATTCACTTACCATTGTAAAATGGAATAAACCTATTAATAGTTCAGTTACTAAATGCAAATATTTTCTAACCCTCGCTTTGTTTTTGTCATCCTCAGAAAGCATTTCACCCTGAACTTTGATCTCTAGCTCTCATAACTCAGGCATCTAACGGGCTTAAATAATTATTGATGGAAATTTTCTAAATTCTCAACACTTTAGAACTAATTTTAAAATAGGTATGAATTGGTATGCAGTTTGACAAATGTTATAGAATCGCTTGAACTCTAGTTTCACACTCAACAGTGTTTATTAAAGGAGCTGAATGTTTGTTTTTTGGTTTTTTTTTTTACATGAGTCATTATGTTACCATCAATTACAAGTACACAATGAAGTATGGTACATGTGCTTTTATCTCTGGAATGGCTTGATGCAATTTTACTCCATTTAAATAACAACAACCAGCTTTTGTTTAGATTAAGCGGGTGTCTAGTTGGGTGACTCGAGTGTCTAGTTGGGCAGGGATTGTGGTAGGAGCTATTACTAGTTACCCTGTCTGCCCAGGCCTCTTCCTGCAGCGGCCCTGTGTATGGGAAGGTTCTACACCTGTGCTATGTTGACTCTCTGACTCCCTTAGTCTCATGAAATGAAGACAGACATGATATATGCGAGGCAGGAGATTTAAAGGCTAGCATGCAGTCTGTCCTATCTATTTCAGAGAGAGGCTGTTCCATCAACATGGTACTCAGAGTAAAGACAGCATAGGGCTGAACAACAGAGGTTTGTTCCTAAAGAGTGACCTTACCCTATCTTTGCTGATAGAGGAAACATCAGTTGAATTATAGTAAAGCAAAACCCTGATGACATTTGGTCCTTTGTATTATTTTGTTAAAATTTTCTTCATTACATTATTATATCTCTTTTATTTGTTTGGAAATATGAGTGAATACTGAGCAAAGTCCATGAAAAACATTAAGTATAAGGATTTTGTCCATACAGTGGAAACCCTACATAAAATAATGTAAATGGTCCCTCTAATGTTTCTCTGCTTCTGTTTCAGATTGGATTCATTGAAGTAGAAAATTATTACTGTCTCAGAAATATCTCCCCTTTAATAAGTAAGCTTAACACATTCATACACTAAGTGAACAAAATAAGTAATCAACATGAATTAGGAATCATAGATGTATGTCATTTCCAAACCATGTCTTTTGTAAAAGCAATCTGCTTCCTTACAGTGGCAACTACTGACTACTTTTAGTTTGCCCTGTTTTGTGTTTCAGAAAAGTTAGGATTCACCAATAGCAAGTAAGTACTCTGCATAATCCAAATATTACTTCCTTTCTTAGATTTTGAACTTGAAAAATATCTCCGCTACTTTCTCCAATCAAAGACATTTTCAGGATTTGATTTGTATTACACTGGAAAAAATAATTTCGCTTGGCTTTAGAAGATAAAGTAACATGTGCTATCAAAATGGCATTTTATATGGGGTGGGAAAATTGATTTAAAATAAACTGTGAAAAAAAAACCCAAAATAAAATAAAACAAACTGTGAAACAAGGGCCATAACAGGAATAAATGGGAAATAGTTGAATGTTATTCAATTTCTTAAACATAAATTAGACATTTTTGAAAACTGACTTTCTCCAAGATTCTGGAGTTCTACTCAATACTGTGAAAAAATAATAACTGCACACACAACTTTTAAAATATCTATGAAAAAAGTACGATTTAAAACCTCGGCTTTGATGTAACTGAATAATTTTATCTCCTGTTTTTCATCAGTTTCTGTTCCTGAAGTTAACTTAACACAGATTTGGAAATAATAAACTTTGTTAAAATTTTAAATTTTAATTTAATTAGATAATTCAAATAAAATTTTAATCCAAGACAGAATAGTCACAGTATCATGCAGCTTTAATATGAATACACTATGTTTATCTTTGGGTTTAATTATGTTAAGAAAAAAAAAACTCCAGGAAGAAATCAATGAATTAAACTCTCTTATTAGCATATTTTGGGAAGAGAAAAACTAAAAATTATATTGATGGAGGCAGGTATGGAAATTGCACATTTACCTTACACAAACATCTTCTGAAAGTTCTCAGAAATAATAATGGCACTTTTTATGTGGAAATTTTTCAAGATTAAAGAAATTGCTAGAAAATTTTATTCCAAAACCCAAAGCAATGTGGTCTTCACGTTTTTCTGAACTAATGGTTTTTAACATGGAGGGCCGTTTTCAACTTTTAGGAACAAATAAAA
The DNA here is from genome assembly GCF_024362965.1 of Panthera pardus. Classification (NCBI taxonomy): domain Eukaryota; kingdom Metazoa; phylum Chordata; class Mammalia; order Carnivora; family Felidae; genus Panthera; species Panthera pardus. The sequence continues at coordinate 87,023,516 of NW_026526655.1, forward strand.
AAAAACATTATTTGCAGTGAAAATAGTCATGTATAGTTTTCTTAGGTCATTTGTGAGCTTTTCCATCAGCAGCACAGAAATCAAATTTCTTTTCTTTCTCACAGAAAGTCTTGAAGTGCCAAAACTTTTTGGCTATATTTAGATTTCCCAACTGTAGCTTTATCTGCTCTTATGTCTTACATCTCAATTTTTGGGTTAGAACCTCTAGAGTTGCTGATCTAACAATGACCTGTGACAGCCCTGGATCCTGGTGGTCCAGACTATGTTAAAAAAATAGCATGGGCATACAAACTCTCTGATTTTTAAGAAGCCAAGAAAGATACTATCTTGAAGACTCTGAACATGCTGTTCCATGAGCATTTGCTGTCATTTTTTCCCTTGTAACTTTTCAAGCCAAATTATGTTGCCTCCACCTAATGTTGCAAAAACTTTGGGTGAAAGCCCAAAGTGATTCTAAGACTCTGGTATGGTTCTGTGTAACCTGGCATCTTTCCTGGAAGTTAACTTTGTTAGGCATCTATTTCTATAAACAAACTGTGTAACAGAAAAGGCACATGACCAGATGAAATGCCACTACCTAGATTTGCTCTACAACCTTGTAAGGAACCATTGCTTGGTAATTGATTACTAGAAACTGACATCATGAACTGTGGTTCCATAACCTTTTAAAAGGCCTTGTATACAGGTTGAAATTTACTTTCAACTACATCATCATTTTTCATAAAAATCAAGCTATTGAATTCTATTTGTAGATATATTACTTGTATCAATTAGCTGTTGTTCTGTAACAAACTAGCCCAAAATGTAGTGGCTTAAAACAAGTATTTATTTGCTTATAATCAGGAATCTGGGTTGCACTTAGATATTCTCATATAGAAATACAACCACAAGTCCTGGATCCACATTACCAAGGTAAGTCAATATGTTGGGCAGTAGGCATATTTCTGGAAAGCTTTCATACAGCAGGGTAGTTATCCATAACTTATCAGTGCCTTCAGCAAGTCCAGGCTATGATGCAAGCTCCTTGACTCAGGTCCTTATGACAGAAAATCTAATGATGAATTAGGGTATAATTTGTCGTGGAGTTTGTGGTAGAGTAAAATGTAAGCCTCATAGCAAAGACTCCTGGGTTCTGAAGACTTTACCTCCTGTAGTAAACAAATCATCACCATTGAGAAGTAGCTCCTGGCCTATTATTGGGTCAGAATAGAATAGAGACTGAGTGACTTATGACAGTACATCAAGTGACTATGATGAGCTGGGTATTGCCAAATCCACATAAATGTACTTTGGGGCACAAACCCATGGATAGACATGCTGTATTTTCAGAATTTGGTCCAACCAGGTCCAGAGTGCCTAAGCAAGTTACATGAATATGTGGCTGAAACTCCCATTTCATCTATCACTGTTTTGCCAGGGCCTCTCCTGAAGCTTTCACCTATAGCCTCATGGAGGTTCCTTGAAAGCCAGCTGATGAAAAATTAAAAACTGAAGCCCGATTCATGAATGGCTAAATTTAATACACTGATGAGCACCAAAAAATGGACTGTAGTTATACCGTAGGCCTACCCTCGGGTCAGTCACCCTATAGAACAGGAGGATAAATCCTCAGGAAGAGATAGAAGCAATAAACTTTGGTTGTAGAGAGTAGGGTAGCCTGAGATAAGGATATAGACTGATTTCTAGAAAAAGAAAGTGGAGAATGGTTTTGCTGGTAAGTTAGAGGTCTAGAAGGAGACAGCCTGGAAGACTGGAGACAACTAAGTCTGGCAAATGTCATCAGACTCATGGGAGTGAGCAAAGAGCATGCAAATGTTTGTGTTTCATCTTAACGTTTTAATGTTTACCAGAGAGTAAGGCAGTATACCAGATGGTTTAATCAGTCAAAGTCCTCTAGCCTCTGCTTTAGCCACTCAGAACTCGCAAAGTAGGCTCATGAATGGAGTGGCCATGGTGGCAAGGATGGAGACCATGCACGCACCCAACAGAATGTCTCCCTCTCACCAAGACTGATGTAACTCGCTGCTGCTGCTGCTGATTGCTTAGTCTTCTCACAACAGAGGCAGGCACTGAGCCCTTCGAGGAGACCAGCCAGGTGCCTAATGGCAAACTGACTATAACAGACCCTTTCCATCCTCAGGGGAGCAGTGTTTCATTCTCACTGGAATTGATATCAGCTCTGGATATGGGTTTGCCTTCTTTGCCTTTGATGCCTCTGTCTGCCCGCACCCCATAAGAAAGCCCAATTCTGCAACAGAAGATCATTCACAACATTTTCTCAAACCAAGGAAGTGAAGGAAGTACAATGCTGGACACACAATCCTGGGATCGACTGTTCTTAGTAAATAACACATTAATAGAAGTAATCAACCTAATAGAATAATGAAATGACTTCAGTTATGATAGCAGCTTGGGGAAAAGACCCCGTTTGATTGGGGTGTTATATTCCAACTATAGTGTATACACTGAATTAATATCTGAAACATGTTACAGTGTCCCCAAAACTAGAATATATGGATCTAAGGACCAAGAGGTAGAAGGAGGAGTTGCTTCTGTTGATAACCCACTTGTAGTATCTATGCTTCTAAGTTTTTCAACTTTGGCTGAATTAAAAATTGTTGTTTTGGGAATGGGAAATAGATTTGCTTCTAACAGGGACTAGTAATGGTATCACTCAACTTAAAGCTATGGCCACTGCTTGGTAGCTATGGATACTAAAGATGTTGACCAGCAGGCAAACAAATAGCTACTACATTCAGGGATAATTGGCCCTAATTAAAATGAGAAGGTCAGGAAGTTTCTGCACAATGGGGTCAGGAGAAATGATTCAGGAACTCAGGAGATTCACTGATTTGTCTCTAGGTGTTTCCATGCCTCATGAGAGCAGTGAACTTTCAAGTTCAGTGAACAGAGCCTAGCCATGTCAAAAAATTAAGGATTCGGGTCTGTCCGGTATGAAGGTCTTATTTACTGCATGAGGCAAACACAACAGACTAGTTACAGGCCTGACTGATAGTGAGAAAAGTCTAGAATGAGTGGCAGAGAAGGTGGAAGATGAATATCAAATACGGCCTCAGACACTGCTACAGTGGAAGAATGTAACGTTAGCCACTAAAACTTTTTTTTTTATCAGCTTTCTTGTAGTGATGGATCTCAGCCACCATCTTAAAAACTCAACAATGGATTAGACTTAATGTGAGGTACAAGTCATTTTGAGTATTGCAAGGAGGATTGTATCAGATACTTCTTGTGTCCTGCTTTACATCTTTTTGCCTTTACTGTGACTCCAGCTGCAACTGGTGTAAACAATTCTGTGTGGGCCCAAATCCCTATGTACTGACTGCATCGTCCCTCAAGTATCACTACTTATCTTGCACTTTCTGCCATGGATATTCTGAGTCTATGCAGTGGGACACCTGAAGGAGCTTTCTGGGAACACCCATACATGTGCAGCCTAAAAGTCCAGAAGATTTAAAGACAGTATCCTATCCTAGAGGCAATCATAACCAAAGAGGAGAAAAGCTGATGGACAAATGCTTTGTCCTATCAATCCTTGGGTGAAAACTACTGACAAGCATCCTGGCCACTCTGTGACCAACTCCATAATGGTCCTGTATCGTCTTTTCTTCCTTCTTCGTTTTACTCTTACTAAACTAAATTCTTGCTTTCTGGGATTACCTTCTAAATAAACTAGTTGCACAATTCCTAGTCTCAAACTTTGCTTTGATGGGGAACCCAGTCTAGCCTGAGGGCATATATGGCAATACTATTCGCTTGAAGAGAATTCAAAACTAGCTTCCTCTGAAAGGAAAGGATCATTCCTCCATTGAGATACAGCTGTCACTGTCATAAAATTTAGCATAAACAAATACACCATCAAATGCCCAGCTATAAAATATAACATTTAGCAATTACATACTAAAGGATTTAAGGTGACATCATTCATTGCAGTATATGAATGATCCTCCTAATTAGATGGGAATTTAGTGTTAAGTAGCTGTAAAAGCTGCCAAAAAGAAATGTTATTGAAAGAAACATTAGCAATTTATGAATACAACCTGGGGCATCCTGACCAAAGCTACTATCTCTGGTATGGAGCCATCAGAAACCACCACAGGGCTGTATCCAAGTCCGTTAGAAGGATAATCCATTTGAGATTTTATACTGATAGAAGAAAGAGACAGGGGCACAATCATTATTGATTTAAGGTGTTACTGTTGTTGTTGCTGTTGTCTTTTTTACATCCTCTTCCTGAGTAGACAGAGTAAGGGTGAGGAATTGAGCAATCTTCCCAGGAAAGATGAGCAATGTTCTTCCATGAGTCAAATGAAATGTTGTGAGGAATGAAACGTTTGAAGTGGCAAAAGAAGCTAGTAACAAGGGTAATACCAAGTATGCATTCCCAGTGAAAATCTTAACTGAGAAAAAATAAAATCCACAGTCTAATGTTAAAAATAGGCATTTACAAGTTATCCTGCACAGAGTAATATTCATTCATTATTATAATTCTCTCTAAATTTAGTGCAATGCCTCTTTGTTATCTGACTTTTACTAAATCATAAAGGGCTTAATAATATAGGCAAATATTCACTAGAAACTGAATATTAACTATTAAATATCATCCCTGAGTATATCCAGGATTAAACTTCAACTTTTCTCTTAGGGCAATTTTAACTCATTATCTCCTATACTCTTCAAAGACCTGTGATCTGTATGAATATCCACCTTAAGGATCAGGATTTTCACTATGTAAAAAGAGATATTCTACAGTTATTAAAAACTTAAAATATATACTAAAATTGCAAAGATAAACTTATTGCTTCTGATTAAAAATGTGTTAATGCACTGATGCTTGAGAACCATCAAAATTTCTTAAATTACATTTTAACTCTTTTATTTTAAATAAAATATGCACTTTAGCTGAATAATATTTGTCATTTAATTTGTAAATCAATGAAGAAAGAGGAATTCATAAGTTTCTTAAGTCATTAACAATTATGCAGACTTCTTTAATATAACAATTGAATGACTGGGAAGAAAGCTTGAGTTTTATGAAGTCTTATACATTTTTCTCTTTTGAAATTGTAAATTGTGTTATTTCCAAAATCAAACTCAGTGAATGGTAACAAAAAAAATTCATGCTGGGATCCTGATAAGGGATTTATAGTATCTCAGGTATATTCTTATTTCATAAATACAGTGTATCTTTAGATTTAATAAATCTTTCTAATATTTGACTATATATTTATTTGCTAACAGAAATGAGTATCTACGAAATTAATCAGTCAGTAATAGCCAAGAGTAAATTCCTTAAATAAGCCATATACTAATATGCTTGTTCAGGACAAAAGATTACCTCCCCCTGAATCCTTCATTCTATGACAGGACAGAGAACAAGGACTGCCGTCAGATGAATGATATTTAGGGCCAGGGGATTTCATGTTTATATTTTACCACATAAAGAAAGCCCTCCTTTGAATACCTTGCCAAAGCACCCAGCCAAAATCAAACCAGCGAAGTCAGTGCTGAAACGCCAACTAGCCACCAGATGGCAGCAATGCTTTTATGAATAATGCAGCATTATGCACAGTCCATCTAAGATTTCCTATGTTAATAATAGAACAATCCTTACTTTAGTGAAAGGACAGATTTGTTCATAATGAAGTCAGCCATTTTTTTATGTCACTGGTTATATTTTCTGGGGACTATTTGCTTTCTAGTATTTGGGCCCCCCAAAATATTTATTTTCTTACTCATGAAACATTAAAGCGCTGTTGAATTTCATTTTGATATTGTGGTAGAAAATGCCTGTGGCTTGAAACAAATATTTTCCTTTCTGATGGACAAATAACATCTGTGGTTGTAAATGTTCCAGTGTAGCTGTCAAAAGAGAAGGGTTTCACATAATTTCCTGCCACCCTCATTGGTACATCCTACTCATCAAAGGAGTGTGTTCATAACCTCCCTTTCTACGAACTGATTTCAAATCTACCACAGATCTCAAATATGAGAAGCTTGTCTTCTACTTGATCATGGGTGTTTGAATTTTTAAAAATGAAGCATTGCTTAAATTCAAGTGAAAAAAAGAAACACAAAAACTATCAAGGTCCAGGGCAACAACCCCCCCCACACACCCCTCCACAAGCATATCAACATTTCTTTCCCTTTTGCAGCAGTTGGCAGCAATTTGTTAATTTTGCCACTTAAGTTTTGGGTTTGCACATGTTCACCAAGGAAGTCAGACTGGTAGAATTTCCCCAGTGCTGGAAATAAAATGTTAGGCAAATTGGTGGGACTAAAGCCAAGAATCTAATAGTGCTCTTCTAAAACAGAAATCATCTAAACCCTCAATGTGAATGTTCCTTTCTTGGTCATTATCTGATCTGTTATCTGCAAACAGTTCAAACAGCTCCCTTCCTGATTTCTCCCCAACATCAGGCATCTTATTTCATTCTTTCACTTAGGTCATCTCTCAACATCCTGTTTTGTTAAGATAAAATTTAGAGCAGCCTCCTCTCTCCTTCAAATACCAAGAATCTTTCACTCTTCTGCAGTGCTTTATGTTTTTGCTTTTGAATATTTATTTTCCACCAAATTTTTAGTAACACATTTAACTCATATATTGAGAGATTCTATGCATAGATTCTACAAGTGGCCTCTCCAATTCTGTGTGAGTGCTGGCATTTTCCTTTCATCTTAGACTTAGTTTTTTTGCTTTTTTTCCCCCTTGTGTTCATTTCAAACCTTTGTTTATGGATGCTTGCTTTGTTATTTTCTTATACTCCCTTAAACACTGCTCTGAGGTTTGAGAGGTCTGCTCACCACTGCCCAGATTTTTCTCCTGCTCAGTGGCTTGTGCATATAAACACTGTGAATATATACATTTTTTCTCTCGCCTTCAGATCCAGCCTCATTACCTTATGTTTCTAAAAACTGAATGGCATTGGCTATTTATCTGCCAGTGATCCTACGCTATCCAAAAGCACTCAATTTTATTTTACCCTGTGTCATCCTTATGGACAAGCTGTAAAATGTGATACCATTTACTGGCCCCATCTATTATGTACCAGCTTTAGGGATTAAATCGTTCCTTTTTCTGGAAGAAGCCTGTTTGCTATTAAAAAAAAATCATACTCAGCATGAAATAAACATGGCTGCTTCCTCTTAAAAATATCAGAGTTTTGAAACATACATGAAAAAGAGATCCAGTGGTTTGAATGCTATCTTGACAGTATCCATGTAATATCTTGACTGGACTCTACAAGATGAAAGTCACAAATAGAAAAACCATAACACTTGGTCAATCTATTTCGATCTCATGAAGTCCCTGGCTGTGCCTGCTTTTGCTGAGGCTCATACGTATGGTTTGAAGTCCGAGGTTCAATCCTATGTAGCTCAGTTAGCCTCACTTTGGTTCTGTGAACATAGGGAACTGCACTGTCAACCTATGCATGGCATAGTGACCATCACACTGATCCTATCAAAACTTCAAGGAGCAGAGTATGTTCCATGAAAAGAGGGGACTTACATCATATCACTAAATGAAGAATAGCATGTTGAAGTTAGACTGGTGTCCAATTAAAATCCAGAATTTATTCCAAATGCACAGCTCTTATCTTTGAGCAAACAGAGCCAGAAGCTCCAGAAGACAATGTGAAGGGAGCTAACCAGTGATCTAAGCTCATTAGGCCACATGCATCCATCCTTCCACTAAAATGTCAGAAGCACAGGAAACCAAGTTGACATTTTCATTTTTTTCTTTAAATTTTGATTTATTTTATTTTGGAATCTTAAAATCTTGGTTCCCTTGGCTAATTTGGTACTAACGTCTACTGATATGGTTGTTGTGAATCTTTACTGTCATCCTGTTGCATTCTGCTCTGATTGTAGTTCAAAAAAAAATGACTACAACAAGATCACATTATGTCCTTTAGTAGTGAGTAGAAAAAAGAAGCTGTGAAAAGGAGCACATTCCCCCATAGGCCACTAAGCTTCATGGAGTCATCAGACAACATACACTTGGTATAGTTTCCTCTAATAATACATTCAGTTTATCAGTATCTTAATTCTATACTTGAGACTTTATTTTACAAGAGCTTTAGTCCTCAAGAATTGAACCTTCAAAAGGACAGCGGTCCCCAAGTCATGGCCTGAACTAAGAGGCATGTTCTTTACTGATGGGTGTATTTTCCACACATCAACCAGTTTCTGTTTCTCCTTTTATTAGTCAGGCTCACAAAACATTCTTAAGTCTCACCTTATATTCTTAAGATTCAATTTTATTTCCTGCCCCCAGGCTCTTTCCTTTGTTGTAAATCTCATACACCCCTGACATTAATATTCCTAAATCAAAGCCTCAATTATAAAATTATATCACTCCATTCATCAAAATTCTTCTGTGCAATCCCACTGGCAAAAATAAAGGCAAAATCAGTAAAATAATCACATCTCTTTCCCTTGAATAAGAAAATAAGTATGGTCCTGATATCTCAATAGGGGAATAAAGGGAGTTACCATTGCCTCTCTTTCATTTTTAGGCACAGTTACTGGACCCCAGGTCCCCTTTCCAAGTTGCTGCCAATGGCTTGGTAGAGCCTTTCAAGGCAAAATGCTTTTCTTAAAGTATTTACTGGGATAAGACATTAATTAATTAACTAATGTTGGTTGGATATTACATTAATTACACTATTTATAAGAATAGAATATTCAAAATTATTTCCATAAGGTTTGAGGACACATATCCTTAGCTACAAAATAAATAAAAAGATTTTTACCCAAGGAATTAAATCTTAGTCTTTTGGTTAAGTTCACAAGGCAGTACAGAGAATAGAAGAGGAACACAAATCTTGAATTGTATTTTACAGATATTGGTCTCTCCTACCCAGATTCTTCCAAAATCCACATCTGGAATTTCCCTCAAAGCTTTGTGAGACGACATGGTTAACAGATGAATAATACCTGGCTGTATTTACATTAAAATTGGTCTTTTGTAATCACCTTCAAATACAGATTGTTTCATTTTTTTAATGTTTACTTTTGAGAAAGAGAGAGAGAGAGAAAGAAAAGGGTAGGGGCAAAGAGAGAGGGAGACACAGAATCTGAAGCAGGTTCCAGGCTCTGAGCTGTCAGCACAGAGCCCAACACGGGGCTTGAACCCACAAAAACCACAAGATCATGACCTGAGCTGAAGTCAGATGCTTAACTGACTGGGCCACCCAGGCACTCGCCAGACTGCCTCATTTTAACATCTACACAGATGGGAGGCAGGTGAGGAAAGGACTGTTATCTCTTATTGCCTTGGTGTAAAAAACTATAAGTTGGAGGAGGGATCCTGCCCTGGGTTTTACATAAAGTTACAACTGACATAGCCCAAACTGGAACACATGTCCCCAGACTCTCGTGCTCTCTCTGCTGCACCTTCTGAATGATGGATGAATATCTAATAGGTAGATAAAATGATTGGGACAAGCTAGAAAGCAAAAAAAACAACTGTATTAGACATTAATGCTGCTCTTACTCTGGTTTATTTTTAATGCCATGCCTTTTAAGATACTGTGAGTAATTCTCTAAAGTGAAACCAGCTTTACTCGAAATCTAATGCATATATGAATGTAGAAGAATCATCCTTTTGCATTTAGTCTAACTACAAGCATTGAAAAATGAAAGAGAAAACTGGTAAAAGCTCAGATTTATTTTAAACCACCACTTTTAACAGAAGGAAATGGATAAAAGCAAAATACCAGTAGTTTTTCTTTTGGCTTAAAATGACATTTTCCAAGATGTTATTAAATTATCTTCGCATTAATAAACTTAAGTAGTACTTAAACATTTTAAGCTAAGACATATTCAGATCAGGAAGAGCAATCAAATTACGTTTAAATGTAAAGCATATCCATGGAAAATATTACATGAATATGTTTAATATACATTATAGCCAGAAGACCCCGACCAAAGTCAGAAAAGGTAATACGAGTAATGATAAATCTATTCTGAGATTTACTTTACTTTTTAGGGACAGAACCTGTTCCCCTGAGATATATTTACATATTTAAAAAAGAATCTCAAATCCAGGAAATTCAGCCATGATTTTTGTTGAGGTTCTAAATTGGTGCTGGAGAAAGAAAACAGACTTTCATCTTGTTGAGTCACTGAATTTTTTTTTCTGCCCTTCAAGCAGGCAATTGATATAGTTCTAATCAGGCATAATTCATTAATAGTAGAATTATCTTATTTAAAGCATGTAATCTATAAAAGAGATTTTATTTTAAAAGAAACTCAGAGATTTTATTTTAAAAGAAACTCAGAAAAACTAAGGCCTAGTCACTGTCTGGCTGTGAAAAACAGTAAACGTTTAGAGGATAAATGATTTCATTATTTTAAATAAATAATCATCTACTGTCATGTATGTTGTCATGAAAAGGACCAAGGAAACAGAGAGTATCTTTCTTATTCTTTGCCCCTATTTACAGAAGAAAAAAGAGTCTACACTCTGGAAATCATCTTGGAGTACAGAGCCTGTATTGTGGACACTATTTCTTAAATTTTTTTTGACAATGAATTCTTTTTTAATAACTAAAAGAATGTGAATCTAGCCTTAGCAATAACCATTGAAAGGGTGAAAAGGAGTCCAGTCCTCTGGTTTAATAAATATAAAGCAGTGTGCTCTTTCTTTGTATTTTCTATGAGGAGACAAACCTAATTTACATGATAAGAGCAAAGAATATGTATGTGTTAATCTAAATGGCCTGGAATTAATTACAGTGCTTGGGACCATCATATATTTAATAAGGGGGTAGCTCTTGGAAGTGGTCAAAGTTTTAGAGATAGCACATCTACCTATTTGATAGCCGTGCCATGAATTCCTTCCCTTGACTTTCAAAAATATTCAAGTCAGAGACAGCCAGATAGTCAAAGGAAGGAAGGAAATCTAAGTGAAAAATTTTCTTCACCTTGAACTTTGAAGCAAGAAGATATTAATGGCTTAAAAAATTACTTATTGTTTTAAGTTACCTTGCAGCCATTTACTCAGTTGAACTTTCATTGAAATGCTTTGTACACGCAGGGTATTATCGGTGAGGAGAGAGAAGAAGGTGACAGAGCACTGCGTGTGTTAGGGATGCTGCCTGACAACATTGCCATCTTTTAACATGGTTTTATTTAGTTATTACAACTATCTCTCTGTAAATGACATTTAGGATTATTTAAGATTATGTTGTAATCCTTTTAATCCTTAGTGCTTTAAATTTCAGGCTAAACACCAAAGAGCAAACTAGCACTTAGCAGGAATGTTTAAAACATGCGATTTGAACATAAATCTTTTTATTCACTCTTTCCCTGATAAGACCCAGTGCTGCTCTTTAGTTAACTAAGAAAACTTGGACCACAGTTCATTACAAATCACTCAGTTGCTAAATGTTTTCTCAAGCTCTACCAAACTTGTGATGGTCCTTGAAAATTATGTTAAATGCAGAATTAAACAAAAGTTAGCAGCAATGAACATTTACTAATATGACTTAGAATTTGTATGACCTTTTATAAGTACAACGTGACTTTGTGTGTTTGTGTGCACATGTACAGAAATGGTCATTCTATTTCCTAAGGCTGAGCTAGAGGACGCGGGTACATACAGAGACACACATACATGATATCACATTTATACATTTGAAACACACACAATGACTTATCTATATGTACTTCAATATAGAAGCTGCTAATGATTTTTTTAAATATGTCATTACCACTAAGAAGTACCAATTAGGCCAAAGACTATTCTATCATAAAATAGGCAGATGTTCTTGAACTCAGTCAGTGAGCATCATTCAGATTTACTGAGAGTTCTTGGACACCAAACCTTCGTACATAATTAATATTGTCATTGTTATATCACCATGTACCAATCACATAAGACTGAATCTAGTTTAATAAGACTTTGGCTATGAAGGAAATTTGGTTTATAATACAAAAAGAAAATGAACAACTTAAATGTCCAAAGGGCATATACAAACGAAGGAGACGAATTAAATCCTTTTTTTTTTTTTTTTTGCATCACACATGTGTGCTTTTGAGTCTTTCAGGCACATAATTTTTTTTATTTGTTTTCCTATTCATGTTAAGTTCAACTTCTCTACAGACGGTGTAATTATGTGGCATATAATTGCTAATCCATCAACTTTTTAAAGACAGTTTTCAAATTTTAAATTATTTCTAATTTTGCTCTTCTTTGATTTTTCTTGAACCAAAAATCTCAATAGTCATTTGCTATCTGTAATCTATAATTCATACACTGAGATTGAACACCAAGCTTAATTCAAACTTGGAATTCTAAAGCTATTTCTGATGTAGCACATCAGCCGAAGCTGTGATGGTCTGCTTTAGTCAGGAAGAAACACTTCATTATTCTGTAGGTAATGAAACCCTTGTACACACACACTCAAACACCCAACAATGCCTTAATACCATGTTTTTGAGATATAATCATGTTTATTCTGATCATTTGAGAGTTAGACCAGCTAATGTATCTAATCAAATATTGATGCTAGTCATCTAGATTTAGCTCTCTGGCAAATCCTTCCCTATGCTTTTTCATCAACAGAACTATAAAACCTATTTATATTGTTCCTCTCAAAGGGTTTGCCCTCATAGTCTGTATCTATGGATATGTATTAGTAAATTTTCCTAAACTCATGTGTTTGGGTGATGAAAAGATATCAGCATGATAAGAAAACCACATGATTCACCCGAAAAAGAATGAAGCAAGAAATGAAACTGGAATCTTTCTTTAGCTTTGTTATTCACAGCATCTTTATAATCAACTCTTTCTTGTTTCTCTAAACTACAAGGATACAAGACAAAAAGAGGTAAGCTGGAAAAAGGAGCCCTGGAGCCCCATAAACTGCTCAGGTACCTTACAAACAAAAGTAGCTGGCAATATTTTCACCAAAAAGCTACCAAAAGTGAGAATTTTTTTAAATATCTCTGGAAGTACCTACATTCAGAAATATGAAAAACAAGGACAAATTCTATCAGCAGGCAGTCAGTCATATTCAGGAAAGGTTGATATGATGTCATTAATACACATCATCATACATATCATCAATACAGTGGTTTAAATATATATCTATGTATATTATGTGCAAAGCTATGTAAAATTATGCATAAATATTTTTCTTCTATATTGGCAGTCTTATATACATTGTACATGCCTGACTCTCCTCTCTTGTGATCTTACTTAACTTCTCAGAAGATTAACAGAAGGAAGTTAAAAGGCTACCTTAGACCAACTCCAAGAATTTTTATTGTCCAAGAATTATGCCAATGTCAAATTTTAATGTCTTTAGTATATGACATGGAGACTAGGATGCTAAGCTCATAATACATAATAAAACTACACCACTTAACTCACCCAACCTGGTTCAGAACTACTCATACTGATCATTTAGGTTATCATAGAAGCTAGAAATATAACCTCTAATTTTTTATTTATCGCATAATAACAAAAAGAGTAAGAAATTTGGGAGACAGACTATATCACTGATTTACAATTCCTCACTTCAAACCAAAATTTATTTTTCTTCCTTGATTCTGTAAATACACACTTTAATCACTTTTGGCTTTAGTCCTTTGATTTCTAGGCAAGTAGGTTTAGTTTTCTTTCTGTGTTTCTTCTTTCTCTCTTTTGGTAAAAAGAAATAATCTCTAGCATATGAAAAATGAATGCCTGAATAGACTAAAAGTAGAATGCAAAATAATTTATTCTAGAAATGTTAACATGGGTCCAGTTTATTCGATAGACCCGGATTAGCATCCAGGAAATGCAGAATCAGAGATCAGTTTCTCTCTCCCCTGAGAGTTCAGCTAGCATATGTCACCTATCTACACTTGTATATGACCCACTATATTAACTTCAGTGATACATTTAAAAACAGAACCGACCTTTCTTCAAGAGCCAAAATGGCCTTAGAAGACATTTAATATAGTAATTATAATAATCAAGTTCCTTGGCTACTAAATGATATAAATTCTAAATATACCTAGAAAATTATTGGTTACTTTGGAAATATAAAAGTTAAATCTCATATAAATATAGAAAAAGATCAACCTCCATAATTTAAAGTTATTAATTGCCAAAGGGATTTTAGTAACATCATATATGAAATATTAAGTTTTCTCATTTCCTTTCTTTCAAGAATCTCATCAGGTTCTTTTCATTCAAAGGAACATGATTGAAATTATTAATCATAGTTATTTTTTCCCAAAAAATTAAATTATGCAATACAAAAATATCCAATTTCTATAGTTATTCAACTCTTTCCATCCCTCTAAATTACACTGGTAAATGTAATTTATAACTATAAGCAGGAATGGAAATGAATGCAAAAAGTTTATCATAATTAGTGAATGTTATTTTGTGTATGTCTGAAAGTTCTATATCTATTTAAGTCAAACACTCTAGGCTCGAACCCCAAACAACTATCAAATACAATGCAATAGTCAATGACTTTGGGTGTAGAATTAATCAACACATACTATATATTTTCTGTTTAGAGAGCAACCAGTAACCAGGGAAAAGCAACAAAACTAAAATTCAAGAAGGAAGAGAAATCAGTTTTTCATAATGACCTTCAAACAACTAGTTCATGCACATAAAAACATCACAACAAGGAAGTATCATGTCGAGAGCTCAGATTTAGAAGGAATAGGAATAAATTTAATAAATGCAACATTCTTACCTGAAAGACATTCTTTCTGCTTGATTTTTCCTTGGCCCATTCAATATGTGCTCCACACAAATCCACACTTTCTGGTTTGTGCCCAGTTTTCTATAAACAAAATTGACATAAGAATAAAAAGCATACATCATTGGTGATGCATGTCAGGAAAAATAAAAGTTTATTGAGTTAGCAGCTATACATATTTACAATATAAAGCCTTTCTTTTTTTTTAAGTTTCAAAGAGACATCTACCCAGTCATGATCATTGCCGCATTATTTGCAACAGCCAAGACATGGCAACAACCTAAGAGTCTGTTGACAGATGAATGGATGAAGAAAATGACATGTGGACGCAGATATAGATACAGATATAAATATCGATCCACAATAGAAAAACTATTCAGCCATAATAAGGAAGGAAATATTGCTCTATGTGACAACATGGATGAACCATAAGGGTGTTAAGCTAAGTGAAGTAAGTCAGAGAGAAGAAGACAGATACTACATGATCTCACTTATATGTAGAATCTAAAAAAGTAAAACTCCTAGAAACAGAGAGTGGTTACCAGGGGCTGAGGAAATGGGGAAATGGTTGGTTAAAGGTACAAACTTTTAATTATAAGATGAGTAAGTTCTCAATTGCATACTATGATAAGTTAACACTGTACTGTATAATTGACAGTTGTTAAGAGAGTAGATTTTAAATGTTCTCCATGCACACACACACACACAGAGCTAACTATGTGACATAACAGATGTGTAAACTAACCTCAATGTGGTAATCATTTCATAATATATACATATATCAAGCCATCACTCAGTAAGTACACCTTAAACTTACATAATGTTGTCATTTATATATCTCCATAAAGATGAAAAAAACCCAAATTAATAAATATTTAGTAGGTGCCAACTGTGTGCCTTTTAGAGGCTCATTCTTCAGACTTTTAAGACTATACATGTTAGTAGATGGATATTTGTATTTAATAAACTTAATTTAGACCAAATAGATCATAGCATATGCTTCCTTTTGCATAATACAATGTGGAGGTTACCTAAAAGCTTCAGTAATTGATAACAATCAATTAACAGGGATATCGTCTACATTTGTCTCTGCATATTTTAATTTGAATTAAGTGTATCATATTTATTATTAACTTTAAATTTGCAGAATTCAATATATTAAACAAAAGCTTACTTGTTTGGAAAATTTCTTTATTATTTTTAAAGAAAGTAATGCCACATTTCAAAGACCCCAACTATATTCAGATGCTCTGAGTTACTCTAGTTTTCTCTATAAACTCAGTACTTTTCTCAAACAATTTTCCATAGAATAGTTTAAAAGTTTAGTATAGAAGGCTTATAATATTTTTAGAGAATATTTTAACAGTACGAACTTTACTTTAAAACATGAAATTATGGAAGAATGGCAAAGATGCTACAAGAAATCTGTTCACAATTGTTGCCTCATAGCCAGTGCGTCCACTTCTATCAGTTTAATAGAAATAGACTATTTTTCAGAAGAGCCAGTAATATGGGAGCAGGGGTGTTTCATAGTAAATCGTGAGATTTTTTTTCTTGGCAACTCTATAAAACTTTTGAAGGGGAAATACTGTACAAGCCAAGCATGATTTTCAGGATAAATTCAGCTGCAAGGCAGCAATTGATAGCATAACTTTTCTCTGTTACTTGGTAGTAATCTCATGAGAAGCCAATCCAGATGTGGATGCCTCTTACAGATAGATGCTTCAGTCAGTGAAAGAATTTTACAGGTTCACCCATAATCTGCCACCCAGGTGATCACTATCGTGGCATGATAACAATGTTCATTGTCATGTGATTTATGATGTAGAAAAATTAAAACAACCGGCTTCTTCTACAAGGATACTCAGAATTGAGTATCAGATACTCAGTTGAGTATGAGATACTTAGAATGATTATGGGATACTCAGAATCAACAGAAATAGCCTTTAAGAATATGTAACAAAAGAGATTATCTTTCTCATATAATATAGTCACAGAAAAAAGATGGAATTATTTTAAGGAAAAAGCATTTTTTAGGTCCCAATGTTTTACAACTATCAATTCACTTAATTCTTATAACAACTGTATGAGGTAGGTACCATTATTATCACCATGTTACAGGTAATAATATACTAGAATATTGAGGTATACTTTTCCAAGGTAACACAGGTAGAAAAGGAAGAGCAGGATTAAATGAGGACAGCGTCACTCCAGAGTCTGCTCCTAACCACTATGTAGTCCTTGAAAATTGAAATTACACTGTGATCACATTCATGTTAAAACATGTAACTTTTTGGGAAAAGATATGACATTCTTATTAGATTCTAGTGTGGACATAATTGATCTTGTTTCTGTCCTTCTCTGTTAAACTTGATCTTCCCATTGGGCCTTTACACCACCTGTTTACCTGGAATACCTCCCAATCTTCACATGGCTGACTCCTTCTTATCCATCAGGTCCCAGATAAATGTCACCTTGTCAGAGGCCTTCTCTGACTGTCTTACATAAAAGAGAGCTGTGTTCTAGCTTATTCTCTATCTCACTACTTGTTTTAATTTTCAACACAGCCTTCTTCCTAACTGAAATTAACATTTATATTTTTATATGCTGTCTGTTTTTCTTCCACTAAAATTAAGCTCCTTGAGCTGGGGCCTGGTTTGCCTTTTCTTCCACTATTTTTCCCGATGTATGGAACAGTGCCTGGCACAGAATTGTTGTTCAATGAATATTTGCTGAATTCATAAATGAAAGGAAAACACAAGAATGCAACTAGCTTTTGTGCTTTGGAAGGAAGGTTTGGGCATCTAAAAATTCCCCATGTTATAACAATTAAGATTTATATTTGGTTTAATAGTTAAGGAGTCTTTGCTTGGATCTGGAAAAGTGAAAACAGCTTAATGGACTCATGTAGATTGAACCCAGTATTTCACAGAATCCTACGATAGACAATAACTGCATGCTTATTGTATGTCAATGTGATAGCCACTGTGTTGGACTCTGGGACTCCAGAGATAAAGAAGATATTGAATCCTCCTTTAAGAATCCCATGCCAGCCTTAGACTCTACATAATTTTCTGTAGACTTTCTCTCTATGGGGAAAAAGCATTCTAAGCTTTCCCAGAGTTCTCGCCAGGCAGGTCTGCCACCTCTACCTGTCCTCATCAGCATCATACACTAAATCCCACGGCTTGGACACTGGCTTGGCTTTATCTCAATCCAAACTCTCCCGATCATTTAGTCACCTCCCAGGACCCTGGCCTTCACCTTGCCCTTACCCACCCCATCTCTTGCATTCTTCACGAGCCCACTGCTTTAACTCCTCTCCATTTCAGCAGTCTTCATTCTGCTTTTCATCTAACAAACCCCACGTTCTGGGTTTTCATTACTCCCACCCTGTTATGTCTGTTTTTGACATGACTGGAATCAGCAGACATTTTGTGCATCCTTCCAGCTCTTCCTGGTTTCCCTTCCTCTCACAAACAGGCCTATGTTCCCAACTCAGCAGTCACTTTTGTGTCCACCCCCCCATCTCTTGCTGTCTTGCTCTCCCCCATGCAATGATCCACTCCCACACTCCACTCTCTCATCCACTTTTCCTTCTAGCAATTTCCTCATATCCTCTAATCTAATTCTGGAGAAATAACTTTTGACTACTCAATGTACTAATATTACAAATAATGGCCACTTTCTACAGCTGGGCTTTTAACTCCACTTAGCAAATATATATATATATATATATATATATATATATATATATATATATATATTCACACACACACACGCACACGCACATATATATGTACAATTATACATATACATATAAGGACACTTAACATAACCATGAAATCATTGCCAAGACCAATGTCATCAACACTTAGCGAACTTTTTATGTGCTCCTGGTCACTTTCTATTCTACCTCACACCACTCTCCCAAAGCTTCACCCCTTTCCAGTGGTCCATCAAGTGGCATTCTCCTAATTCTCAGAGATCGTACAGCCCTTGAGCTAGAACATTCACAATTCTTCCCACTTTCTTAGTCTGTGTAATCAAAATGAACAAACACACAAACATAAACTTTAATTCCTGTATATTGTACCCTCTGAAAGCTTTGTATCAGTTTCTCATTTATTCCTTATAATAGTCTTGTGCAGTTATTACCATTGCCTTCTATTTACATGTGAAAAAACTCAAGCAGGAAGTGGTTAAGTGCCTTACATAAGTTCACACACTTAATAAGTGCCTGAGAGGAGATAGGAATTCACTGTCCTCTGTCCTCCAAGTCCCAAGTTCTTGATCACAACACAGTACATTACCTCCCTTCCATACCTAGCCTTTCCCCCTACTAGGTCACATGACACTGTTTCTAGATCCAAAAATAAGAAGTAACATTTCCTATCTCTTCCTTGTCAGTGTTATCAGTTCCCATATTCTGTTCTGGCTCCTGGAAATCTGGATCTGAGCCTGTGATTCTGGTCCACCTGTCTCATGAACTCCCATGCCTGTCATGACAGTGGTATCTATGAGCATCAAAATCGCTTGGCCTGTCATTTCCAGACAGTGCATGATCCACTCACAAAGCATGTCCCTTTCTGCCTTAGAGGAAGAGATGCTCATTCTTCAGCCCAGGGCTTTTCCTCTCTGGTTCCTAATTTCATCCAATGCTGTTCCTCATTTTCTGAGTCGTCTCCCTTCTACATTTATCTCCCTCTCTCAAGTATATTTATCTTTACCCATAGCCACACACAAATCACTTCTGTCTAAAAATACATATAAACATATATAAGCATCAAGCCCACAACCTTGCTAATTCTCAATCCCACCTATTTCCTTTCCATTGTTGCCAGGATTCTTGAGCTTTCTACAGTCACATTCTCTGCTTGCTCACGTTCCATTCTCTTCTCAACCCACTGAAGTCTTCTACTCCTTTCCTTAACTAATCTAAAACATTTTAACCATGCAGGTCAACAAAAACAATCTGATGCCTTCTCTCTCATCAACATTCTATTTGAACTCTGTACTGTTAGATTCAGCTCCTTTTCCTTAAAAACCTCTGTCCCTTGGCTATGGAGACATTTTCACTCTAAATCTTTATTTCACGTTTTATATTCTTCCTTCTGTTTCTTTCACTGACTTCTCTTCCTCTTCCCACCTCTTAAGTGTCACTAATATCTGGTTTACTGTTCTAGGCCTTCATTATTGCCTATACTTCACATGCTTCCAGTGGGTTTTGGTCTTGCCTCTGGTCTGATCCACCACTTATGACATGTTGACTCCTCAGTTTTTCCTCTGGCCTCCAGCTCCCTCTTATGTACCAGAACTGCATTTTCTAACTGACTTACCACTAGAATGTAGCACAGACAGTGAAATCATTGTCTTCTCAGATTTGCTCTCTTTACTGCTTGTCTTGGTTAATCATCCTTTTATCCACTACACCTTCCCTACTTTCTTAATTCTCCCCTTTCCTTTACCACTTACAACCAAACAGTAGAGAGCCTGAATTCCAGAACTAGCTCCCTCTTCTGCCATCTCATGACCACAGCCTCATTTGAGCTCATATTTTCTTTCATGTGAATTCTCTCAGTGTTTCCTCTGGGACCAGACAAAACCATTTCATTTCATTTTCTACATTTTGACTAATTTTTTTTCTTTTCTAAAACACAAATTTCACTATGGTTTTTTTTTTCTGGGAAACGTATTATCTGTAGGATAATGTACAAATCCCTCAGTAGGATATACAGGCTCCTTTTCATCATTTCCCAACCATCCTTCTGAGTTCTATGCATTCCCCCATTCTTCTATAACCAGCTATGCTAAATCCATGGCAGTTCCAATATGCACCCTGCTTTCACAACTCTATACATTGTATTGCACCCTTTCATCTGGAACACATTTCTCTCCCTTCAATCCACTCTCCTTGTCTGCCATTTGTTCCACTCCTGCTCATTTTGATGATGTAACTCCAAAATAATCTCCATGAGGTCCCCCTTCAGCTCTGTAAGCCCAGTCTGTCACTCCCATTATTTCTCCTATTCTAAAACATACTTTGTTACCATTCTTTGTTATCCAATTGAGAATTATGGTGAACATTTCAAAGCATTAATAAATAAAAATAAATAATATATCTCAGGATACTGCATTACAAAATGAGGTAGTTTACAAAGTATAAGCTAATAGTTTACAAAATCAAAGCACAGCATTCCCATTCATATCATGTCTTTAATAGAAAAAGACATTATGGCACAATCAAAGCAAATGATAGAATTAGGGGTCAATTCAGAAGTTAAAGTGACTCGAGTAAAATTTAAGTAAATAAATATATCAGCTTCAAGAAGACAAAACTAAGATCGGTTGATAGAGGACTATATAAAAATGATCGTGCCCAGTAGTCCATTTTTACAAAGCTAAAGCAGAAAGACCTAGGCTTGAAGAACAATGCTAGGGCCTAAGCTTTATTAGCAGGAAACATTTTCAGTATTTAAACATTGTTAAACATCAGAATAAGTTTTTCAGAAAAGTTGTCGAATTTACTTGGAAGACAATCAAGATTTTATTCAAGAAGGCTGAAATTAAAGAATCCTTTAATAGAAAACATATTTCTGATTCTACAGCTATAAAACACAAGAAAAAGTCTGTTAATGAACTACATGATGCCAATGGATCATATTGTACATCATTATAAAAATATACTTTTTAAAAATTAACTAAATTTAGATTTAAATTTAAGAGTGTACTTATCATATCTCTTCTGGGGTAAACTTAAAATATAAATGACTGATTTTAAAATATTTAAAGAGAATTATTTAAAAGTTACTGCTTCTGGACAATAAAATATAAAAGCCTCTTTGTTGGGGCAATGTGAAATCATTAAAAATTGATCCTGGGTCTCGTCCACTTCTGATTTTTATTATTCTTTTAGCCCAACTTTACTATTCCCTAGTAAGAGCTGACAGGTTATTCTCCCTGTCTTTCTCTCTTAGATTAAACCTTTGGGATTAAATTTTCCACTTTTTATGGGAAATTTGGGGCCTTTTAATGCACATTAAGAAAATATCAAAGGCCAGATGCTCTTTTGCTTGATGGCACTTTCCGTGAGGAAGATTGGGCATGTGTGTAAGCAACAAATCACTGGACCTCTGATTATCCCATCCTTATTACTAGATGAGGTTACAAAAAAAAAAAAAAAAAAGGCAAAGCTCAGAGTTTATGAAATAGGTTATTAGCTACCATTTTTTATTTTGGATTAATTGCTATTCTAGAATATAGACTCAGATTGTCCTTATCAGTTTGAAACATGAAACACAAAATCTGTTTAGAGGAATTAAGTTTTATCACATAACTGGTTTTGATTCTGGAAAATCATTCATGGAGGAGGATAAAACTCACTTATAAATTCTCATTTGGACAAAATGATTTAGGAAAGAGTGCTGAATGGATACCTGATCTTATTAATGTCTAAAGTATGGCTGCTGTCAACATAGAAGACAATACTTTGATTGTAAGATGTGAGTTTTATGTATATGAATATAAATGATGTTAATAATAACTGAAATTGTTTCTACAGTGAAATTTCTCAGTATATACAAGACCAAATCAAACCAGATTTTCAGAAAAGCAACCTTTGTTGGTGACTTTGGGCGCTAGAATGCTATGTGTTTGTTTTGTTTGTTTTTTGAGGAGAGAGTATTCTCTCTTTTTCAAGAAATGAACAGATATTGCATTTAGTTCTAAATCAAAATCTTGCCAGAGTAAATACAATAGTCTCTGTTTAGTCTACCTTTGTTGTATGCTGATACTGTGTTACATTTACATTATATAAAAAACTATTTGCTTCTGCAAGGTGACTAGCTGGGGCACATTTGTGGTGCCTCAGATGCTCCCTCAGAGTCCTTATCCAGACCCTCATCCAGTCAGTCTACCTTAGCTGTCTCTACGTATGACTAGCCATGTTTGAACCCATTTGGTCCCACTTCCTGAGGATGACCAGTCATCTTGGAATGTGAGGCCCTCCCTCCTGGCTTCCAGAGTGCGACAGGCTTTTGGCTCCTCATCCACTTCCAAATTTAGATAAAATGCCACTTTATACAGAATAGGACCTGGCATTCTGAGAAGCCATCCAAGGGTACAGCCAGGGTTCATATGATGCAGATATTGAAGACTCTGGGTGGTGAACTTGGGGAAGCAGGAAATGGAATGAAACATAGCAGATAAATTCCTTCTCCTAGCTCCCATCTTTCCTCCCACGGACTGTGTCGTGCTTTCTCCAGAGAGCCTACCTAACAGCAGCTTCTTTCTAAGTCAAGTGGTACAGCTGCCCAGTGATTCTCTTGAGTCTGTTTGAGGTTCACGGGAGAGTAGCAGCCATTGGGTGACACAGCTCCTCTACTCTTCCCCGTCATTTCCTGCCTCACTTCCTTTTTTGCCACACCGCCTATGCCCTGGATTCACGCCTCCCAAATAAAGGTTGGACACTTAATTTGGACTTTCTTCCCTATAGAATAAGGGCTAAGATCATTGATCCTTGTGGCAGAGAGGGAGAGTGCTACACCAGAATGTGTGCTGGAGTCTTGAGTTGTCACAGAGAAGCAGCTTACCAGCCAGAAAACACCGTTTTATTTCCAGCCCCCTTTGCACCAACATGTGGCCACATTACCCACTCTCATCACTGGGATGTGAGCAAGACTGATGTGAGGCACTTCTGGGCTTACGGCTTTAAGAAGCATGGGGACCTTCTCATATTCTCTCTACCTTTCCCTCATCTGCCACTAAGAGTTGGCAAAAACAGAAAATGAGGGAGGCACCATGTAGCAGAAAGCTGACCAGAATACCTGTTTCAGACTGTTTCCTGTTTGGTAGGAGTAAGAAATGAGGTTCTGCAGAGATTTTAGATTGGATTTGGATAGCAGGAAGTGTTTCCCTAACTGAAGTCTTGATATTAAGAAAAATTAAGATGAGGATTGTAAATACACTGCCTTTAAGTGACAATTAGGGCATCTGAATCCTATTCTATCAGGTTCTGGAGACTCTTCTCTTAACTGCTATACTCGATTCCTCCACATAGTAATAATAACAACAATAATAATAAATATAATTAATATTTATCATTGCTATGTGCCCAGTAAGTTGTATCACTTTTCTCACATAATCTCACAATAACTGTATGAGATAAGGACTCTTGTTAACCTCATACTACAGTTGAAATATCCAAGGATTATAGTAACAAATAAAATGTGAACCTGGGATTCCCAGTCCAGGTGGTCTGACTTATTCTACCTGATATAGTATACTGCTTCCCAGAGCATTTCAACTCAGTAGTGAACTGTTAAGAAAGACTAAATACATATATTCAGTTTATTTCAAAGTGCACTGTGGACTACAAGTCCATTTTATGTTGGAGGAATGCAAACTCTAAATCAGATGTATTGCATTGACCAAAATGATAAACCACAGAGAGTCAAACTTCATAATTAAAATAGTTTTCTGAGAGAGCCTAAGGTGAGGTTTATTGGATAGTAAGCTATTATCCATTTATAAAGCATCCTATCAATTTCATAGATTTTTGTGGTTATTAAAAATTATGTAAGATACAGAATTTATTGTGGTTAATGGCTAAATCTTGAGAGAATTATAACCAGAGAACATGGCTTCATTTATAGTAATATCGATCACTTGATTTCATTTTTTTCCTTATAATGTTTATGCTAATAAAACACTAGAATTCAATTTCTTTCTTTTTCTTTCTTTCTCTCCATCTCCACCCATCATCCTCCAGATTTCAGACTATTATTTTTGTTCTAATTTTTAAAGGTATGATGAGGCCATTTGATAGTGCAGTCTGTGGCTGTACTACAAATTGCCCCAATAATAACCATGCTATCTTTGCCAGAGCACTGTAATTCTGAGAATTAAAATATTAAACAGAAACTTAAAATGCATTCGTTAGGCCAAGTTTGGTAGATCTACTGTTTGTCCCTCCAATGTTTATGATCTTTTTGAGCAGGGGACTGAATAAGGGCTCAACGCTCACTTCACAAAGATAAAATAATTCCATATTCATTTTGCACAGAATACTCAATAATTCATGAATAGCTTTCTGATTGGAACTATTTTCATCTTTTTGCTAAATCACACCATTTTACTCCAATAAATAAGTCCATTTTGTTATTAAAGCCATACTACAGTGAATGAGCATTAGATGTATTGCATTATTTAATTAATGCTTGTGTTCATTATTTGCATTGGAAGTAAACAATATTAAAAAAAGTAAACAAATTATTTTAATGAGGCCTTTTATAATGCTCTTTTTTTGCTTTCAAGGTTATGGCTGAATGGGTGGTTTTAAAAAGTTAATAGTTTATTAAGTGCCTTGGAAAAGTTTTCTGTCATTAAAAGTGAAATATGCCAATGTTTGCCTCTAAATAAAAGTTATCAGTACAGTGTATAGAGAAAAAAAATTTTTTAAAGTTACCTATGCAATGAACATGTAGGCGCCATATTGAACATACTGGCTTCGAAACCATACAGTTTTAGGGGAGAACTATGGCCTAAGATGTTCATAATGCTTCTGAATTTATGTCAGACCAGGTTTATGTTAACTAGGATTTGTGAGCATTGTGTGATAAATATAACAGAAACAGCTGACTGATGAGAGTAAGGTCCACTTGGTCCAAATTTTGATGGATGTGGAGACAGGAGAAATTTCTTAAATCAGAAACAAACTTTCCACGGTGTGTTTATTTTAGTAGGTATGACACCAACATATATTCTGGAGTCACAGGAAAATAAGTCCAGGTTTTCTACTGGTGCTCACTGCTGTGCTGATACACCCATGTTCTTGGGAAGGATATACGTAGTTTTCCTTAGGTGAATTGCCCTACTTGCTTTCTTTACACTAGGACTTCTTTAGAGATTATCATCTATTAAAAGTTCAAGACATATGAGGTTTTAAAGTGTTTTCTGAGTGAGAAGATGTCCTGTGATTCACTAAATAAATGCATTGGGCCCCACCGATGACAACTTAGCCATTTTGCCATTTTCTTTGTCAGTAAAAGCACAGGCCTTATGGCTCTCATCTATTGCACCAGAGTTTTAGAACGTGTCTCTCAGATAATTTAATAAGTCCTATCTTCTTTGTGTTAAAAGTAGAAAAATAATAGGGGCACCTGCGTGGCTCAGTTGGTTAAGCATTCAGCTCTTGATTTCAGCTCAGGTCATGATCTCATGGTCCTGGGATCAAGCCCTGTGCCCGGCTCCATGCTGAGAGTGGAACCTACTTGGGATTCTCTCTCTCCCTCTGTCTCTACCACTACCCGCCCACCCCCAAAATAAATAAATAAATAAACATTAAAAAAAATTTAAAGCAGGAAAAAATATATCTTAATTCCTTAAGCCTATCTGTGAAAACTCTGAATCTGTCTTAATATAAGGACAGTTAGTATTGGTTACAAAGGGCTCCAGAGTGCTTACAGAATGAAATTATCTCTTTTCACAATCCTGTTCAAGATCTTTCATGAGCTGGTTCTACATGGACTTTCTAATGAAACTGAGTGCTGCTGTTCCACAGTGCTGTTCCTCAACTTATTTTGAGGCAATTCTTCCACTGGTAGTGCATCCTGGAAACTCATAGAAGAAACACAAAATAGTCTCGTCTAAGGCACATTCACCCTAGGCCTCAGGGAACCTCCCGTAATCATTTTCAAGAACAATGACTAGCACGCAGTGCATGGGGCAAGGCGAAAGATCAACACATATCTGTATAATCAGTACAGGAATTAATTTCCTATATTTTATCATTGGTTACTCCCTTATTTCCACAGAAAGTGTCCTTTTCACCCCATTTTGCCTCAAAATCCTATTCATCCTTCAAAAACATGCCCAACTCTCACTTCCTTGACAGATATATTTAGAATATTTTCCAGTTGGAAGCAATCTCTCTTTTCTGAGTTACTATAAAATTAACTCATGCCTCTATTCATGCTATTTTTGAGCAACTATCCATGTCCATTTTTTTACTACAATTACTCGATTTATGGGCATACTTTCTATTTGTTTCTAGATCCTCAAGGGAAAGATCTGATTCTGATTCATTTTTGTATGTTTCATAACACCTAGCATAGTGGCTTAAACATCAAGGATTCTCAGTGATTTTGTAGAATGAACAGTGGAGAGATATATAGGCTGAGCATTACTTGGAAGAAGCATTTCCCTGAGCAAGGATTATCTATAGCTAGACCTATGGTTCTCCACCATGGTTTTTAAATATTTTTACCATTTTAGTTATGTTTTATTGTAATAAACCTACATACAATTTCTGTCTCCTCTATCAGACTATAAGCACCTTAAGTGCAGCAATCATGTATTACTCATCTGATATCTCTAGGGTTTAAAAACACGTTGTGTGATACCTGTTAGGAGTTGTTAATTCTTTGTAGAATAAATAAATGAATTTGTGCTCTATATTAGAAAGCTTTTTTTTCCTCATGAGGCAGTCTATCATATATATATGTATATTTAGCCAGGAATATGTATTTGTCACATTCCATGGCTAGAGTCAGGTTCCAGTCCATATCAAGCAGAAACTCTTAAATCACAAAGCACAGCAGGTACCTAGGTGGCAAATTGTACTTGAAGTGCTGGAACTGACTGAAATACTTCAGTGACTCTAAAATAGATAAGTGTACCGAAACATGCAAGGGGTGTGAGTCCAGTCCTCAGAGGATAAATCAAACTGACAGTTCTTGTTTCTTTGGGACTTCTTTAAACAGATAAAGCAAATAATAAAGATGTCTTTTGAGGCAATTTTTTTTTCTCTTGGACTAAATGGGATGAAGCTATGATCCTAGAAGAATGAACTTCTTCTCTTGCCTTTTTCCGTGATAGACCTTGTCCTTTTAAGACACATAACACTTGGATCATACTTCTGTTCAGTATGTGTTTATTAAAAGATCTGTTATTCTAGGGTGAAGGTATCTGGAAAACACTGACACACCTTCTTAGAGATGTGCCCCTGTAGCAAATCCCCAGCCCTTGGTATGGTTCTTAATCCTTTTTTTCCAACAAAAATAAAAACAACAAAACAAAACAAACAAACAAACAAGAAAACCAAAATCTCATTTCTCTTTTTAGCACACAGACCTTGACGATTCTCAGTTTCATGTCATCGTTCATATTTTTTAATTCCCTGGAATTCCCTGCCCACAAATTTCCACATATTGAAATTATAACCATCCTTCAAGGCCCAATTCAAATCTTTCACAGATGTGAGCTCTCCCTCCTTTAAATCTCAGAAAAACTCTTTTATGTTTCTTATTTCATCTCACCCTATTTTTTGGCAGAGATGCTATAAAGCAAAGACTATATCTTGATTATATCTCTATGCCTTATATGTAGCCCTAATGAGCAAGCTGTTCATTGTAGGATTTCAATACATATTCTTATGAAGTCTTTTCCTACCAGGCTTATATAAATAGCACAAACTTGATTAACCAAATGCATATTTAAGTGAAAGTGAGGTAGATTGTAAATGAGAAACTAAGCTATTTAGATCAACTTTCCACTGAAAACAATGAAAAATGCTGGATAAAATATTTCTGTTTAAAATCACCTTTAAAAAATTGAAAGGTTGATAAGATAGTGGTAAACTGCTAGGGTAATTATTTTTGGAAAATGGGAATCTGAACACAGAGAGGCAAGCTGAACATCAGATCAACATAACTGCTCTTTGCCTGAGGGCATTTGCTTATACTGTACATTTGACCTTTGGTCAATTGACTCCACAGAATAATGGAAAAGGTGCTGCCTGTGGTCTTATGAAAGAATAAAGGAGAAACAATATTAAATTTGTTCCCTTTCTCCAATTTAAGGGATTATAAAGAAAACTGTCTTTGTAGATGAGCAATGTGACAGAATTAAAAAAAAAAAGGAAGAATGAAAAATAATTCTGTCCCTGAGAAGTAGCATAGTTGTAACTCTCCTATTATGTGTACAAATTTTGAGTTTTAAACTGTTAACTTAGATTGAGCTAATCAATCACTGGGAGGTCCCAGACCCTTTGAGAAAAATGCAAAATATTCTGGAGCAGGACACATTTATCCCAGGACTAAATGATTAGCACACAGTCAAAAATAACCAGACACACAAGGAAACAGCAATGGAATGAGAAGCAGCAGAAACAGACTGATGCAGACTTCAGATGTTAAATCACAAGACATATAAAACAACCATGCCTTTTAATTTTAACAAAATAAAAGGGAGCCTGAAAAATATCTGCAGATGACAACTGTAACAAATGACATAGTAAACAAAAAAGCTTTCTCTAGAAATAAAAATTATAATAATTGAAATAAAGATGTTTATCAAAAAAAGGTGATTGGATTAAAGAATCAGAAAATAAATCAAACGAAGTGGTTTGAAATGCAGTTCAGAAAGACAAAAAGATTAAAAATAGAATGTAAAATGTAGAAAATAGAGTAGGAAGCCTCTAAATGTAGGTTTAACTAGAGGCATAGAAAAATATAAGAGAAAATATTTTTAGAAAGCTTCACTTGAAAATAATAGCTGATAATTTTCTAAAATATATTAATGATACTTAAAAACAACTTCAAGAGGCTCAACAATCCATACAGGAAGAATAAAACTGTGGAAAAACAAAGGTAATAATAAAAATATCATGAATAGCCAGATAGCTGCAGTTAGACTAAGGTAACTTCTTGATCACAATAATAGATGACAGAAAAGGTTGGAATAACAACTTTATGTGCTAAAAGAAAATAACTACCAAATCAAAACTCTATATCCAGAGAGAATATATATATTACCAGAATGAGGGAGAAATAGGAACATTTGAAACAAGCAAACACTGCGACAGGTTGTTATTACAAGACCCTTTCTACAGGGATTTCTCAGAATATAGGGTTATCCTAGAAGGAAGGTGGAAGATGAAGGAAGAAGTAAATGGCAAGGAACATGGCAAATATTGGGCAAATATAAACCAACATTGACTCTATAAAAATAATAATATCTGGTGGTGTTAAAAAAACAAAACAAAACAAAATAAAGAATTAAAATACCAGACAACAATAGCATATGTGTTGAGAAGAGGATAGGTGTGTTAAAATATTCTAAGCTAGGGGCACCTGGTTGGCTCAGTCCATGAATCATCCAACTCTTGATTTTGGCTCAGGTCATGATCTCACCATTCATGAGTTTGAGCCCCACCTTGAGCTCAAGTCAGGATCTCAACAGTTCATGGTTCAAGCCTCCTATGGGGCTCTGCTCTGACTGCATGGAGCCTACCTGCAATTCTTTGTCTCCCTCTCTCTGTCCCTCCCATGTTCATGATCTGTCTTTCTCTCCCTCTGTCTCTCTCTCTCAAAAATAAATAAACGTTAAAAAATAAATAAAAATATACTAAGGTAATATTTTGGAAGACGATAAAGGATTTAATTAGCTTTAGTCTTTGCTAGGTATCAATGATGCAATCCTAGGCAAGCCACTAGCAAAACAGAAACAAAGTGCAAAGTACATCACTCTGATCAGTGCAAAAAAACAAAAAATAAAAATAAAAAAAAGAAAGAAAAAGCATGACATATTTAGAGAAAAAGGCAAGAAACAAAAAAGGCATATACTGTGATTCCATTTATGTAAATTCAAAACCAGACAAAGTAAACCACATTTCTTAAGGGCTATATATACAGCTGGTACAGGTGGGGAAATAATGAAAAATTATTTAATAATAGCTAAAATGCAGTTTAACTCTGTAGGAAGGGAAGAGGTTGGGTGACATAGAGATAAATGGCAGGGGGTGGGGCTTCTGGAGGGCGGAAAGAGTCCATGTCTTCATTTGAGTGAAGGTTATGTAGGAGTTTGATTAACTTTTAAAATATGTATATATATATATATATATATATATATATATATATATATATATATATATGTATGTATGTTATACATTCCACTAAAAGTGGTTTCTGTAGTATTTTCCAATGACAATAGTTAACAAATTTAAGGTAAGTTACAAAGCAGAATATATATATAAAAAAATCTATGAGAATATGAGCATCATCCTCTTCTTCATAATCCAGGAAATCCGGATGTAGGGACACCAGTGGTTTTCAAATGCTCTGGCTCACAGGAGGGCTGGCCAGTCTTGACCAAACTTTCTCTGGTCAGAGATGAAGTGAACAAAACACAGACAGTGTATATAGACATAGAAGAAGGGTAGTTTCCCATTTTGGTAAAGACTGTATTTCATTCTGAGGGTTTTTTTTCCTCCCTCGATTTGGGATTAGGATATTTTTTGATGCCCTTTCTACTAGAAAGTGACAGTGGTAGTTAAGCGCTAGATTACTCTTTAATGTCCTTATTAAAAACAAACAAACAAAACAGAATAAGTCAGTCCTCTTTTTCCTTGAACAGGTCACTGAGGACCCAGAACCTATGAATCTCTAATTTACACACACCAGAGAAATGATTCTGTGTCTATTTCCAGGAAAAGGCTGCTTTTGATACAAATCTGAGCTGGTTATAGACTGAAAGAACCTCAGCAAGAAAGAGAGTCAAACATGGACTGTGGGATCAGGCATGCTTTATGACACGCTGTATTAAATGTGAAAGTCACAGGGAAAGAGCCACTGGAGGAAGGTGAGGGCCCCAGGAAAATACATATGGTCATGCAAGAGGTAACACCTAGAGCCCCAAATGGAGGAATGGCTTCTCTTTCAGAATTATCGGTGATCAGACACACCATTTACACCACCTAGGGATACATAGTTCCTTTTTTGGAGACTGTACATGCTGATGGTCCTTGAGTTAATGTCATTATTTTCTCTTCTATACATGTCCGTATCAGTTCAAGCACAAAATCCATACGATGTAAAAATATGGTAAAATTATATTATGTCCTGTATTATGTACTATAGAATATATATATTTTAATAGAGTATACTATATTAGACAATAACAATTAATTGATAGCTACTATTAATCTTTTCTTTGGTTAAGTAATTCCATTCCCTTTTAATTCTGTTGGCAGATATCACTATCCCCATTTTACAGATGAGGACTCTGAAGTGCAAAGAAGTCGACTGACTTTGTCAGCTCCTAAGCAGCACTGGAATGAAGTCCGCTGTGGTTGAACTTCAAAGCCCTGCTCCTAGCTACTTTGCTGCTTTGTCTTACCACTGCATTAACATTCAAAGATCATTCCTATAAAGATTAAAATGCCATTTACTCTCTTAAACCACATTCTGCACTCACTCAGTCTGTTTCTACTGACCCCTTGGAGGAAAGGACAGACTTTTTCCCAGAAGCACAATGAACAATACCAGGACATGTGTAAGGGGGTGCAAGGAAAATTCAGAAATTTGAGCGTAAATCTCTTTCAAAATGAAACCACAGCATCTTTAATCAAGGCCTGGCAATCATCATATCGTTTCTCTGAGACTGGAATTGGTAAATGTGGGCTATCCCACTAGGCCTTTAATACTTGGTTAGAAATGTAT
Source organism: Panthera pardus (assembly GCF_024362965.1). Taxonomy (NCBI): domain Eukaryota; kingdom Metazoa; phylum Chordata; class Mammalia; order Carnivora; family Felidae; genus Panthera; species Panthera pardus. Next base: position 87,055,749 of record NW_026526655.1, read on the forward strand.
CCAAGAAGTTGACTAGCACGACAATTCATGCAGTACAAACATGAATCTGTAATTCTCTTCCCCGTTACCACAAAACACAGTTAGTTCCTGCCCTGAATTCACTTTGAAGACGAGTGCCTGGGAGAAACCATAAGAGCATTGAAAATGGGGCCAGAAGTAATAAATAGGGGCTGCCAAAAAATGTTAACGAACGTCTTCTAAAAGTAAAATCTATTGTCAGATTACAACTCTGAAGGTTGAACTGGAGGCATGCAATCGATTAGCGATTAGCGAGCTGACTTGAAAAGTTTTCTTTCACCTGTATAAAACTAAGTAGCTGATAATTATATTTCCTGGTACTAGTACAAGGAGATTAAAATATAAGATAAAAATAAACTAGGGGCGCCTGGGTGGCGCAGTCGGTTAAGCGTCTGACTTCAGCCAGGTCACGATCTCGCGGTCCGTGAGTTCGAGCCCCGCGTCAGGCTCCGGGCTGATGGCTCGGAGCCTGGAGCCTGTTTCCGATTCTGTGTCTCCCTCTCTCTCTGCCCCTCCCCCATTCATGCTCTGTCTCTCTCTGTCCCAAAAATAAATAAAAAATGTTGAAAAAAAAATTTAAAAAAAAATAAAATAAAATAAAATAAACCAAAGCTTTAATGTGGAATCTAATCTAATCTCTCCCATCATCCCAGAACATTCACATAAACTCCGGCTCAGGTGGAATTCTTCTCACCCAGCAGGACGAAGATAATCTCGGCAGCTCAACCTGCCAGACAAGCGACTTTCCTCCCTTCCTGACTCACCCCTTAGAACTCATTCAAAGGGAAGACAAAGTCCCTGTGAGTGGATAGGAGGTGTTTTGTGCCTGACCTTTAGGGGTACTTTATTTTTCTTAAAAAGATTATCTCAACCTTACTGTAGGTCCCAAATAAAAACAAAACAAAAGCCTAGAACAAATTTCTGAGACAGTTTAAATTAAAAACACAAACGACCGAGATACATTTTTAATTTATTTATAATTAGTTTACAGATTGGACCGCACCAAGACTCCAAAACCAGCAGGCCACTTGGGGATAAAGACTATTGCCATTATCAGGGACAAGCCAAATGCTACCTTTTGCTCTTCTATTTAAAAACAAACAAACATCTCCTAGCAAATGATTTTCTATTTCCTATTTAAAGAGGATTACATAGCAAACAAGACTAGTGGCTGGAAAGCAAAGAACTTTCCAGCGTTTTATTACCTGCCAAATACAAATTAGTTCATTGCAGTTGACTCCTGCCAGGCGACCCCTCTCTCTGCCACCCATCAGGCCGATGGGGTATGGCAGGTTTGTTCCTGCCCGGCGTCCTTCCTAATCGGGAGGCTGTGAGACATGCTGCTTGCCCACCGTCTCCCGTATCACATGGCAGCTCTGGTGTGTGGACAGCAAGGTTGTGAGCTTGAATTGCCCCAGTGACTCACTCAGAATTGCTCCTACTCACTGTCACTATCGAATTGCCGTGGGCATATGGGAGGCCCTCCTCCAGGTACAATAAAGAAACCCTACAAATTTCACTTTGTAATAACTACGGGTTACAGAAATTGTATTAGCTCCATTAGATGGAGTCAGAAATATTCAGAAAGGTTAGCTGGATATAGTGAATGTCGCAGTTAGACTAAGATAAAAAATCACTTTGTTAACTTAGAGTGTTTCCTCATTGGTAACACCCTATATTAAGGTGCCATTTATAAACAGTTTACTATTATTTATTAATGTATGAAGCACTTTACAGCATGCTAGATAACAACTTAAATTCATGTATTAAAGATGCACATACATGGTTTAATAGGATTTACGTCTTATAATATTCTTTAAAACAGCTTCCCATAGTCTCATCCGTTAAGCATTTATTACTAATGCATTTTATAACATACTTTATAATACATTATTTGAGCAAGTAGCTGCATTTAGTGATCATTTCATAAATAAGAATACAGCATTTATAAATGGCACCTTAATTTAAAGTGTTACCTTCACATTACTAGATAGCTGTTCACCATCCATCTCATTTTGTGATTATTCTCCAAATGCACCACTTAATAAAACAGACACTAAGTTCTATTTTCCCTTCATCTGATTAAAAGTTTATTGAGTCATTTCCTCCATCTGCTTTCAGTTGTTGGGAGCTTGGAGGCTCTAGTGTGATTTCTGATGAAACCAAACTTTTAATTCAATAACATTTCTGTGATGATGATAATAGCAGAAACAGAGAGCTACCTACCATGTTAGCCAGAGCCTGCTGCTTCGATTCTTTGTAAAATTCAATTTTTCGACTAGAAAGAACGATCCAGGAAGTAGACCAGTTTTTCCTTAGGAAAATAAAAAAGGATAAAAAAGCATTATCATTTGAAGAAATCCTTCACAGATATTATATAAGCAACATTTGGAATGCGTAGAGACTGCATTTTTAATTAGTCTTCATAAAAGTCTTTTCTTTATTAAAATCTATAGGTGGTACGGAATTTGGGTAATAATAAGGACCTTCTGTAATTTTTAAAAATCATGGCATTTATAGTAAACATTTTTCAATTTGAATTTCCTCCCAAATTCTTTTTCAAGTACTAAAACTCCAATATTTGTGTATCCATGTCCCCCTTCACAGTCTTTGTTTCCACAGCAAGCTAAAAATAGCAGGGTAAAAACAGAAATCAGAACCCCTGCCTTTATTGTTACTTCTCCTCATTGCTTCAGTATATTTCAGAATCTGAAAAACTAACCAGCTAATGTGTCACTACCTACTTCAAAATATTCTTTTAATGTTGAATCTCACTGGAAATCAAAGAAATGCAAATAAAAAGAGTGAAATGCCTTTTCCTTCCTTGACAATCAATTTGGCAAGAATTAGAAGAAATAATACCAAGGGTTACTGAGAGTGTGGAGAAATGGATTCTCCCATACAATTCTGATAGGAGGGCACACAAGCATATTTTTCTGGAGTGAATTTGGCAATATGTTTTATTTAAGTTTATTTATTTTGAGAAAGAGAGAGAGAGAGAGTGGGGCAAGGGACAGAGAGAGAGGGAGCCCAAGCAGGCTCCACACTGTCAGCACCAAGCCCAAGGCAGAGCTCAAACCCAAGAACTGTGAGATCATGACCTGAGCTGAAATCTAGTGGGAGGCTTAACTGACTGAGCCACCCAGGCACCCCGGCAATATGTTTGTTTTTTTTTAAATCTTTTGAAATGTGTTTGTCTTTTGACTAAACAAGTCCATTCCTATGAATTTAAGTTTATACTAAAGAAGTCATCTCATAAGTGGGTAAGGCTGTGTGCACAAGAATAAAGTGTGCCCCATTATTTCTTAATTCTGCACCTAAAATATATTTAAAAAGATTAGTTGCATAAATTGCATATAATAGATTCCTATAATGGAAAATGAATCCTATGCTGTAAAAGAATACTGATATGGGAAGGTTTTAACAAAGATCATGATACAATATATAGTTTATAACACCATACTGTGTATTTGCCTAAGACTGTATTCCCTCCTCTGAGCCTCTTCTGATGATTAATTCTCATTCATCAGAAGTTAAAATATTACATCCTAAAATGCATTCCATTACTTCCTCACACAGCACTTATGATAAAAAATAATTTTTGTATATTTCACCTCCATTCCCACCATTCTAAAAAAAGCCTCAAAATGATAGAAAGTATTTCATGCTTATGGAAGTATCCCCAAGTGGCCAGCACAGTGACTTGAACAGAGGAGTCACCACCTACATATTTGCTGAACTTATGCACAGGGAGGAAAAGCTGGAAATAACAATAGCTAAATCAGGTGGTAAAATCACTGCTTTTGATTTTCCTTTGTATTTCTTGGTGTTCATCAAACATCCTGCACTGAACATGTATTACTTCAGTAATTATATGTGTGCATTTGTGTCATGAAGAGTCATGAAGAATGCCCTTTTTTAGATAGTAAAATATGAAGGAAGTTAATATACTTAAGTTTCTATCTGTTCTATCACTTGCTGCAGTTTGCTTTGTTTTAACACTCATTTCAAAAGAACTGAATTCGTTTTATGAAAGTGGTAGAAAATAAGTTTATAGAGAGACTTTATTCAAGTCAATAGAAACCTACACAAAAATATGTTTAAAATGACCATTCACGATCTTTGTGTAATTTATTTCCACTTGCTTCTTAGAATTTAGGGGTTTGATTGAAAGGACAGCTTTGAATTCAGTAAAGTTAATATTTACACCAAGGTTAGATTGCTCTTACATGCCTGAACTTTCTTAACCATACACCATTGTGTTAAAAAAAAAAAAAAAAAAGAAAGAAATGATAAACAGAAACAAAACAAACAATATGTATTTTCTAACATGAAAATATGAACATTTATGTTCTTGGATCCACTTGTCTTCAAATGGGTCTACCATTTCAACCAAACAATGAAAAAGGGGACACACGCACACACACAAACACACAGAAAGCCACAAAGACTTTTCCCCTTTTTTCCCCTAAAACCCAATTCTCCTTTTGGGTTCCAGTAGCAGCAAAATGGAGTGGGGCAGCCATAGCCTTGTCTCTATGCAGGTCATAATATTAGATGACCCCATAAAGAGAAAAGAAAAACATTGGAAGGACTGCTGGCCTACACCAGGCATCTTTTATCTCTACCCCTTATTTTGACAGTATGTGATCAGGGAATATGGAACACCCTCAGACTGATGGAACCCATATTTAACCTGCCTGTTATATTTCCCACTATATTTTTCATCTCATGGCAGGGAGATACTATACCTTATTTGTTTCCAGTCTATAGCAAGCCCTGGATAAATGGTTCTGATTTGAATCTGTTTCAGATGTTGATCGTTTACAGAATGTGTTGGCATTACTCTTCCCTTCCTTAAACTCAGAACTGGAACTGGTTAGAAATGAAGTTGCATGAAATTCAATTATCTCACGGTTCTCTGTTAGAACTTTGAACTGTTATGAAATGTTCCCTGGTCGGTGAATCTGATGAACAAGTCTGGAAGGGTAAGAACTGCAGGTCTTGGAACCTTGGTGCTATGAGTTGCCCTGACACTTTCGTTTTGAATTTATAAATTACAATGTGTCTATGGTATTAGAAGAAAAGTGAAGATTGTTTCAATTTGCTTAATTTTATTTCAAAAGGAAGAAGAAATGCTGTTGTCAACCTTTTAGATGCCCCCATATCATTTCAGTTTTTTTCCAGTATCTCTTTAAAATAAAAATTAGCATAAATTATTTTGAGTACCTACTAAAGTTTGATTGCCTAGTAGAGGTTGAGTTTCACAAAAAAGATAATGAAGATACTAATATGTCCATTTATTAATACAGAGAATGAGGATCAGAGAGTTTAGGTAACTCACTTAAGGCCACTTAGATTTAGAGTCAAACCCAGTTTCTCTGATTTGAAGCCTGTAATCTATTCACTAATTTATGCTGTCTTTTTTTTTAAGGATTAAGCATTACTAACTTGGTTAAGAAGATTGTCAATGTCAGATTTCACCACGGTTTTGTTTGAAATGCTCACATTGTGACACCTAGTGTGCATAGCCTGTGACAAAATAGGAGCCATGTAGTCTCCCTCATGAACTACTTTACCTGACCCTAATTGGAAGGACAGAGCACAGACCTGCCACTTCCAAACTCTCTCCTTCCCTTAGAAGTTGCATTGGTTTAAAGGATGGACTATTCAACTCCTCAAAAGAAGCTGGAAGCAGGGCACCTAACAGTGGCATCTGTGTCTTTTCTGCTGGGGAATTATTCTGGTCTGTGATGAGCAGACTCATCTGTACTCTGTGAAGACCAAAAAACAGGAAGTGAGTCAAAGCCTCCAGTCTAGGAGTGGCTGACAATTCACATAAGGGGCACACCTTTTAACCTCTGACTTAAGTTGGAACCTGACTCTATGAATGAGGTACTCTGGGGACTTGACCATTTTCCTTACAATATCTGGTCCATACCCCATCTGGTAGCTTTGGTCTCTGCTGCCCGTAATTCTCAGGATATCAGTTGAAGAGCTTTCTCACCTCATGACTGTAACACAGGAGCCACTTGGACGGCATTGTCAGCTCTGGAGAGAGTCGTGAAAAGAGTCAAGTGGCAAACTTTTGCCCTGGCTTGAACTTTTAATGCTTTCTCTATGCAATCAAATGCTTATAGGTTCTATTGTTCAGTGTATTGACAGACAACTCAGGAAGCAAGTTACTCCTGCAAACTTTGAGGGCTTAGCCAGAACAGGTGAGTCTTGCAGTGTCTGATGAGACTTTTAAAATAGACCCTTTAAGGATGAAACAGTTTTCAAAATGGAGAGAAAGTCCTTCTACTCCCCCATCTCCTCCAGAGAGACAAGACATCATCCCTAACCTTTTACAGCTTTTCCACTTCTGCGCACATTATCCGACATTTGGTAGGTGTTTATTAAAGGTTTTTGAGCAAAAGAATATATATGGACTCTCAAATTTCAGGAAGGTCACACATCTAGATTTTTCCTGCTCAATGTGTGCTGTTATTCACTAACAAGGTCTACAAAAGCACCACCCTCCTGTATTTCTCTTCTCTGTTCCTTAGTTTCCTAGTGTTTTGATGTCTTTCCTAGCATTAAAGAAACAACAATAACAACTATTTAAAGATTCTGGTTTACTATATATTTTTTTCTAATTTATAATTCTACTGGAAATACTTGAACTTTCCCTAGAGGTCTTTCTGACTTGCAGAGGTGTGTCGATAAGATGAGCTATTATTATGCATGCATTGTCCCCACTCTGTGCTAGGTATCACACCTGGTATTTTGTTGTATGTGTTGAGTAATTAAATCACAAGGTCAGTCACTAGTATCCATTGAACATCCACCACACAACTGTCACAATTCCAAGAACTGAATATATAAAGGCCACAGGGGTGCCTGTGTTGGCTCTGTTGATTGACCGTCTGACTCTTGATTGCAGCTCAGATCATGATCTCACAGCTCGTGGGTTTAAGCCCCACATCGGGCTCTGCACTGACAGCCGTGAGCTGTTATGAAATGTTCTCTCTCCCTCTCTCTCTGCCCTCCCCTGCTTGCGTGCGCTCTCTCTCTCTTTCAAAATAAATAAATAAACTTTGAATACATAAAAGCAAATAAGAGACACCTCAAGGGGAGGTCTCAGGGGGAGACAGGCAATAAACATGGAAACAAAGCCTCCACGTGGCACTGGGAGGTGGGTGATACCCCCATATTACAGATGAGGACACTGAAGATTAGTGAGTCTGCATCCAACCCAAAGGTATAGAAGTTATAAATATGGGATTCGAGCCAAGTGTCTCAGACCTTGAAGGCCCCATTCACTGTGCTGTCTCAGTGGTCTCTAGAGCAGGTGTCATGAAGCTCTCCATTAGTCATTCTGAGCATGTCTGTGGAGAGCCTCATAATAGGCTCTGAGAAAGGAAGGAAAAGAACTTTTGTCAAACAAGTACTTAAATGTATTTCTCTCTGGAGTGAGGCCACTTCTTAGCCTGACCTGGGATGTTGCGGGTCCTTTATTCCCTACCTTCCCATGATGGCTAGCAGGTAAATTTATCCATTGTTGGGAGCCAATTAGTGCCTCATGATTCACCATCTTAACTGGAAGGGCATTCTTTTCTATGTCTCCACACAGAGGTACAAAACAAAAAACAGAAAAACAAAAACCCAACCTATTAGATATGGACTTCAGGTTAAGGAAGACACATAGCTCAGGAAATACTCAACCTCAGTAAGTCAAAGGTCCTAGGAATAGGTGGACAGTCTCCCCACAAATGTACGGAGAACAATCAGGGGAGGGACTGATATGGATACTAGTGATTCAGTGCAGGAGACAGATTGTGACTCAAGAAATGCAAGTATTTATGTTTATTTTCTTTTGACAAAAGCACAAATCATGCCAAAGGTGGGGAGAGGTGCTTACCACAATTACAAGGAGGAAGAACTAAATTTGAATGACAATTATTTACATGTATGTAATTGGTGTGACATTTTATACAAATGAGACACTTTACAAAATTTTCCTAGAACAAATCCTCAGTTGTGAAGGACGCGAGGCAGAGGCAGGGCAGAGCTGGCGGTGAAATCCCCCAAAACCCAAAAACAGCACAGGCATCAGCGTGGCGGAAAACTCTTTGCATTCTACAAAATGGACACCGGGTGGCAGCACATAATAACAGCAACTTTGTAACTGCTTATCTGAAGAAGGCTGGATAGTGCTTAAAATATTTATTACCATTGCAAGACTTTGTTAGCCTGAGCTCAGGTTTAACACATTCATTTGTTTTATATCTTACACTCACTTCTCTTATGCCTCCTTTAGGTAATGACAGATGGCCAACCAAAAGTCAGAGGAAAATATACATGAGATAGCTTCATAAATTTCAGACTCTCTGTGGGCCACATGCCTTTTTATCTGACTTGGTCCCACTGGATTTGACATGATTCCCCACAGTGGCAGGAATGAAAGTGATTTATGCCAGTATCCCTGACCGTCCGTAAAATCCCTTGGTCGCTGTTAAATGTTCTTATTCATTCTCAAACTGGTAGGTTAGGAAATTATTTCTTCTTTCTCATAGTCTAAGTTCTTGTACATCGCCACTGGTAAAAGTAGGCCAAAGAAACACAGATGTATAAACACGCACATCTTTGTCAGTATTACAAGAAATGTGAAATCTTGATATATTCGAAGAGTTATCAGATGTTAGAAATTACAGCATAGAGTGGAAATTTTAAAACTAAAGCAAACTTTTACAAATTAACTTCTGTATTCTGTACTATCCAAATCTTCCCTCCAGTCCTCACTACTGAACTTAAAAAGACAATTCAGCCTGGAAGAATTTATGGGGATCCTGAGCAGAAAGTGGTAAAGAACAAATAAGTTCACATTAGCAGGGTACTTTAGCATCATGTTCTAAAGACTCTTGTGAGAAACAATTGTTCAAGAAAAAAAAAAAGTTAGGGGTCTTGCCCAGAATGATGATGCTAAAAGGCCACACACTGAAGAGTAAAATCAACTCAGTTCGGTGCACCTGATGCTAAAAAAAAAAAGAAAGAAACTGAAATGTATATAACTTTAAATGAAAAAAAGCTGAAAGAATGCATAATTGTATGCAAACTGGTTGAAACAACAATAAAACAGAGCACAAGCTAATGTTTATATGAATTTAAACTAGAACACAAAAATGATTTGCAAACTGATTAAAGTAACAACAAATGAAACGAATATAAAATGATATGTACACTGATTGAAACTGACTAAAAAAATGTATTCACAGGAATTGGTTAGGGAAAGGGCCTTATTCTGCCCCTCTGCATTTTCTTGACACCATCTTATAAGAAAAAAATTTTATCAGGACAGTTTATGGGCAAAAACACTATGAAACCATTCTGGTGGGACATCATCTTTATTTTCTGGAATTCCTTTCATTGGTGTCTCCTCCTTTTCCATGCATGAGGCTTGAGGGAAAGTTCTCACCTCCTCTCCCCCACCAAGCCCCAGTGAAAGCTAAAGTGATAACTTAGACGAGGCCTTGGGTCCTTTTCTGTCCTTCCTTTGGGCTTTGTGCGCACATAACTGGTAAGGTAAGAAAGGGTCTTGATTATTCACCTTGGAAAGAGCCATTGCTGCCCTCAGCACTACTCCCATGAGCTGGTGTCACCGGGAGTGAGGTCCAAGGAAAAGGAGGACACAAGGATTAATCAGTCAAAGCCAAAAACTCCTCCTGTCACCCTTTGACAATACAACTCCCTAAGCCAGATTATCCACTGAGGTGGGGACAAGACCAGTGTCTTAAAGCAGCCTTGAGCCTTGCATTTGACTCTGTCTCCTATTCATGTTTCTCCTGGACTCTTCAAGGGGATGTGGCTGCAGGGTTACTGCAGAGAAACAGTGTAAAAGAGGGTTCAAGGCCCTCTTTACTGTCTGAGAATAAAACACAATATAAGAAAAAAAAAAAAAAAAGCCTGTTCTTTAAAATTGAAATAGCTATTTTAAGCAGTAGTAGAATTATGGATGATTATTTTCTCCAGTTTTACTCCTTTTAAATAAACATATACATACTCCATTACAGGCAGCAAAAAAAGCATACCGCATGGTCTAATGTTGGCCAGAATGCTGTCCTAATAATGAATTGCATGATACAATTAACAAATGTCCCATTGTGTAGCTAATTAGTACATTCATCCTTTATGGTTTAATAATATAGTCATAAGTAAATGCTTTGTCTCCCAATTTGAGCGCCTTCTACATATCTTTGTAGCTTGCATATCACCTAGCACAAAGCTCAGTATGTAACAGCACCTATATGAGAAATAGGAAAAATTCTAAAATGGAAATGATTATTTCTAAGTATCCCACACACAGAGAATGTCTAGCATCTTTCTCTACCTTTCTATCAACCTTATTTTTTTCCTTCAAGGCTTTTGTTGTTGTTGCATGGGAAATTCTTATTTCCTTTTTCTAATTTCTCTCACCTTACTCTGTGTTCATTTCACCTCCAAATGTGGCAACATTCAACTTTTTATTTGGCAGCTGACTTTATTTTCCTTTTTATCTTTCTCAAATGAATTTTATCTGAGTAGTAAATGTACTTCAAATCCTCCATTCTTCAAAAATTATGCTCCCGACATATTGTAGGGAGATTTTTATATACTGCAAAAAGAGTACACTCATACCTTCATCTGTTAAACCCAAAATCAAGACTCATTATCTTATTTTTTGCATTTTTTTTAAGATTCAAGATCCAGGGGTGCCTGGGTGGCTCAGTCGGTTAAGTGTCCAACTCTTGATTTTGGCTCAGGTCATGAGCTTTCAATTCATGAGATCAAGCCCCGCATCTCTCTCTCCCTGCCCCTGCCCTGCTCTCAAAATAAATAAATAAACTTAAAAGAAAAAAAATTTTCAAGTTCCAGAAGGACAAGAGCACTTCATTTAATATTATGTGCAATGATATTGAAGGTAGTGCTTTATTAGAAAACTGTAATTACATTAAAATAATAGTGTTTATCATAGTGATAGCAGAGGGGAATATCCTGGTATTGTACCATAGGGCCTTCCTTTCTAAACAACAGCAGTGACACAAGTTGAGGAGATGGGGAACTATCACAGTTATGTAAAAGTGAATTAAGTAACCTTTATTACCTTAGTTTCTTTCCTCCATCTGCAATTTTAGCTTTTTGAAGATAACCTTCTTTTTCAACCATCTGCAAAAAGAAAGCATATATTAAAACTGTGTCAAACTCCTATGCATTATTATTTTGAGTGAACCTATGCTCTCCAACGGTCATTGCAGTGATGGAAGTTTCCAGTCATAGAACTTCATTAATAATGCATATATAGCTTATGGGAAGTGCCTGCAAGATCATAGTCATTACAAGCCGTTAAATATCCAAAAGAAAGATTACAAAGAATAATGTGAATGATTTAATAGATGGCACTACACCTTTACTCACTTTTCTTTCAGGGCATTGAAGTCCCTTGCTACAAAGTTGATTAAAAATGGTAAAACAAAAACAAATTTAATGCTTTTCTTAATTTAATGATCATCCTTAGAAAAGGTCCTTTCCACACCTAATCCTCACTACCTCATGTATCTGCTGAGGCCAGGAAGTGAAAAGAATTCAGTGGAACCAAGTAACTGAGCCAGTTGAACTATGAAAGGGCATTTAAAACAGTGATATTTCATGCATTTCCTTCGGTCACTAAGAAACACTGTAGTAGCACTATTTCATTATCTTCTTCCATAATGTGGGTTTGCTTCCTTTCCCGTTTGTACTTATTGGCTTTCATTGTTAATACAGCTGCAAGTTTCTTAAAGAAGTTTCAACAATTTGTTATAACTTCATAGAGGTTTTTGTGGAGTTCTAGGGTAAATAAATGTACAATGCTAATTGTGATGTGTTAACTCCCAGCAAAGTCTATAGTAGCCATTTTAATTTCTGAGCACCTCATTGCCTTGTTCCTCTGTCAGTCCCACACACCCTCATCTCAAGTCCTTATCCTGTGTTCCATCTTTTCACACTAGATGAATTGACAACAACCTTCTCCCCCACACTATATGCTAGAAGCTTCTAGAAGGCACCTGCCTAACATCAAAGGACCACACTCCCTCAGTTCCACCCTTTCCCCCTGACTGTAGTACTCCACCCCACCATGTCTCCATCTCATAAACTCCTAAATGCATTAAATCTACTTTAAAATTCAATTTATCTGTGTATTGTTATAAGATCCTTCCAAGATTCCTCTGTAATCTCTCTTAGGTGTCCCTGCCCTGAATCCCCATTTTCATTCTGCCATTATCACTATAACAGCACTTATTGGGTCATAGTGTAGTTGTCCATTTACAGAGGTCCCCCCTGAGCTGCAGGGAATATACACCAAGACCCCCAGTAGATGCCTGAAATCATGGATCACACCGAACTGTATATATACTATGTTCTTTCCTATACATCCATATCTGAGATAAGGTTGAACTTATAAATTAGGCATAATAAAATTAACAACAGCTAATAATAAAATAAAATAATTATTATACTAATATACCATAATAAAAGTTATACGAACGTAGTCTATCTCTCAAAACATCCTATTGAGCTGTACTCATCCTTCTTGTGATGAGGTGAGATGACAAAATGCCTACATGATGAGATGAAATGAGATGAATGATGTGGGCACTGTGACATAGCGTTGGGCTACTATTGACCTTCTAATGGTATGTACATCTGAAGGAGGATAACCTACTTCTGGATTCTATGGACCATGGGGAACCAGAACCGTGGAAAACGAAACTGTGAACTATGGGGACTACTGTATGTGGTGGTACCTGCACCTGTGCTGTGACTCTGCCTTTCACTCCTGGATTCCCAGCACCTACAGTACTTGCTGACACCAATAATCACAATTATAAATGTTGTTTAAACAAATTAGTGGATGCATGAGTGACTATTCTAATGTTTTTGTTAATCTTTATAGAATAGTGAAAAAGCCAAAACATCCATCTGCATACGTCAGGTGAAAGGAAGGGATACTTGGGGATAAATGAATTGTCCCAAACCACTAAAATCTCACCAGTTCATGAATTGGCTATTTACAAGACTCACTCTGATGTAGGTGAGATCTCTTCTTCTAATTGTTCATTATGATATTCCTAATACATAGCACAGTACTTGCCTTTAAAGATATATTTGATGAATGCACTTTAATAACAATGATGGAGATACTAATAAGGATTCACAGCAAAGTTTTTTCCACATATCTACATTTCCAGAAAATTTCTTCTACTTCAGCATGTTCTCTACAGTCTAAAAGAGTCTGTGGAGGTCTCTTGGATAATTTTCAGAATCGTGATGCTCAGTGGTGTCTTTTTGGTACTTGGATGCAACTATTTGTTTGTTTTTCCCACCTTTTATTTCACGTATACTGTCCTTTTTTTTTGCGGTGCCAGAAAATTTTGTTTGTCTACCCCCTAAAGCCCATGTAATAAGTTCAGTGTTTAACTCTGGGCATTACTGATTTTTACAAGTGTTTGGAAGAAGGATGTTCTCAGTAGCAATTAGCATCACCGAGACAGTCCCTTTCTTTAGTAATGTATATTGAGAAATTTTGTTGTGTAAGCACAGACAAAATTTACTGTTTTATTAAAGCTTTCTTCTGATGAAAATAAAGTAGTTGCAAAAGCCTGAATTTATCTGTCAAAAAGCTACAAAACCTCTCAAACCATCATAAAAATTGATGCATGCATTCTCAACTAAGAATATTGCCTTTTCCCTGCCAAAAAATTCACCAAAAGACCAGTGGGTGGAGGTTTAGTGCCCAGAATGTATTGTTGATGATCATTTCTTTAAAAAGGGAAGGGAAATTCAAAATGAAAAAAAAAGAAACTAATAACTCTTTCAGAAAGAAGCAAACACAAGCCAGCTTGAGACACAGACTTTAAAATTCTCTCTCCCTGAACACATAAGAAATGTTTCTCCAGACACTGCTGGACTTTTTCAGAATACTGAGATTAAGACTAGGGACTGGATTTCTCATGTCAGGGCTCTATCAGTGTAACATCATTGCCATCAAACAGGCTGAGCCAGTTCCCATGATCTTGAGTCAAAGCAATAGAGTTTCCAGGCATGACCACACAGAGGCCCAGGAAAAAGGAAAGAAGAGGGGTGAAGAGCAAGTTAGTTTTCTTCTCCTATATCATCTCCCAAAGTCCAGGCTGCCTTTCAGGTCATTAGAGGTAGCTAATAATCATCCTACTACATACTCTTACTACACTTACTACTGCCATATGTATGTTTACATATCTACATGTATTTACACGTGGTTATATACATGTACAATCATCATGCACACATTCCCATTTCTGGGATCAGGTGCCCATTCTTCTCAATTACCTCTTCGATACTTCATGTACACTCATTCATCCCTTCAATATATTTTCAATTAGTAACATCCTCTTCCCCTTTAATATCATCTGCTCTGCTCACAATGGGACTGCAAAGATTAATAGGACACTCTTAATCTTATCAAAGCTTATATGCTTGTGAGCTCACATTCAAAAACACTCATGTTCCTTTCTTTTGCAGAATGGATACCACACCCCATCTAGTCATCTCAGCAACTCAAGCCAGCTTCTGCCCTGGAACAGAACATTCCAACCAGTCTTCCTACACTGAAAACACTGCATTTTTGTAAGTCCAATGCTGCAAGCAGCACTTCACTCTTCATTATTTCTTGTCATGATACTTTGAAATACCCCACCGTATTTCAGGCACTAGAAATCAGTTATTCTGGAAGGATCATAGGAGCTGAAAGAAGTATTAAGACAAGCAGAAGATCGCTATGTATTTTGTCTGTGGATGTACATATAGTATCATATTCATTATTTTAAGTATTTATTCCTACTCTGTGTTAACCTCATGGATTGAAGGGATGTTAATCTTTCAATTACAGTTAAGTATGCTGGTCATCTTAGGCTCGGATGGTCTTATCTCTAGTAATTTACAAAATTCTTTACAGTTTTATATCTAAGTTTAGGATATTATATGGCAAGTTGCAGGCCAACCTGAAATTCCCTTGAAGTAAAAGTACTCCCTAAACTCTGTATACTTAAGAAATGTCAACCAATCTTTAGATGCTGAATCTGGCTTCTTAAGCAATTTGTCCAATGTCCCTTCGACACCCTATTTTTTAATGTTAAATGGCAGGGAAGATCAGCAATTTGTCCGGATTGGATGCCAGCCAGTCTGCTAGCATTGAAGAAGTACTCAGCAGACACAACTGTGCTGAGATACAGATGAGAAGAATGAATGGCTGTGGGATACCCAGATAGCACCTGTTTATCAACCTAAGTTGGAGGCTATAGACAAGGCAGGAGAGCAGAAGACAACCTTTGATTAATGGTAACAATCGTGGAAGAAAGACCAGCCTGTAACCATAAGTACAGACATCGCAATTTATTATGTGAAGACTTCATGTTGTTCTCAGATAAAAGAAGTAGACTTGAAAAGAATAGGTTTTCGTCTACAACAGTCCACCACAAGAATTCTGTGAAAATGCATCTTTATGAATAGAAATGAACTGAATCTAAAGACTTTCTCCAGATTTTGATGAGAAAGGATTGTGACTTTTAACACCAGAATCACACAGCCCTTATGCCTTACAATAATTTGCTCTGTTGATGTTTTTAAGTTATTGTTCTTTTACTCTTTGCTATGATTCTGTGTTCACTGGCAACCTCTGACTCCTAATTCAGCTTCTGAGATCCTCTGAGGTACAACATTGGTGACTTAAACAGTCAATATTAGTGTGTCTCCCATTATAAATTTACAAATCAGAGTTATTGTTTATACATGAGCTTCTTACAAATTTGGTTACTGTGAGCTAGTCACAAGGCATCATGATCATTGATAAATAAAGTTTTTCTAGATCCACAAAGCTGAGGCGGGCCCCCTGCTCTGAACTGGACTGAGCCTTCTAAAGTAGTGCCACCCTGTGGAACTTTCTGTATGACTGACCAATCTTCCTCTATGATAACTCAGCATATCTCTTTATAACCACAACCCTGGGCCACCGTAGCTTTCAAACAGATTTAGCACTTAAGTATTTTCCTATTTAGTAGTAAGGAAACTGCTATATTTTTCCCTGAACTTTTTAGAGATCACAGTACTTTGCTGATAATTTTGTTTGTTTAGATGATTTGTATTAAAAAGCACACATCCGGTTATATCATTTTACCCCCCAATACTGCTTCTCTTTCTTTATGAAATCTCTTCTTTACTTGTCCACTACCCACATAAATGTACTTCGTTGTTCTTTCCATTGGTTTTATTTTTTAACTAATTTTTTTTATTTTTAAAGTAAAAATTGTATTTACTTAAGGTGTACAACATGATGATATGTATAGCAAAATGATTATTACTATAGTCAAGCTAATTAACATACCCATCTCCTCACATAGTTACCTTCTTTAAACTTTTTTTGTGGTGAGAGCACCTGAGATCTACTGTTAGCAAATTTCTACTATATACTACAATATTATTAACTATAATAACCATGCTATATATACGTATCCTATATATCTCCATTGGCTTTCCTTCTTGTGACATGGTCTTCAGGTCACATCTTGTGACCATTTTCTTCTATGGGACTCATTGCTTACATTTTTCTTCTCAGTCTCCAATTATTTCTATACTGGCTCTGGATTTATTGCAATATCAGATCAGCTGACCATGTTTATGGACTTGCAGGTGACACAATCCATTAAGAATGGAAACGAGGGATGCCTGGGCAGCTCAATGGTTAAGTGTCCAACTCTTGAATTTTGGCTAACGTCATGATCCCAGGGTGGTGGGATAGAACCCCATGTTGGGCTCCGCACTGACCATGGACCCTTCTTAAGATTCTTTCTCTCTCTCTTTCTGCCCCTCTACTCCACTCTTATGCTTACTCTCAAAAAAAAAAAAAAAAAGAAAGAAAAATTAAAAAAAAAGAATGGAAACAAAAGCAGAGAAAAAAATCACCTTAAAAATCCAGCTTATCTGTATATCATATAAAGCACTAATTAAAAAAAATAAATGCTTAATTTTAGAACTACTTTACATATAGATCAAGAAAGAAATATGGTGTTTTGGCCTCATGTAAATACATAATTGACTGTGTGCATACTTGTAAAGAGTGGTAAACCAAAATTCAAGTTGGACACAGTGATGACATGAAAAGGGGAACAGAAGAAAAGCAAAGAAAAATTATTCTCTGTCATACACAAGAGGTGTCTGCAAAGACCAAGTAAGCACTCTCAGAGAGGCTGTCTTGATTTCAGGTCTCTGAGTTAGGCATGGTTGCTCATTGCCCTTATTTACACCCATTAGTATACATGTTGTGCAATGCTTTCATGGACATCCTGCCCATCTCACTTTCTCGGGGTTAGGCTTTGGGGTTCTGCTGAATGTCTTGAACTGGTTTTCAAATGCTGGGTTTGGCAAAGCACATATTCTGTTTTGCCAAATGCTTTTCCCCATCATTTTAAACCCCTGTGTATTTCAAGGGAAATTTTACCCACATGTCTCTGATTTATTTACCCCTAACTCATCAAAATGTCATCTTGAAAAAACTGCTATTGGATGTTTAAGAACTCCGTGGCTTCTTCCTGAGCCTTTCATCTTTTAACCAGTGTGTTTCATTTTGCCTCCACCAAAAAGGCCCAGGTTCTGTTGGGAAATCAGACTGATGAGGGTAGTTCTTTGTGTCTCAAGAATTTTCTTCAGTCTTCTGGAGGCTTTTCCTGTATCCCACCTCTCTTTCCTCATCCTCAGTTTGTTTCTTCTTCCATAAATTCGACTTCTTCGTGTCCTTGATTTAAATATGTTGTTCTTTCTTTCCCTGTCATTGGAATTCAGAAAGGAATGGTCTTCCAGGTTCCTGTCTGGGCAATTTATTAGCATAATTCAATTGTTTTGTTATAACCTAATTTGGTCTAGGCAGTAAGGAAAAAAGCATTGCTCAATGTTAATAGCCTTTGCTATTGTTGTTGTTGTGTGTGTTCTTTTCTCTACGCTAGAGTTAAATGAAATTCAAATGTGGATAGGAGGTGTTACTGTAACCTGTTTCTGTGTTTTCATGGCTTCTAATCCCCTTAACGTCACCTGAAGGCCCTTCTTCATCTGAGCACTGCCTCCCTTTCCCTACACCCCCTGACCCATTTCCCTTGTTCACCATATTCTAGTGAGTGTGGTGTTCTTGTAGTTTTTCAAAGGGGCTTAACTTTGTTCTGACCTCCAGACCTTCACACTGCTGTTCCTCCTATTCACAACCTTCTTCAAGTTCTTTGCTTGACAAACTCTATGTATCCTGCAATCTCAATTTAAATGCCCCCTTTCAAAGAGTGCTTTTATGACTACTTAATCCAGGGTAGGTTAGCCCCCTCTCATAGAAGCTTATTTTTCTTCCTCCATGGTATGTTTTGTAATTTGTATTTAAAGAATGATGCCTTCCTTTACTTGTTTAATACTTCTCTCCATTCCTGGATTTCAGGCTCCTTGAGTAAAGGACATGAATACTTAGCATATGATTATTTACCCCAAACTTAACACCTAGCACAGGGACGGCCTCAACAAATCCAGGAATTAACAGACATTTCCATCGGAGAAAAGGAAGGGCACGTAAAACAATGACAACCAGGGGATGGTTTCTATTAGAGTTATTAAATTATATCACATATTATCAACACACTACTAACTTGAAGATATGGGAGGATGTTATTTCAGAAAAGCTAATTTTATCTTACTGAAGTAATATTTTGAAAGCCTAGAGAGCTTTTGGAAATTTTTTGCAATTTAAAGAAAGCACAGTCTGATCAATAGAATTATTCCCCCAAAGTGGCTGTCTTTTGTTTTAAAATAAGAAAACACTGTATGCTTACAATGTTTTTCATCCTCAAAGCCCTCACAAGTATTAATTAATCCACAAAATGATATCTGGCTCCAAAAGGTAGAATCTGAGACTTAAGGTTTATCTGCAAAAGCCTGCTTTGCCCCCAAGCCATGGCAACTTCCTGAGTTCCATCCTACAAATCCTCCCAGCTCAGGAGGCAGCAGATGATTCTCTAAAACCTGCCACAGGCTTTTGACTCCTGCAGGGTTATCCATACACTGTCTCATACTCTTTTGATAAAAATAAAGATGATAAAAATTTAGCATGTTATAAACATGGTTATTTTTGTCAAGCAATTTTTTAAGGGAAAAAGGAAAAATGCCCTGAAAATAATTAGATATCATGAACAGTTAAAACAGGGAATATACAAGATCAAGAAACAAATGCCTATTAGTATATTTGACATTTCATGTTTAAAATCTTTGCTGCATTACAGCACTTGTTAAGCCACCATACGGATTCTCAGAAAATAATTTAGGTTTCTTGCATTGACAGCATATGGATTTGTATACCATGTGGCATGAATGACGTCACCTGTCAGTGAACTGGGTAGTTTTAGAGATTTTAGACTCCAAGCAGAAATGTATTTTTGCCAATATTCAAAACAAATGCATTATGCTTCTGTTTAACCCTGTTGATCATAATCTACTTCATTAAAGGGAACACTGAGAGGTGAGGCATGGCTACCAGAGGGTGATAGTGTCTATTGGTGGACCCACCATGGCAGATTCCACTTTTGTAATGTGAATCATTTTTCTCCAAGAGTGTGGATCTAATGAGATACCTTTGCCAGTTATACTTAAAGCCAAGGCTTCTCATGATTTCTAGAAAATGTTCAGGGGAGTTCTGAATATAAGAAATAAAAACGATGAGATTTGTACAGCAAAAAATGTTGGACATAAATAAGCTGAAAAAATCCATTTGGTAAAAATAATAACAGCACCAACTTAAAGAACTGTATTATTTTCTAAAATGTTTTAATGTATATTATTGCATAGTAATGTATATTATTATATAGTAGTTCATCCTGGTTGGTACTGTTAAGAGAAAGTACTGAGAGAGCCTCTAGCTGACTCCAGAAGCAATAGTGGGAAGGAAGGAGTGTAGTGGAGATGGAAATGAGGAACATACAAGGTTTGTGGGGAAAAATAAGTGTGTCCAGGTAAAAATAATATAAAGTTAAGTTAGTCAGATAGAAAGAGAACTTTAGAGGTTCTGGAAGATAATTGAAGTCTTGGCATGAATCCTAATGGATAGTTAAAAGTTGGTCCGAATGTGTTGTTTGAGGAAACTGGTGATTATTTTGTCATTGCCCATCATAATGGGGTTATTCATAAGCAAGAGATGTGGGGAAAAGAAGCATTTCTGCCTTTAAAATAACATTAAATAAGTAATTTAATTTAAATGGAGATTGATTGATAAAAGTTGAATATAACCTGTGTTCACAAGACAGAGTAAGATGAGCAGTACTCAGATAGAATCTAGGGAAACTGATGTCAGGAATAGGTAGTAAATTGGCTGACAGTTCCAAAAGTGTTTATAGAGTTAGTGGGGTGTGTGTGTGTGTGTGTGTGTGTGTGTGTGTGTGTGTGTAACACAGACAGAGAGAGACAGATTGAGAGAGATTGAAAACTAAAGAGCTTAAAAAATTGTGGTTTCTTTCTATTTAGCCATGCTTCCCAATGCCACCTTTCCAAAGTTGTCTGACCTAGAAGAGAATATTAAGCACATATATGTACTATCTATTAATATACTATCCATCATTTGGGATATTCAAAATCTGTTTCATTTATTCTTGAACAACTGAAGATTCAGAGTCAAGACAGCCAACTATACACCAGCAAACCAACAAATAATCTTAATGTTAGGAAACTAAATTGACAAAACTATTTCAGAGTCAAGACAGCCAAATATAGACCAGTGAACCAACCAACTAATCTTAATGCTAGGAAAGTAAGTTGACAAAACTAATTCTGAATAGTCTAATGTGTTTGAAATATAGGCATAGCACAAATATGTTATTAGTTATTGATTCAATTTGAATAATCATAATTCAACTTTTTAAAATTCACAATTAATATATATTTTATGTAAAAATTTTAAGACACCTTAAGGCATTGATCAAATATAATTATGTATATATTTGCACATATATGATCACATATCTAATTGCATGTCTATATTGATATTAAACACACACTCACATAGCTCCATTTTCAGCCCAACTTCTGCCATGTTTCATCAAATACTTCAGAGAAAACATTTGCATTTGCTATATCGCAAATACACAGCTCTTTTTTTAATTAATTAATTAATTGATTGATTTTGAAAGAAAGAGGAGAGAGCATGCATGAGCAGGGGAGGGACAGAGAGAGAGGGAAAGAGAATCCCAAGCAGGATCCACTCTGTCAGCATAGAGCCCAATGCAGGGTTCAAACTCATAAACCGTGAGATCATGACCTGAGCTAAAGTCAAGAGTCAGGCACTTAACCCCCTGAGCCACCCAGGCACCCCAAATATTCATCTCTTTTAATTATTTATATGTACTTTGTTTGTTCCATAATACAAATTTATGGAAAATAAATACAATTGCTTTCCTATTCACTAGACAACTACACTTTGCCAGGCCTTATATGAAATCCTAATAAAAAAGTGAGTGAGACATAGCCTTCCCTTCAAATAGCTTACAGTTCAATAAAAGAGAGAGAAAAGGAAACAGGCAACTTTAGTATGATTATTGAAAGAAGCAATTTAGAGATAGAAGCAAGGTCAAGCTACTAGGGACACACAATAAAGGATTAACCTGATTCAAATTTGAGGAATCAGAGAAATACTTCACAGAGAAAATGCTAAGTTGAGACCCAAGTAATTAATTTTGAAAACAAGGTATTGTTACATCTAATTAAATTGAAAAAATCATCTTTCTCTATAAACAGCAAACATACATATATTTGTTAACATCTGAATCAACAATATAATTTTTTTTTTAATTTTTTTTTTTTTCAACATTTATTTATTTTTGGGACAGAGAGAGACAGAGCATGAATGGGGGAGGGGCAGAGAGAGAGGGAGACACAGAATCGGAAACAGGCTCCAGGCTCTGAGCCATCAGCCCAGAGCCCGTCGCGGGGCTCGAACTCACGGACCGCGAGATCGTGACCTGGCTGAAGTCGGACGCCCAACCGACTGCACCACCCAGGCGCCCCTCAACAATATAATTTTAACACAACTTTAATATCTTAGTATTAAATCAATTGACAGACACGTCTTTTCTGAACAAACCCTAGTCTCAAAAGCAATGTAAAGGTATGTATGATATAATAAAGAAAATACAAGTCATGACCCCTAACTTCAAAGCACTTAAAATCTAGCTGTGGAGCAAGTCTATTACCCATGAACTAGGGGTGAACAACACAAAAGAGTGCTGAGATTAAGGAAATAATTGTTACAGAAAATCCAAGCTCCTTCAGGGTAAGAGCCCTGTCTTAATCATGTTACCACTCCTAGCCTGAGGGTATGTTATTTGAGAACAGATAATAAATAAGATAAATCAGGGATCATGAAAGAAGTCTATAGACTTGATGTTATAGAAAATAGGAAGCTCTTAAATGCCTGGACAAGGAAAATGAAGTAATGAAGGTACTGTTTAAAGAAGATTTGTGTAGAATTGCTACACAGGATCATTGGAAGGGGCACAGTAGAGTACATGGGAGGGTTGGGGGAGGGGCGGTGAGATCAGAAGAATTGAAGGCCTGGGCAAGGATGTGTGTGTGTAACCATAAAGAAAAATGTGGGTACCACACACATTGCAGAGAAACTGCTTTGGAAAATGGTGACTTATTTGATGGGCCATAGACAAAAAAAGAGGATCCAAGAAAATTTCTTCTAAGCCTGGATGCATGTTTGCTACTCATAACGATAGGCTTGATAGAAAGGGAAAACAGTTTTGGAAGAAGGTCCTGATGGGTTCAATCTGGGAGATTTCACTTCTGAGATGACAAGGAGACACAGTAGAATAAATGACTAGTTAACACTTTAAGATAGAGGATAAGAGGCACGCCTGGATGGCTCAGTTGGTTGAGCATCCAACTTCAGCTCAGGTGATGATCTCATGGCTCATGAGTTCAAGCCTCGAATCAGGCTTGCTGCTTTCAGTGTGGAGCCCACTTTGCATCTTCTGTTCCCCTCGCTCTCTTCCCCTTCCCCACTCACTCTTTCTCTCTTAAAATAAAACAAATAAACAAAAAAATATATAGAATGAGATAATGAAAAGAAAAAAGTATAGATCTGTGTATTATAAACTTGAAAGTAAAAACAAAAGCCATTAACAGCTTCATTGGTGCATTAATTTAACACACATTTACTGAGTTCTTAGCATGTTCTAGCAAGTGCTACAATCATGGAAATGGAGTTATGGACATAGGAGACAATACCTCTGCTCTCACAGAACATTTTAATGAGGTAACAAACAAATAAAAAGAAATTGTATAATATGCCACATGGTAGCAAGTTCTATGGAGAAAATAATTTAGGGTAAGAGAAAAAAGTGTGATGGAAATAGTGGATTTTCTTGTTTGTTTATTTGTTTTTAAGGAATATTATGAAAGATCCATCTTTTTTTTAAGTTTACTTATCTATTTTGAGAGAGAGAGTGTGTGAGAGAGCACCAGGGAGGAGCAGAGAAAGAGACAGAAAGGATCTCAAGTGGGCTCCATGCTGCCGGTGCAGAGCCTGATGAGGGGCTGAAACTCACAAACCTGTCAGATCATTACTTGAGCTGAAATCTAGAGTCAGAGGCTTAACCAACTGAGCCACCCACATTCCCTGGAAAGACCCATCTTAAAAGATGATATTTGAATAGAGATTCCAAGCAAATGAAGAATAAGCCTTGCAAGTTTCTGGGCCCAAAATAAATGATTTTGTGCCAGGCAGAGGAAAGAGCTGGTATAAGCGTCCTGTGAGAGAAGTAAGGAGGTCAGCTTGGCTGGAGCAGAATGAACGAGGAGAAGAAGGAGAAAGGTGAGGCCAGAGCCATAGCTGACACCTGTAGAATCTGGTGAATCCAGGATGATTTTCAGTGTTTTCCCTGGAAGATGCTGGAGGCCAGAAGGAATTTGAAGTAAGCAGTGGCATCACCTAACTTACATTTTAACAAGATCACTCTGGCTGTTGTGTTGAAAATAAAACGTAGAAAGCAGGGGTAGAAGTGGCACGTTAGTTGGAGCCGATTGCGTTCAATCAGGTGAGAGATGACATAGTGAGAAGAGAGCTGATTCTGGATATATTCTGAAGGTAGAGCAAACAGCCTAACAGACGTTTAAGTTTATTTCATGAGAAAAACAAAGGAGACAAAGATGACTTTAAAAGTTTTGACTGAAGAACCTGGAAGAATGGAGTTAGTTTACTCCATCTAGTAAAATGGAGCAGATTGAAAGTAGCAAGTTTGGGAGAACATTAGGATCAGTTTAGGACATGTTAAGTTTGAGATGTATGTCCGATATATAAATGAATATGCCACAATATATAGTACTAGAGTTTAGAGCAGTGGTCCATGCTGGAGAAGTGGTTAGTGTAACACAGTACATAAAACCATAGCACTGAATGATACACTGTAGGGAAGAAATATAAAGAAAAAGAAGTTAAGTTGAGCTCTAAGACGAAGATGAACCAGCAAAGGAAATGGAAAATGGATGTCTATTTAATTAATTGGAGACCCGTGAGAAAGTAGTTTACTGGTACTTATATAAGGAAAATACTTCAAAGAGACATCAGATGGGTTAAATTCTCAGATCTAATGAAAGAAATGAGACTTTACCAATGGATTTAGTACTATGGACAAAATTGATGACCTTGATAGGAGATTGGTGGTTGGGATAAAAGCCTAAAAAGGGGCGCCTGGGTGGCTCAGTCAGTAGAGCATCCGACTTGGGCTCACATCATGATCTTGCTCCTCGTGGGTACAAGCCCTGCATCAGGCTCCATGCTGACAGCTCAGAGCCTGGAGCCTGCTTCAGATTCTGTGCTTCCCTCTCTCTATGCCCCTCCCCCTGCTTGCACTCTGTCTGTCTGTCTCCTGTCTCTCAAAAATCAATCAATAAATAAACATTAAAAAAAAAATTTAAGAAGCCTAAATTGAGTTGGTTCAATAGATAAAGGAGGAGAGAAATTGACAACAATAGAGGTAGGCAATTCTTGTAAGGAATTTTTATTCTAAGGCAAAGAAAGTAATACAGTGGAGATGGGAGATCTAGAACATGCAAAATTAAAGAACGTAAGAGAACTGAGCTAGATAAATAAACATTTTTGGTGCTGAGGATGAGAAAGCCCAAAAAATGAACTTCATTCATTTTACTTACAATGTTTCAGGCATTCTTTTAGTCATTAGGATACAACAATAAAAAAAAAAAATGGAAACAAAAAATTCCTGCTTTCACAGATTTATAATCTGCTGGTAAGGGATTTATAATCTGCTGGTAATTTTTTTCTTAAAAAATTTGCCAAAATTTGCAGTAAGCCCCAAATAATCTCTGCTTCCTGTTATTCACAGCCCGGTGTAGTCCTTTCTCCTTGAGTGTGGACTGGATTTAGTGACTTAATTCTGACCAAGAGAATATGGAAAAGTTGACAGGATATCACTACCATGACTAGGTTACAAGAGATTTTGCCTTCTATCTTGCTAACAGAATCCCTTGCCTTCTCAGTTTGCATGCTTTGAAGAAGGAAGCTGCCATACTGGCAAAGTCTATGTGGCGAGAAACTAAGAGCAGCCCCTGGACCACATCCCTGAAGGAGCTGAACCCTGCCAACAGCCATGTGCATGAACAGGAAAGCCAATGGCTTCCCCAGTCAAACCTTCAGATGTGACCCCCAATTCTGACTTAACGTGTGATTGCAATCTTTTGAAAGACTCTGAACTAAAGGACTCTGCTAAGCCACACCCAGATTCCTCACCCACATAAACAGGAGACAATAATGTGTACGGTTTCAAGTTGGTGAGTTGGGAATCATTTATTCTGTAGCAGTAGATAAATAATACAGTACTGCAGGGAAATCATCACTTACCAATTGTTCCAATGGAGGAATGACATCTTTCAAGACATGTTGTGAATGATTCCTCCTGTGTCGGGATATCTGCAAAAATATTGACATTAGATACTATTATATTATTTTTCTCAAAACAAGCTTTAAATGATTTAAAAGAGCATATTTTAGTAAAAGTACACAGATACATAACCATATTCAGATTCATTCAAGAAGTCAAAGTAGATATAAAATGAAAAGTAAATGTTTTGGACGTTAACTAATTTGAATTAAATGTGTACTCAAAGACGGCTGGCTGCAACAATATCTCCTGTTCCACATACTCCTTTTACCATGTAACCTTGATACCCTTCCTCACAAGTGGTGGGTCTATGTTCTTTCATTTTGAACCTGGGAAGAGCTTTATGGCTGTTTCAATAAAAAAAGTATGGCAGAAGTAAGTGACACTACATGATTTAAAATATTAGAGCATAATAATGTCATGTTCTTTTAGAACCCTCTCATTTGGAAAATATTCACCATGTTGTGATGAAGCGCAAATCATCTCACACAGAGAGAGCACAAGGAGAGGCCTTAGGTTTTCTGGCTAAGAGGCTAGCTGAGGTTTGAGCTACCAACCGCCAGTCATAGGAGTATAGTATCTTCTGATGTTTCCCTCTGCCAGCTATTGAGTCACACCCCCCCCCCCCATGTTTCAAGACCTAGTAGAAGCCTCAAACACTGTGTAGTAAAATAGGCTGTTCCCAATATGTCTTATCTGAATTTTTGACCAAGTTCTGTCAGCATAAAAAAAATCAGTGTTTTTTTTTTAATTTTTTTTTTCAACGTTTTTTTTTTTTGTTTTTTTTTTATTTATTTTTGGGACAGAGAGAGACAGAGCATGAACGGGGGAGGGGCAGAGAGAGGGAGACACAGAATCGGAAACAGGCTCCAGGCTCCGAGCCATCAGCCCAGAGCCTGACGCGGGGCTCGAACTCACGGACCGTGAGATCGTGACCTGGCTGAAGTCGGACGCTTAACCGACTGCGCCACCCAGGCGCCCCAAAAAATCAGTGTTTTATACCTCTATATTTGTATACCTTTTATACCTTCTACATCTGTAGAAGAAGAAGATGTATTCTTCTACAGATGTATTTAAACACACAATAATAAATAGCTAAGTGTTTTAGGAACAGCATTTTAAAAATGCCTTATTGTTTCTACCAAAGCATCAAAGGCAGATTCTATAATAAAACAAAAAGAGAAAAAGAAGGAATTTATAATGAAATCCTGTATTGTTTCATAACTTCAACAGAAGCTATAATTAATAATACTATTTTACTAGATAGGAATTTTCCAGTATTTTACATGAACAAGAGAGAGGTGGGTAGGGAAAGGGGGACAGGACAGGGAAGTAGGAAAAGAAAGAATGAGAGAGAAAGAGAAAGAGAGAGACTGGGGGATGAGTGTGAGGTATTAAAGAAATAAAGTGGGTCTGCCAAGTGCCTAGAAAAGAACTTTGGATGTCTTTGAATCTGGTTACTGGCACATGTAACTGACTGAAGGAATTAAATCAATGTCTGTTAAGATTTTGAGAGAATTGTATTACCAAAGAAAACAGAAGCCTGACCTAAAAAAAACCTGTGACTCCATACACCCTTGATCCCCACGTTTGCCCCACAAAACTGCATTATGAAGGCAGTACAACCTCCAAGGAAACCATTCTCTTCAAAGCTCACTTTAGATGCTGCCAGTGGGGGATAGCAGAGAAGGAAGAGCCTGTGGAGAACAGCGCCAGAAACCTTGGAGAACAATGGACATTGGGAATTATCCCAGAAAGGAGAGCCAGGAACTGACTCTGCGGCCAGGGCAAGGGTCTCACAGGGCCTGCCCAGCAGGCTTTAATGATCATTCCATCAAGTGACTGTGGCTGTTTACCATTTATTTCCTTTACAAATGAGAGTCTTTTGTTTGCTTGTTTCCTGTTATGGAGTTCTTGCTCCACCATTGCCTGTTGGATGTGATGGGAAAAACAGAACAGAGAACTTATTTTTCAAGTTCTAAACCCTTAACCCCCTGGAGAGAAATTAACCTGATGGAGAGAGTTATGTTTATCACCAGCTATGCTGATATTGGAGTTTGATGTGGTAACTGCATTAGAGTTTTGGTTGTCTTCTTTGGGGAGTCGGAAAGATATTGGAAGGCAGATGCCAACTGATATACGGTGAAGGGGAGGGAGGACTGTGACAAACCCTGATGCTTCCGCACCAAAATTGTGTCCTTTTTCTAGGGCACATACCTAGACTGCATTTCTCAGCCTGCCTTGCAGTTAGGAGTGGCCACAAAACTAATTTCGGACCAATGGGATGTGAGCAGAAACAATGCGAAGCTCTCTCAGTTGAAGGCTACTAAGCAGTGAGTGCTTTCCCTCTGTGTTCCTTCTTTCCTCATATGCTGGCTGGGAGTAAACATAGAGAGAGGCCCTGCAGGACGATGAAGGTGCAAGATGGACGAAGACTGAATCACCATGTGGAGAAAAGCCAAACATAGGCCAGGAAAACTCATTTTGTATTAGTTAATAAACTTGTTATTTTGGGATAATTTTATACTTAGAGAAAAGCTGTAGCAAGAGAGCTCCTGTAGAATTCTAACTGCAATGTAGTGAGAAATAAACTTCTATTTCTTAGAGCCATTGTGTATTTCAGAGAATTTTACAGCTGCTAGCATTACCCTAAATAAAACCACGATAGTTGATCTTAATTCATTTTGAAATGAATATATATTATATAGTATATAGTATAATTATACACATTATTTAGTATATATTATATAGTATATGTTATACATTATATTACATATTATTATATATGATATATGATATTCATATATATTTGGTATTTAAGCTTTTTTAAGGAACCAGGCACTTATTTTATACTGCTATACATTTGGAACTTACTTCTCTTAACTGTTAGTCATTATATTCAGATTTATTATCTTCACTGAAAATTTTATATGTCTTACATTCAATTTACAATGGTGGAAGAGTTCTGGGATTTTTGTTGTTGTTGTTCCATTTCTTCGAAACCTGTTGGATTTCCAGTCTTTAGTCCTGTCTTCAGCTAAAAATCATTCTCTTTGCATATAAACATCTCAAGCTTTAAATGTTAGAGAAAGTAGTATCAAGCAAATGTCTCAACAATACTGATGAATAAGCACTGGGCATTCTCTTATATCAGCCTTACCATTTCTTCTATGGCTAACCCATGCCTTCCTTTGTCCTACCACTACTAGATTTTGATGGGTGTATTGGCCCATCATCCTCTCCATATTCTCTTCCAGTGGCTATAGAAAGTTTTCCTATAAGACAATGCTTAAAGATGTGTTGTGTATGTATTGCGAGAGGCACAAGAGATGATTTTAGCTGATGAATGTTTTAATTTTAATTATCATTTACACAGTCTTAAGGTTTAGCAGAAAAACCTATCACATAAAGACATTTAACTGGTATGAATATATTTTACATTAAAATAGAGTATAAATGATACAGTTAAATAAATAATATGTAGTATGCAACATGAACATGGAAAAAAAAAAACCTACAAATGTAGTAAGTGAATGACTGAAATTTGGGAAAGAAGTTTTAATGAGAATTCAGAACAGAAATGACCAGTTACTCAGCACATCCTTAGTTCACCCTTGAAGGGAACTGTTGGGTCCATGGTATAGACAAGAACTCGAATTGAAAAATGGCACAGTATTATTGTCTGTAAACATGTATTCAGTGTTTATTATTTGTCAGGCACTGTTCTAAGTATTTTACATAAATTAACATACTTAATTGTCACTCCTAATGTAGAAACGCAGACACAGACAGTTTCAGTAACTTTAAAAATCCAGAGCTAGTCAAAGGCAAGGGTGTTGTTTAACCAGTACCTAAGCCTTTAAATATTGTACTTTATTGCTTTGCCAGGGATATAATGTATACGCATAAAGGCAGTCATCACATTCTTGGGGAACTACAAAGTTGAGATTTCCTGCATGCATAAGGGGATATTTCCAAGGTACAAATTTGAGTCAAACTTACAAATTTGTACATGTTTACACAGGAAGCTAGAATCAAGTTTCAAATCTGGTATGAATCATCTTAATTTTCCTTTAGGGAAAGTAATATTGCTTATCATTCCTAAGTCAATAAGCTAGCCAATCTATCATGTTCAACCAAGTTATGGAGATGCAGAGGAAAAAGAGAACTTTCATCACCTGTCTTTTGCTTTAATGCTCTTCTCGGTTAAGCATTAGGCACAGAAATGTGTTATCATCCCAAATCAGATTACTCTGACTGAGACTTATGATTTAGGAAATCTGGATCCAAACCTGCCTAGTTGTTATACACAGATATGACAAAAAGTTAAGATATTCTAAGACAGCTGTCGTTATGTAATTTACTTAATTGAAATAATAATTTAAAGAACACTTGAGGTCAATCAAAACTTTGTGAGGTAAGTTTGAAGGAAACAAAGGCTCTCCTAAGCCATACGTAGTATAAAATAACAGAAAATCTTATAGATTTGTACATGTTTATCTATCAATAGCTTATTATTAGTATCTGAAAATTTTGCTAATTTTTACAGGACACTTTCTTGAAAAACATTTCTGCCTAGGACATCAGATGTTCTTATTAACCATTCATTTAGCCAGTAAACATTTCTTGTTTAGTACCTAGTAGTTTCTAATAGTAGATGCTCAAAACATACTTGTTTGTTGATGTTATGAAATACAGCTAATGCTAGTATTGCAAAAAAGAGTACTTCATTTCGGACAGTCCTAATTTTTTCTCATGAACTTCAGGACTTTTTAAATGTATCTGATACCAAAAACCTATGTTTTGCTCTGCGAATTACTTCTGGAAACATTTCAGAGTATTAGCAATGGTGGGCTCCATTTTTCAATCTTAGATCCTTCTTACTTTTGCAGGAATTATTTTAATTTTTCTTTTTTTTAGGGTTTATTCATTTTTCAGAGACAGAGAGAGAGCATGAGGGGGAAAGGGGCAGAGAGAGAGAGAGAGAGAGAGAGAGAGATTGAGAGAGACAGAATCAGAATCTGAGCTGTCAGCACAGAGCCCGATGTGGGGCTCAAACTCACAGGACCATGAGATCATGACCTGAGCTGAAGTCAGACACTTAACCACCTGAGCCACCCTGTGGGCATCCCTGTGGGAATTCCTAAGTAACCATTAAATTTGGAAAACTTGAAAAGCAATAATAATATCAATAGCTTGATACTTTATTTTAATACATTATTTTCTCTGTGAGTTACAGAAGCATTTCTTCTGAGGAAGGCTTAAAATATGGCTTTTATGTATGTTTGTTCTTTCTTGTTTCCAAATGTTCTGAAATAGTATATAGATCCTTCCTCTAAACATAAGTGGACATGTATGTATATCTACCACATATTTATCTAAGTGTCCACAGCCTGATTTTTTTTCCTAGTTTTTACACTCTTGCATTATGAAATGTTGGTTTCAATACTATTTTCCAACTCCCACAGCCTGATTTTTTTTACTAGTTTTTACACTCTTACATTATGAAATGTTGGTTTCAATATTATTTTCCAATTCCCATTTGAGAATTTTATGAATTGCTACTTTTCAATTTATTTCCAGTATTTTGTAAAAAGAAACCTTAACCATTTAAAGTATATCTGGCCTATGTACTAAGAATGTTACTTCAGGGGCTCCTGGGAGGCTCCGTGGGTTAAATATCCAACTTCAGCTCAGTTGAATTTGAGCCCCATGTCAGGCTCTGTGCTGACAGCTCAGAGGCTGGAGCCTGTTTCAGATTCTGTGTCTATCTCTGCCCCTCCCCCACTTGTGTTTTCTCTCTCTCTCTCTCTCTCTCTCTCTCTCTGTCTCTGTCTCTGTGTCTCTCAAAAGTAAACAAATAAACTTTAAAAGAATGTTACTTCACAGTTTCTTTCAGAGTGGACTCCATTATGTCTTAACTATTTTCTGTCACGGTATTCTGCATCTTAAACAACTGAGCTTTACCAATAAATACCTGAGTTGTTGGCAGTCCCTCCTCTGAAGAGAAGAAAAAGTGAGGCCTTATCTTTCTGCAATGATGCCATCTTCCTATTGATTTATAATGTTCAATAAATAGGGATGATTTGTAGCTACCATTGGGAAAAAAAATCTTGAAATACAAATGACTTCTGACCTGGATTTTTGGGACCCCATATCAGATGAATATATCACTGAACTACTTTTAGATCAGATCTATGAGTTTCTCCTTCTTTGTTTCCACCTACTAGTCTCCCCACTCCTTCTTGGCCCCTTCTCAGGTACGCTAGCTTCATAATTGTGCAAAACAAAGTGGAAGAATGCAGTACTGAGGGTGTGCAATGCATAGTTTTCTTTAAATTCCTTTTTGTTCTTACTATATACATCATAATTAAGTTTTCTAGATATGTTTTCCACCAAAAAGAAAAATTAAAAAGTCATTTTTTGGAAGTGTCTTCTTTTTTTTCCTTCCATTTCTTCTTCATTCTAATCTATTTAAAGAATATGAAACTGATGGGTGGGACTAGTACTTGGTATGAAGTAAAAATAACAGAATTTGGGCATATTATTTTCCTGGTATAGGAAGGTCTCCTATGAAAGTTATACATAAACATGAAACATTCCACATAGCTCTGATTTTAAATAGATTACCATTTTTGATGAACGTTTAGATCTTGTGGCTTAGAGTTGAAATAAAAATCGCTTGAATAAAAGCATTAGTTTGCTGCAGCATTTTCCCAGACACGTACATTTTCTGAGGCGTACCTCCCATTAGCAACCTCCCTGGATACTTGGATTTAAAAACAGAAATAAATTTGTGGTCAAGTGTAGTTGTTATCTTCACAGTTTCTCAAAAGCTCCCCCCAACTCCTTCAATATATCCCAATTCTTATGTTCAAATCTTCATTTGTTTGGCCAAATTCTTTTTTTTTTAAGCTATCACAATCAGAAATTAAGAAAAGCTCATTTAGTTGTTACAATATAATAAACATCACCCTAAATGATGGCTGCATTTTTTAAATCATGTGTATGTGGGAGATAACTGCTTTGGATGGAAAAAAAAGATAATATATGAAGATATTATCCTATCATGCATTTAATCTTCTAATTTTGCCCGTTGGTGGAGACATGCCAGTTCACACATGTAAAATCATAATTACTCATCCACTAACTATATGTATTTTTCATATTCTTAATAGGAAGTAATGACATTAACCATAGAGAAACCAATTTCTTCTGTCTTGTTCCTTTTTAATGTACCACAGGTATATTACTTCACATTTAACATCACCTCCTCCCTCTGCCTGTGATATCATTCAATTCTCATAGTGGGCACTCATAAGCAAATGCTCCCCTTTTTGTTTGTTTGCCTCTTCCATAAGCCTCTTTTGCTCTATCTTGTCAGAAATCTGACACTCTATTTCCCTGCAGGAAATAAAAGGGAAAGATTCAAAAACACTCTGGAGGACATATTAAAGTTTTTCAGGTTTGTTGTTTGTTTTTTGTTTTTTCAGTTTGTTGAATATTCTTTGGTCAGCATCTGGGCCATCTGTGGTGTTCACCAGCCTTTCAATCCTGGGCCAGGTCTAGGTGAGTTAAGTTCAGCTTCAACCACACTTTATTATCTCCCAGACAGCCAAAGAGAAGCACCTGCTGGAATGATTTAACTTCCTAATATTTCTCCCTTGCTTTATTTATCCCAAACACATGTTCCTCCAAGAAGAAAATCAAACTACCTTACGCCTTCCTGTTGAAATAAAAAGTAGTTATATAAAGTGCACACAGACTTACTTGTTGCTAAATACTGTTTCCTTTAGTCCTCTCATTTCTTTTTTCATGCTTTCAATAGAATGTTTCTCTCCAAGAATTTTTTTCAGATTGAGAAATGTCATTCACACGGACCTTGGACACACTAGTATTTTAGCCTTTTAAAACATGCTCTTGAGATAAAAAGTGCCAGAGCCAGAAACACTGCTATACCTGAATAATACAATTTCCTACATTTTTTTCCTGCAGAGTACATTTATGTGTTGTCTTTTTAGTTTTTAGTTTACTTTTTTCTCTGTAGGTTCATTCGTATTTAGACATGAATTCCAAATTGATAGGGCAAACTACGTGCTAAAATAGACACATAAACATTTTATTCTACTCATAATACTATCATTGGTATTAAATCTAAGGCATTGCATACTTCGTTAGAGCCACAGCTATAAAATTACTATTGTTAGCACATAATATAGCTTACTTAAAACCTCCCTTATTCTTCATACAGAGCTATTACTCCATTGATAAAAAACAAAAATAATAGAACACCTGGGCCAAACTGACATTCTCTCCACAACTGCAAGTCATGTTATCTTTTAAATAAAAAGATTCTCTCCACAACTGCAAGTCATGTTATCTTTTAAATAAAAAGATTCAAGACAGCAGAACACAATACCAAGAAAACTATCTCATAAACACCTCAAAACAAAGGAAAATATTACACAAACAATTATTGAGGCCCCAGATTGTTAAAATGGTCTATCTAGTTTAGCCAAATTATAAACAAGTCACCATTTGACTATGTTGGACAGAAACAACATATAGCTAATTTTATAATGTTTAATGGTCCAAAAACTCTGAACAAATTAGAATCAAGTTTTATTTTCAGTCTCAAATATAAAGTGTCTTTCATTGACCTAAAGTGCTTAAGTTGAAATATTGAGTTTACGCCATACTTTTTCAGGTATATGTTCAATCACTAAAGAAGAGGTTCTATCATTTGGAAAGTAATCCATAATATGTCGTTTGATCCATGAAAAGTAAAGTGTGACAAAGATATTTACTCATACTGAGATTTCTATAGTCTGCTGACACCTTTCCTCATACATCATTATTTCTTAATGCAAAGCTTGGACATGTACTAACTCACTGAAAATGCTCTGCCTGTGTGTAAAGGTCACTTCTACAAGCATTGCAGGAGGCAAAGCTTTTCATAGCTGTACCATTCTTTCAAGATTTAACAGGTTTTTGGTCAAATATCTAAAATATGCACATGAAGACTCTCGGCAGCTTCAGGCAATATCTATTAATTGTATCTTTCCAGTTTCCTTTCTTTATGTATTCTTTGAGGTTTTCAGAGACCCCAAACTCACCTTCTGCTGCCGAAAAAGCAGATTTAGTTCTGAAGGTTAATCCAACTCAGCAGGATTGAAGGATGGCACTTTTCCTTGGTCGTAAGTATGTTGGCTCAGGCCAGACAGCTGTTAGGACATTCTCCTCTGGGAATCGTGCCCTCAACACCCACCGTTGATGCACATACATGGTCTACTGGCTGCCGACTTCCGTGCCCATCTGCTCAAATGGCATGGTGCCCACTCACAAGTTGGCTGGATCCTTGCCCTTAGTGTGTAGATGCCAGGCAATGATGGGTTTAGATGGGCAGCCTGCATAATACTACAAGTGACAATTTTTTTCTTTCTGTCTCTACAATATCTGTCCTCTGTGCCTTCTCTGAAAGGGAAACTCGTGTTTTTCCACCTTTGATTGTACCTGTGAACACTCATAGCCGTCCTCAGGTAGATGTGCAAACGTACCCAACCTGCCACCACGAGTAAGATGAAAGAGAGGAAAGGATCCACAGAGCCCCAGATGACAAGTTCTAACACTGAAATGGGTTGGATTGTGAAAATCCCGACCACCTGGAGTCTGTCAGAAGAAATTTAGCATGGGTGTAAGTGCAGCAGACCTCTCACAGATAGCAATGGCACCAGTAAATAGTTTAAGTTAGAGGACTTTTTGCCTGTCACAGCCCCAGCACAAATTACTTGCCTTGTACTGAAAAGGCACATACAACAGTAAATGTAATAAATCACCCAAAAAGAACAAGCCTAACGGGAACGCGGTTTATATGCTGTGGGGGGGGGGGGGGGGGGGGGGGAGGGGGAGGGGCAAGGGTGCAAGCTATGATACTCAGACCTCAGAAATAACCCTGACCGGAGGTCCTAATGGAAAGAAAAAGAAACAAAAATAGCATCTCTCTTTCCAATCTACAGCAAACCCATAGAGAGGAATAGATTGGCATAGGAGGTTGTGACTTTAATGATCCAAAGCATATGAATGCTTGTTAGCAGACAGCAGACAGACATAAGTAAGAACAACAGTAATGGCTACATCTGCATCCTGGCCTACGGCACTCAAACCAATCAGGCGGCATTGGAGAGCAGTGCCCGAAGGTATGTTCAAGCCACGCTTTCCTTGTGTGTTTATTTAAGGGTGATTGAATTCAGGGTGTTGTCAGTCTGCCTTGGAGAATGGTTATCCAATGTGTAGGCATGATCTTTCTCCCTGAATGTGCTCTGTTGAGTGAGTTAGTTATGTGTGACTACTTGCTCTGTCCTAGTCTTTATACAGTGCCAAA
This sequence comes from Panthera pardus, assembly GCF_024362965.1. Lineage (NCBI taxonomy): Eukaryota > Metazoa > Chordata > Mammalia > Carnivora > Felidae > Panthera > Panthera pardus. The sequence continues at coordinate 87,092,154 of NW_026526655.1, forward strand.
ATCCTCCAGTCCAAGTTCCAAAGGAACAGGGCCTAAAAACTTTTGGCTCCAGAATCAAATTAGGCTTCTCTGCTTCCCTAGCCAGAAATGCATAAATACCCAATGGCCAAAACCAAAGAATTTGACATTGTGGAATGAATAGAGCTGTCATATACCACTAAAGTGTGGAAATATCTAGCGTTTGAAGTCAAGACTAGTTCAACATCTTCAGTAATCAGAACAGACTTCTTTGGACACCTTCATGGGTTAGTCTGGCTTTTGAGCGAGAATGTTTCTGGCAAGCTACTGATTCCAGATATCAGAAATGCAAGAACATACGGTTTATAAGAGAAAATCTGCCATTTTTTTGCATCAAAAAATTCTCAAAGGCAGCACATTTTCATAAAAGACAAATCCCTCATCCTGTTTTCCTCATTGACCTTCAAGTTAGCACCACTTGCTTAGATGTATATACTTTAAAAAGAACTAATCAAAGAAGAGTAAGATGGAATACTTGGAAAAATAATATTTATGTGAAACTCAGCTTGGAATTATGTGGGAGAGTTTCTGGTAAAAATAGACAATAGGTATAATCACCTAAAACTCCTCAATCATATTACTAGGCTGTGATTATCAGTGTTCCCAGAGCAAATCATTTTCCTCATGATTTATCATGCCTTGAGGGTAAAACAGTAAAAATTACATACTACTAATTTATTGAAAATGAAGAAAAGCAGATGTCCTCTCTAAGGAATCTTGAGGGTAAGAATTATGTTTTACTCATCTTTAAATCCACCGAATTTAGCATAGTTAGGAATATATATTACAGGATTGGTCATTCCAAACTCTATATTGAACCTCTTTATACATGTGACCTATTATTTCATTCCATTAACCAAAACTTTCAATAGCCTATAATGTCTTCTTTAAAGTATCTCATTGGAAACATATTCATCATTCTCTTCAAAAGTCAGTGATCTTTTCCAGATAAACTCTTATAATTTCTCATAGGAGATTTGCCATCTTTTCTTACTGAAATAAGGTCAAATTTTCAAAATGATCCCTTCATTAGTCTACAGTTGAAATAACCAATACTGGTGGATGATAGCTCATTGATCTTTGTAGTATAGATGATACTTGGGGCTCAGGTTCCTCTTCTAGAGGGAAAAACTGATAAGTTATATATAGATATAGATAAGTGTGGATATAGGTAGATAGATATATTTCTGCTTTTAAATAGCATTACATAATCACGTAGATTATTATTCTGAACAGTTCTGTGTTCTGCTATCACTTTATCTCTTGACACCCATATTCCCTCAAATGTAAAATATGGCATAGCATAGTACTTATTCCTTATAGGATTACATTAGGAATGAAAACATTAATACATATACAGATTCGGCCATATGGTAAGTCTTCATCGTTATAAATTCCCCTGTATCAATTGTACCATTCCTTTTCCAGTAGTCCTTCTAACAAATATATTCTAGTAAGTAGGCAATTAATATTAAGCCAATATATTCATAAATCTTCAACGATTCTAGGGTACCTGAGTGGCTCAGTTGGTTGAGTGTGGAGTGTGGAGCCTGCTTAAGATTCTCTCTCTCTCTCTCTCTCTCTCTCTCTCTCTCTCTCTCACACACACACACACACACTTATGCTCTCTATTTATATATCTAAAATAAAAAATAAAATCTTCAATGATTCTAGAACTCTTTTAAAATGATTTGTTTCTTTACTTTAAGAAATCCCAATCATTTCCAGCTAGGATATTTTGAAAATATTTTGTTAGAAAAACCTTTAAACACTCAAGGAGAAGGGGTTTCATTGGGCATGCCCTCCAGGAGGTGAAAGACTTGGTGTAATTTTAGAATTTGCCTCCCACAATCCCACCTCTGGCCTTCAATAAATCATGTCCCTCCCACAAGCAAAACATATCATATCTTCCCATGATTCTAAAGAGTATCATCCTATTACAGCATCTCCTCTAAGTCTAAAGTCTCATTATCTAATCAAAATCCCACTCTCTCATTGGCTCAAAGACCAAAACATACGTACCTAAATCCAGTTTTGAAAGAGGTTGAGCTTCACTGAGATCAGCCATTTAGTAGCAAAGATGGGAATCAAATAGTTTGTTTCTATAGCTAGTGGTGTGCTATCCATGCTATGAAGTAGTTATGATCATTGCCCTCATTGCATAGACAATAAATCCAAGAACAGTGAGAAAAGACTATAAGTTAGTAAGAATCAGAGGCTCTTGGTTAAACCAGAGTCATGCGACTCAAAACCTCATACATTCTGACTCCAAATCTTTTAAATGCTGAAGCTACTGGCCCTCAAAGTGGATACTCAACAAATGCTGGTTGCCTGACCATCACACTGCACTGCTTGCAGATTAAAGTATGTAATAATGTTTATCATACTTTCCCTCAATTATTTTACACCTAAGTTCCTATTTTCTATTTTCATCATATTTCATAGAAGGAATCTTTATAGTCATCTTAAACATTAGCTGAGATGAAATAATAATAGCAATGTTTTAGAAATGAGGAAGATGAATAGACTAAAGACATATAAAATTTACCACAATATCCACTCAAAAATAGTGCTACAGATTTGTATTTGGTGAATCCTGGAACTGGAAAATGCCTATCTGTTCTAGATACCATACCATACCACACCATAAAGATTTTAGAATGCATTTCTAGTTGCAAGTGGTAGATTGGTCACATACCTAATCTCCCCTATTTACTAAAATCAGAGTAAAAGAATAAAAATTTATGTATGGAACATGAGAGTGTGAGCAAAAGTGGATGACAGATCTCAAAAAGTTTTGAAGATAAAATGTTTATGAAAAGGTAATTACTTTGTAAAACGAAAGAGGCTGCAACCTCAGTGTTTGCAGCTTGGAAGATGGGTGTTAATGACAAAATTTTCATAGCCCTCTCTCTCCCCACAGAACCTCCAAGAGGCTCATCACTCAGAAGCACCAGGTAACCTGAAAGACAAAGTAAAGATTGCCTACAACAGCCCCCACCCAGGAAAGTTGGACTCTAAGGCTCACTTGTTCATTGCATACAGCCAGATGGCTGTTCCAGAGCTGCATCAGACAGACTTTGAACCAAGAATCTTCCAGAGTCTTGAGTCAGGGTCACCTGCCATTACAGAGAGCAGACAGGACTGAGTGACTGTGAACGAGGGGATTAAAGTTTACCTACTAAGCAATGGGACCCTCAGCTCCCATGCTCAACCATTGTCCCAGAAATGCCAGAGGAAAAAAATGTATCCCTTCATCTAGAAGACTTGAGGAATCTTCTCTGGAAGAGCAAATGGCTTCAAAGTCCTTCAGATCCTGAAACTTGAATATCTTCAGTGAAAAGCCTCTTTGTGTGCGTTCTACATATTCTACAGAGAAGCTTGGCAGTCAATAAGCCCAGCACCTCAACTCCAAGCATACACAGAGCATTTTGGTGCCTCTGTTTAAAATATGTATATGCAGTCATGGGTCACAAGAAATTAATTACTATCTGATATAAAACACAATATTTATATACTGTATTTACAAATAATAATTGTATCATATAGAGTATATTATATAATACTATACAATTATATATAATAAGTTATAATTACTATATTATATACTTATTTATTGAGCACCATTTATGTAAGCAGCATTTTCTAAGTGGTGAATAAAATAACCTCTGATTTAAAGTTTTTGATTAAAGTCCCAAAATGGAAGAGAAATATCAAAATAAGCACACATAAAAAGGAACTCAAAATAAACAGAAATAATACCAAAAAAATTTTTTTAATATTATTGTAATATCCTCAAGAGATAAGAAAATATATAGGATTTATAAAAACAGTAATAATAATAAAGGCACTGAAAAATTTAAAAATATAAATGAGTATAATTAACATAATTTTTGGAGGATACAAATGATAAATGTGTCAGGAAATAGTGTTAAAAACAGAGATGAATTATGAAAAAGAAGAAATAAGAAAATAATCTAGGATGTCCAACATCTGCCATATGGAAAAATCCAAAAAGGAAAAAAAATAAATGCATGGTAAGAACTTTTAAAATAAAGTACAAGAGAATGTCCCAGAATTTTATGATATGAGCTTTTTGATTGAAAGAGCCTACTAAGTATCTAGTATAATAAATTAAGAAGTAGCTCATGCAACTTTATAGAAGTAGAAAGAATGAGAGAAAGATCGCAGATCCCATGGAAAAGGATGGGAATCAGAATGGTGATGGAATTTTCTAAAACTGACTGGAGTCTAGAGGTATGCTTTCAAAACTTAAGGAGAAAATATTATCAACCCAGAATCAGGTAGCCTGTTAAACTATCAATCAACAGAATTGAGCAAGAACATCTCCAGATATAGAAAGACTCAGAACATTTGTTTCCACCACATTCTTTTTGGGAAACTACTGAGGAAAATACTTTAGCAAAGTGAAGGATTTGACCAAGGAAAACAAGCCTTCAAAAGTAAGATGTATATACACAGGAACAAAGAGACACAATGAGAAGTTGTGTGTTCACAGATGTGTGTCGGGCCAGCAGAGACTTCCGCCCAAATTGAAGCAAGAAGATGGAAATAAATGGAAAGAAGATTTAAGAAAAGAAAAGAAAAGAAAAGAAAAGTAAAACGGGGCAATATTATTTCATGTTTCGGTGTTTGAGAAAAAGATTGATAGGAGTTTGACATATTGCTGGCATCTTTGGGAAAATTAGCTATAGATGTGACAAACTATAAGTAAATTAAATGAAGGCAAGTTGAATCCAAAGGAATGATGGTTATATAATAATTCTTGGTTCAACTGCACATATTTAGAAAAACACAATAATGGAAACTAGCAATTGAAAAAAATGTGATAGAGCTATAATGGAAAAAATTGAAGGAAGGGAAGTTATAGAGTGTAAGAGAGCTAATATTAAACTATCATAACAGAAAGTCAATGCATAATACCTAAAATAGATAAATCAGGAAAAATCAGTATATATATAGTGTTGAAAAATATGAAAGTTAATATAAAAAAGAATCAATAGCCATAACAAAAAAACCAAAACTGTTGAAGGTGGTTGCCTCTACGAAGTGAGATTAATGAGTAAAAGAGAAGCCAGAAGAATGCTATGTTTAGTGACAAGTTTTGTAGACTAATGTCTTAAATTAAAATTTTCTTAGGGGTGCTGGGTGGCTCAGTTGGTTGAGCGTTTGACTTTGGCTCAGGTCTTGATATCGTGGTCTGTGGGTTTGAGCCCATGTAGGGCTCTGCGTTGACAGCTTGGAGGCTGAAGCCTGCTTCGGATTCTGTCTCCCTCTCTCTCTGCCCCTTCCCTGTTCGCATTCTGTTTCTCTCACTCTCAAAAATAAACAAACATAAAAATATTAATAAAAAATAAGTAAAATTTTCTTCAAATAGTCTTGAGAGAGAGAGAGAGAGAGAGAGAGAGAGAGAGAGAGAGAGAGAGAGAGAGAAAGGGAGCAGGCAATTACACCTAATTGGATAAATGCTCAACCAGGACCCTCAGCAATCAATCTACACCACAAAAAAGTCCCACTTGCCTATCAGATCCTAAATACAAGTTAAATACAAAAGCAGTTATAAGTCTGATTCAGCAAGGAATAATTGTTACAGAATCACAATGGTAATAACCGGTGGATTCAAGCCCTGTGTTCACCATTGAACTGTGTGAATTAGGGCAAGTCATTTAACCTTTCTGCATCTAAGTTTCTTCATCTACAAAATGCAGACTATATCTTGTACCTCATGGAGTCAGGGGATGATTCAATGGGCTAATGCTGCTAACATGCTTATAAGAGCACCTGGTACATAGTAAATGCTCAGTAAAAGTTAGGTGTTATTATCAAAAGAACTCCTGAATTTTGCATGCTAACATAAGTCCTTTGAAAGTGAAGGCATCACCCTTTGAGCTTTCTAAGGTTTCCAGCTGACAATTTACCCTCTTATGCACTCACTAAGGGCAGTGAAACAATCAGGGTCAAAGGAGAAGGCAAAAGGAAATGGGGACCCTAGCCCCTCTCCTATTCCCTCTAGCTTGGCTTCCTCTTGTCCTGTGAAAACATTTTATGCAGACAAATGAGTCTTCCCAAACCAATAACCAAGGAATAAAATGCTTAGGTGTGCACTTAGTACCATGTTAGAAAGAAACATTTGTGCTATCATTTAACCAGATGTTTATCTTTCTGGACATTAAGTGGAAGGAATTGGGAAATCATCTCCCTGATTCTGTGACGTCCACAGAAAGCTTTTCATGTTTGTGCCTTTTATAGAAATCTGCAAAGAAAAAGAGAAAGCCCCTTTCACTAGTCACCTACTCAAAACCTTTTCATTTTCAAATCAAGGGAAGCTGCCAAAATTGTATTAATTTTTAAAAAATAACTCTCTCAGTAATGCTCCCCTTGGATGAATAAAGAGAGAGTCTAATTCCGAGCCCATTTTTTATCCTCCATTGTGTACACACCACAATGTACAAGTTAGCTCATTAGTGCTCTCGGCAAGGGCCATCATTTTTAAATGATCAAAGTGTTTGTTTGGGGAGAAATCAGTCACATAGAGTAATAGTTCCCAAACTGTGATCCTGAGCATTTAGAGGAGAGTCCTCTGTGGTTCATTTAGGAGATATTTTAAGGGAAATGTGAAGGCTAATAAAATATAGGACCAAGTGGGAATGGTTTGAAGATAAAGGGACATAGAATGGTCATTATATTGATTTGGGGACAGGGATCTGAAATCAGTGGCAGTTCAAAAATGATAAAGAAGAAATGTAAATCATCATGAATAAAACAGGTGCAAAATAAACCTAGGAATTGATGATTTAGGTCATATGGTAAAATGAAAATTTTACAATACACACAAATTTTGTAATATAACTCTTAAAATGAAAACTATATATAGATAAACTTTAAAACAGGACCCTTAACTTAATAATTGTTCAAATAAGATTTTTCATAGAGCAAAAGGCAAATTCTTGCTCCTTAGAAATAGAGACGATTTAAATAGGAATTGCTAAGTTTTAATCATTAAACAAAGAAAATACGTTTTTGTTCGTATTTCATATTCTCAAGTTTCTCTGGTAATTTGTGGCATTACTGCTGATTTGATTTTCCTCATCTAGCCACAGTGAAAGACACACCCAAATCAAGAAGCAAGAAAAAGAAAAGTTGAGAGTTATTTTTGAAATTTTGGCCTCAAGCTCTATAGAAACTTAATGGCAAATTTCCTGAAGGAATGTAAAAAGTATTTATTAAATATCCTATGGAGCGCCTGGGTGGCTCAGTCGGTTGAGTGTACAACTTCAGCTCAGGTCATGATCTCGCAGGTCATGATCTCGCAGTTCCTGAGTTCAAGCCCCATCGGGCTCTGTGCTGACAGCTCAGGGCCCAGAGCCTGCTTGAGATTCTATGTCTCCTCTCTCTCTGTCCTTTCCTCTCCCTCTCTATCTCAAAAATAAATAAACATTAAAAAAATTAAATATCCTTTATAGGAGTTTGGTTGTGAGCTATTAGACACATTGCAGGGACCTATGGGACATTAATTTAGGAGTCTGTTGAAAGAAGAAAAGGAATAAGGTGGGGATTGGAAAGTGTTGGTGAAGCGAGTGAATTTGGAGTTGGAAATTTTTTTAAATATAGATTTCATACATTTCTTCTAATTTGGGGAGAGAATACATTTTCTTCTAACATTATGAAACATCACTTAAAATTTCTGCTTCATGATTTATAAAGCCCTTATGATACTAATAAAGGCTAAATAGATTTCCTACTATAGCGATTGGTAATGGAGGGCTGCAGTGCATGGGGAAGAAGGCAAAATTCATCCAAATCATAAAACAAGGGTATTTTCAAGAAAGAATCTCAATTCTTTCTTTAACTCTAACCATAGCTGAAGAAACACACCTATAAGTGACAACTGCTAATTTGCAGTGATTACAGGCTCTGGCAGCACTCCTAGAAGATATTACATAATCTAAAGGAGAGTGTATTTTGAAAAAACGCCTTCCATGTAATTATGACCTGCTCCCATCCTGTTCCTTGATTAAAGAAAGAACCAAAAGTTTAAAGCAATGAAAAATACCCAAAAAAGTTCAAAGTACATGAGCTCAAAGTACAATACTTTGAGCATTGTACACAAAGTACAATGAGTACATTGAAGCTTTTTAAGCTTCAATCTGCCTTAGTAGTTAAAAAACAATGGAGCAAAGAAAGTTCCAATAAGGATAAAGTATTAAAAAGAGAAGAAAGGTTTTTATTTTAAGATAGAGACTATATGGAGCTCAGGTTAGTAACCCCACAAAACAGCACAATGCTTGGTATCTAGTAGGCATGAGAGAGATGTTAAGTATTAAAGTATCAATAAAAACATTTCACTTTATGTCTCAAAACAGTTTCATATATATCATCCCATTTCATGGGGGTGCCTCAGTGGCTTGGTTGGTTAAGCGTGTGACTCTTAACTTCGGCTCAGGTCAAGATCTCATGGTTTGTGAGATCAAGTCCCGCCTCAGGCTCTGTACTCGACAATGCAGATCCTTCTTAGAATTCTCTGTCTCCCTCTCTTTCTGCCCCTCTCCTGTTCTCTCTCTCTCTCTCTCTCTCTCTCTCTCTCTCTCTCAAAATAAAGAAAGAAACATTTTTAAAAAGCAGTAGAATTAAGCAATATGAAGGAAACGGTTATATCCATTTGAAAGATAAGGAAATCAAGCTACAGTTTAAACGAGTATCTCTGGAGTGATTTTTTTAATGTTTATTCATTTTTGAGAGAGAGAGAGAGCGAGCAGGTGAGGGGCAGAGAGAGGAGGCACAGAATCTGAAGCAGGCTCCAGGCTCTGAGCTGTCAGCACAGAGCCCTATGCGGGGCTCGAACCCACAAACCATGAGAACATGACCTGAGCTGAAGTCAGGCACCCAACCAATTGAGCCACCCAGGCACCCCTCTCTGGGGTGATTTCCATAAGCAAACCATTGTGTTGAGTCCTACGTAGACCAGGTAGAATTACTATTATAATAAATACATTTCTTTTTTACTTACATCCAAAATATCATTTGATCTACAAAATCAACCTCTTGAACAGGTATCATTGATTACTAAACTGAGGCACAAAGATTTTAAGTAACTACATACTAGCTAGCTAGTCATCTGATCCTACACCAATGCACAATGTTTCCTCGAGGCCACAGACAGCAGGATCTGCTGCTTTTTCCATTGGACTATTGAATCCCAGAATGTCAGGGTGATGAATGGATGGGTCTTTAGATCAAGAAAACAGTCCTGCTTTATTCAAGCCAAAGTCACCAGAGAGAATATCCAAGTAAGCTACATAACTAAGTAAGTCTGTCCAGTTTGCTATCCCTTTATTGGCCACGTGGTGCTGTCCAATATTTTGAGGTCATATTTATACAGATAGACTTTCAGTTGATGCTAAAGGCACTTGTCCTTCAGATGTTTTCCTCACCAAACATCTTGCCTTCTCTTGAGTGTATACAACCCTTCACCATGTCGAATGCTATTCTTTGCAACTCAGCTCACATGATATACTTCAAAATACAAGCAAGGAGAGCAACAAGCTGCATCAGCGGCCATGTCATTTTGGGTTACATGTTTCTGTCCTTTCTTTATGACACTGCACTGCTGGAACGCTGACCTCCATAGTTCAGTCCACTGCCATGGGCTACTAGTTAAAGAAAAGAAAGAGCACTGAAGAACAAGGACAGTCACAGCGGAGAAACTTCTGGTTTGCCTCATCTTACATTCCTGTCTCTTACCCTGCCGTGCCAACTTGAGGATTTATAAAAGACCTCCTTTTTATGTGACTCCAACTTTACACTTCAATTTAAGGACAGTGTGTTTTTCTTTTGGTAAATTTTGCTTCAAGTAAACAAACTTGTAACATGACAGCATTTTATCTTTAGCTTTGAAAAGGGGGGGATACAATCTAAAACAGAGAAATCTACAAAATGTTTTAGAGAGTCCTATTCTCACAGTCACACTGGAAATGAGTGACCCTTTCAGTTGCTTTACACTTATTTCCCATTCATGTGCTCCTATTTCTTATCTGGTCCTTTTTAGATACTTAATATACTTGATTTTTTTTTCAAAGTATGTTTATTATCAGTACAAACAAAAATAGTAGTCCTTGATGTTGCCCACTGAAGTCATTTCCATTTCCTCACTGATCATTGTTCCCTTTACACAGAGGAAACATGGTTTAACCCGGAAAAAGAACTTAAATCTTTGTAATTCCAGTAATATGGACCCCTTTAAGCTGATAGTAATTAATCATTGGTTATGAATAAATAATTCATTCCTTATGAATGAATTATAGTATCTGACAATACCCAATAGGTCTACTGACTTTATCTTATATTTGTTGATCCTAGATTCTGAAGACCAGCTCTTCTAACAGACTTATTCACCTCTAGAGCCAGCCACACAGGAGCAAGTATATGTCAGTCCCACTGTCTTGAGACTCAGAGTTGGGGAGCAACCACCCTAAATCTCTGCTCTTAGACCTAAGTGTTGGATCTAAACCTGAGACCTCTTGTGACCCTTCCCTGTGTTCCATACGTGCCTCTAATGTTGACTTAATCTATGATTGATTACCCATCCATGACAGGTAGTCTTTGGTACCCTGATCCTCCCCTATAAAGGAGAGTGCCATCTCAGAACCACACTTGGTTACTGTATGGCTGCCTCCCCTGAGATCTTGCTCATTCTCTTTCCTGGGACTAGATTATATTCCTAGGATCCCTAGAACCTAGTGGAGGCCCTTCTATCTATGGACAGATCTCTTAGCACAGAATACCATCTCACCCAAATCCTTTGTGACCTTGTTCTTGTCAAGTGTTTGAACCAGCTGGTAAACACGGTTGCTTAAAATGTCTTTGGAGGCGCCTGGGTGGCTCAGTCAATTGAGCATGTGACTCTTTATTTTGGCTCAGATCATGATCCCAGGGTGGTGGGATCAAGCTCCACACCAGGCCCCACCCTGAGTGTGGAGCCTGCTTAAAATTCTCTCTCTCTCTCTCTCTCTCTCTCTCTCTCTCTCTCTCTCTCTCTACCTCTGCCCTCTCCCTTGCTCATGCTCTCTCTCTAAAATAAAAAATTCAATTAAAAATTAGAAAAAAAATGTCTTTGAGTTTCTTTTACTCTTAAACACTTGTCTTATCAGAACCAGTACCTGAAAATGTATTAATTTTCACCCCAGTAGAAATTGATTTTTCTAGTGAATGGCAGCAAGACAGAAAGGAAACCCCTACAAAGTTTATGAAGCCATGTGGAAGACATCAGGTTGGTTCTGCAATAACTTGAAATTCTCTTCTCTCAATATCTTTCTCTCTCTCTCTCTCTCTCTCCCTCACACACACACAGACAGACACACACAGACAGACAGACACACACACACACACACACACACACACACACACACACACCCTGCATAGGGAAATGTTTATTAGAGAAACTATTTAAAAAGTACACATTTTCCAAGACCTAGATGAACTATGTCTAGATTTTCTAAGATATAGAGGGATCTGGAGCTTTACAGACAGAATAGAGGGTGGACATCTCAATCTTCTTAATACAAGCTTACATTGCATGGTGTTGGGCTATTGGTTTCATAGGCTGAGTTTCAAAACAGAGGCTGGGCAAAAAAGGTCACTCTTAGTTTTAATTATTGTTATGTTTGTAGTTGTTGTTGTTACTTTAGCTTATATTTGGTACCCAATGAACAGTAGAAGCCAGATTTTTATTCAGAAGATCATCATTGGGTTCAATCAAGAATCTGGGGTGTCTGGGTGGCTCAGTCAGTTAAGTGTCTGACTTCAGCTTGGGTCATAAGCTCATGGTTCATGAGTTCAAGCTCCACATTGGGCTCTGCCCTGACAGCTCGAAGCCTGGATCCTGTTTCAGATTTTGTGTCTCCCTCTCTCTTTGCCCCTTCCCAACTCACACTCTGTCTCTATCTCTCTCAAAAATAAACAAACAAACAAACAAAAAAAGTTAAAGAATCTGTATTTTTAAAAAGTTCCCCAAGTGATTCTTGTGATCAGCCAAATTTTGTAACCACTGCACTAGGGAATGGTGATAATTTCGCTGGGTATCCTACATAACTACATGCACCCTCACATGGTATCAGAAGATATTTCCCATTTCAAGTAAGCCCAAGACCCTACTTCTAGGATTTTGGTATCAGCCTCTGGACACTCTAAAGTCATTGTCAAAATAAATAAATTATAAACCAGCGGTCTCAGATTAGGAATGAAAAATAATGCTGAATAATACCATGGCTACAACATATTTTTCAGACTGAAAGGAAAAAAGGCCAGGAGAAAGGAGCTATCCTTGTTTTCAGTCCTGAATAACTGTCTGGGCTTGTCTTGTCCTTAAAAAATGATTAAGATAAAAGCATGTGAAGATAATATGGGGAATATCAGGAAAGGCAATTGGTAATGCCAAATCTAATAAAAGGGATATACTGGTGAGATTAAACTAAAGCTGATGAATCCATTGCACACACCTAGTTGACTATAAATAAAGATAAACCTCAAATAGTTTAAAAGGCAGGAAACACTTCTGAATGACAGCATCATTCACACATGTGCATCCTTATTCAGGGCCACATCATTGCTCTGTAACCTTAAGTTAGTTACCATGTTACTAAAATCCACAGTACAGGCACACAGATTAAATGAGACTATGTACATAAAGCACTGATGCCTAGCTCAGTTGATGTTATCTTTGTCTCTTCTTCCCTACTCCTCAAAGGAAATCATTTCTACAGCAATAGAGACAGTCACAGAAACCATGCCTAGCATCCACCATCAACAGATTCATGCCCATGGGAGAAAGTGAAGATAGTTTAAGAAGTCCTAAGGATAGTGTAGGGTACTGGCTAAGAACACAACAATAATAAATCCATTGCTTAGTAACATAAATAATATGTATTTATTAAAATAACTAGTTTCTAAAACAGAGAAAAATGTAGTGAGATGAGAGGTATTACTTTATATTTTTGCAAATGTCTTTAATGTCTGGTTTAATAGAAGAGAGCATGAATATCACATCTGCTTCTTTGTTTAACCTATTGTGATATCACATGTCATGTAGCCTCTAGAAGACTTCACTATATATTCATGTAAGAATAAGAATTAAAAAAACAAATAATATTTTAGAAATATTATGGAAATGGTTTTGACTTCTGGTACCCCCTGAAAGACAAGGAACCCCCAAGGATCCCTAGATGACCCTTTGAGAACCACTGATGGAGAACTTTGCCTATCAGATCTACATGCACAAATGCATAAATGAACAAATGACCGTACAGTAGAAAATAAAAGGTAGAAAATGCAAAAGCCCCTTTATGTTATCAAATTTTATAGCAGATATTCGTTATGTTGTGTGTCCTGAATATAATCCCTCTTTGATCAGAGAGAGGACAGCCATTCCTAATTCAATGAAATGATCTTGATGGGTACTGTCCAAATCAAAACCTTGTCTTTTAAGTCCTTATCTGTCACCCAACTTGATCATTCATCTAAGAACAGCTTCATTACCAAACAAAGTCAATTATTCTTTACCTAGAATTTTTCTGTCTCAAACTCATGGGGAAGAACTTTTTCTTCTACAGTAGACCACTCTAAGCATATGAACTGCCAACTCTCATCTTACCCACTTTATTGAGAAAGACTATGTGTAGCGCAGGAAAAGAAACCAGTAATTTGGCAGAGGCAGAAGACAGAACATTTCTAAATGTCAATTATGTGGCAAATTTTGTTCTCTCGGGTGTCCACGAGATCTACTATTCCACATGTTCTTCTTACAACAGGACATTGACATCCTTCCCATTAAGAATCTATATCCCCTTCTGTTAAATTTAGCAAGCCTATAACTACCACAAAAGTGACAGCATGTGACTTCTAAAACCTGTACATAAAAGGTCATACAACCTCTATCTAGTCTTCTTGAGATACTAGGTCTTTGAATCCAGCACTATGCCACGAAGACACTGAATGAAGTCATAGAAGGCCCATGTAGAAGGACATAAAATAGAGTCTCCCACTCTTAACCCTCAGCTCCAGTTGGGCTTCCAAGAGATATAGCATTGGCTTTCCAGTTATGTGTAAGCCATCTTGGAGGTAAATCCTCCAGGTCTGAGTGGAGCTGCCCCAGCCAATGAGATGAGCTTTCCCTGTTGAGTTCTGCCCAAAGTAAAGAGTTGTGAATTAAATAAACATTTGGGGAGGGTCTATTATCCAACCACACATAACTTATACATGCTGTGGGAGCCAACCCCCTTTTTCTTTTGTAGTTAAATTAGTTCAGATTGGAACTAACAGAGACCTGACGAGCACAAGATGATTTTTATATAGATTTTCCTATTTGTTAGCTGCTTTTCACTATCTAATATTAAGTGATAGAGAAGACAGGAGAAAGGAGATTTCTCTGCTATCATCTAATAATTTTAACCAGCTGACCAAAGCCCAGACTTGGTTTGGATATATAATGATTAATTTATTAATAGCTTGCATCCTGCATGTAAACATTAATTCCACCTCATTTTTAATAATGTGAATGGATTTCCTAAATTAACAAAGCATTCGATCTGTTTTCTTATTGAGTAATTTTCTTAATTGTTTGTGAAAATTACAACCAAAACTTTGAGGAGAAAATGTATTATTGTATAGGTGAATAACAGAAAATTTTCCCATATCATTACCTACATAACATTTTCCATCAATATAATCTTTGTGGATCCTTGTAACTGTGTGACAAAGTCATCCTGAAGTATTTTGCTTAAGGGAATAAAGTTATCTCTCTTTCTCACATGGTCAGTTGGTGATGTGGGAGAACCTTTCAAGAGTATAGAAACCTGGGGCGCCTGGGTGGCTCAGTCGGTTAAGCGTCCGACTTTGGCTCAGGTCATGATCTCACGGTCAGTGAGTTCAAGCCCCACGTCGGGCTCTGTGCTGACAGCTCAGAGCCTAGAGCCTGCTTCAGATTCTGTGTCTCCCTCTCTCTCTGACCCTCTGCCGTTCATGCTCTGTCTCTCTCTGTCTCAAAAGTAAACATTAAAAAAAATTTTTTAAAGAGTGTAGAAACCTAACTGTGCAAGTTTGACAGTGCAGTGATTGCCTTGAAATTTCTCAACATTTAAAAAGTTTTCTTTATACAGTAATATATATTTTATTTTTAATGCATCAAAAAGTATCAATTTCTTTAAAGTATATATATTATTCAATGTTATTATTGTTATTATTATTGTTCCAATTGTTATCTTTTCTGATTCTATGACTGGAATTTGACTCTTTCTTTTTCCTTTGAAACTATATCTAGCATTTGGTTGGGTTTTCAAGACGATCAGCACTTATAGCCCTGGGAATACTGGAGGTTTATAGTACAGTAAAACCTTGGATTGTAAGTAACTTGTTCTTTGTTCCTCAAGATGAGCAAACACTTCTAATACATTTTAACTTAATAAACGAGTGATGTCTTAATATGAGTAGTATGTGAGGATGACTATCACATGATCACAAC
Source organism: Panthera pardus (assembly GCF_024362965.1). NCBI lineage: Eukaryota > Metazoa > Chordata > Mammalia > Carnivora > Felidae > Panthera > Panthera pardus. Next base: position 87,107,704 of record NW_026526655.1, read on the forward strand.
GGAGCCAACGGTTCTTGAAATTTGCCTTGGTACACGAGTGTTTGAATTACAAGCATGCTTCCATAATGAATTATGCTCGTAAACCAAGGTTTTACGGTAGTTAGAAAAGTTCGCTGAAAATATTACACTAATTTCTAAGTTCAAGGAAGAAGCCTTAAGAGTAAGATAGTTGTAGGGGCTTGCGAAGATGACTTTAAAGAGCATTATTCACCCCCAAGATCTGTAGTTGTAAGAAACTGTGCTGGGGAAAGTTTTTATTCTGCCTGCCTATGCAGAAGCTTGCTCCACATCCATGGAGACATCAGAGTTTCTGTTTTTCAGGCATCTGTCTCCTCAGGGAAGAAACACCAATGCAAGCAGATCATTATCATAAGGATCTTTGCCAACCACAGGCCTTAAATGGCTATCAGGTCATTTTCCGTACCAGCCTTCTTTCTTCCAGTCTTTCCTCCCTGAGTATCTGCCAATTACTTCCGCCAATTGTTTCCTGTCCCAAAACTTAGCTTTTGATCTGTGATAGGCCTTAACTTACTATGTGGTTAATATGTTTTCAAATTAGTCTTCTGTGAATATTTTAATAGCGTTGAGCACTGGTAATACTTGCGCTCTTCCTTATTTCTTCCACTCAGGTCAGACTAGAGGTTTCCCAAGGCTCTCAGTTCATTGGTTTAGGAGCCCTTGAGATGCATTAAAGAGCTAATGACCCATAAAAATTCAGTCTCAATGTTTTTTAACCCTCTCTGGTTTTCTTTCTGTATATGCATAAGTCTACCACTATAGAGTGTCCATTTTCAAATTGTGCATCTGCAGGTTCCCAGGGAAAATGAATAGTCTACAATATGAAGTTGATTTAAAACTTGGATATGAAAAGTCTCCATAGTGTTGTTACTTTTTTAGCAGTGGAGTGAATAACGTTAATATGTCTAATTAATACCTAAAGAGATTTTTTTCCCATTTGATCAATTACAAAAATATCGTTAATATTTAGGATACATTGTGTTTATATAGGGGATTCATTATAGAATCATTATTCTACTTTCTCCAGGAGGAGATGTGAATATGAAAGAACCGTCAAGTAGTTTCTCTGTCCCTCCAGACATGGGGGAGCCTACACTGATTAATCTGTACCAATTCTTTTAACAGATAAATCAAATAGGCACTCTAAAATGCTTCCTACTTTCTATAATTTCAGCTGAATTTATAACACTTCAGTTCTTATAGAAAGACTTTTAAATTGTTAAAAATCAGAATACTAAAAATAACCCACAGGCAAACAGTCTTTGTATGACCTAGAAAACAAATAGAGTGTGTAAGGCTAAAACTACTTGACAAAAACAAACAAAAAAGGAGATAATTTTTACAAAAAAATTAAGTCTCTTTAAAGCATTTTTTTTATTTCTTTAAAAAGAAAACAAGCTCTGTTACTGTTTGCTAGTTATGGACAGGGAAGATGTTGGAATACAGCACTTTCAAAGGTGATGATCAAAGTCTTTTCATTCAGCTTTTTGTGACTATTAAAGCTTCTCATTTGGTGGAGATGATCATTAGTGTCTTAATGTGAAACAAAAGCTTCGGGACAAAGAACTTCTGGTTGAAGATCAATATGAGAGATAGCGCTTCAGTTACAGCCTTAATATTGTAACCGTAGGGAGTCTGGCAGAGTTGGTTTTATGAATTAATATAATACAGAATCCACCAGGTACAAATGGAGAGTACAAATAAAGAAGACTCGCTGGTAGTGGCTACACTGGGAATATCTGGGTGAGAGGGAATTGTTTGATAAATGTGAGTTGACTCAAAGTGGGCTCCAGTACAGTCACCACAAACACATCTTCCAATAACAGAATGCATATCTTGAGGGCCAAATTGAGAAAGGAATTCAACCAAGGAAAATAAAACTGCAAAAGACCCCTTGAAAAACGATTAATTTTACACATTCCATTATCTTATAATGTTCCTTGTGGGATTTTTTTTTTTCTTTAAGTGGGTAAAATCAAACATACGGTTGACATTTTCATGTGATTTGCTGCTGAGGTACAATAGTACACTTGGATAGAAGTTACAAACAACTTGGTTCTGAGACTGTTACCAATCTACCACAGAAATAATATGCCATTAACCTTTTCTGATTAATAGAGCTTATCATTTTATCCTGGGGCAAACTGTAAATGAAAAATAAAGTTCAAAAATATATCTACGCAATTTGCTCAAGATAAAATTAAAGCTTTTTTTTTCTTAGTTTTGTGGATTATCTTTGTTATCTGTATGTAGTTTATTTCTTTATCTTTACCTTGATGTTTGCCCTTTGATTCTATCTTTGAACATTTATTTTGCATGTTGAAGCCAGTTATCATTTTCCAGACATTTTGACTTTTTCTTATTCCTTGTGATGTTGTAATGAGAGTTTGCTTCTCTTGAACCAGAATCTGATACCTTTTATGGGAAAGTTAAAAGTGCAAAATAAATTTTGAGTTTTCCTTTACCAGGAGCAGAAAGATAACATTTAAAACGTATGAAGATAACTACTATTTCTTAGATTTTGTTCAAATGCATGTGGATAAACATTACTTATAAATTCATGCATATTCATATATGACTAGAAATTATGTCTAAAATACCTATACATGAAACAAACAGCACGCTTGTTTTTATTATATCTTTAGGTCATAATACCAACATTTGGATCCACCAGTTTTGCCTAATTTCCATTCCTATGAAATATGTTTGTTTTTGAAGAGACTGAATCTATAGGCACGTAAGTGACATATATATTTATTTAAATGTTCTCAGGCACCACTTTTTTCTTGAAACTCATGGATATCCCTTGGTTCATCCCCACCTTTCTAGTCATTCCTTCAACTTCTTTGCAGACTTACCCTGCAGTGAGCCTTCTTTTATGTCTACACTTTGTCCTAATGGGATCTTGACTATATCTGTGGCATTAAATATCACCTGCTGGTAGTTGGCATCAAAATTCTATATCTCTGGGGCATACCTATTTCCTGAGCTCCAAACTCACATAATTGATTGTCCCATTGACACTTTGACTTTGATACATCATTGAAATCTCAAACTTTCCACAACCAAATCTACTTGACCAAAACTGATCACTTTTTAAAATCCACACCATTCTTGGTTCTTCCCATCTCAGTGACTGGCACTATCATCAATCCAGTCTCTCCATCCAGGAAGAAAGTCTTCTTCCACCCAGATGCCTTTCCACTTCTTTGCCACCTACGTTCAATCCATCTGTAAGCCTTTTCAGTCTTATACTCAAAATATTCTTTAATTTGTTTCCTTCCATATATCTTTACTCAATCTATCTAGCACAAGCTACCACGATTTATTGGGCCAAGAATAGTTTGGACTCCTTAATAGCGTTCCCTTCTTATTCCACCTTCCTCTCCTAACTTATTCTCTACCAGACTCATCTGCTTAGAATCCTTCAGTGGCCTATAGTTGTGCATCAAGTAATAAAATCTAAACTCCTTATCATAGACTGCAAAACCCTATATGATCTAAGGAATGTCCTCGCTCCGGCCTCACTCTTAATCCACTCTATCATTTAACTCTGATCTCTTACTAGCTAGTCCTATCTCTATCTGATATTACTGTGTTTGCAGCAGTGAACTATCCTGATTAAAAATTACATTTCCCAGTCTTCCTTGAAGCAAATGTGATATAGTTTTGAAAAATGAGATGTAAGTAGAAATCACTGAATCGGCCTTCCATGAAAGCTATTTAAAAGAGTGTAGGTTCAGCTTGCACAGGACTTTGCCCTTTGCTTGTCTTCTTTCCTGCCTGGAATGCAGTTGAATTGCTAAAGGTAAAGCAGCCATCTGCTGGCCATGAGAAGATTAGCAATAGGAAATAAACCACATTCTAAAGATGGTGAGGAAAACGGAAAAGAAGCCCATGTCTTTGATACTTTGTTTAGCCAAGCACTATAGCTGTTGGGGAGTTACTCATCCTGGATTATTGTTACACAAAAAAGTAAGCCCATTATTTATGTACCCATTTACTTACTTATATGTCCACTTTTTTGTTACATGGGGCCAAATACAATCTCCATTGGTTACAAAAGTTCATGTGACAATTTCTCAACTGAATTCATTATCCAGAGGGGTGGCTGAATTCTCTTCTTGGAGTTAGATTCAGCTTGAGAGCAGTTTGATAGCCACCATTCTCCATCAGTTTTTCAGTCAACCAACTACTTAATCGGTTTTGCTAAATACAGGTGGGATCATCTCCAGCTTTCCTTGTCTTATTCTCTGGTGCAATGGACTAATTATATTTATGTATATAAAACTAAGTGCCCAGAATGCTCTTCTACTGGTGCTCCTGGTGGTAACTCCAGCTCCATCTTTAGCAGTGTACTTGTGGTTACTAGAATTCCCAGGAGGCCTTATCCTATAGCCAGTCCCCTACTATCCCTACTGTGTAGTTTTCTGGGAGTTTTAGTTTCTGTGTGGTTCTAATATGATGGAGAAGGATAAAGAGCAATAGAATTTTGGCCGTTTCAGAAAACAACAGCTGTGCAGGAGAGGAATTCTTGCTTAATTTTTGGTTGGCACACACGCCATAATCTCTGCATTATAAGACAGGCAGTTGAAGACATGAGCCATCTTTTTGATCCTTAATGGATGCAGTGGTGACTTCATTGATCCCAAGACAAAGCATAGATGGACTAATACGGTTTTCTCCCCTCCCCTCAATTCCATCCCTTTATTCTTATAATTTTGATATCCCTGGATTTTACTTTTTTCTTACTCTTATGTTTTTGCCCCTTCTGTGTCTTCAAAGATGTTCTGCTCAGAAATTAGAAAATATATCATTAGATGCTATTAATCACATAATATTTTAAACTATATATACATATATGGCTTATATGGCTTATTTTCCACCAGGTTCTTTTGAGGTTAGATGCAATGTCTGATTTTAAGGACTTTTCACTTTATTGGGGACATACAATATAAAAATATAAAAAGTTGAACAATAGTAATAAAGGTTAGTAAGTTTTCAAAGTAAATTACAAAGAAATACACTAAGCTGTGCATAACAAATAATTACATAATTAATCAAATGAATAATTGCTATATGATTTTGGATGAGGGAAAGGCCAGCCGGATAAAACATAGGGTAGGAGATTGAGACTTAATTGGCTTTTTAAAGCTGAGTAGAACTTTAATTGGCATAAAAGAGAATATACATCTGATTCCCACTTGTTCTCTGGGCCAGGCTGAATATACCAGAATCTCAATATGGGGTCTACAACAGGGGAGGATTTCAGGGCTTAGGATCTATACAGACTGTGCCTCAGAATGACCAAAGGTTGTGCTTTGGTATCTGGTGTTTTTGGAATCACATCTCAGTTTCATCATTTATTTGTTGGTATGAGGTTTAATCCAATCTTCATTGTTACAGCATGTAGCACTGTGTCAAGTACATAATAGATGCCCCCAAATGATAAACATTGGTATTATTGCAATGTAACTTGTACTATTGGTATTATTGTAATGTAAGAGCTAACTAGAGTCATAGCTGAGGATGGACCCCAGCAGGGATTATTATGCAAACAGTATCAGATACCAGAGAAGATTTGCCTAAGAATCAGAAGCTGCAATAAATCAAGAATAGGTTGAGTAAGAAGAGCCCTAGCTTGAATCAAAATGGTTCAGAATACAGGTGAGTACTGAGAGCTTGTTTACTGAAAGATGATGATCCAGTGGCAGAGGCACAGAGTAGCCCAAAGCTACAATACCAGACCTGCTAAAATGACTTCATACAAATGAGGAACATAAATATAACAGCAATTTTCTACAATTTTTGAATACTTCCTTTGTGCCCAGGGATCATTCCTAGCACTTTATATATGTTATTTCCTTTCATCTTTGTTACTCTATAGGTAACTGGTGTTGTTTTATTCATTTGAACATATGTATAAGAATGTCCAAAAAGAAATTTTCCCAAAGTAACATAGTCAGGAAGAGGCAGAGTCAGGATAGTCTTCGAGGTCTGCCCAGCATTACTTCATGTTCACAATCAGACTCCTATTTGCTGCCACAGGGTGGCAAAGCACTTCAAAGGTAATCATCGTGGAGATTTACTCGAGAGTATGATTCATGCCTGGCTTACATTACCTAAAAAAATAATTCTAATCCTGGCTAGAGTCAAATGTTACTGGTCAAAATACTGAACATGGACCAAACTCATAACTAACCAACGGGGGCATTACAACCTCTTTATGACGCTTGCCACTGACAGCTCTGATTGAACCTGGAGGGGCCACTTCAGGAACAGAAACTTGCCACATTTCCCCATGACAGAGTCTTTGATTTGTCATGGGAGATATGTGTGCCACAGGGGCACTAATTAGTGTCTCTGGAAATCAGCAAAGGATAAAGTTTTCCAAAGTTTTGTTTCTGTAAATAACCATCTGAATATATGAAAGAGCCCATTTCTTCCTATTTCAGAACCTTATTCCCGTCTCGAAGAGGCAACTTGGAAAGTTACACTCAAAGGAGACATGAGTTTACAGTTATCTGAATGACAACTCAGCTTCCTTTTGTCCTTCGAGGGCAAGTAGAGAAGGCTGGAGTGCATATGCTGCAGTTGGCATCACCCCTTCAGATGTCAGCTATGTGACATGGCCCAGTGAGAGGATTCTAGTTCAACTACTGTGAACTAGGGGGCACCTGTCCCATCTAGATGCATCAACAGCTACTCACTTTCTGCTGTTATTGCCTGCCCTTTGGGAAACCAGCCTAGTAACGCCAGAATTTCTGATTTTTTGAGAGATGTCACATATACAAATTTTCATGCAAAAGTTCACAATGTTCACATTTCAGCTCAATTAAAAAGAAAGAAGGTAAAAACACTATGTGGGACAAATAAAACAGGTCTTTAGGTCGAATTAAGGATGCAACATGCAAATCGAGAGATCTCTGAGAGCTCTTTGATCTTTCTTTCAAAGGTATTTTTCCTTCCTCATGTGAACCTAATCTCTCTCCATAAACGCACACAGCTTCTGAGTTGGTAAAGTGGAGGCTTCAGAAAAAAGAATGTTTGGCTATAGGGAGCAGAGTTGAGACTGTGGAACTCATTTTTATGTCTGTTTCATTTCTTATGGGATGTCACATGTCCACTGAAAAAGAAATACAAATTCTAACAAAGTTTAAAAGTCTTCAAATTAAGTTTAATTAGTAGGAATGTAAAGTAAATGGTAAGTAATAAGATGACTAGTCAAATCTAAGTTGATTTAAATTTTGCATAATATTGTGAACTGTTAAATAGCATCATTTCTCATTTTTAAAGTCCTGGTATGATTCTTTTTTTTTTTTATAAGATTTAGAAGTGCACTGCTTCACTTAAATACAAAGTAGCTTTTCATCAAGTTTTCAGAACTATTTAACAAAACCCACAAAAGTTAAATCATAGATAACCCAGAATAAACAGAATATTTATAACTTGGTGACAAGAGAACGCCATTTCCATAGATAATCACAGTTATTTTTTAGTGTTGTATAAAAGGCAGCAAGATGTTTGTTAATTTATAATAATGTAAGTGTCTAAAATTGAAATTAAACCCAAATGAGAAAATCTGAATAAGAAAATTCATATTTAGCTATATAACAGAATGTTTTTACACTGTCAGTGAAATGTGGTAGGGACTACATTTCCAAATGTATGACTAACAATTGTCATCTTCTGAATTTCCAAATTTATAACTAGCAATTGTCATCTTCTGACTTGCCTCAGTATGCTCTCACTCCTGAATAGGCCACTCAATGAAATAACTTTAAGATGGCAAATTGAAATGCCAAGCAAGCATTCAGGCCCAAGCAGGTAACATAAATTAGTGAAGACACAACTCTAACAAAAGGCTTTTAAATTCAAAAATTTTTAAATCATCCTAGCCAAATGTTATGCCCAGAATTCATGATCCCCAAAGACCACCAGGGAGCCGAGTCCGATGCAAAAGCAAAAGAGCCTTTATTCGAGCTAGCTCGAGCTCAATCCCCTACCTGCACGGATGCAGCGGTGAGATACCAGGGAGAGAGAGGAGTTTCAAAAGGACAAAGGTTTTATTGGGGCCTAGGGGCAGTTGGTGAGGTAATGGCTGTGGCCTCAGCCGATTGGCTGGGGAAGGGTCGGAGTCCTGTTAAGCACTCCAGGTCGCTGGGCCTGTTTTGATCAGGAAGTTTGAACGGGTGAGCCGGAGGTTACCCAAGGGGAGGAGGTGTGGTCTAGGCGAAGGACACAGAACAAGATGGAGCCGGCCGGTGTAGGCCCGCCCTTTCACAAACAAAATAAACTGCCTGTGGGCAAAATTCGGTCAGCTGCTTGTTTGTTAACACCTGCATTCAACCCGATAGCCTTACTACAGAATGTAAATAATATATATGAAGTCAATATTGTCCTTAAGCAGGTCCTTGAAGCATAGGTGAAAGGAAGCTATCAGAGTTCTAGGGACATGTGGGTGACCTTGGAAAGCATGGATCTTCTGAGACTGGTTTTAGCTAAGCAGTCAGGCAGGAGATGAGGAACTCAGATATAGAAAGGGCAGTATGAGTGGAGAAAAGCTCAGGGTCATAGTCAAAAGGTGCAAAACTGTTCTCTTCAAGGCATCCAGAATTTAATCTGGGTTTCCTCTCTCATTCTCATAGCAAGACCGCTATCTACTTAAACTACATATGAGAAATAAGGAATTGTGAGGTCTAATAGAGCCTATTTTGTGAATGAGCAAATAATCAGAAATATCTAAGAATCACCTTGTTTTAGGGAAGCTAAATCTTTAAGCTGGTTAACTGATGAGTTCATTTCACTACATGGATGTCACTGTATTTGTCCCTAGTTTGAAGAAATTACTCTTCAAAGCGTTTCTTCCTACTTTCCTTCTTTCCTTCCTTCCTTCCTTCCTTCCTTCCCTCCCTCCTTTCTCTTTCTTTCTTTCTTTCTTTCTTTCTTTCTTTCTTTCTTTCTTTCTTTCTTTCTTTCTTCCAAATGAAGTAAGCCTCAAAATAATTCATATTTCAACAGAGCCTATGTTCTCCAATCTTTGTTTCATGGTTAGCATTATCAACCTTTGTTTTAGTACAAGTACACAGTCGTGTCATGTCTGGCAATGAATTTTAAGAGCTATAATGGCAAACTCCTCATAGACAAGAACAGAACTAATGATGGACTGCTTAAGTCGGTTTGTAAATTAGATCATTCCTTCCATGAGTAACCCCACAAAATTCCACACATCATGGCTACTTGGAGGAAAATGTTCAGCCAGAACCCAACAGCAAAGATCACAATAAAATCTTTTTAAAAGTCAAAAACATGGTGAACATTTTGAAAGTTCTATAAAAGCCTAAATTGGGTATGTGTTCAATTTTCATGTTGAAAGCATAAACAGTCATAGATGTCAAGTAAACATACTAACATTTTAATTTTTATTCATAAGAATTATTACTTTGACTCCAATAAAAAGTTTATCATTAAAATTCATTAAGACATGGAAGGGGGAGTAAGAACATAGAATAAATAAAAGAGGTATTATCAATTTAACCAGATAAAAATACTTGCACCTTGACTTGTTACCAAAGAAAGTACCTTAATGACTCGTATATGTCAAAGGAGATGAGACACAGCAAATCGGTCAACATGTGCAAAAATAGAGTGTAAAGTAGGTTAGAATCAGGTGGGAGTGGGAATCAGCTGGAAATTTAAATTAAATCAAAATTTTAAAAGACATCTTATTTGAGATTTACAATCCACAGGAATACATCCCCTGGAAGTGATAATGAAGGTCTCTAATGTCACAGGCCGTGTTTTAAATCCTGTGTACAATCTTTGCGACAAAATGTAAGGTGCATGATGCTGACACTAGTGTTAAGGGTGAGGTGGTGCTGCGGGGACAAAATGAGGAGGCCAGTGGGCTGAGCCGAGGTTACCCAGGAAAAGACCTTATCTCACTTGAATATGACCTCCAAGACACGGAGACTCTTTCTGTTTTGTATCCCCGGCATGCAAAGCAGTCTCTGACATATAGGAGGTAACAATAAATTGCTGTCAGATGAATAAAGGAAAGGACTAATGAATGAATGAATGAATGAATGAAAGTAGTTGACCTGCTTGCTCACTTCCTACTTGAGGGACTTTTAAAGGCAGGGTTGGGAGGATGGCGACTCAGTGAGCAGGAAATTATTAATTCAGGGACCTTAGGACACAACATTATCCCTAGGATTTTTGTTATACAAGGTAGAGGACACTGGTGTAAAAATGACAATTATAATATTCCCTTAAAATTTGGGCTTTATTCTCCAAAATGTGTTATAGATGAGAATTATAAGGATGTCACACTAATACTCTGTGTGAAAGTAAAAGCTAATTCATCGGTATTTTCAAGACAAGAAAGAAAATGTCTTCTTTCTTTTCCTTTTTCCTTTTTTTTTTTAAACTATGATATTAAAAGCATGGAGGTTAAGGATAGCACATCCAGGAATGTAAACTTCTTTCCTGTCTATTTGATCATGTGTTATTGGCATTAACACTGTCAATAATTCATGGTAAAAGAGGAAGTTGCCATGAAAGGTTACCCATTGTCAGGCTATGATCAATAGGTAAGACCACAGTGGGTGATGTATTATCAAGCATCAGCCAATTCACTTTATCATGGATTTTAAAAAGAGTAGTAGTTGCAGTCAGTTTGGCTAACCTGAGCTAAGCTCATTTGTTCGTTATCTTTTCACTGCTGATTATAGACTATGCCTTGAATACATTTTATTTAAGCACAGAATATCATTCTTGCTATTTAATTCCTTCAATCTGGCTGTGGGCCCCCAGAATTTGCCCCTATGTTTTGACGATGGTGTTGTTTATATTTGAGCAAACAAAACTGTCACTTTGTTTTCCTGTCTTCCTATATTGGGTCACTTTGTGCTACATGATATGATCTAAGACAATTCAATGCAAGGAGACACATGTCCCTTCTCATTGGAAATACTAAAACTACAGCTTCCTTTTACCCTGTGGGAAAGAAAGCAAGTCAGGTGACTGAAAGTCATGGAGGAAAGTTAGTGTCATCACTATTCCTCTTCCTCCACAGAAATAAGATGAAATCATGAGGCCAGAATAGCACTGATTTCTTCATGAAGGAATAGAAAGAACACAGTCTGCTGGTTGTTTATGTCTTTGGTATTGTGGAAGGGCACTCACACAAAAACAAGACTACTATTTGTGAACACTTTCAAACCCATTCTTAATCTAATATCACCTTGGAATCTTGGGGGAAATGTTCAGTTATTGAAATCATTTCCTAAGGGATAAATCATTTGGTTTCTGGTTTGACTTAGGAAGTAAAACCATCTGATCTATTTCCCTTTGGTTTTCAGAATCAGACCATTTGATATTTAAACACTTGAATGTGGTTATGTTTCATTTTCTGCTATTGTTTTGTTTTCACCCAAATGCTGGTATCTAAAATAACTGGAACACAATTGGGTTGAGAGGGTTAGCCGGTGTAATTCTAGTTATCAAAGGCACTTGAATGTGGAAAATGTACCATATCATAGTAACTACAGTGGCCACTAGAAATAACATGCTGATGCTTCTCTAGGGAAAAAATGTAGAATGTAGTAGTAGTAGTAGTAGTAATAATAATAATAACAGGAAGAGGAAAAAGAATAAAATAACTCTGAATTTCCTGGGGTTTTTTTCCCCACCTTTCCCCGAGGAATGTATTCTCACTTTTTTAGTATATGATTTCTCTTTCACTTTTGTATATCCTTAAACTGGTTTGACAAATGACAACCATACATCCTGTTACAGCTCAAACCCTATCTCTTCCCCAATAAACCTATTGCCAGTCCATTGGAAGTGAATGGGAATCATAAAAATCTATCACTTCAAAGGAGAAGCATATGAGATTACATGTAAAGAAGAAGGCATCATTGCTGGGAGAGGGTGCCACATCACCATACATTTGCTAATTGCTTGTAACACGCATTCATGTAAAAAGTAATGCATTTTCCTTATATGGTATTGTTTAGAGATGGTTCTGCTTATCAGTTTTTAATATGCTCTTTGAAAACTGACACGTACTTTACCCACATCTCTTTAGGAACACAGGGATTCAAAGGCTGGATAAAATACTTTCATGCCTCTCAACACAAACCTGAGAGGGTAATTAACCAGATGGTAACAATAAACCTAATCTGAACACATCGGGGACTGGAGTCCCTTATTAGAAGCCTTACACACTGAGTGGGGTGGGGGAAGCAACTCTGGGGGAAGTATTTTAGCAGCCAACACCTTTATATCTGCCTTGACCTCAGAAGCAGAAGCTAATGAACCATTTAGGGATGGGTGTCCCACCACCTGAGAGAAGGCACACAAGGGGTCTTCTGCATACTCCGGGAGGCAGGAATGCAAGGGATTCCAAAGGAATGCAGTGGGCTTCAGGATTGCCTTCAAAGATGTCGGTTTTAGACATACCCAAATCATAACTGTTAATCCACCATATACCTCTCTCCCATCTCTGCTCCTACATACACACGCACACACACACCCCAAAACTTTCCAAGTTGGATCATTTATGCTTGAAACACAAGGCCATTTTCTTCTCTGCGAGGCAAAAAATGAGGTTTTATAGACTTCTGTGATGACACAGGTATTCTGAATATTTTCAAACTCATTCTTGGCAACAGAATGTTCTCTTTATTCCATCCTTGAAATATATTGGAATTCTACTTATTTCAGATTTTCATATTGTCAGTGTGTCCTGAGTTAAATTTACAGGAGTATTGAAGCAATTTGATATTTCAACTTGCAAATGTATGCATGCAGTTATTTTTCCCAGAATACAAAAATAATCTTAAATATATAAATATTTTATACATCTCTCTGTATATCTATACCTTTAGAGATAGATGTATATATACATGTATATGCATAATAGATGTATATGTGTGTGTGTGTATATATATGTGTGTGTGTGTGGGTGTGTGTGTGTGTGTATATATATATACACACACACACACACACACCCAGAGAAAGTATCCATTATATGCAAGAATGGATCTTATTGCTGTGGAGGTTTACAATGTTATTGTGGCATCATCACACATGCAAAGATGCTATTTTGCCATTACATACGGCATTTACAACCTAGGAGATAATCAAGTCAGTGTTTGTTCTTCTTCTGTTTCTCAACATGCTTCAGTTCTCTGTTTCTCTGGGTGTCATTTATGAGAAACATTCAGCATCAGTGCAACAACGATTTAGCTTGACTAAGTGCTAGCAAGCAAAGGACAATGTCCAACATACGGTGTTTTAGATTAGCCAAGGTTATAATGATGATCTATTAAAGAGCATTTTTGAAAACCAAGGCAGATGATAAAATGGGAAATTTTACAAAGTAGAGATGAGTGTAAATCACATGACAAACATCATTTTCCAGTTTGCATGTTACCTCTTTGTGGCTGCACATTCCTATATAACACTGTCCAATATTAATCTTGGGGTTTTGATACTTAATAAGTATAAAAAGACTGTTTCCCATCTTCTGATTCCTTTATACCTAAAACAACACATATCACTTTAGGAATTTGCCATAAAACTCTCCTGATAATATTGACTATAGTTCCAATAATAACTAAAGTTATTTTAAGAGTGAAGAGTATAATATGAATTAAATAAGAGGTGCTGCAAATAATTTAGTGAAAAGCATAGTTGCCGCCACACAGAGTATTAGGTAACCTTTTTTTAATTAGAATGTACACTTTCAGATTACTGATTATGAACATCAGGGGACCCGAGATTTTGATTCATCAGTAATTCTCCTTTATGTCTACACTAAGATGTAAAAATGAGACCTCTGGCTCTAACTTAGTATTTCAGAGCCTTTCCATGCTGGTGCAGAAGCTGTTTTACCTGTAATCTCTAGTACTGCTCTGCCCCCTTGTGCTGCTACAGTGAACTCAACAGAGGAACAGTTTGCCTTAATCTTTGTACATGAACTACAGAAAAACCCCACTGTCACTTCTCACTTTTCTGGCAAGTTCAAGGTCAGTGTCTAGCTATTTTCAGCTCATCTCTTCTTGATCCATGCAGAGAAATGACAAGGTAACGTGATTCGGGGTCAGCTGTATTACAGGAACCGTTACATAAACGGAGAAAGTGAAAATCAATCCTAGCTGACAGTGACTTCGGGATAATCAACGCTCACTGGATGCCTCTGTCAGCTCGCCTGCATCAAACACCATGTGACTTCTGTCAGATCTTTTTAATAAAACTATATTCTCACTTTCAGCAACCTAAATAAATATTTCACTTGAGCTGAATCTTTTAGACTATGTTAGCCTTCTGGATTTGTAAACTATGCCAATAATTCCTTGAAAAAATTTCACGGTAATACCTCTTATCCTGAGCTTTGTTATTGAGCTGAGATGGAAGGGTACTTTTGTAAAATACGCCCTCCTTTTCGAGTGATCTATGAGAGCTTTCCTCAGACTGTTGCGTCTCCTGCATTAAACTCAACACCTTTCCCCAAATCATCCTCAGCCCCAGCTCCTCTCTCTTCCTCGGTAACAGAACCCCTTAATCAATCATTTCGTGTTGAGAGATTAGGTTTCTTTCTCTCTTTTAGGTGTTCCTCATTGCTTCCTGTTTATCTCTGCATTTTCTGCTAGGACATTACCCCTAATGCAGAAATGGAAATGCAGTATTTAACGAGATGTTCCACGTTAGTGGCATTCCTACTGACAGCACCTGATATGTCAGTTTAGGGAAGGAGCTGTTTTATCCCACCCACCTTGTGCTCCCTTGAAACTGTGAGGCACCGCAGTACTCCATTGAAGTACAATTTACCATAATATTAGTTGTCAGTAAATTCAAAGACGGAACTCCTAAAGCTATAAAATGGATTAGAAGCAATTTAAAAAAGAATTAACAAACTAGAGTAAGAGTATACTGTCAACAAACAAATGCTCCATCATAGGACTGTAATTTGGAATTTTAATTACCCCTCTGCTTCTGTAACAAAACAATGTCTGAACTGGCAGCGATTTGAATCTCTCACAGGTCATTGAGCATTCTAGTTAATTACTCTATGAATAGCCTGTTTTTCTCCCCTCTGGAAACACGTTTCTAATGGCAGTCAAGGTCTGACAAATGTGTCATCTACATAATTAGCTAGGAAGCAACACAAAACATTAAACATGCTTTGTGCCGACAACTATCAAAACATTTCATTTGTTGTCAATTATTCATTACTTTGTAGGTTCTGAAGGGGTTGTTATTATGGAAATAAGTCCAGATGCTAACAAGGTTAGAGTTTTGGATTCAAATTAGTAATCAGAGGACTAACTTTTAAAAAAATGTATCTCATGTACATTCAGCGCCATGTTCAATCAGTAGGAGATTATAAACAAATTTAGCTATGCTCAAGTTAAAATGAAAACGAGGCAGCCATGGACGTGAATTCAAGAGCCTCTGCTCATTCTTTGAAGCACGGACTCTACGCTGTCATTGTAAACTTTCTGAACCTTTGGCATGTCCAGTCTGTGCCTGGAAACGAGAGTTAAAAATGCTCACTTCAGGAGATGACATGGGATAGCAAGGACAAGGAAAGAAATCTCTGGTGGTTTTGGATTCTCCACCATCCCACCCCAGGGCATATTATGTAAAAGTCAAAATTCTGGCTAATAAACTTTTGAGTCTGTTGTACAGCACAGTAGTTACCTTAGGTAACCCTCGGATCTCATGATTTTTTTTTTTCTATTTCTGAAATCTTGTTTCTTTTATTGCTGCTTTAATATTGTATACAAAGCCAAGTATTGTCTCGAAAGCAGCACTCCTAATGTATATAGAGGATATAAAAAGATTTCTCAACAAAATTGACCTCTCTGTGGCAAAGAAAATTGCAGTGGAAGACACATTATTGCGTAGTCATATCTGAGGCTTGGATCTATGGAGAGTCTCACTCCACTGTCCTCTAGCTTTCCCTTATAAACCAAAATGGCTTACAAATGTCATCCACAATAGTCCAATAAAGATTAGGAACAAAACACTGTCCTTACATTGATGAGATAAGAAAGATTTAACTGCAGAATGCAGTGTACAAGAACAGTTCATAAGGCTTGTTCTCGAATGAGAAAAATAGAATTCAAATTATATTTGTGTGTGTCTAGAATTTAATTGAGATGATCAGTTTATTTTCCACGTAACGTTTGATCAGATGCCTGTACTATAGGCCTAGATAAAAAGAAAAGAAAAAAAAAATTCTATCAGGAGAAATCAAGAAGACCCGTTATCTACAGAGTGTGCAAAATATGTCAGGAAATAATTCTACCCTGAGCACTGAGAATGTTCAGTTAATAAAAAAAGATCAGCCACTCGCTAAGAGAAAATAATTGTCTGTATCTATATTTTTCAAAGCAAAAAGGCAGCCACATCTTACACTAAATAGGACACATTAAAATAAGCTTTAATAATCTTTATGCAGAAGGAAACTAATCCATTTTCAGATCATACGATCCACAGCAATAAAAGGAAATCATCAAACTAAAAACAATTTTAGAAATGGCTGCAGACTCTCATTTAATTAACATGCAACAGATCATATATTTATGAGGAAGTCAAAATATTTAGGAAGCCTATAATCCTGTAAGCCTTAATGTGGTATAAAAACAACAAATAAATGCAAAGTGTTACTGTTATACATGCCTGCCTGATCAATGGTTTTCACATATTGATCTATAAATGGAGTTGACAGTCTGTGTTGGCTGCACATTTTCCAAGCAGCGCTATTTTTGCAGAAAACCAATACGGGCAATTACCTTTGTTTGAGATGCCAAGTCTTATCAATTCAATGTGATTTAGTGTCATTTTAATTAAATATCAGGATCCACTTCAGGACAATTTATACAAACAAAGCCTCAAACCTAACTATAAGCTTGATTCGAAGTAAACACGGACAAGTCCTACAGTCTCATAATATTTCTCAAAAACTCTGCGAAACAGAAGGCTTATATTTTTAGTAGCAATTTTTATGTCTGCCTTTTTGGCTAGCCACAACTTTGGCAAGTATCCTATAATCACAGAAGTAAGAAACAAAAGAAAATTGTTTCCTCTTTTTCTTTATAATATATTAAAAAAGAAAAATGAACAAGCACAGTCTGTTAATGGAAGCAAAAGGAGTCTTGTGAGTTAGCGTTTAGGAAGGCTCGACTTAAGTCCTCATCCTAGCACTAATAAAAAGATATCTCCCTGTCCATGATGGCCATGAATAAAGTATTGCATTTCTGTGGAGTTTACAGGATGGAAATGGTGAATATTCATATATGTTGCTGCTTAAGACACCAGCATTAAATGCCGAAACTGCTCCTGTCTGCAAATCCTATGTCTGCAATTTTCTTGATTTGGGCTATTTAAACTCTTCATTAATATCTATTCTAAACTGTCTAGTACGCTGGAGCTTCCCTCTTATAAATAACAGCAAAGCCACATTAAACCTTTTGCATTAGCTATTTGCTGGATTGCACATTAGCCTTTCAGCCCTTAAAGAGGCACACTTCACTTGCCCCCCATTTACGCTCACTAAGCCGTCTGCTTCTGTGTTTAGCACATTCGAGTAAATAAGCAGTCCACCTTTAAGAGGTCTCACTCCGGTGATCAGAATGAGACAACAAATCACTGAGACCAAGGAGCGTTCCTTCCCCACCAAGTGGAGGTCTCCAGATCTCTCTTACAGAGAGGCAATTTTCTGCTAACCACGTCCTCCCGTGTCCAAACTTCCCACCTCTCCAACATTTCCCAGGTAGCAGAGTGGCCTCTTTAAACCTTGAAAAGGCACTGATCTTACCAACTACATAAAAATGATTCTTCGGTCTTTAAAGAAAATGATGCACACCGCCAATGAAGTACTAATGGAGGATTAATGCCTGTTTTATGGAAATGCTTCCCTGCAGCACTTAGGTAATGACAACTTTAACTTAATAAGTAAATCACCTGTGTTTGCATAGCACGGGGTCAAATAAATGTTTATATTGGCATTTCAAACTGTTCTTCTGCTTAGGATACCAAGAAGCTAGGCTCTTATGACGTATATGGGAGAATTTTATGTGGTGTTCTGAGTTCACAGTCATATATAACAAATTTTAATTGAACACAATGAAAAAAGAGGATTTTACGAATTAATGACAAAATTATATAATTGATTTGACCCTAGAATCTTTTCATCACTTTCTGTAATAAGTTAAATCGTTATGAATGTAACATCAGATTCTCGTATTATATACTCCAATAAGTCCATATTAGATTTGCATAATTGTTATGCCAGGGAACATGTAGTATAGATGTGCCATATATATGAAACAGGGAGCATAACACACATAGGACTACTCTAAAGTAGTCCTAATTTTTTTCTGTGCAGATTAAACGTATGTGTCTCTGTTACAACAAACCATGCTGCATGTGACATGTGCACACATTTTTAGAATATATCTCCTCCCACCTCTCCGAAGTTCAAGATCTGCCCCCCTTGACCTCACCCCAACCTCCAACTTCTGAAAAATCAAGTTCTTAGTTTAGCTTCAGCAGATATCTTTAACAGGCTTGTTTGAATAAATATGCCAAAATACTTTACATTCTGTCAGTATCTAGTCAGAAAATTGTGCATGGAAAAAAGAGATGAAAAGAACCGAGACAGAAAGAAAATTAGTGCCATGGCAAGCTTTCAATACAGTATCTCTGCGCCAAGTTTTCTCGGTGAAATGACATATCCTCACTAAAATACCCCTTTTATATAATTATGCACTGAGCACACATAACCAAAAGTAACTTTTATTTTTGTTCCTTATCGAGGAATACATATTGCCCAGGCTAAGAATGCGGAAACAAAAGCTGGGATAATTATAGCTAATTTAACTTTGGAAAACTCTTCTCTAGCAGTCCAGCATATAACCCCCCAAACTAAAGTTATGTAACAAGGTAATATCAACAATGAGAAACTGCATGATAAAATCCTGCCCAAAAGTGAAAAATGCTAATTTTGTCTCATTTAGCAGCTGGATACAGAAATGCTCATTAGTTTTAAGAGGGTTAATCCTTTTAACTTTTGCATATTGATATGCCAATTATGCCTAATTGTACAAGAGGCATCAGTCAAGGTAATAGTGCATAAACACATGAAAGTTATTAAGTACATCCCAACATGTAATAAAGTAGGTGTTAATTGGTAGCTGAGTTCTGCGGGCTATTGAGGTGGATAATTCATTGAGAGATGGATCACTTGTAATTTCTCTCCATAATTCCTTTTGCAGTCTCATGCTGTGATGTTTTCATGCTTGTCAAAAACAACTGTGGCATAGTGCCTTTTGTTAAACACAGCCAATAAAATATGTTAGGCATCATTAAATATACTTAACTTTTAAACTTTTTCAAAGGTACAGTTCTTACTGACAATACATTGTAGAGATTCCAATAATTTACTCTAACCATGTCTCAAGTTCATAGTTGAGGAACATTTTAGCTGGTTTAAACACCAGCAGCGTTGTGCCTCCCAGCAGACAATCCTTTTAAATGAGAAAGTCAATAAAGAGAAACGCATCTCTCCGCATCTCTCAGTACCTTATCTCAGGATGTATCTCCCACTCCCAAAATAGAATCACTGGCTTCCCTCACACTAAATTTGCCTATAATACCTGAAGAAAGAATGATTAAAATCCTGGCTCCTGAGATGGTTGTGGGTTAATTTCGCACTTGAAATTCGAGTGAAAACAGAGAATAAATATAATCAGTAACATGCCACTTAGCAAGTTTATCCCATTTAATAACTCAGTTAGGGCGCTGAATATTTCATAGGCCCCTACGATATTAACAGAACACTCAATTAATAGCTCACATGTTTCTGCAAAGTGACTGGGACTCACAGCCCTTCCCCAGCTAACCTATTTCCCGCTCTTGCTCTCACTGTGAGAAACAAAATAGATCTGGGGTCCAAAAGAGTGGCTAACATTGCATAAATAATTTTGTAACATCCTATGGCCTCAGCTGCAAGTTACCACCATTATGGAAGAAAATTAACCAGAGGAGACTCATCGCAATCAGTGTGTTTAGTGGCTCAGGATGCGTGCAGGGGCAGGGACACAATTGGCAGTAGAGTTCATCTCTAACTATTTTATTTCAAATCTTCCTAATGACACATTATCTAGACAAAATGGCTTCCTCTCCAAACCTTCAGTCGCCACACCATTTCAATCATTTAGGCTCATTCCAAATCAAATCATAATTCCAATATTATATATTGTTGGGAGATTTTAAAGAAGAGATTTTCCCTTTTTTTTTTTTTTAAGATTTCCCCGCCCCCCCCCCCCACCCCCAGTTCATTCTTAGCTAATTTTAGCCTCTGGCTTTTCAAAGTGATGTACTGTATTTGGAAGTACAAACACCACATGCTAGCATAACCTCATTATTTTTATAACACTGAAGCATGATAGTGGAGGCCCTTAAAATGAGTCAAAGGTGCTCTTCAGTCTACTCCAAATCCACTTTATCACTCTGGATTAAGCCCAGCTCTTCTCTCACAACTGGGGATATTATTATGACTATAAGTAGGCAAGATAAAATGCATTACAAAAACAGTTTTCTCATAGACATTAGGAAAACAAATAAAACAAAGCTAATTAGCTTTTTTAACAGAATTCTGTATCAGGAAACATGGGGGTTTTGGGGTATTTGACTTACGGGTTCAATGACCTTCCCAACATCGGTGAGGATCATGGATTTACTTTGGCTCAGCCTGTCATGGTGGCTGTTGGCATTTTTGATCCTCATTTGCACAGCTCCGGTGCCTTGACGGGTGGAATTCAGGGTATCCACAGAGGTATCAGAATTTGTAGATTTCTGCATATTATAGCGTTATCCTGATAAAATATAAAAGTGTTGTATTATTCCAAATATATCTTTTCCAAGAAAAATTTGATGGAGTGCACATTCCTATTAATCACTAAGGTCCAGAAATGGAACAAATAATTTCCACCTCTCTGCATAGTGAAGAAGAAGATAGTTTCTAATTGCTTTTATCAACTGGGGCCTCTGCATGTGGACAGTACTATGCATGTCAGAGGACTTAAAAGTTCATGGGCAGCACACTCATACTTCTGTAGTTCCTAAGTCCATTAAGGAACTCTTAATGGCAATATGATACAGTCTTCCTTATGTAGAAATGATGTTGCCAACAGAACATCTTTAATGTATATGCTGTTGTCATTCACAACATCACTGATCTCTTACCCACCCCACCCCATCCCACCACTACACGCTAATATCAGCAGCCTTTTTTGGTGAACAAAAACCTATGTGGATAAGGTCATATTTAAGTGACTAGAATTAGCTTTGGGCAAACTAAGCTGGTCCCATTGACTAATATGTTGGCCTCGACTTATTTGCATGGTGTTCAGTCCTAGCCACTACCCCTACTCACAATACCTAAGAAAGGAAATTAAAGTTCCTTTGTCCTCTGCCATCTGCCAATGTCTGCTGTTCAGTAGCTCTGTTGGACATAGTATTTATGAAGAATATGAAGAAAGAGAAAATCAAAACCATTTATTTATTTATATTTACTTTAATGGAAGAAGTCTGATTAGGGAGGAAAATTGTAAAGGAGTGGCAGTGAGGAAACAATAATTTGGAAAAGAAAATGAAGAGAACTGAACTGTGGCAACATCAGTGGGTGGACTAGGAGGGCTTTAGATGCTTCCTCAAATCCATAATCCTTTTCAATCTCCCCTCTCCACAAGCCCCTCAAATGAACATATCATCTCATTTAAAAGAGAATATTTGCAATGCAAACACAGCTTCCAAGCTTGTAGAAATGGACCTCCTTCTAGCCTGATTATTGTCTCTGTGTCTCACCTATAGACATCCCATAGCTAGTCTGGCACATGTGTCTAGTATTAGAATCAACTGTCATCAGTTACCAAAGCCAGTATAATCCGAAAGAATGATTATATTTTAGGGAGCTAACTGTATTGGACAGAGACAAAGGGGCTAGCTAGCATCATGGTAGTGTTCAAGCTAAGTCAACACTAAAATGATTAGAAAAGGATGAAAACATTTTAATAGGAGCAAAGTGTTACCTTACAATTGATACCAATAAGGCAATTGAGTGATAACTAAGAAAGGAAGTTAATATTTGTAGAGTATTTACTATGTGCCAGGCAATGCACTCAGTGATTCAATTCTCACAAAACTCCCATGAGATAAACATTAAACTCATATTTTTCTGGAAGAGAAAAATAAAGATCAGAGAAACTAATAATTTTCCCCAAAAACAATGGACAGAAAAAGTAAAAGGCCTCTATTTTATTCCAAAAGAAAAAAAAAAGATTCATACAGGTGAATTGACAAATTCTAGTTAATCTACACTATGAAATATTATTCAACAATAAAAAGAATGGACTGTTGATGCATGGGACCACATGGATGAATTGCAAATTCTTTGAGCTAAGTGAAAGAAGCCAGGACATTAAAAAAAAAAAAAAAAAAAAAAAATATATATATATATATATATATATATATATGGAGTACTTATTATTTAATTTACATAATATTCTAGAAAATGCAAGCTAATATTTAAATAAGAAAGCTCATCAGTGATTGCCTAAAGATGAGATGAAGGGAAAAATGGACTATAGTGAATACAAAGAAACTTTTGGGGATGATAGATATGTTTGCTAGCTTGATTGTGGAGATGGTTTAACAATTGTATGCATACATTAAAAATGATCAAATTGTATGTATTAAGTACTTTCACTACTGTATTTCAGTTATACCTCATAAAGATGTTTACATGAAAGTCGGTTTAAAAATTCCTTAACTAGGTGTGCCTGGGTGGCTCCGACTTCAGTTGGTTAAGCGTCTGACTTCAGCCCGGGTCATGACCTCATGGTTTGTGAGTTCGAGCCCTGCATCAGGTTCTGTGCTGACAGCTCAGAGCCTGGAGCCTGCTTCAGATTCTGTGTCTCCCTCTCTCTCTCTCTCTCTGCCCCTCCCCTGCTTGTAATCCATCTCTCTCTCTCTCTCTCTCTCTCTCTTTCTCTCTCAAAAATAAAATAAAACATTAAAAAAATTTTTTTATTAAAAAAAAATCCTTAAAGGGCACCTGGGTGGCTCAGTCAGTTAAGCATCTGACTTTTGATTTGGGCTCAGGTCATGACCCCACAGTTCGTGGGATTGAGTCCCATGTCGGCCTCTGTGCTGACAGCAGAGAGCCTGCTTGGGATTCTCTCTTCCTCTCTCTCTCTCTCTCTCTCTCTGTCTCTCTCTCTGTCTCTCTACCCCTCCCCCGCTCAAAGTAAATAAACTTAAAAAAAAATCTCTAAATTAATTAAATTAAATGTCTTAATTATTTTGTTCATACTTTCATTTTTATGTTTCTATGTGAGTGATAAAAAATGTATCTAGCTGAGAATAAAAGCTATTTCAATAAGATTTGAAATAAAAATTTGAATTAAAAAACCCTTATCTCCACTATTTCATAGAAATATAATAACAAATGCTTTGATGAGAAGGGTTTTAAAATGTATCAAATCTGGCCATTAATGTAGACATGGGGAATCTTCTACATCTAACTAGAATAAGATATAGAGTATTATATAAAACTTTTTTTTAATGTTTATTTATTTTTGAGAGACACAGTGACAGAGTGAGAGCAGGGGAGGAGCAGAGAGAGAGGGGGACACAGAATTTGAAGCAGGCTCCAGGCTCTGGGCTCTCAGCACAGAGCCCAACATGGGGCTTGAACCCACAAACTGTGAGATCATTACCTGAGTGGAAGTCAGATGCTTAACCAACTGAGCCACCCAGGCGCCCCTATATGTAACTTTTTTTAAAAAGTAAATGCATTCTCCATATACCCCAGTACAAGATTATGGGGTTTGGGTTTTATTTTGTGTATTATTTATTACTGAAGCTATTATTTTTTCACAGCCAATCAGAAATTATTTCAAAATAACAAAGCAAATCTATGAATCTTTGATATTTATGAGGATGCTACTATGAGAAGCATGAGTTTTTCTAGAATAAATAATACTAAAATTTGTATGGAACTACAAAAGACCCTGACTAGGCAAACCAATCAAATCTGGAGGTATTACAATTCCAGATTTTAAGATATACTACAAAGCTGTAGTAATCAAAACAGTATGATACTGGCACAAAAATAGACACATAGATCAATAGAATAGGATACAAAGCTTAGGAACAGACCCACAATTATACGGTCGGTTAATCTATGACAAAGGAGGTGAGAATATACTATGGGGAAAGGACAGTTTCTTCAGTAAATGGTGCTGGGAAAATTGGACAGCTCCATGTGAAAGAATAAAATTGTACCACTTTCTAACATCATAGACAAAAATAAACTCAAAATAGATTAAAGACCTATATGTGAGACCTGAAACCATAGAACCCTAGAAGAGTACACAGGCAGTAATTTCTTTGACATCGACTGTAGCAACATTTTCCTAGATATGTCTCTTCAAGCAAGGGAAACAAAAGCAAAAACAAACTAGTGGAACTACATCAAAATAAAAAGGTTTTGCATAGAAAAAGAAACCATCAACACAACAAAAATACAACTCATTGAATGGGAGAAGATATTTGCAAATGACATAGTTGATAAAGGGTTAGCATCCAAAATGTATAAAGAACATATTTAACTTAACATCAAAAAACCCCACAAACAATCCAATTAAAAACTGGGCATGGAACCCAAATAAACATTGTTTCCAAAAAAGACATATAGGTGGCCAACAGACACATGAAAAGATGCTCAACATCACTAATCATCAGGGAAATGGAAATCAAAGCCACAATGAGATATCACTTCACATCTGTTAGAATGGCTAAAGTCAAAAACATAAGAAGTAGTAAGTCTTGGTGAGGATGTAGAGAAAAAGGAACCCTTGGCCCCACTCAGTGTTGGTAGGAAGGTACATTCGTACAGACACTGTAATAAACAGTACAGAATTTCCTCAAAAATTTAAAAATAGAAATACCATATGATCCAAAAATTCCACTACTGGGTATTTACCCCAAAAAAACCAAAAACACTAATTCAAATATTTACTGTATCATTATTTATAATAGCCAAGATATGGAGCCAACCTAAGTGTCCATTGATAGATGAATAGATAAGAAAGATGTGGTATACATATGCAATGGAATATTATGCAGACATGAAAAGGCTGAGATCATGGCATTTGCAACAACATGGATGGACCTTGAGGGTATCATGCTAAGTGAAACAAGTCAAACTGAGAAAGACAAATATCATGTTTTTACTCATACATAGAATCTAAAAAACAAAAACAAAAACAAAGCACAAATAAATGGCTAAACAACAAAAGGTGGAATCAGGGCTATAAATATAGAGAACAAATTGATGGTTGCCAGAGGGAATGATAGCGTTGGCCTGGGAAAAATGGATAAAGGAAAGTGGGAGATCCAGTCCAGTTATGGAATGAATAAGTCACAGGAATAAGAGGCACAACATAAGGAATAGAGCCAATAATATTGTAATAGCATTGTACGTGACAGTTGGTATAGTGGTCATCATAGCATAACACACAAACTTGTCAAATCACTATACTGTACTCCTGAAACTAATGCAACATTATGTGTCAACTATACTCAAATTTAAACAAAATTAAAAAGTAAAGCATAGGATTTTACAGGGTATGTTTTAGTGAATAAAGTAGAATGAAGGAATGAAAATGTAAGGATTGAGTTTATAAGGGTGGCTTTGGATAAACAGTAATTGGACTGGTTTTATCAAAAGGGGCCATGATGACTTCTAGTGGCAGCACTGTCTCTACTGGTCACCTTTGTGATCTTGTACAAATCTATAGACCTCTGGAAAAAGATCTATAGATATTTTTCATCGCTGGAAAAAAAAATGGTAGTGAGGGGACAGGGTCAGCCACGAGGATTGCTGTGCTCTGTAGGATCCTTCCTACTTCTGATACTGATGCACTCAAAGTCTGGAAGACCCTACATCTTTACAGAACTCAATAATTTTAGGCAGATAACCAACCATGTAAATGCTTTACTATGACTTGATCCCTAAGGAATTTGGGTATGGGTTGAGGGGGATCCATGATTAAACATATAAGTCTTCTAGAAAAAATCTGGGTTCTCTTCTGAGTGCATTTGAGCCTTGATCTTTGATGTTACTCAGATTCAAACTCAAAGGATGGCATGTTTGTAATAATGGTGAGGGAATTCACTTAGGCTAAAGCCACTATCTTATGACCAAGAGCATGAAGCCACTGTATTTACATAGCTTTGCCGTGTGCCATTTATAGAACATGTTGCTTCCTCAGAGTCTGCACAAATTTCAATGTCAAATCAACATTTGCATTCTTGTATTGATTGCACAGTCAACTCATTATTTGCCTACTGATGTGTTACTGTCAAAAGGCTGGATTACTTAAAAGGCCTCTTATCTGGCTTCCCCACCTATTTTCTTGGGGACAGGCTGCAGAAAACATTTTCAGAATCTTCCTTCTTCAGGCATTTCTATTGGGCTGACAACTTTTCTACCATAGTATTAAGGTGATTTCTCTCTCCTCACACTTTCTCTCCTCTAGCTAACACCTCCTTTCCCATCTGACCCCAGCCTCACATCAACAAAATTTGTTGATACCAAAGGCACCCTAGTTTTTCTCTTTATTCAGCTTCCCTAGTATTTTGTGTTCTACAATGGCATTCATTTGATACTATTTCATATCTGTTCTCATATTTGCAAATATTTGATAGTTTCTAACTTTGCAGAACACTACATCACTCTGAGAAGAATACACAAAATGACACAAAAACCTCCTCTTAAAGATTTCCACCAGAAGAAAATAAATGATCCATTTACATTTATGGAAAGTCTCCCAAAGTGGCATGCACTATATCAGAGTCTGGAGATTCTCTGTATGTATGCATGTATGTATGCACTAAACATCGAGGGCCTTACAGATTGGTGAAGGTGATAGAGAAACAAATCAATAATTAAATGACAAGAATTGAGTGGTGCCCAGTTTGGGAGAGGAGCAATGGCATCAAACTCAGGGTGGAACTTGGAGGTGGAGAGAGAGGAAGTCTGCAAAAGGAGACTAGTTGGTGCTGGTGCTAAGTCAGGGCAGGTTAGGCCTTGCAGGCAAAGGACTCAGAACTGCAAAAGTATGCAAACAGCTGTGAGGTTATAAGGTAAATATTGAAATATTCCATGAAGCAAAATCATAGTTACCAAAGAAGTTCAAGAAAAGGGAAATGATAGATTTCATGATGAAAATGGCAGTTAACTTCAGTGTGCTTAAGTCTGTCATCTTGCTAGCCTCTCATGGGGCTGAAGGATTGAGAGTCCCTCCCTTCTAACCCAGCAGGTGCAGCGAGGGGCTGGTATTCAAGACACTCTGAGGGAGTGATGAAGGAAGAGGGCTTTCCTTGGCATAATACATAAATGTGTTGTATAGATTAATTGAGTGCAAGGCAGAGGTAAGCAGGACCGCCACCCCCACCCCCCATAGGGCCCAGGGGTGTGCAAGAGGAAGGAGAGAGGACAGAGGAGGAAGGAAATCTGATAGACTGAAATGACAGCTGTGCTAATGGCTGTGACACTTGTCACTGTTGCACAAAATAAGTCAGAGATGACTTATTTTCATTGATCCTGTTAGGACCCTCCTAACAAGAGGATAAGGCTGTTCTAAGCCAAATTTTTCAAGTTGTATTTGAATTTCACTTCATAGCCCTTTTTCTTTACCCCCTTCCAACTTCTCATCTTCTCCTTGCCTACATCTGAATACTCTTCTGTTCCCTTACCAGACATCCTATTATCCTTTTCGTAGTTTAGGCGCCAAGCCCCCCACTGAGGCACCTACTTAGGCACATCTCAACCACAGAGTCAACAGTTCTGGAATTGCACCATCTATTTTTCCTTACCTATCTCCTGTGAACATTCGTCCTTTCAGTCAATCACTAAGACATAGATGGGAGGGAAAGAATTAAACCAATTAACATAATGCTATAAATGGATGATCAGACTTCCCCTTAACCTCAGGGAAGCATCTGTCTGAATCTCAAACTGGAAACTCTTCTAGCTATGTGGGAGAAATATCTTGCAGTAGAATAGCCTTGACCAGTCTACTCCACGTAAGATCTTAAGTGAATTTAGGGGGAGGTAGTATTTGTGGCTTGGGACAAGATACTAGCATTGCATTCTGGCAAATAGGGTCTGCTGGAGTTATGTGATGTGATGGCCCTGCCATGGTGTTCTTATTTTTGAGTGTTTATGAAACAAGTTCCTAGTGAACAAACTCCATCCTGAAACCGGCCCAACCTAATGTCAAATGAGACCCTCGTACCCCAGGGTCTAGTATGACATGGCTCCCAGAATCAGAGAGTGTATGATATGTATGTTTCCAGGAACATACATATCAATTTCATGATGTACTACTCAGAAAGGCAAGGAAGACCTCCAATTTGTGAGTCTTCCTGTATTATTCCAGGAACACTCACAAGGAGTTTAAATTATTCTTTTGTTCCACCCTCGTTTTCTTCCCTCATTGACCCCCAACTTTCTATATTTCATAGAGTAGATTGTAAAATCAATAATATTTGTCCATGCTGACTTACATTCAACTTAGTGGCATCAAAAATTTTGTTAACTATAAGGTATATTAAGATTCATGTGATCTAGAGGCTTATTCAGTATTCCACTTGTTCTTCTTATAACATATCATCTACTCATTATGATTATTATAATCATCATTATTATCAAAATTTGTTAGAACACTCTTGGCTTATGCATTTATATTCTTACATGAGGCTGCAGATGACTAATGAAAATATTGAAGAATTAGTTCATTTTGCATGTGTCTAAAATATCCATTGATTTCATAAAACTCTCCAAATAAATATCCTATCCCTGAGTTAGAAATTGAAATGTGAATCACTTAAGACTGGCTTCACAATTTCTCTAGACTTCCTGATTTTGTATGTACCAAGTGAAGAGCAAGAAAAGTTTGTGATATTGCATTAGTTCCACTTTCAATATTGCTTTAAAAACAGGAAACTGTGATGAGAATGCACTTTGTAAGAGCCACACAAACTGGCTCTTCTCAACAGACTAGGTTCAGTGGTATTCTGGGCCAGATTCTCCAACTCACACTGCAAATACCCAGATAGGAGTGAATGTGATAATTCATCTAATCATAAATTTCATAGCTGCTCTGTCAATTATTTGTTGCACTCTGTTAATTACACTAAGGCTCAGCAGCTTGCCCTTTTGAGTTAGAAAGTGTGTTTTTGACATCTCTTTCCCATCAGCAGCATTAAAAATAAAAGTGTATTAAGACTTATTTTGAGCTAGAAGAAAATGAGTAGGCACTATGATATCATCTCTGTGCTGCAGAGCAGAGAAAATTGAAGTTCAGGTGTACTGAGTGTCTTCCCCACGGTGCCACAGCTCGTTTCAAAGTAGACCCAGGACAGAACTCATGTCCTGCATCTCCAAACATCGTTGCTTTAGTCACAGACCCCCAAGTCAACTGGAAACCATGTGTGGAAAAATAAGGTAACAAGATTTCCAAAGGAAGGCTGAGATCAGAGAGGTAATATGATCATAGTACAGCCATGTTAGGTATATATCATATACATCTTTCAATTTAAATGTTTATAAATGTTCCTGTGCTTCCTTACAAAACAATAGAGACTTAATAAATGTTTACTAAATATATAAGTGGAAAACACATGTAGAAACTAGTCAATGCCTGCGTACATAGCCTAGCAAAACATTACCAGTTGGAAAATGCCTTTGATAAAGTCTATCCCTTATTTTAAAAAAAATGTATAACTCCCTCTGGCCAATGTTTCTAAGGTCCACTGAACTATGACTATTGCATGACAAGTTGGGGCAGGAAAAAAGCAATGCTTTTCATACCTTCTGAGGCCAATACTTGGAGAATAATATGAATTTTTAAAAATAAGAAGAATACCATATTTTCATTTCAGAATAACCCTTTTTTTTCTTTCTTATAATTAAATGACCATGTTTAATGATGTCTTAGAACTTAGCAGGTTATTTGTTTTGACAATAGAGGAAGTCTCCATCGAGTTCCAAATTTCTTTAGGTTCTTAAAGTCATTCTCCACAGAGAAGGACTCTCTTCCCTGGCAGAGATACCACAGAAGATATTGTGAGGAGACCTGTCTCAGAGGCAAGCCCTGAGAGTGCCCAGGGAATCCCCATTCCATGGGTGTCAGCCTAGGTTTTTCAGTGCGTGGCAAGTGAGCTGTCTGGGCACCCCAGCCACCAAGAGCTACGGTCCCCCAAACAGGAATCCTCTATGGCAATATGACTCCATTCCTTTCCCAGAATGTGTGGGCTAAGGAGCTCAAAGAAACTCCACAGACAAATGTTACTGCTCTGAGAAATTCATTTCTATCCCCTGGAAAGATCTTATGTTGATCTGTGGTAGCGCACGGTCTGTTTGTTCCCCTGTGGAAGTGACTTGTGGCTATGGCAGCCCCAGTAATGTGTGGCACAACCTTCGTGCTACACTTTCCTGACAGGTCAGTAATTAACTTGCATTGCAATTGTTTGTCGTCTCCACCACTGCAGCCATTTACTAAAATAACATTTTAATTTCAGTTTCCTTCCAGTTCACTTTCCTTTTCTTTTTTCCCTGTGGCTTCTACATCTCTATTAAGTCTAATTTCCCCAGACCACTTCCATAAGTGGAGAGAGTGCAATAAAACTCAGTTTCAAAAATGTCAAATATAATGAGAAAAGAACATCATAGTAAAGGAATTTGACCATAGCCACCCCATCGGGTAACATTGTCTTTGACTGGGCAGGTGTTATATATAGGAAATGTGATAATAAGGCTTTGCATTTACTTAACTTAACCTAATCAGGGAATCAGGGTGATATGCTGCATTTACTGACAAAGTCTGGCAAGTCAACTGCATGGATAAATTGTAATACAGTTATTGTCATTACCTGTGGGCATTCTAAATGGTGAAAATGACAAGTAAAATATAGTTTTTAAGTAGAATAAGTCCAAGACAAAATTGTGTGACAGGCAACCTCAATCTTTTTTTAGATTGTGGTATCTTGGTTGCCATCTCTCATCCCCTGGGGACCTTAGCCTTTTAGTCCCCATCTTATTGGGAGCAAAGCATCTCATTTTACATTTCAAGTATTCCTTGAGCTTTTGCCCTGAAAAATAAACTTACTAGGTCCCACAGTTTCTACAAAAATTGTTGAGAACCTGGGGGCAGACATAAGCATGCTTGCCTACCATGGAGTCTGGTAAGAGTGCAATGGAGGATGGGACTGAGGACAATCTCAAGGCGAAGGTGACATTTGACCTTGATGTTGTATAAAAATAAGACCCAACAGGCAGAGAAGGAATGTCAAGGGCAGCACAGGCTGAGATCACAAGATTTAAGGAAAACAGGAGTGAACATCCACAAAAACAGTAAAGTATGGGAGGTGGGAAAGTTAAATGATTAGGACTGAATGGGGAGAATCTTGCCATTTCCAGTAAAGCATTGGGGTTTTGTCTTACAGATCCTGGGAAACTTTGATGATCTGTTTAAGGCATAATCCCCTCCCCAAAGATTTGGTAAAAAGGCTCCCAGAAGAATAGATCTCCAGCCACAGAAGAACGGTAACATTCTCTCAAGATGCTTCTTAATTAACTTCAAATCAGAATAATATCATAGCATCTATTTGTAAAGACTGATCTTATGATAAGAGCACCTGATAAGTGATCTGGGAAAAAAATACTCCAGAACTTTAGGAAACTTACTTTGAGCTTCCAGGTGTATTGTAATGCTTTGGTTCACTAAACGAATGAAGAGTAAAGAGTTAAAGACTTCACCGGAAGGGCAAAATGAAGCACTTAAGGAAGAGAGATCAAAAGGTACAATTATATCTTACTAAGGACATAGAAGAAAAATAAAGTTAAGATCAGAAGAACTGCTTTTGGATTTTCCTCTGGTGATCAGGTAAGTAGTAAAAAAAATTGACAAGCTAATAGGAACAAAATGCCTGTGCTATTGTAATTATGTTTAGCCAGCATAAGAAATTTTATGAAATGACAATCTCCTTAGATACACAGGAGAACCATAAGGGGCATAAGTAATGCAATCTTCCCTCTGTTTCCTCTGTCAGCTTTGACCTAATCTAGCAAGAAATGCTGAGCCATTTTCCGTCTCTTGCATACAAGTATCAATTAAGGGAAAACAGGGTGACTATCTTAGGGCACTGGATGATGAAATGTCACTTAAGGAGAAAGCATCAGCAGCCACAGTATTAGGAAACACTGACAAAACAAGCACACTCTCTCTGGGACAGGACCGGTTCTCTGATATTTGTTGGAAGAGTATCAAGTGCAAAAAATACATTTCAACCTGTGGTTGCTTGTTTCCTGGGATTTCATGTTCCGTAGCATTTTCTTCCTAATGGATGTGACTTAGTTGCAAAGCCCTTTTATCAAGCCGAATAAATCTAATCACATGTCGATTGCAGTACACCAGGATCGCTCTATCTCTATCTTGGCCTGCCCAGGTTAAAATATGGGGAAGCTGCATATTGCATAATTAGTGTTTGACAGTAATTAGCAGGAGTCAGTAATTGACAGTAGTCAAATATGTCTGACATTTGTTTTATTTAGCAAATTTGTTATTGTATCCGATTAGTCTTTCCCTAATGCTCATGTCTTCAAACTCTGAACTGATTGGATTGGATTTCAGTGCCAAGGGGACATGTCTGAAAACGGGACATTGTTGTGACAATGACAACACTATTAAAATATTTCAGTATATTTCCTTTAATGCACTTAAACATTAGTTTTCCACTCAATTGTATGTGCATAAAATGCGTTCTATGTCGTCTGTGTGTGTGTATGCCCATGTTTGTATATAAAGTACAAGGAATTGCCACAAACTGAACACATTCATGTAACCACACCACACGCTTGACAGTATCAGCACTCCAGAAACCCCTGAAGCAGTCACTATCTGTCTACTCCACCAAAAATAATCATTATTCTGTCTTAGGTTTGCCTATTTTTTAAATTAATATAAATGGAAAACCTGGAGTATGCACTTTTTGTTGCTGAGATTATTTCACTCAAATGTCTATTTATGTGGCTGATTGCTACATAATATTCTTCAGTAAAGTGCTTATGAAAAACTTCCGTTAGGTTCTTTGTCCTTTTATTACTGATTTGGAGGAGTTATTTGTGTATTCTGGACACAAGCCATTTTTCAATACATATGTTGCAATAATGATCTTTTCCACCTGTGGGTTACTTTTTATTCTTTTAGTATAATTTTTTCATTAATAGATATTCTTAATTTTAGTATTATCCAATTTATCATTTATTTCCTTTTATGATTAGTGATTTTTTTGTTCTCTTCAGAAATCCTTGCTTGACCAAGGCCACAAAGACTATTACTGTATTATCTTCTAAAAATATATATTGTTCCAGGGCCCCCCGGGTGGCTCAGTCAGCTGAGCATCCTGACTTCAGCTCAGGTCATGATCTCACGGCTCATGAGTTTGAGCCCCGCGTCGGGCTCTGCGCTGACAGCTCAGAGACTGGATCCTGCTTTGGATTCTGTGTCTCCCTCTCTCTCTGCCCCTCCCCCACTCGTGCCAGGTCTCTGTCTCTCAAAAACAAACATTAAAAAAATTTTTTTAAATATATATTGTTCCAACTTTTATTTTTAGAACTGTGATCCTTCTGGAAATAATTTCTGTGTTTAATGTGAGATAGGGGTATCTTTCTGTAAAGATTATATATATATAATGATATATTAAGATCTATATAAGATTATATATATTAAGATTATAAGATATATATTAAGGTTGTAAGATATAATAACATATTACATACGTATATATATAAATCTTTTAATTAGAAGGACCAGTCATCTCTCATGATTTATTGAGGTTAGAAAAGACCAGGATCTGGCTCTTCATCTGAAGTAAACAGGTATTGGAGAGCTCTCCAAACCACAAATGTTCACGAGAGATGCAGCTGTGTCCAATTTTTACATACATCAGGAAACATTGGCACCTGGGGATCTAAGTTGACTAGAAAGATTTACCCAACAGGTGGGAAAAAACAACCATTCATAATCTGAGCAGGGCAATACACAGAAGTTCACATTTGTAGACCATTATGGATTAGGAGGTTTCTTACTAAGTGTCAGAGTTCCAATTACTGGGTATTTTTTCACACCCAACTCAATTATCCAGAAGGGACACTGGCAGTAGAGAGACCTCAATCTTAGCAAAGGAATGAGGCAATGAATGACCATGTTACCAGCAGAACTTGTGGTTGAAGACAAAGCAAACGCCTAATGAGGAAGGTATGACTTGCTGAAGGACCGGGGCTTGTAAATAAGGGGAAACGCACCTGATGTATGCATCACAAGTACAAACCAAAGCCATAATCACTTGTTATAATTTAATATTGAACTCACAGAACTCCATTCCACTGGAATTAGCTAAAGATTACGTGCATTAAGCTACGATTGCTTCTAGGAGTTAAGGTCAGAAATAACCTCAGTTGAAAAGGAACAAATGGCTTTAGTAGTGAGGGGTAGAAAAGCTATAGAGCAATGATTCTCCAATCAGTATAGGAAGTGTCATAAACACACATATTTCACTGCACATTCTGAAGAGTCCCATTCAGCAAGACTGAAGAGGAGCCTGGGAAATTACACATTGAGGCTTCGCCCCTGCTGATTAAGATGCACACTGAACATTGATGAGAAACAAGTCTTACATAAAGTTCTTCTTTATTTTAAATCTGCATTGTTCTAAAATGATTATTAATTGCTATAGTATCCTTCTATCTTTAAATCCCATTGCTGCTCAGTTCGTATTTGTTAACATTGTTGTTCTAAACACTTTCTGGGATTACATTTCACTTTGAAATATGTTAGTCGTCGGGGAAGTGGTATCAATCATAGTTGGGAAAAATGAGAAGAGAAGTGACTAAGTAGCTAAGTAGGTAGGTACTGTGAAATGAATTCTTTTACATAAAGGAAAAACTCAACAGGATCCTACTCCAACCAATCTGGGTCTATTGTGAGTGTTTCAGCATGAACACTTTTTTTTAATGTTTATATCATGAACTTGGTAAGTGGGAGTAAAACAACATCAATGTAAACACTTGGAAAACAATTCTCTTGCTTCTTAGACATCAAAGGATGTTTGGTGTGAGAACAACCAAATTCCACAAAATATTGCTGTTTTCACTCAAATTTAATCTGAAATTTGGGAGCAGTGAGGCTTCCTTTCATGAAGCCAAGAATATCAAAATGGCAAAAAAATATTTACTAGTTCACATTATTTTAAATTGAAAGTTTTTGACCAAGTTTTTCAATTCTTGCCTTTGAATATCCTTCAATATGCCAAGTATGTGGTATATCTTTTTCTTTTCTAGGCTGATTAACTAAAAGGCGGTTTTGATGCCTTAATGTCTTGAAAAGCTTCAGCTGCATTAGCAGGACCTCCATCTAGGAGTTTTTTGAGGGATAGATCCCACATTTAAGCAAAACTTGTGCTTTGCTTTTCTTTCCTCAAAGTAGAATTCAGGGGCCTCACTCTAGGAGGTGGGAGGTAGGGGAGATGGTTAGATACACTGTCTATGTGATTAGGCTCCAGTTAACTAAGTGCTACTATAATTCCAAGTAGTAGAGTCAAATTTCTATCTTAATTTGGGCACCTCACAAAGAAACGTATAGAATTTTGGCTTGGCTGCATTGAAGTCAAAAGGGACTGCATAAAACATCTAAAGTTTGAAAATGGCTATCAGGATTATCTATTTTACTTAAAACACATTGAACACTAATTTTTGTCATAACTATTTCTGAGACTTAGTGATGCTGATCTATTAATAGTATGTATGATGAAATGGGTTATACAACCACACCCATGCTACATTTCCCCTCTAGTACAACGTGGATTTCACATGCGTGTACGTGCATGTGTTTAAATTTTTGTTACTATTATCACTACCCAAGGTATACAAATCTTTTATCTCCCCTACAACAATGCATCCATACAAGTGTACGTGTGCTGGGCATGTGCTGTTCACATGACTTTGAAAATACCAGGCAAATTAAGGATGACTATATTTGCTATTACTAAGAAAAGTTAACCTTTTGGGGACATCTTTTAATGGTTAAAAAATGTTTTGAGGAACATGAGCAACAGAACAAGGTCAGTTTTTCAGGTTAGGAAAACGGACCCACTCCTGGAAAGTTAGACAAACAAAACAAAGACGTCAGTGAAAAAATCTATACAAAAATGGATGCTTTTTCATAGAATAATTGAATGTGCTACTGAGTCTCTAAGCCTTTATTAGGATTTATTTTGAATTTTTTTAATGTTATTTATTTTTGACAGAGAGAGAGAGAGAGAGAGAGAGAGAGAGAGAGAGAGAGACAGAGCATGAGCGGGGGAGGGGCAGAGAGAGAGGAGACACAGAATCTGAAGCAGGCTCCAGGCTCTGAGCTGTCAGCCTAGAGCTCGACGTGAGGTTGGAACTCACAGACCGCGAGATCATGACCCGAGCTGAAGTCGGACGCTCAACTGACTGAGCCACCCAGGTACCCCTATTAGGGTTTATTTTGTATATGGAGGACTCCAGTTGTTTCTAATCATGACATTCTGCTCCTGCTTTCTTAGGAGCAGCTATAAATTCAAGAAGAGGTGGAAAATCGGCAGACTGCCAACCAAATTCAACCCACAGACATATGTTGTTGGGCCTGAACATTGTTTTAGAATGTTTTGAATCAGTTTGCGATTGAAAAATGAGGATTTTTATTCAAAAAAAAAAAAGGTGCACATCTGTGTGTCTTCCCTTGAAAAATCAGAAGATATGGACAAGTGGTTAAGGATGGATGGTAACCGTCAGCTGGGGGCGTGCAGCTTCCACATCCTGGAAACAGGGCAAATTCTTTCTAATCCAGAGGCTCTCTCCCTTTCCACTTTATTTGCATCAAAATACTGACCGGCCTGATGGCATTTGTGACTATGACCCATAGTGCCAGTCACCTCTATTAGGATTGCTCCTCTGATGTATGGATAGAGCAGTTTCTGCTGCATGTGAAATCAACATCATTTCCTATATTTTATGATTTTTAAACCCAAGCTGGTAGGATTAGAAAACGGAGAACAAAACCAAGAGATTGAGTCTGTACCA
The DNA here is from genome assembly GCF_024362965.1 of Panthera pardus. Lineage (NCBI taxonomy): Eukaryota > Metazoa > Chordata > Mammalia > Carnivora > Felidae > Panthera > Panthera pardus. The sequence continues at coordinate 87,144,977 of NW_026526655.1, forward strand.
CTGGTTTAGAAAGAGATTCATCAGAGATTAAGATTATTTTCTTTATTTGTGTAACTTTCTCTGCATGATCTCAAATTACCAAAAGTCAGATACTGTGTTGCGCTCATTGCTATTGCTAAGCGAGTTCCCCTTTCCCCCTCTCTCTGCTCTGACCTCCTTTATTGTTCGTATTATATTTTGGCAGATAATTATATCCTGACTTCTATCGTTTTCTGTTCTCTATTTGAGTTGTATATCTCTTCTGACCACTTCTGTGCTGACAGCACACACCCCGATGTGGAGCTCAAACTCACAAACTTCCAGATCATGATCTGAGCTCAAGTAGAATACTTAATTTACTGAGCCACCCAGGTGCCCCATGTCATTGAATTCTTATTTTTCTTTCCCAGTTCTCCACATCAAAAGATGCCATGAGTACCTGGGATACAATGCATCACAGTCAGAGGAAGTCAGAGCAATCACTGTTGTCTCGCCTTCCTCACCTTCTCAGCCTCAAATCATACTCCCTATACCGATCTGCCATGCTGACCATCCTCTAGTCTTCCTTCCGAGCTGATTTCTCACCCTGAAACTATGGCCCACTTGCTAATCCCCTTTCTTAGAGACAGACTTCTAACGTAAAGTCCTCTGTCCTGTAGCATACAGCCAGTTCTTCAAGGACAGCACCACCACCGCTGAAACTTGGGTCAGTCACCTCCTACCGCCACACCTGGTCTCATTAATCTGATGCCCTAACACTGACTGCTCTCAAAATTAGGATTGAAAACGATATATTCACTCAACCTCCATACACAGAATTCTGAGCAGATTTTCCCAGGGAAAAAACAAAATAAAACTCTAAATGTCTCTCTAACTGGATCAGCACCCTACACTCGGGACCTACCGAATTTCTTTCTTATTTTTTCTTTCTGGAATCATTTTGCTAGGACCCCAGCATACCTGTTTTATGAACCATTTATGTCACCACCTAATCACCCCAGGAAAGAATTAGATATAAGAGTTGGTGAGGAGAATTGTACTTTTTTTCTCTCTCCTTGTCTCCATAGCTTTTCTTTGCTTCATTTTAACTTGAAGTCCAAGAGTCAATGGTTGCCTACTACTTTTTAAATTGCTTTCTGTGATGGACATTAATTCTTCAAAAAAGTGAAGGTTATTTTTGGTAAGGACACATCTTGAGCTGCTTGAAGGAAAATGTTCATATTAACCAAAATTGGTAAATAAATAAGAAAAGAGCCTCCTTTCTTCTGCCCCACATGGCTATACTATATTCCCCCACACAACTGTATTGAGGAAATGAAATTAATAGCAAGAAATTTCTCTTGATGAGTTTCATAATCTTATTATAATACTTAGAATTGAAATAAACCAAAATTATCCCATCATGATTTTTATATCATAATGAAGGAAAAAATATGGTCATCATTTGAGCCTAGACAACCTGATAAAAGTTACTACTACTGCTACAATTCACACTACATTTAACCTTTTTAACGCAATTACTATGTGCCACAAACTAGGCAAAGTTCTTTATGTACATCATTTTCTTTTTCATCTTGTGAGGAAACTCCCCACTTTGTAGGTGAGAGAACTCAGGATTCAAGAGATTAAGTAACTTGCACAAATACCATATATAATATCTAGCAAGTGGTGGAGCCCAGAGATTTCAGACAGGCACCAACTTCCACATTTTAGGGGTATTCGTTCCCTTCTCTACATCCAATCAGTTAACCAAATGTTGTTCCAGAACTTTTTTTTTTAATTCCTTACAGTATAAAATATTAAGAGAACAGGCTAAGAAATCAGAAGACACTTAGGAAAACTATGTTCTTAACATGTCCTGAAAAACTTCAAAAGCAGGAGCTTTTCATAGAATGCTTACTGAATGATCACATAAAATAATGTATGTAAAACCACTTTTAAAACTTTAAATAGAATATAAATGAATAGATACTTTTACTTGTGTTACTTAACTGGAACTCAACCATCACCCTGAAGACACAAAGTGAATCTGAAATAGGCAAAGTAAAGGAGTAAGAAAAACAGTAGTATGAAAAGCAAGTAAGACCCCTTTGGCCATAGTCCAGACAAGATTTAGTGGATGGCCAAATTAGTAACTATGACAATAAATGAAATGGAGAGAAGGAAATGGTTGCCCCTAAAACATAGCAACTGATTAGATGTATGGAATAAGCAGTATACAGGAGTTCATAGAGATTCCAAGCTGATTTGTTCAGATGGTTTCAGGACTAAAGACATCTCGACTGAAGTTAGCAGGAGAAAGAGAAGGATTCTGTGGGCATATTATAGGCTTAACTTGGGACATGCTCAGTTTCAACTACTGTTGGGGCTTCGTGGGGTAGTATCAAGTAATAATCAAAAATGAGGAACATAAAAAAAATGGGGAGTTCCTGAGTGGTTCAGTCAGTTAAGCATCCGACTCTTGATCTCAGCTGACATCTTGATCTCAGGGTTGTGAGTTCAAGTTCCACATTGGACTCCACGCTGGGTGTGGAGCCTCTTTAAAAAAAAGAAAAAAAGAAAAAAAGAAAATGAGAAGTAGTATTGGGAGAAAGGCTAAGGGCAAAGATAGAAATTTAAGGACCATATCTGAGGGATTTTATTTATTCATTTATTTGTTTGTTTTCAAGCCAGGTAACTAGAAAAAATTTAAATGTTCTGGCAACCACATTAGATGAAACAAATGAAGTGGGTGAAATTAATGTTATTTTTTTAAATTTTTTTAACGTTTATTTATTTTTGAGACAGAGAGACACAGAGCATGAACGGGGGAGGATGACAGAGAGGGAGACGCAGAATCTGAAACAGGCTCCAGGCTCTGAGCTGTCAGCACAGAGCCCGAAGCGGAGCTAGAACTCACGGACTGCAAGATCATGACCTGAGTCAAAGTCGGCTGCTTAACCGACTGAGCCACCCAGGTACCCCTGAAGTGGGTGAAATTAATTTTAATAATATATTTTATTTAACTCGACATGTTAAAATTTTATAATTTCAGCATAGTAATCAATGTAAAAATATTAACAAGATAACTTACATCTTTTTATTTGTACTAAGTCTTCAAAATCTGGTTATTTTTCATTCAATTTAGACAAGGTACATTTCAAATACTGAATAACCATTTGTGGCTAGTTGCTATCATAACTGCCACCATGGTCTAGGAAAGAATTTGGGGGATTTACAGGCTGAGGGGAAACATAGGGTCTACAGGAGAAGGAAAAAGAGAACTAAAAAAGGCACCTGTAGTATGACAGAAACTAAGGCAGAAAATGTTTTCTTCCTTACATGTTGTATAACATCTCTACAGAAGGCGATGTATGCAGCCAACAAGAAACAGGTTTTCCACAGATGGCATTGTTCTAGACAGCAAACAAAGCGGGGTCCTTTCAGACCCTTTTAGACTTTAGGGCCTCCTGAATGAAGCCCAGCATTGTTTAACTATTGACACTTACTAGGCTTAGAAATCACAGCATGGCATAGTAAAAATAACAGGGATTTTGCCTAGTCATGGATTTAACCCAGATGTGCCTATAAATCATGACACACTCTACCAAATAGCTCTATAAATTCGGGCACTTACCCTTAACTTTCTTATCTTTAAAATGGGAATGCCAACTTTACATGATTTTTGTGAATATCAAATGCTTTTAGATATGTACAACACCTGATACATAATATGCATTATACATAATATTGTAATCATAGTCACGATTCCTATTAACAATCCCACTCTAATTTTTACATTGATGAATGTCACGTTACTGAAAGCATCTTAAGAATGAGAGAATATTGTCTGTATTTTGTAATAGCAGAGTACCTACTGCAGTGTTGGAGACACTACTGGCGTAATCAACACTCATTTTCCCTCCTATCTCCCACTTCTCTTAAGACAAGCATCCTGGTATGAATAGATATTATCTGGAGACTCAGGTTATTTGGTTTCCTAGTGCCTTTAGAAGAAAGATGAATAAGTGTTCCATAGCTCAGATTCTAGCCTTTTAAATTCTAGTACAAAATTAACTAATGCAGAAAATAAGTTAGCAGAAACAAAATTTCCCCTTGACTCAGCATCCTATTATTTCCTGAGCATTCTACCTTTCAGAGCTCTTTTCAACAGATACCTCACTTGACCCTAAGTTTGGTCATACATCAGTAAAGACAAGAACAAAAAGTTCTCTAAGTTTTTAAGAAATAAGTTTAAATCGTCATAAAATTATTCAATTGTAATACCATAGTTTTATTAAAATAGCTTAAAATTTAAATGCTTAGAAGTGATTGGTGCTTTCCATCTGTTTACAGAAGTATGTTCTCAAATGGTGAGTTATTTCTTCTAAGTTTCAAAAAGGTACTACAGTATATAATGAATCCAGGATTTCAATACAAACTTTCACCACTGCAAAGTTACTCAAAACATACCCATCAAGTGTCATTTGTCTGAAATATGTTTCAGCTTCTTTTCCCCTAAATTGATCCTATTCTTTCAGACCCAGGAGAAGTTCACAAGAAACAGAAAGCCTTTCCTGATTCTACAGTTCAGGGTCAATTTTTGTATCATTTATTCTTTTACTAATCAAATACTCACTGAGTGGTTATTATATGCTGACAGCTGTTCTAGGTTCTGTATATCAAGTAGCAAATTAACAGACAAGGTCCATATGCTTAATTGATTATTTAGGTGGAGTCCAGCCACTAAACAAGTCGAAAAAAGAATAATTCCCCATATCCAAAATGCTATTTAGAGAAATGAAAGCAAAGTAATGAGAAAGAGAGGGCCTTGCAAGTGATGAAAGGAGCTTGAATTAATTTGAAATATAATAGAAAGTCATTTGGAATTCTTTTACTGGGAAAAATTGTAGGATTTAAGTCTTAAGAAGGCCACTTTGGCTATTTCTTGGAAAATGACTATGGTATGAAAAGTAGAAGCAGGGAGATAAGTCAAGAAGATTCTGTAGTAACAGTGGTAGAAGTGGTAAGAGGTGACCGAACTTGGGATATTTCAACATATATTAATCCCTTGCTTAATGTCTAATTAATTCCTGCTAAAACAAGAGCTGTTAAATAAAAGCCCAAGATACACGATCAACATTTATAAACACAAAAATATACTAATAGATTTTAAAAATGGTTTATGTAAGTAATAGCAACAATTTGATAAAAAATGAATTGTACATAAAATGTAAAAAAAAAAAAACGGTTTTCTTGCCCACAGAGGATACTTAATCAATCAATTACAGCACAGAAAAACATATTTTGGGCTGGAAAAAAACCTGACTGGAACATTCTAGAAGTTGCTACCTCTTCAACCTTCTTGAGTTCATTCACAATGTGCAAATCAAAATTGCTCCATATGTTTTGCATGGTTTTTCTCTCACTTGAAATCAGAAAGTGAATTGATGAGTGTGGTTTTATCTAAAATTGTGATGTTACTACATGTCACACATTGTAGTGTACACCTTTAGAAGTTTTTTTTTTTTCTTTTTGGGGGAAAAAGTCATTATACCAACCAAAACACAAAAAATAAAGAACAATTAGTGTGAAAATATATATATGTAACTTTTCAAGAGCCACTATTGAGAAAAGTTAAGTAAACAAGATAATGGGAGCTAAATCAATATTTTATAGCCTCTGCTGATTGCTGAATTGAATGTGGTTTGGGGTAGGAAATGTGTGGGAAAGAGTATAACTGACAATAATTCTAGTTTATTGTCTCAAACAGGTAGATGAATGGTGGTGCCATTGACTGAGATGGATGAAAATAGGGAAGAAGCAAGTTGAGTTGGGGGCAAGCAGGGAGTAATTAAAAGGTTAATTCTGAACATCCTCATTTTGAAACCTCTATGAGACATTCAAGCTAAGATGATGAGTAGCCAGTTGCATTAGTAGTTTTAGTGCTAAGAAAAACATTTTGATTTTGAGACCTAATTAGAATATAGATAATATTTAAACTCAAAAGAAATTCACCCAGGAGGAATAAACTTAGAAGACAAGGGGCGCCTGGGTGGCGCAGTCGGTTAAGCGTCCGACTTCAGCCAGGTCACGATCTCGCGGTCCGTTAGTTCGAGCCCCGCGTCAGGCTCTGGGCTGATGGCTCGGAGCCTGGAGCCTGTTTCCGATTCTGTGTCTCCCTCTCTCTCTGCCCCTCCCCCGTTCATGCTCTGTCTCTCTCTGTCCCAAAAATAAATAAAAAACGTTGAAAAAAAAAAATTAAAAAAAAAAAAAAACTTAGAAGACAAGAGCTAAGACTAAAAAGGTAGAAATCTGAAGACTGAGTGCAAGGCATTCCAATATTTAGAGAGCTGAATGATGAGGAAGATTTATCAAAGGAGACAGAAAAAGAGCATCCAGTGAGGGTGTAGAAAACCTGAAAGAATGAAACATACCAGAAGTCAAATGAAGAGAGAGGTTCAAGAGGGAAGGAATGTTCAATTGCATCTCAGGTATCTCAGAAAATAAATAATATGAGGACATGTAAATGACCACTGGATTTGGCAAATTTCATCTGGGACTCTGATAATAAAATGTTCTTTTGATATTTCTATAGTATTGCATTTATACACATAGACCTATACTTAAATTCTTGTGTTTGTACACTAAACTACCTAAAAAGTTTTCATTGGCTAGATAACATATTGATTCTTTGTGTCCCCAATAATTCCTTGCCCGACACAACATACTTAGAGTTAAAAATTATTTACGGAATTGAATCTAAGTGGGCTGATGGCCACCAAAAGAGAAAATCAATTTTAAAACCTACCATAATATTGTGTGTAATCACAAGGCTAATTTTAAAAATAAGATATTCTGCTTATTCTTTAGCATTCTGTATACATTCCCTCTCATCAGATGAGCTTTCCTACAATTTCAGAGGAAATGGAAACCATGAAGCATGTATTTCCTCAACTTCCTCTAATCACTGCATTTTTATGTCCCATCATCCGCATATACACTCATTAAAATGCTCTTCCTTCTTTTTCAGGTTAATTTATCTACTTGAGCTACTGATTACACCCATCTGTCTTAGCCTCTGAGAACTTGTTGGGTTTCTGGATATACATATTTCCTTTGTTTCCTTTATTTCCATTCCTTTTCTCTTCCCCTTCGCTTCAACATTCATGTGTCATCCCTTTTTTAGCTAATTGAAGACACCCATGACTCTTAATAAATTAAGTATGGCACATCCACAGAGTGAAATACTGAGAGAATATTGAGAGAGAGAAAGAGACTTAAACAGTTTCTTATTTTTACTATGGAAACACGTCTAAGATATTACTAAAAGAAAAGCAAAGTGGAAGGGTATGTATAATGTTTCCCTTAATGTAATAAAGGAGAGTATATGCACATACATTATATATAGTCATATGTGCATATAGGCTTTTTGCATTAAAAAACTGTGAAAATTTTAAAAAAATAACTATGAAAAGTGGTTGCCTATTGGGTTATAGTAGAGGTGAAGAGCAGTATATAGAAATGGGAACATGATAAAGATTTTTTTTCTAAAATTTTTATATTTAGGTTTTATTCTGGTTTTGAACCATCTTGCTCCATCATCTTTTCTTAAATTCAAAACAAACAAAACAAAAATCAAAAATACTGTCATAAACTGAAAAAGAAAAAAAACAATCTTTATAACCACAGCCCATATAAGAACCTCAAGGCACTTGGGGAGGGGTGCTAGCACCCGATGTTACAAGAATATCTACCTTCACAGACTGTAACCATTTCTGTAAACTACCCTGAAGAGTATGTCACCAACAGGGAGATACATGGGAAAAGTAAATAAATAAACCGTGATGCTGGACAGCCCATCTACATGCAAAATGTGGACATTCAATTTATGTATTTCCCTGCTTAACGATACTGTTGTTCTTTATAACCCTTAGTCATAATCTGCTCAGCAGGCCAACCCTATCAGGATCTCAAACTGTCTTTCTGGCCTTACCTCCTACTACTGTAGTTGTAGCTAACAAAACTAGTCAAAAACAAAAACAAAACTAGATTCTTCCTCTGACATTTTGTGCCCGGGCACATTCCCTTCCTGTCCTCAAACTCTGAATCCTACCTCTGTCTGAAAACTACTACAAATCTTTCCTCCCAAACTGTCCTGATTTCTCTGATAGGACATAATCAAATGATGTCACAACTGGAAATTCTCTACTTAATTTCCTGGCACATTACAGAAATACAAAATGTTTCCTGGATTGCTGAATCCTAATAGAACATTCTTTACATCTTTTTTATGGTACTTGACACATTTCACTTGTATTATAACTGTTAACATAATGATCCCACTAGATTATAGACTTTTAGAAGAAAAACATTGTGTTCACCTGTTCAAGACAGGTGTTCATATATGAGGTACCTCTTGAAAAATACTTTAAAATTCAGTTTAATTGAAACACTTCATTCAGATCTATCTTTAAACTGATACTCTATATCTGTCTGATTATGAAGTGTGGAGAATTCGAATAAGCAGCATTTTTAAGTGTGACCATAAGTGGCTGTGTAGTAGAGTCACCCTTTCTTCTGAGGAAAGCATTTTCGTTTCTATGTGTGAAGACCCCTCCATTCAGCTAAGAGTACACATGTTGCCGGGTCAGGCAGCTCCTCGATGCAAAAGAAGGCCGGTGACCTAGTCCAGTCACTTATGGTGTTTGTGTCTTAGAGTCCATGATTAGCTCCACTATGGTCATGTGGCAAAATTCAGTCAAGTCAGATCCCAATCTGAGACTTTTACTGTGGTGATAGGGGAAAGCCAATCTTCTGCAACAGGGTCTGAAAGGTCAAATGTAAACCTAAAGCTTTCTTGTCAACTCTGTAAGATTCTGTCAGAGAGGGCTTATAGCACAGTGCGGAAAAATTGAAAAACAAAAAACAAGCAAACAAAAAAACTAAGAAATAAAGAAAATAAAACCCAATCTTAATTATGCTGTGTGAGCTCCTGGATCCCACCATGCCTGACTTCTCTTTCCTTGGATTTTTCAGTTCTACAAATCAATGCCTATCTCTGGTGCCTAAGCTAATATTAATTCAAATCTATCATTTGAAAACAAAGGCATTTTGCCAACTCTAACCTGAAATGTAGAATACTTATAAGTATATTTTCAAGTCTAGCTATATAATATTCATTGTGCAGTGCAAAAAAAAAAAAATATGTTTCTGGTACCCAAAGCTTTAAATTCAGAGTATTAAATGGTTTAAAAAAATACACATAACTGATTATGTTAAATATTTTCTAAGTGTATGGGGATATCAAAATAATCTTAAGACATAGTACAATTAATTTTCAGCCACTACAAGATGGTATATATTTGCATAGGAATACATTATAGAAATGGACACATTTCTGCCAAATATTTACCCCCCCAACTATTTGCCATGGTATAATTCTTTTCACTTGACTGAAGTCCTCAACATGTAGCCGTTCTTTGGATCCTATCTGTTGAGAGACCTTATTAAAATTATACCAGGGGCACCTGAGTGGCTCAGTCGGTTAAGCGTTCGGCTTCAGATCAGGTCATGATCTCATCGTTCATGAGTTTAAGCCCTGCATCAGGCTCTGTGCTGACAGCTCAGAGCCTGGAGCCTGTTTCAGATTCGGTGTCTCCCTCTCCCTCTGCCCCTCCTCTGTTCACCCTCTGTGTCTCTATCCCTTTCAAAAATAAGCAAACATTAAAAAATATTAAAGAAAAAGTAAATAAAATTATACCAGACAGGGTAGGGGAGGCCTAAGAAGTAAAAAGAAACAAAGCTCTCCTGGGAGCATGATATCTTTATCATATGCCCTAGGTGCTGAGAAAGAGGATGAGTAGGTTTTAAGGACAATGGGAATGGGATGGAAGGAGCCAAGTGTGGTCTGTCCTTCTAGGTACCAAGGCTGGGAGACCCTAAATTAGGGACAGATCAGGACACTCCAAAACAAAGCATAAAAAGGGAATAAAAGGAGGAAATACCATAGAAAAAAAGTCTCTTTTCTGAATTTTGCAGAATACTGGCCCCAAGTGGAAAAGCATGATATACTTTTAATAAATCAGTTTTGAAATTACTCTCCAAATGAGATTCTCTGCGTTGTTTCATTTCACCAAAATGTGTTTATTTATTCACTTAAAATGTATAAAGGTATAGTAACCTATAGTACCTCATTTTTAAGTGACTCTATTTAAGATTTTGTATATTCAAGAGATAATGCGTTACTTGTTTTTGCAAATAATTCTGAGAGTATCTTAGTTTATGTCTATCATCTCTAATTGTTGCTCTTTATAACTCCATACTAAGCTACGTTTATTTCATTCTTAGTTTTATAAATTCTTCATAAGATACTTATATTTTAATTTGACCGTTTCTGCAAGAAACAATCATCTTACAAAGAATTTGGCTTTCATAAATATGAAATGGTTTAAAAAACTGCAGTGGACATTTTTTCAGTGCCAAACACTTCTGTGGATTCACTCTTGCTAATATGTAAGTACTACATATATTTATTCATGTGATGTTCTTTTATAATAAAATGAAATAAAGTAATAACATATCAACCAAAACTATCTGAATTACACAGCTTTTGTAGATGCAGAGGTTCAGAACCACAATATTGAAGACAGATTTAAATAATGCTTTCCATTGTGTGGAAATGTAACAAATTGAAAAGCTAATCAGAATATCAAAGCAAATATATATTACCAGGGTCTCCCTTTTTCCTTTCACAATAACAATAAAAGATGTATTGAACACCAAGTCCTAATCTCCATTTTTCTGTGATCCTTTTAATAGTCAACAAGTAACAAGCCTCAGTATTGACAACTGAAGAGGTCTTAAAATAGAGTGTACTAATATGCCTAATAATTTCCTACTAAATTGACCATATCAAAAACATTTATATGTGTCTTTCAATAAAAGATAATAAAGGAAAAGAATTGTTGCCACTTATCAACTGCGTAACCATTTTTTAATAACACACAAAAAAATAGGTGTTGTGGGGCCATCACTTCCCCCATTCAACAGCACAATAAAAATAATATTAGGGAAGAGTATATCATATCTCATGCTTTTATTAAAATTCTTTCAAAAATTGACACTCGGATTTATTTTAGGTATTTGTCTCTGAGATTAGCAGCACTTTATATTTTTGTACATATGTTACAGAACACAAAGACATTTTGTAAAAGGAAGAAGTTAGTATAAAAGATAAGTTCTTTTCACTTTAAGATTAACAAATCCTTTTCATTTCTAAGGTTATTATTTTGGAAAACTTCAAAGAAAGAAAATTACATAATTATATGAATAACAAAAATACATCCTAATTTGCCCCTTTTCCCAAAAGTAACCTTCAATAAAGGTTCTTTTTTAAACAGAGAATTTTGCTAGTGAAATAGAAACTTGCCCTCATTTCACCCTATATCTTAAATAAAATTTAGGAAAATAATATAAAATATTCAAGTGTCATAACAAAGAGCTTTGTTTTGCATTTTAAAACTTTCCTGTTTTTTAATAGTTATTTAAAAAACTACACATTTGATAAACTACAACTTTGCAAAGGCTTCTAATGTTAACTTTAACCCAACACTTTATACTGGATAACTTCCGTGCTGCAACTCAGAGGTTATTTCTTATTGTTACAAAGTGCCTTTTTCTCTTTCCTTATCTGGATCCTGAATAGTACATATTTTGTAAAACGATCAGTTGAAGATGCAAAGTCCCTTATTTTCTCTAGTAGTTAATTTTAAAAGCACTTTCAAACTAAAACTATACCTTACTCTGTCTTTAACAGTTTAGTACAAAATCTTAGCAAATGATTCTATTGTAATATCTTTTAAGGGGCTTTTGAACTTGGCAGTTGCAAATATAAAAAGAATATTCTTTTCTACACCAAGGAAACAAACAGATGTTTTAATCACAGGTGAAAACACATTTTCATAGAAATATTTGTATATTCACACCAGAGCGTAGGACACCGCCAAACATTTTCATGTTTAAATTTCATGTTCACTGTAAAGTTAAATTTTGCTTACCTTTTCTCGGTGATCACTTGTTATTGAAACTGCCATCAACTTCCAACTGTTAATGACTCTTTCAACAAAAACGGAAAACAGTAAAGTCACATGTCATAAGAGTAGGCCTATGTTGGATGCTGCTTAATTTCAGTACTGGAGAAAAAAAAAAAAAAAAAAAGGCGGGGGGGTTGGGGCGAGCACAAAAAACTTTAAAATAAAACCACTTCCTGCGTAGAGACGGTTAACCACATACACATCATTACTCGATTTGAAGAAATTGCCTTGTATAGTCAACAATATTTTTATTTTTCAATGTGCTTTTCAATTTTCAAACACTACTACATTTCTACAGGTTTCATCAATTCTGGTTTAATGGGGAAAATGTGTGGTTAAAAATGTAGCAGGGGGAGGAGCAGGAGGGTAAGCAAGGAGGGAACTTCCTCTTTCTCTCCTTCTAGCAAGAGCTTCAAACCTAAGTCTCTGCTATCCTCTGTTGGCGTGAGTATATTCACATAGCACCAAGAGGCCCCGCTTATTGACGGGGAAGCCGAGAAGCCACTTCCAATTCACGAGCTGATAATTCCGTCTCGTGGACGGACCAACAAAGAGGTGCTCCCGTTACTAAATACAATGTCTCAGACAGGTTGCTGACGAACTTCAGAGAACACAGCCCAGGGCCCCAGTGCCACCTGGAGGAAAGAAGCGTGCTTATCTAGCACGTGCTGTGACACTCGCTTTGGTGGTGGCTCCCACACTGGTGTGTCCTCTCTGGCAGTTTCCTAAGCAGTTCTGAAATCTGCTGATGAGATTTTGCTCTAGCCGAATGATTTTTTGTGTGGCCTGATTTAAGAAGAAAAATAAAATAAAGGATAAAAAGGGTGTCATTTTTGGCAAGCTGCTATGTGCTCATTTGTGTCAAACTTCAACCAATCTCAGACATATTTTTTTGGGGGGGGCGGCTCTCAACAATAACTGTAGGATGGGCATCTTTATTGAACCATGGAGTTCAAGAAATAAGTTCCTGGATGTCCAGGCTTGGCTGGTTTTGTGAGATTTGCAGGATACTCACAAAGGGAAAAGCTCCCCTTCCAAATATATGAGAAAGTTAAATCACAACCTCTTGTCATACAAACCAATTAGCCTGGAAATCTGTGTAATAGCTCTCAGTGGTGTGGAATGTTTGGCACACATAAAGACAATCATATATATATATATATACACACACACATATTTGTTACCTGTGGCCCAAGTGAAGGATGGCATGTCCCTACAAACTGATCTAATTTCTCCAACACCTCCTTTTCAAAATTATATTTCAGACTGACTCTAGATCTTACTATCAATTGTCATTCTGGGATGCACCTTTTTAAGTGTTTAAAGCCGTGAAGTTTGTACTCAATATTCTCCTTAAGACTGAGGAAAAATTGGAAAGAACATGATATTGAAAGGGAGGAAATCAGAATTCAGGCCTCAATTCTGACACAGCTATTTATTTAACCTTGGCCAAGTCACTTCAGTTCTCTGAGATTCGGGTTATTTTTGATATACCGAACACACAAATAAAAACCGTCTCTCTGCCAGGGTAAAAGTGAAGTTCTGGTTCACAAACCTGGCGGCTTCCCGGTGAAATCTGAAACTGGCTTCCATTCAGAGGCCAAGGAGAGACGGAAGAGAGAGGGAGCCCCTCCAGATGGGTAGGTTGCAGGTTTAATAAGCAAGGGAACTCACGTGCGAAGCTGGTCTTAGGAGGCCACATGACAAGTAGATCTCCGCACCAGAATCTTAAAAGTTTATTTAGAGGCCTTAACTGAGTTCATCTCATATTCCCTCCAGGCAGCCTTAGCCACGCATGCTCTTTCAAAGCTGCATCCTTAAAAAGACTCCCACTGTGGGAACTGTGGGCAGAATGTACATTTCAAGGACAGAGGAGGGGCTGAGGAGCCTGATTGCCCAGGTGTGGTTCCTGGGTCAACCTGGGGTCAAGTCCTCTTGATGACCTCCTCTGACATCTCTCTCCTGACTGGCTCTTAACATCTTTCATGCCCGCCCCCGCTTATAATGTGTGCTGAGAGTTAACAAGAGGTTTTATTAGCTGGGAGGTGGCTAGTCTCATGGTTGTGTGGCTGCATAGGGGGCAGATACCACAGCAACAATATAGAAACATACAAGAGAAAAAACATAGATTAAGATGATGATTTTAAAAATAAGTAGCAATTTTTTTTTTTAATGAGAGCTGCATGCTTTAAACCCTTGATTTAAGTCCCCTAGGCTGCGGTTCAGAGTGTTGTTTGTATTTTCATGTGAATTAATAAACATCAGCAGACTCATTTTGTTTGGAGAATGGAGAAATGCCTCCTTGTGAGGCAATAATGATGTTCCAGGTCATCTCATTTGGGAGGACAGCTTTTCTCATTGGAGACATTTTAGGGTTCAGTAAAGACAGGTTTTGATGGCTATCATTTAAGGCTTGTTGGGTGAATTTAGTAGGGGCTTCTATGTGTGTTACAGCATCCTATAGGCCCATGCAGGGGACAAAGATGGTGGCCAAGTAATTGTACCAACGGAAAACTAAAAGTGTCTTGAGAGGAAAGTTGGCAGTTTTTGTTACTGTGGGGGGATTCTCCCCTATGTCCAGGGAAAACCCAGAGTGTAGTGACCCAAACACCCAGGTGAAAGCCATGGCCAAAGGTTTGTGCCATATAACCACTGGGTTTCATTTGGGGATACCCAATGAACACCTGAGACGCCATATCAGTCAGTGCCAAGCCAGCCACTATCCTCTGATATGACAGAATGACTATATTGTTCTCATGATCTTTATCCCATATCTCTAGTGTGTCTGGGTTGGTGTTATTTAGAGCAATTTTTCTGTTCCCAGCATAAGAGTTCCTTGGCGTTCAAATGCCCATAACCCAGGGTGAGCTACACCAACCTGTCCCAATCAGAACACAGCTACCCACGGCTCTGATAGTGGCATTTTCAGGGCCCTTTTGGTCAGCCGTTTGATGGGCTGCCTGCAGTTGGATTAACAAAAAAGGAATACCCACGCCCAACATTATCGATAGTGTGTGCCACAGGCAAGGTTTTTGGATCAGTATTGGTAAGATCAGTTCTAGTTCTAGTTTGTTCTTTCTTCATGTATTAATTAGGGCTTTTCTTTTCTTTTTAAGTTTACTTGTTTTGAGAGAGAGAAAGGTAGAGAGAGTCATTGGGGGAGGGGCATAGAGAGGGGGAGGAGAGAATCCTAAGCAGGCTCCACACTGTCAGCACAGAGCCCAATATGGGGCTTGAATCTACAAACCATGAGATCATGACCTGGGCTGAAACCAAGAGTCAGATGCTTAACCCACTGAGCCACTCTGGTGCTCCACTTTAGGGCTTTTCAATCCTCTCCCTGGAATGGTGATACCCACCATGTCAATCCTGACAAACCAGAGAGGGACAGCTGCCCACATACCCAACAGCTAGATTGATTCCTTTGTCAGACATATGAGTGGGACCACTGTACAAAGGTATTTCTGTCAGGTGCCTATATCATAACTAGACTCCATAGGAGCAGGAGAAGTCCAAGGTTGAAAAGACAAATTTCCTAAGAATGTGTATGGGAAGGTCTTCCCCTTCTATACAAAGTATACTTGTGGCCTGATCCTTAGCTGTTAATGTGGCTGCAGCTTTAGGAATTTGAGCTGGTTGTACAGAACATACATGTTAGCATGGGCATGTAGCACTGTCAGACATGAGATGGACTGGAGGCTGGATATGCAAGACCACAACCCCCATCTTCTCCCCTCCTTTAATGGTGCATATTCCAACTCAAGTATAATGCATTTTTCTAGGTCTGGCTTATAGCAGGATGATGGGATCTTGGTGGAGATTAAGTAGTTACCCTTCACCCAGGGATTTGATGTAACTCACCTATCCCAATAGGATGTCCCATTGTAAATTCCAAGAGAAAATGCCTTTTCCAGGTGTGATGGGGCTTAGCGTTCTCAGCAACATAACACATTAATATATGATGAGGGTCAGGGCAATAGCTGTCTCCTGTGACTTCCATACCTATAGGATTGAGTGTCTCAGTAGGGGTCCCTAGTCTGGTATATGGGGCAACAGGTCTTACTGGTTAATCACTTAAATATATTAAATCTGGGACAGTATGTTAGTCCACTTGGCCAAGGCAGTTTTATTTGTTAGTAATTTAATCTATTGCTTTAAAATTTCATTTTTCCTATCAACCCTGATGCTTGCTGGTTATAGGGGATAAAACTTCCATTGAATGTCATGGTGTTTTGACCAGTATTGCATATCATGACCATTAAAATATGACCTTGATCACTGTTTATTTGATGAGGATATCCATACGTAGTACTCAGCTTCTCTGAGTCCCCCAATGGTGCCAGCCCAGTTTGCACAACAGGGGAAAGCTTGGGTTAGTTCAGATTCAGTGTCCATATAAACCAAGACATATTTAGAACCCTCACTCTAAGGGCAGAGACCAATATTATTATTGATTTGCCTCCTTAGCCAGTTGGGAACTCTGTCAAGTGGTCCCAGACTCCTTCAGCAGTTGCCTTCCCACATGTCCAATCTATTTTATCTACTGAAGGATTCATTGCTAGGTCTTGTGCTCAAACTAGGACATCAGCTTCTTGATTGTCAGGGGTTATTAGTACCTTATGATCCCACATCTCCTTTAGGCTCTTGCAGGTGAACTCAAATGCCTTTCCATATATATTGACTCCACAAGGGTTTATTCATGATCACCCATTCCTTGGCTTCCCATTGTTCAAGTCATGGGGTTAATCTTTTTATATTTTATTATATTTTATTTTATTTTATTTTATTTTATTTTATTTTATTTTATTTTATTATTTTTAGAGAGAGAGTGTGTGTGAGAGCAGGGGAGAGGGGCACAGAGACAGAAAGTCTTAAACAGGCTCCATGCTCAGCATGGGTAGCCCTGCCCAAAGTTTTAATCCACTTCTCTAGTATTTTTGTCTCAGCAAAGGCAACTTGTAGTTCTGATCCCAAGGAGGAATAATTCCCAAATGATTTCCAAAAATGTTATGGTGGTGCCCATGCCTTGAATTTTCTGTTGGTTCGCTACCTACACTGTCCCTCATAGATGTTCCAACAAAATCTGCAAAGTGTCCTGTAAGAGGGGTAAGTCTTCACAAGTTAATGTTATATTATTAATGTAATGGGCCCATTTTACTGAGATGGGGAAGAACAGTAACAGGTCTCTTATCATCAGATGACATAATATGAGCTGTGTAGGTAGCCTTGGGGAAGGACGTGAAAGGTCTCTTTTCGCCCCTCCCATGTGAAAGCAAATTAATCTTGTGACTCAGCATCCAGGAATGTACTGAAAAAGAGTGTGCTAAGTCCAGCACAACGTGGAATAATTCCAGAACCATGTCCAAGGTATTTAAGGTGGTGGCCATGGTGAGCACAGCAGAATGGAGGTGGTGAGGGGAAACATTACGTGGTTCACCTGTTCAATTCTCAGTAGTAGTTTTGATTAAGAACAAGTAGACATGAAATGGAGACAAAAATATCTTTTTTTTTTTGGTATAAAATGGGAGGCCGACAACTTAGGCAGTGATCTACTTGGGTTTGATCTCTAGAAGGAGACGTACTTACTATGATTGTGATTAAGGTTCTATTTAGGGCTTCGACATTTGTGGCTTACCATGTTCACTCTTTCTAATCTAATATTTATTGACTGCTTGCGATAGATCAAGAATGGTATCAAGCACTTTTACATTTTTTCTGTCATTTACTCCTCACAACAACTTTATGAACTGAGCAATGTTATTATACTCTTTTTTTCTTTTTTTTTAATGAAGAAACTAAGGTTAAATTGCTGCCCCAATTAGTAAGGAGTAGAGCCAGGATTCAAATTTAGAAGCTCTGACTCCATAGCCCTTCTTCTAAATTACTAGGTTATCTGCTAACTACTTGCTATGCAGCACAACTGAAAGTGAATAATACTGAGGAAAAGTTTCACGCCTGGTATTTCTTTTCGCTTCTTCACTGACAGGATTAATAGACTTAACAGGTAAAAATCATTCTTGCGAATCACACTAAAATCAGATTTCTCTAAAAAGCTCTCTGCATTTTAAATCATTGTTGAAGAGACTGAAAGAATGGCTGGATAAATGGAAATGTATTATGTTCATAGATAAGAATCCTAACCATGTAAATGCATCAATCTGCCTAATTCAATCAACAAGTAGATTCAGTAAAATACCAATTATTATTGCAGCTAATGTTTTAAAGAACACAACAGGTTTTTTCCCCCAAATTTTCATAGAAAAATAAGTGTTTAAAAATACCTAAGTCCATTTTGAAACGGAAGATGACCCCTGTCAGATATTGACATAGTCCCAAGCCATAGGATTAAAAAACATTTCAGTGCTAGCCCAGAAACAGTTCAGAAAAAGACTGAATTTATTTGAGAACTTGATATATAACAAAGATAGCATCATAAGGTAAACATGAAGAACAGATTGGTTAGTAGATGGTGTTGGCAAGACATAATCTCTAAATCAAGAAAAATAGAGTTAGGCCCCTACCTTAGACCACATGCAAAGGAGGACCCTAGATGCGTTAAAATCTACATTTGAAAGGTAAAACCACAATGCTGATACAGTAAAATGACAGAAAATATTTTTGGAATAAAGGAACTTTCCTTTCTTTTTTTTTTTTTTTAATTAATTTATTTACTTATTTAAGTAATCTCCACACCCAATGTGGGGCTCAAACTCATGACCCCGAGACCAAGAGTCGCATTCTTTCCTGACTGAGCCAGCCAGGCGCCCCTAAAGGAAATTTCTTTTTTTTTTTTTAATTTTTTTAATGTTTATTTATTTTTGAGAGACAGAGAGCACGAGTGGGGAAGAAGCAGACAGAGGGAGACACAGAATCCGAAGCAGGCTCCAGGCTCTGGGCTGTCAGCACAGTGTCTGATGCAGGGCTCAAACCCACGAACTGTGAGATATGCCCTGAGCCGAAGTCAGCGCTTAACCGACTGAGCCACCCAGGCGTCCCAAGGAAATTTCTTAAGCAGCATCCCTAAATTAAAAATAAAAGAGCAAAAGTATATGGATTTGACCGTACAATAATTAAGAATTTCTGTTAATTATTAAACACTATTGACAGAGTAACAGAAAAATAACAAACTAGTGGAAAATACCTAGATTGACAAAAGATTTGTGCAAATCAATAAGAAAACAATAGGCAAACTGACTGGAAATAAGAACATAATTTAAATAAATAACTCATGAAAATACCTGACCAATATGTCAAGAGATATACAAACTCTCTAGTGATCACTCTAAAAACAGGTTAAGTTAGCTTCTGTTGAAATGGCAAAAATCTGGATGAGAATTTATGGAAAGAAGAACTCTCATATATTGCTAGTTGAATTGTACACTGAAGCTATCCTGACAAAGAATCTAGCAAAAGTTAGGAAAATAGAATATGTATGCATTATGTTCCAGCAACCCAATTCTGGTGTAAATCTATGGTACAGATAAATTCCTGACACGACAGAGTCGCTTCCTTCCTTTATCACACCGAGTTAACTGATTTTGGCCTCAGTTCTTGTGGTTCAGGTAACACTTACTTGTATTGTGTTTGTGTGTTTGTGTATGATCACGGGGAAAACCAAAAGTTTCTAGACCCTCTGAACAGATGTGAGCTGGACATGAAACGGGAGTAGCAAAGGGAGGAAAGGCTTGACTTAGACTGAGAATGAGTTAGATTCCCTGAGACTAGGATGAGAGAGGGGTGAGCTTCCCTCACTGAGGAGAGTCGTGCTCTACCCTCAGGCAGCTGCCCAGCACTAGTGAGTGATTTAATCTGGAGGTAACATCTATTCACTTAATGAGTACTTACTACGTGTCAGGCACAGCACACTACAGTAGGCTTTGGGCATACTATTAGGGAAAAAAGATAAATAATTGAAATATAGAATATATTAGACAGTAATCACTGATAAGGAGAAAAATATAAAAGAGGTGAAATGGCACATGAAATGTTGAGGAGGTAAAATTTTAAGTCTATAAGCAGAGGGATCATATGAAGGAAAGTAAAGAAAGACCTAAAGAAATTGAGGGAGTGAGCCATGTGGGTTGAGGGGTGGGAGGTGCGTATTCCAGACAGAGGGAATAAGAAGTACAAAAACTCTAGATGAGGATCATGTCTAGAATGTTTAAAAAAAATGTGTGGAGATCAGTGTGACTGCAGAGGACCAAGAAAGGAAGGAGTATGAGGATAATGTCAGAGAAGTAATAACGGCCTAGACTATTTGGGTCCCCCTGCCCTTTTGGAAAATCCGAGGGAGAAAGCGAAACATTAAGATAATTTGTCTCACAGGTGTACAAGATCACTGTCTATCATATGAAGAATTTACTGAAGGAGGTAGGAATAGAACCAGGGACACCAATTATCAAGCTATTGCAATAATTCAAGGCAGAGATGATTGGGAATTAGACCAAGGTGGTGGAGGCAGGTATAAAGGAGATTTCACCATCAAATTCTGGATGTGCTTTGAAAGTGGGTCCAACAGGGTTTCCTCTTGAGCAACCACAGATAAATCGAGATTATAGTCCGAACTACTGAAAAATGTAGTTGCTATTAAATGAGGTGAAAAAAAAAAAAACTTTAGAAGAGCTGGTTTTGCTGCATCGGGGCCCAAAGCTAAAGGAGTAAAACTGAAGACTGCTCCTATGGCAAATTGAGGAGGCATGTAATCCTTTGAGTCAGAGATTTTCATGCCCATTGAGGAAATGAAGAGACGGTACTGGGCTTTGGTACTCCAAAGCCAAGAGTTAGAACTGATTCTTGCTAAAGAGAACACTGTAGAATGGTTATGACTGCCACAAAAGAGGCACTAAAATAGATTAAAAAACAAAACAAAACAAAACAAGAAAACTTGTCAACACTAGGGTTCTATGTGGGGAAAGCAAGTCTTTTGTGAGAAATTGAAAATTGATTCATGTTGAGGATCCAGATGCATAATATCTTCTCCAGTACTGAGAATTCTAAGTCCATAAATCCACGTAAAACTACTTTTAGACCAGTGAAACCAGGTGGCCTTGGAAAAAGCAAATGCAAAACTGCCATGTAGCAAATACTTCCTCAATCCAGAAGTCTAACTGCATCTAAACATTTTCACTCACTGTCTAAGGTGCTTTCACAATGAAACTGACACTGCATATGAAGAAATGATCAATTTTTAGGCAGAAGTCAGCATTAAAAAAAAAAAAACAGGATAGAGTCTTCATAATTTGAAATTACAGAGATGAGAAAATAATCTACAAAATGAGCATATTGAAGCTGTATACAAAGATTAGAAGTAGAGTCCATAAAAAACACCAGAGGTCCATAAAAAATGTCAGATTTTTATAAAAATAAAATACAAAAGTTTAAAAATACATATTAAGGACTTACGTTCTTGATTACCAGAGATTTTTCTGGCAGTAGGTAGATGACCCTATTCTAATTGCACCATAATGAATATACCTATATTGGGCCATGAATTAGAATACAATTCCTGTACCATAATGCCTTCTAACTGAAATATTTTACCATTATATGTTTTTTCTTGATAATATCTGAGCATACCATTATAAATCAAAGGTTGTGTCATTCACATAATTCTTTTCTGTATATAACTATTAGATATTATGTTTTACCAAGCATTGGATATTCGGAGGTCTTAATGAAAAACATAACCTAAGAAATTATTTACTTCAAATAAATTTGTTACTCTTGAAACATTTTAGAAGGATCACTTGCATCATCACAGATAGAAGGCGCTTTATTTTTCTAGTTAAACAATAACCAATACTGTGAATTAGTGGGGTTGTAATTTTTATTGTTCTTCTTTGCATTATTTCCTTTCTGTGGATATGAACGAAAACCCAAAGATTACTTCTTTATACTTATGAAAAAATTATGTCTTATAGAATATATCAGCCACTTATATTTCATATCATTAAAACTGAAATAACCTGAAAATGTGTATCTAGATGAAAATTTTTTCTTTTAACTTCTAAAAATAATGCACATGTAAAATGTCTAACAAGTACACATCATCATTTTATGCCAACTGTGTTCTAATAAATACCAATTATTCTGAACTCTTATCTTAGTCAAAAAATGGGGTTTTCCACTTACTTCTTCTCAAGTAAAATTTGGTACTGAGACAAAAAAATAATAATATTAAAAATTCAAAAGAAATATTAAAATCAATGACAGGTGAAGAAAGAATTAGTAAACTTGAAGATAGAATTCAAGAAAACTAGAAGGTGGCAAGAGTGCTGAAAAGATGCAAAAGATGAAAGAATGAATAAGAGACACAAAGATTAGAATACATCTTTAAGGAGTTCCAGGGGAAGGGAATAGAGAAGATGGGGGAGAGCAAAATATAAAGGGATAAAACCTGAGAATTTCCTTAACTTGATAAAAAGATTTGAAGAACACATAGAATAGAAGATGGTGGACCGGGATGAAAGGCAGATTCAGGAATGACTTTCACAAACTGAGACTTTTCTGAGCTGAGTTTTATAGAAACCAGCTGGTGAGTTATCAGTGTGAACCTGTGTGTACATGCAGGAAGGTATTGGCTGATGGAGGTGTGCCCTTTATTCTGGTAAATAAGGTAACTAAAGAATCCCACATTCACCAATAGCAAAGGACGATAATTATTCTCTCTGTGACTACATGGCTGTCATCATACCAGTGTATACCTTTGATTTGGCCAACTATAAATTAAAGTATGGCCTCCTATTGTCCAATGAGCCATATTATAGATAGAAAATATAAACAATTGATGAAATGGTCCAATAAGTGATGAGCTGGAGCAGGTTCAAACCAACTTGCAAAAGCCACATGTGCACATTATCTTCTCAACCCTATGTTCAGTAACATTTGTCTGTGACAGAATTACTTACACCATGAAAACTGGCAAATGCTACAACTTGGGGCTTTAGTTTCCAGAGAATTGGTTATTAAATAATCTATCATATGTCACTGAAGCGACTCTCTACTGGTGGAATGAAGCAACATACCTCAAAGCAACAATACAAAGTTTGTACTTAAAATATTATTTCCCTAACTAGAAATGAAATTAAAGAAAACAAAAAAAAGTTACATAACTTATCAGAAATAGAGTATGGATTATTATTTCAAGATTTTAGATTGTAATTAATCACCACTACAATTCATGCTGAAACATAATGGAAGCATTTCTATCCTGTTAGATTCTGCATTGTTACAGACTCTGGAAAGAACATAATAATGAGGCTAAAGAGCCTTGCTTTTGTTCACCACAAGAAATGAGAATGATTAGGACATGGAGAAAACTATACATAGTAGCTTAAACCTGCTAGACTTGGAAAACACCACAATGATACATTTTCCTCTAAAACAATAACAAGAAGAAGAAACAAAAATAATTAATTAGAATAATTTAAAATCACTTTTGAAACATGTATGATGAAAATACCTAAAAATTTCCCCCCAAAAGCTATGTCTTTACAAGTTTTCATGGATCTTATTAACCTGTGTCTTATAAAGTGGCCAAGATATGTCTGCCTGCTTTGCTTAAGAATGACTCAGCCGAGCAGAGTTTAAAAAGATCATGTGGAAGAATGATTTGTGCCAATAATATTTTGTTCTAAAGAAAAGGCCTGCTGGAGCACCTCGGTGGCTCAGTCCATTAAGCATCTGACTCTTGATCTTGTCTCAGGTCATGATCTGATAGTTCATGAGATCAAGCCCGGCATTGGGCTCTGTGCTGAAGTGCAGAGCCTGCTTGGGATTCTCTCTCTCCCTCTCCCTGTCCCTCCCCCACTTGTACGGGTGCGCTTGTTCTCTCTCTCAAAATAAATATGTAAACTCAAAAAAAAAAAAAGAGGGGTTCCTGGTTGGCTCAATCAGTTAAGCATCTGACTCTTGGTTTTGGCTCAGGTCATTCGTGAGATCAAGCCCTGCATCAGGCTCTGTGCTGACAGTGTGGAACCTCCTTGGGATGCTCTCTCTCCCTCTCTCTCTCTTAAAAATAAATCTTTTTTTTCAAAAAAAAAGAGAAAAAAAGAAAATGCCTATTAAGACACAAGGTGGCAAAATGTTGCAGGAATGCTAGTGGAAACTGCTATACTTTCTATATCCTCTATGGTGTCTTTGGTTTCTGGCCTTTTTTGAGCCAGAGGCATCAATGGCTTTGTTCTGGAGTAGCTTTTCAAGGATTTTGTATAGCAAACAGTCTTAGAACATATAGTGTCATCTTCTGGAGCAGAGAGGAGTTTTTTTCATTGCAAAGAATAATGAAGATTTGTCTCCCTTTGGAGCAAAGTTTGGTTGGGTAGGTTGCCCTTATACATAATTGGGGTTTTCTAATTTCAAGGTCTCTTTAATATAAACCCACCATGTACACCTGAGCCCATCTCCACATTGCCTCCATGGGACCTGTGGAGCAAGGGAAACTGATGTAGACATGAAACTCACAATATCTGCTGTGCTGTGAGTAGAAGTCCTTTGTCTCTGACCCAGGAATCTCCTGTCTTCTGCTACCATTTACAAAACGGCAGCACAGTAAGTTGTAAGTAGTATAGAATCTCAGACTCCACAGTTCTAGACACATCCAACCCTTCTAATTTTGACTTTTCTTCCTTGCACTGTTTATTACTTCACTCTCTCATTACTTTGTTCTTCCCTCCCTATTTCTATTTTATATCACCTTATTTTTCATTGTTCTTTATTTATCCTCTATATAGTTATCCTCTCTAAATAAACACATCTAGTACAGAACGTAGCACATAATATAGATGTGTTGAGTGAACCCATGCATTTAAAAGTTTCCATCTCTAAAGAGCATTTTTTCCCCTTGGCTTATCATTGACAACTTGAATTAGATGTGCATAATGTTAGTTAATTTAGTTTTGAGTTTCAATTGTTAATTTCCTTTTAAATTGTGGGATATTGAATCATCATAGCAATTTTAAGAAATATATTTTACTTTTTTAAGAGTTTGCTGCACCATTTCCTACTTTCTAGGGGATTTTTTCTCTCTTTCTCTTCCTTTTGATGTGCAGGGCCATTTAAGTCCTCCATGCATTTCTGGAAAACTAAAACCCCAAATCTAAGCCTGTTGAACCTCTTGTCACACAAGTATTTGAAAGAATGATACTTAAGGGAAATAGAAAATGACACTTTTTCCCTCATCTTTTGAAGACGAAATGATCCACCCCCCTCCCTTCAATTCTACCAAAAGAGATTCCCCAGCTCATTTTCCTTAGCAAGAGCTTTAAAGTGTAAAAAACTCATCAAACATCTTTTCCTCTGAGACAATGTCATCTGAGTTCAAAGGATGTACACAGCTCTGCAAAACTGCTGTCTTGTTTCAGTGATAAGGCCTTGGCTTTCATTTTATGTTTGATTCCAAGAAAATCAAATCTGTTTTTATGTACACTATGACTATAACTAAATCAGGAAATTAGGAGAAATAATCTATTTCTGCAGACAGCTGGGGGGAAAAGTTTCCAGTTAAGAAAAAAATCCTATAATGACTCTTCAGCTAGGTTACTTTTTCACTCTCAAGATATGCTCAGTTATTAAAATTGAAAACATATATTTATCCTTACACACAATGAACAAAATGTATTCTGTTGCTCTTGGGAAAAAGTACTGTCTACTTCCTATGATTAACTCTTTGGAAAACCTTTACTGGATAACTAGAAAATTGAAGGAAGTGCTTGTTTGTTTGCTTATTTTCCGCAATCTAGTCAAAACTTTTATACCATAATGATTAGGAGTTTGTGTGTGTGTTTGTAAAAATGTCAATGTCCATCCAATGACCTACTGAATTAGAGTGTTTCTGGGCATGGACATAGAAAATCTTCATTTTTAAAAGAGATTTTATCTCAGCACATTCTTATCCATTGAATGTAGTAATGCACATTATAATGCTTGAGATATAATATATTAATTGTCTTACATATTCAAAAACATTCTGCAGATATTATGAAATAAACTATATATCAATAATATACAAAAGATGAATTAATAAGTGCCTCACTCAAATTAGATTATTTTTTCTCCTCAAGTTCATATAAATCTTGGGTAAACTAAAAGTATTAGAATAATTAAAAACCTACAAGTAAAACAATTTCCCAAAAATTAGGAGTAACTTTATTTTAGATGAAAGATTGTATTCATTTTCAACCTCAAATATTGGATTATACAAATATTTAGAAAAATTTGCCCTGTATATATCCTGATAAAATATAAGTAGATAATTTCAAAATGAAGGTTGACTCCTTGGCTTCTCAGGAAGTTCCCCTACCCTCTTCAACAAACTTTACTTAAAACCCTTTTAGTATCTAACAAGACATGACCATGCATAGAGCAAAATAAAGGAAATATTGAAAAATAACTTGATTACTTCTTTTACTCCAATTCCTTTTAATCTCACTGGTAGATTCTTATAAGTTTCGTGAACATTCTAATAAGTTAATGTTAAGAGTACTCAAAAGTTGAGTTGAAAAAGATTACAAACTTAAGAAACTATCAGTAGTATAAACGAGTTCTTCTAATGTTACCTTGTTATTACATTTTAGTTCATAGTAGGGAGAGTATTGTCAGCAAATCATAAGTTACAAATGAACAATTTTTTTGTATCTTATTGGCCACTACTGGGAAGAAAAAAGGTTTATAAATGCAAGCTTTTAGCTGGGCACATTGTTAGCCAAAAAGAAAATTTGTGTTCTGCTTCTTAGGAAGAAGAGGGAAATGGTGATTGGATAAATCATTGTTTCTTGTCTCTAAAATCAGAATTGAGCCAAAGATAATTTAAAATAACTAATATGATTGTTTTTATTTTTTACTGTACAGATCACAAAATCTAGTAAGACAAAAATCTAGCAAGATACTCTATATTTACCTATACATAGTGAAGTTAATCCCACATAATTAATGAAAAATAGTAGTATGTGTCTAGAGCTTGTGTGTGTGTGTGTGTATAGACACACAAGGATACCTGCACATATCAAGGAATCAAAGGAAGTAGCATATTAATATGAGTGGTCTACAGGTAAGTCCTGCAATTAGGCCAGGGGTTAGTTTGAGAGCATGTTATTCTAGATGTTCTTCCTTTATTCTGAAATCAAAGGGGAGCTATCAAAGGTTTATTGTACTATTTTTGTTAACAAATATCATTCTGGTGAATGGATTGCAGCTACTTCTATTATTCCATTTAATTCAGGAAAATACTCCTTGAGACATTGGTTTATGCAGGGAAATGTCAGGAAATGCTTCCAATATGAGAAGACATAACTGAGTCCTCCAGTCTGTAGAATTACACACAGGCATCCTTCACCATTAGTAAACATCTTGCTTTCCAAAGTCAAAGTTGCTGAGTAACTTCCAACGCTTATCATGCAGAACTTTCTTACTTGGCTTTACTGATTGACTGGTGTCTCCATCTCTTCTCCCTCTAAATCAAGATAAATGGGATCCAAAAAATAATAAATCACACAAAATCTAGAACTGTGTTATTGTGAGGTTAACAAAATGGCTATCCTCTCAATCCAGCCAGCTAAAAGTCCTGAGAGACCCATTTACCCACAAGACCCAAATTAGTGTCAGGTTCATCAGTGATGTGGTGCCACCTCATGGAACTTGTGTCCTTTAACTTAAACATAGATGGGGACTATTCTGGGTTTTGTGGCTGCCTGCGGTTTCCTCAACCGAGATAGTAAGTTCAGAAATCTCATAGTTACATAGTTTTATAGCTAGTTACGCTGGGTTCGTTTCATCAGCCAACTCTGATGAGATTTGGGCAGAAAATTACTGGAAATGTAGAACACATCCTGTCTCCTGAATCAGGGTTGCCTCTGCTTGCCCTCAGCCCACTCTCCCCAAAAGATGAACGCAAGCTCACTTCCTACTGAAAAGTTGACTAGTGGAGGACCAATGTCATTCTTTTTCTGTCTGATTCTGATTTATTGCAATAGTTTACCATATTTAAAATATATGTCTCATTTTCTGGTACACAGCTTGTTTGAGATTATGTTTCAGGTAATTTACTTCTTAAATTGCCCCAGAGACAATGAAGAGATCCAACAAACAAGGATATTAAAAATATTTAGATAGTGGTAAGGCATACATATTGACCAGGTGACTACTGGCAGTAGTAGATACTGCCCATAAATAGCAGATATAGCCTTGTTACACTCACTGGGTATCAGCCATGCTCAAAGGCAATGCCCCAGATTCAAACTTGCAGATCAACATAGGGTCAACACCTTGCTCTTCAAACCCTCTTCTTGAATTTCAATGCCCCTTGAGTTAAGGAGAGTCTGATCTGAATGGTCCCAGAGTATTAGCAGCTATAGTCATAATCAAAAATTATTACTAGGAAATTTCAAATTTTATAAAGAATTACAGGAAATTAAAGATTTCTGGGTTTATTTTCCTTTGTTTTATGTTTTTATATGTAATTTAATTAACTACTGTTGCAAAACCAGTGTGGTCTCTCATTTTCTTTTCAATAGAATTTCAACTATATTGTAAACTAAGTGTGCTTTTGCTGACCCATCTGACAAAATTCAAACAACCACATTACAAGTAGATCTTTAATATGAAAAATTGGCGACCTCATTTATTTTAGAAGTTAGGGGATCATTTCAATCCTACTGAAGAATTAGTGTCATTCATCATTCACATATTAATATGAATGACCCTAGGTTGCTTCTTCTCTAAATACGATTGAGACTAGAAGAGTCCCACTTGATGAGACCTACATTTTAAAGATCTGTGCTCAGGCTCCCTTCCAGAATGCTCTTCTCCATGAGTGAGGAATACACAGACCAGTTACATGTACCCAACTGGAATCCTTTCTCTGGACATCTAGACATCTACAGATACTGAAGATTTGGAAATTTCCTGTCAAATAGTCCTTAGCCTCCTCTCTCGCTCTCTCTCTCTGTCTCTCTCACTTTAAGTTTGTTTGTTTATTTATGTATTTATTTACTTAGAGAGGGAGGGAGGGGCAGAATCCCAAGTAGGCTCCACGCTGTCAGAGCCCAAACTGGGGCTTGAACTCATGAACAGTGAGATCATGACCTGAGCTGAGATCAAGGGTTTAATGCTTAACCAAATGAGCCACCCAGGTGCCCCTTCTTCTAGGTCTTATTAAAATGTCTCCCCTGGTTCTATCTTTCCAAGGTTGGGCCACACTGCCAGGTGTGTGCACCACCAGCTCTTGGGCAGGCCTAAGGAAGGGCCATTTGGGGAGAAAAGTTGGATGAAGCTAGATACGCATGCCAGTGAGGTCCCTTTAAGCTGAGGGGTGGAGCCTAGAGTAGGAAGAGAGAGCTTGGCTCAAATTGAAGACCAAGGGCAGGGGTTGGCACCCCTGTACCCTCATTTCAGAATGGTCTCCAAGGAGCACAAAAATTCAAACATTGATTCTGGTTTTCCGGGTCATTATAAAGGAATATGTATCAATGTAAGATGATAGAACTTGGTATTATTTAATAGTTTATTAATAATTTGTTTTATAACTTTTAAGTATTTAGTAATATATAGATAGATACACATATGGAGATCTCTATTTATACTCCTGCTCTGGGCTCTGCAAACATTATGAGTGGATCTAGGAGACAATAAGGAAAAGAAGTATTATTTTGGTGCTGGAACACCGAGGTCTGGGAGGTATTTCAGTGGAAGGATTAGAAATATAAAGGCCTGTGCACTGATGGGGTTTTGGAGTGGTGTGATTCTGGAGCCGATGACCAAGAAAGAATTCTTGAGATGTCTTTGAGTGCAAAAAAGGTGATTCCATTAAAGCACAGAAATAGGACCCGTGGGTAGAAAGAGCTGCACTAGGATTGTGAAGAGTGACTGGTTATATACTATGGAGTTGGGGGAGGTAAAGGCAAAAGGGGGGCCTCCAGGAGGAGTTTCATGTGCTTAGGAGGATTCATAAGGTTCCAGAGGCCTTGCTAAGGTTGTTTTCCCTCTAGTAAAGCATTAACATTAGGACAGTTGGGGGTTCCTGGAGAAATGTTACAATCTGTATTTGCCTCAAGTATTTGTCAATGGGCTTCAGGTTATAAGGATATTTAATTTTACCTGCCATGTCTTTCTTGCCTTTGTTCCTCACATCACTATGAAGGGGAGGGTGATATTGGGGCTCCAGGAAACTGAATCTATAGGTTCTGGAGATTAGGCTATTGATAAGATTGACTTTTTTCTTGCAATTTACTAAGATATTTGTAAACTTTTTGAGACTCATGTCCTGCATGACTGTGATCTCTATCAGTTAACCATTTGTTTTCTCCTTTCCTTTATTCTTGGTCAGCCAGGAGTGCCTAAGAATATGACACATACCCCACCTCAGGGGGGGGGGATGGGGAGGTTGTTTGCAGGGTGTCAGTGGGCCTTATGCTCCCTCATCAAGTACTACAATTGTAAGACAGGGGAGAGTATCCAGAACCTACCAGTTTGGTTCAGAAAGTAAGATGTGAACATATCACAGGGACAGGTATCTTTTTAACATTTTCCTAGATCTGAGGTACCAGATATCACCTTGTGCATTTGGGCAAAGAAAAGCAAATGCTTTCATACATTTTCATACAGTTCTTCATCTTCCTTCTTGCCTTCTTGCCTTCCTTCTTAACGTCATCCTAGACCCATACCCATTGCTGCCAGCTTCTCTAAGTGCTTGACCTTCTTTTTTAGAGAAAGAACCTCAAGAAAAAGAAGTTGGAAATGGAGATTTGAATCACAATAAATTGAGACACACAATTACAATTAATCAGTCAATTTGATGAAGTTGACCAAATTCAATTCAGAGATAAAATACACCAAACAAAGCTCTCCTTAACTCAGACAGAAATCTAAAACTATTAAAGAGAATCAGACAGGACCAGATGAAACAAAACAAAAAAAAAATTTTTGTAAAAATAACTACTAATCAATTAAGTTTATATGCATATAAGTTTTGTCATGGTATGTTATAGAAATCTTTTTTCTTAATTGTAAATTCATCTTCAAGATCCAAAAGACATTGGTGATTTCTGCTATACCACACAACATAAGGAGACATTGACTGAGCACATAAATTGAGCACTCACTCCGTCTCACTTTCCCCCTACAGCCCAAATGGCACAGGACATCTGAATAATTGAACAGCATCAGGATGTAAACAAATAAGGTTTTAGAATTTAAACAGATTCCACTAGCATGCAAATATCAGGTGTTTTGCTTGACTCAGCGCTTCATTCATAGTGTTCAATGATCCTTTCAAGAAGAAATATCTAATGATGTTCTTTCTATGAAACTAGAAACTGTTATCACTGGGTTTTCCAACTTCACCAAACTTAGTGTTCATACAAAATACAATTTTTATAATATGTAATTAATTGTATGCCATATAATTTCATTCTTAAAGAAAGTTATTGACTTATCAGGGTTATCAACATGCTTTGGTGAATGGCTACAGAAAATCCCTGGTAAAAATGTGTCTTTCTATAATTTCAAATGGGAGCTGTCTTCTCATTCATGTTACCCATTATAATCCTTTATAAATTTTCCTTTTATGTGTTATTTTATATGCTCTGAATTATGCTAGTGTTTCGTGTTTTCATTTATTCCGTTTACTTTGTGTCTCATGCCGCTGTATATTGAGGTCTTGAAAAACTTTTGATGCCACATTGGTAGAAATATAGTCTCTTAGTCAAGAAATGAAAGTGTTGTATGTATACATCAGCCACTGCAAAATATATTAGCCATGTTAATGAAATTTTAAATGCAAGATCTGTTTTGTACTTTTAGGCTTTGCCTATTGTTTGATTCATTACTTAAAGCTGAATACAAAAGAAAAAAAAAAAGAACTTTGAAATGCATACCTCGGAGTATTAACAAGTACTCAGCTCTTGATGTAAATGTCAGAGAAAAAAGAAAAAGATCTGATGAAATCTCTATTGGTGAAATACTGAATTGTTGCTGAATAGAATTATAAATGCCACTGAGATAATGCTTCATCCTGAAGCAAAATAATTGTAGTGTCATGTACTTGATGTGTGAATTTTGGCTCAATAGTTATAAAATATTGCTCCAGAAGTAATTTAGGAAGGTGGGACCACAATGTAACTGTCCAGTTCACTCCTATGTCATCATGTCTTAGGTTAGAAATGGCCAAGAAATAATATGTTTTAACCACTGGAGTCTTTTTTTCCCCCCAGCAAATTATAGCACCATAAGTTTTCATTTTCTCCAATGTCTTTTCTGCTATAATAATGGCTTGAGGATTTAAATCCTGTGCTGTTATTGTGACTTCAAAGCCTTAAAACTGCAATTGAATGAGGCAGTTCATCTGTCATTATTCAAATATGAAGCAATTATGATGAAATAAAGATAAAATTCCATTGAGAAATACTCCAATCAATTTTCACTTATATTTAACTAGAAACATAAAATGATGCTTAGAAGAGTAAGTTTTGGTAATAAAATTGAAGAATAAAAAAGCATGAATTACTGATCTATAACTGAGTCATTTGTGGAGTTTCCAGGGCATGTAAATAAAAAGTGTCATTGGGGCGCCTGGGTGGCGCAGTCGGTTAAGCGTCCGACTTCAGCCAGGTCACGATCTCGCGGTCCGTGAGTTCGAGCCCCGCGTCAGGCTCTGGGCTGATGGCTCGGAGCCTGGAGCCTGTTTCCGATTCTGTGTCTCCCTCTCTCTCTGCCCCTCCCCCGTTCATGCTCTGTCTCTCTCTGTCCCAAAAATAAATAAAAAAGTTGAAAAAAAAAAAATTAAAAAAAAAAAAAAAAGTGTCACTAATACGGAGTGAAAGTTTGAGGCATGATAAAAACAAAAGCAAACAAAAGCAAAAAGCAAACAAAACAAAACAAAAAAAACCACCTAATACTTAACTGGTCCAAACAGTGTCTAAACCTATGCTACCCACCAGAATTCTCGTAGAATACTTATGTTTTTAATAATTTTATCCAACCCAGTCAATATAAAATTCAATGACTTTATGTAACTGTGATTTTTAAGAAAAGATGTTAAATGCAGTGAAAGACACATGCCACAATATCAAACAAATGAACTTTTTAGTTTTTACATTTTACATTTCTTCCCTTGTACCAACTTCACTGTTTTATGACTCTTTTTCTGTCATCTTATCTTTAAGATTTTGGTTTTTGAAATCTAAATTTGAGTGTCCCATTTGTTTAAATTAATTACATTAATCCATCCAACTGAATACTGAGCTGCATGGTAAAAAGACTTAGAAGTAAAATATTCAGCATTATGTCAGATAAGTATTATATCAATATGTTTCTCATTAACTTTCCTTCCATTAATTTAGTACACATTTACTAAAAACATTTCCCCATTAATATGAAGTTCTTATGCTATTCAAACTCATACAAGCATTATATTCTACTTTTAGTTGGCATGATTTATTTTTGCCTTATATTTTTGCCTTACATATATAATTTCTAAAATATAAAAGACCTAATAAAATTTGTATGTCAGTTACCTGAAGTTTCTTACATTAAATTAATAATAAATATGGTGAATAAGTTTAGTATTTCAGGTAAACTGGCTTTCCATGAATGCCTATGCTATCCTAGATCTCTGTCCAATACTTAGTACATGAGGACCAATACAATGGGGATAAAAACAGAGATGTACCAAACATCCATGGAAACACATGGAAAAAAAGAGTACTACTTTTGCCACTAGTACGGAATAGTAGAGAATATTTATAAAGTTCTTTTTTTTAAAGTTTTTATTCATTTATTTTGAGAGAAAGAGCATGTGTGTGCACAGGCACACACAAGCAGGGGAGGGGCAGAGAGAGAGAGAGAGAGAGAGAGAGAGAATGCCAGGCAGGCTCTGTGCTGTCAGCATGGAGCCTGACACTAGGCTCAATCCCACGAACCATGAGATCATGACCAAAGGCAAAACCAAGAGCCACTCAACTGACTAAGCCACCAAGCCACTCCTTGCCATGAGAATATTTAGATAGCTCACGTGACCCTTAGGATTACCGATTTAAAGTTAAGCCTTAGCGGAGACTTGAAGAAGGAATGGAATGTGACAGGGGATCAGGCATGAGAAATGTCTTCTAAGCAGAGAACTGCAAATATCACAAAGCAAGAGAAAACTTGGCTACCTCTGACTGAAGAGCAGTTTGGAGAAATATGATGCTTGAAAGGTTATCAGAGCCATATATGTATTCTGTCCCCAGATTCCTGGAAATAGTGACAGCTTAAAAAAGGGATCCAACCAGAACATATTTTCTTGTTAAAAGATATTTTTGTCTGTAGACTAGAGAACTCAAAGGGTATGTTATGATCCAAAACAGAGAAATATGTAATGGTCCATTTTCATTAATCCAAGACAAAAAAAAAAAAAAAAAAAAAAAAAAGATATGACTGAATTATGATCCTGACAGTGGGAAAAAAAAAAAGAACAAAATATAGGGGTGGTAGGAAGTAGTGTCAATAAAATTTGGTGATTGATTATACATGGGAGCTTGAGGGAAAGGGGAAAGTCAATAAATGACCATCTGGCATGGGCACACGAATAGATGAAAGGTTATTAAATGACATACAGGATGTAGGAGGAAGAGCAGGAACAAGGTTTATATGGGGCAGTTAAACAGGGAGTTTAATTTCAACCATGAGAATGAGATGTCTGCCAAGTTCCACATTAAACTTTTTAAAGAAGGATAGGGAAAGTGTCACAGGACAGCTCTGAAGACCCCCTCAGTGACAAAAAGGCTTTAGGAGCTTAGAGGGTAAAGAGTACATAAAAAATGGGGTGTGGGTGGAGGTACTGAGATCAATTTGGCATATTTTTTCATTTTCTCAAATAACTACCCCAGTCTGAAGGGTATTACATTTAAATCAATTTTTGTTGAAGAACACAGGAACTTTGTTAAAAGTGTTCTACTAAGAATGTCCAGCATTGTAGTAGGAAATACTTCCAACAATAAGCAGCTTCAGTACTCACTTTATGATCAAAAGAAAAGTTCTCGCCTTTTGTTGCTGTAATCAGACACAGTAGGCCCCAAAGTCTGGCCCTGATGCTTACTTGATTTTTATCCTTCGACAAGTGTCTTAATTTCTTTAGTGTCTCTACAGCAATGGTAATAGCAGTAATACAATCTATCTTGGGGGGTTGTTGAAAGGCTTAAAAGAAATAAAGTATTTGTAAATGCCTAGTGTAGAGAAAAACTAAAAAGTGTATACATTTTTGGGGTGACTGTGTAGCACAGTTGGTTAAGTATCTGATTTCAGCTCAAGTCATGGTCTCACAGCCCGTGGGTTCAAGACCCGCCTTGAGCTCTGCTCTGACAGCTCAGCACCTGGAGCCTTCTTCGGATTCTATGTCTCCTTCTGTCTCTGACCTTCCCCCACTTGCACTCTGTCTCTCTCAAAAATAAACATTAAAAAAAAACTTTAAAAAATTTTAAAAATATATACATTTTTAGGGGGTTCATTTCCCCTCCCCCTGCCCAGTTAAGTATCTCTTCTGGGTTCAATACTAAATAACATACATCTGTGTTCCTTTTTTGTTGTTGTTTTAACTATTTGCTTCATGCATTCTACAATTGATTTTATAGTACCTACCACATGTATGGAGTAATGCTGCACGACACCAAGGAATTCCAAACAATGGAAAACATATTCCTTGTCTTGGCACAGCTTAATATATATTCAGTAATAGAATTCCAGCAAAGTTGAAAGAGAAAAACAGCAATGAAAGGTCATTGGTGGAGGTAAAAGAAAAAAAGAATGGTGTAAGAAATAGTGGACCACCTGTGTAGCAAGGTCTGGATGGTCCGGTTTACACTGATTATCCTTTCCTGGTTTCCTAGAGCACTTACCACCCTCAGACGCCAGTGCTCATAGAGAATAGAGGTTGAAAAAGCTGCAAGAGCTGCCCTTTGAGGGCGCCTGGGTGGCTTAGTCGGTTGTGTCCAATTTCATCTCTGGTCATGATCTCAAGGTCCATGATTTTGAGCCCCGCATCCAGCTCTGTGCTGACAGCTCAGAGCCTGGGGCCTGCATCAGATTCTCTCTCTCTCTCTCTCTCTCTCTCTCTCTCTCTCTGCCCCTCCCTGCTTGTGTGTGCTCTCTCTCTCAAAAATAAATAAACATTAAAAAAACTTAAAAGAGCTGCCCTTGTAGGCTGTCAGATATGGCTTTAATTCTGGTTTCACCAATATGAGCAACATAACTATAGCCAAAACCATAGGTTATAACCTAGCATTGTTTAGAGGTTTAAATGGATAATTCAAAGCTCCTATTGTCCTATTGTATCTGACCAATAGTGAAAACTCATTAAAGGATAGTTAGTAGTTGTGGTAAAAAGACAGGAACACTAATTGTTACAAAGAAATTTCCAAATACCTAATTTAGTATTCACAACAAACCTGTGAGTTGGATAATATTATAATTATTGATACAGAGAAACTACAGAGACCCCATGAAAAACTACTCTTTTTGCTCCTTTTCCTGCTTCTATTCTTGCTAGGACCTACACTCTCACCTTATACACACCTTATAGAACAACTGATACATGTCCTTCTTGTAAAGGTCAAGGAGTCAATGATTTCTTTGGAGTCTTCCAGCACCACAGATAACATCTAAGGAGGGACAGGACCAGGTGGATGTGAACAGTTTCCAAGACCACTGACTTATCAAGACCCCAACTCCAGGGCATGTGATTCATGGAGAATGCTTAAACTCTCATCTGTGTTCCTGGATGCCTGAGAAGACAGACACATGCACAGACCACAATCCTCCATGAAAACCCTGGACCCCAAACTAAGACAAGACTCACTCTTCTTTCCTTTCAAGTCTCATAGAGCTCTGTCTATATCTGTACTAGCTCTCTGTCTTCAGTTAACTCTGCTCTCACTTCCTCTAGGCTCAAGTTTGATTTCTATCCTGCACAAAGCCAAGACCCTCTTGGATGATCCAGTGGGACCATGCTCTGGACCCTCAGACTCAGCCAGCCTGCATCATTATTTTGTAATGAGGAAAATAAGACCTGATGGCATTGTTTTCAGAGCTGAGAGGCTCAAGACCTTAGGAGAAAGGACAGTGTTCATAGATGACCTTGGAATTTATGACTGAATAATAATACATGATTGATATCATTTTCATATCTGCTAACGTTATATAATACTAAGATAATGTGAAAATCTTTCAAGCTCACGGGTCTTCAGACCTGGAATGGAGACACCATTTCTATTGAAAGAAATACAAAATCTAATCTAAATTAATTCCTCATTGAGGACTATAGACTCTTGTTTCATTTCAAAATTAATTATATGACTCAATTCTAAGAAAATGGTTCAAATGTCCACCATTTTAAGAGGGTTCTTTGGATACTACTTATACACCTGGGAAGACCATCAGAATCCCAGATAAAGACCCATTGCTACTTTGTCAATATATTCTGGTCTCTAAGAACCAGAAAAGTGAAAAAAATTCCAAAATTTCATGGGAAGATAATCCCCCAAATTTTGTTGACTGTCATAATTGCTTCTCTATGTATAGCATTAAAAAAAAACAGCAAAGATTTAGAATTACATATTATAATATTTTATAGAATCACATCTATCATATTAGTATGTTATTGTTGTTAAACCAAATATGCATACTTGGTATTTTAAATATCTGAAATTTTTTGCAGAATTTAGCATATTAGAATAATAATAATAATAGTATAATATAATGATAATAATAGAATATTAGAATAATTTAGCATATTAGAATAATAGATGAGGTTTGTAACTCCAGTGTAAAACATGTCATTATGAAATCAATTCCAACTAGAAATCTTAACTTGCAAACTCAACTAGGTTATATATTGTATTAGAATATTAATAGGCTTAGGTTCATTCTATTTTTAAGTTTAGCTTACTAAATTTTACAATAGTTATGTAAGTAGTTGGAAACATTTTCAGACAATATATTAATAAATAAAATTAAGTGTTAAATTCATAATTGTAGTTTAAAAATGTTTAGAGAATCTTGTTTCTAAATCTGATGAAATACCAATAAAATACCTTATATCTGAAAGAGGTTTTTGTCTAGAAAATTTAGTTATATGCACTGATCAAATTTTATTTCCAAATTGCTGTATTATCCTAAATTGGACAATTTTAAGCTTTCTCCCTCTCTCTCTCTCTCTCTCTCTCTCTCTCTCTCTCACATACACAAAAGACTGGTAAGAATTTTTTTTTAGACTAAAAGCAAACAGGAACAACAACAAAAAAAAGATGTCTAGTGAAAGATCATTGAACTCTTAGCTATCATTCAGCTGAGTGGGATGACAACTGGTTTCCCAGAAGAGGTCTTAATACCATTAAAAGTTTATCTGAAAATCGCTTAAGCAGTTTATCAGGAATGCTAATTTCTTCCCAGAAGGCTGTTGTGAATTAAAAGGTCTGTCCCAGACCAGGTTAGGAACAACCTTTTTCTTAATAAATCTTTAAAATTATTAAGCTTATTAAATTTTGTGGACTTACATATACAAAAATAAATTCTGTGAGCTGATCTAGTAGTTACAAAAGAACTGAGATTTTTTTCTTTTCCTTTTGTTTTTCAACAAAAACAAATTCAGATCAGACTTCTAGTTAGCCCTAAAACCACCTGCAAGGACCACCCATCCCCAAAACGACACACATTTATCAAGCAAGATTAGTTATTTATACGTATTTCTGAATATGTGTGTGTATATATAATATATATTTGTATATAAGTATACTCGCACATATATATCATGATTCATTTATATTTTATAACATTTCTTCATTAAATGTGGACTTGTGATGGCTTGCCATAAAATATAGGCATATATATGTACCCAGGCTCATTAGATTAACGATAAAAGATAAGAAACCATTCAGCAAAAGGGGGATTAAGGTGGCAAGTAGCAGGAATAAGACCATTACCCATTTCCTTCTGATAGTTAAGCCTGACATCTCATATAGACCTGTATATACAAACAACAGCAAGTAGAAGTGATTGGTAAAAGAAATACTAGGCTATCCTACCTCCATTTGTTCCCTAAACTTTGATCTTCTTTTCTTCAACCGAGTCTTTTGCCTTTGTTCACTGACTTCAATGCCCATTTCTTACTCTCCAGCCCTAAAATAACCTATTCCTCAAAACACATTGCCAGGAGTGTTGAGGACTGCCTACCATGAGGTCATGCCTGCTACCCCCCACGCCCCTGCCATCACCCCAGCCTCTTGCATCCATGGAGAGCTTGTTGGAGCCCCATATAACAGATTTCAATTGGAGGGCAATTCGGAAGGACTTTCTCAGCCAGGATACACCATGTATCCTGAGAACAAAGTTCTCAGAATTGGTTGAGAACTTTGTTGAGACTTCATTAATGTTCATCACCTTCCATCAGTGCAGTCCTGCTTCCTTCACCATCCCCTCCACACAGATACATATTATCTCCAGTGCATTTTCCAATAAACCTCCTTTATACAAATCCCCATTTGAGTCTGCTTCCTGCAACTATGAACTTCAAAGAGAGTGTGGAAGAATGATCTGGAAGCCTACCTTCCAAAGAAAAATCTGTCTTTGATTACTGACAGGTAGTAGAAGATGGAGGCAAAGTGTTTCAGGGTTAAAGGGACCAATAATTCAACAAGGCAGCAAAGTAAAAGTAGGAGGAGAGAAAAGGGAATGGTCAGAAACCAAATAGGATAGACAATTTATTTGGTGAGGAGACAAAAAGGCAGAAGAAATGTAGATAAAATTAAATTTCCTTCAATTTGTAGCCCATTGATAAATACCTGCGACAGGCAGAGTATGATATTCCTCAAGGAACTTACAACTGCCTTAATGTTGATGCTTTGCTAGAGGCAAAAAGCAACGTTAGCTTGGCAATAGCCAGACCTCCAGGATCCTGTAAATCCTTTACATATGAAAATCCTTCTGGAAACTTCCTTTATTTCTATTCCACCAACCTAAAAGTATATCATCAGTTGCTCCTCACAATCCTAATGCAGTTCTTTCTGCCCACTGGTCCTGTCACCCTGCTTTAATAAAAACACTTTTTGCATCAAAAATGTCTAAAGGTTTCTTTCTTGACCTTTTGCTTCCAGTTCATAATGACCCCCTAAAATGTCCATGCCCTAATCCCTATAAATGTTACCTTCCATGGCAAAAAGGGACTTTGCAGGTGTGACTAAGGTCAAAAACCTGAAGATGGAGAAATTATCCTACATATCCTAGATATCCTAGATATCCAGGTGCACCCAATCACATGGCTTTTTAAAAGCTGTGAGCCTTGGCTGGCTATGGTCAGAGATCTGGAGCATTGATTGGAAGAGATGCAAAGTTTTTGGCTTTGACAATGGAAGAAGGGTCCATGAGCCAAGGAATGTAACCAGCCTCTAGAAAGTGGAAGAAGCAAATAAATAAATTCTCCAAAAATGAATACAACCTTACCAACATCTTGGTATGAGCCCAGTGAGACTTGTATTGGACTTCTAACTTTCAGAACTGTAAGATAATAAGTGAGTGTTGTTTCAAACTGCTACATTTGTAGTGATTTGTTACAGCAGCAATAGAAAACAAAACCATCAGCCTAAGGACCAACTTGAAGAACACAAAAGCTTATTGAGAAGGTGGTGAATAACACTTACAGAAACTGATAGCAGCTTGGAGGAAGGAAGGACAGTTTGGGGAAGGAACTCATGTCAGTTTTCATGTAAGTGCCAGAGCAGAGACTGGAGAATAGTGGCTGACATCAGGTAATCATTTTTTTCCCCTTGGCTGGCTGGTTACAAAAGATCTGAGAAGACACATTTCTGGTGCTGACAGATTATTAAAATATGTGGTGGGTACCTGATTCTACTGATTCTACAGTTAGTAGAAAGAGTTATGTCTGGGATATAATAGGCAAGCATGTCCCCCAAAGAGGCTAGGTAATGTGCACAGGCAAAATGAGGCCTTAGAACCCAGTGACTCTAGTCTAGCCTTGCTCTTGAAGGAGGAATAGGTATTTCAGGGCCAGGAAATAGATGGCTTTTAAAAAATTTATTTTCAATATTATTACTCACAAAATATAAAAAGTATATAGATATTAAGGAGGAAGTGATCTTGCAGTTAAAGAAGACAAACTGGTCCTGTGAGAATGCCAGGTAGGAGTGGTAAGGGATAAGGCATTGTATTTGTTTAATACAAAGAATGAATTACATTAATTAATAATCTATCATTATAGATTGGATGAAAGTTTGTGGGTAGGGTGAGATTGCTCTCTTTCCCCTAATTTCCTGCCATATGTTTGCTTCAAAACTTGCTGGGGTAGCAGAAACACAAAACAACACAAAACAAAACAAAGCTATCTGATTGAGGGGCTTTGACTCAGAGAACTAAGGGTCAGGGGGTCCTGGTACTCAGCATCTCCCTGTCGCCACAGGATGCAGGAGGTTGGGACTGGGTTAATATCAAGTATCTTGGATGGCAGAAATCTTCAGTTATTGTTCCTTTTCAAAGTTAGCGTGAGAACAGTGGAAACACATCTGGGAAGAGAACAAAGTGAGTGCTCCACAGGTGGGACCACCCTGCTGAGATGAAGGTTAGTCTATGGAAAAGGATGCTCACGAACTTCTTGCAATCAATGACTAGATCCTGCTTTCAATGCTACATCTCCCATATTTAAAATAAGTGTGTGTTGACTGAAGCCAGAGAATCTTCTGAGGTACTATTCTGTTTTCTGACAGGAGAGAAGCAGGTTTACGAGGCTGCTGAAGCAGCTAACAATCATCAGCAATCCCCACCGAGAGGGATAGCATAGCAGTTGAGAATTGTGGGATCCTCACACTATCACAGTGGAAAACAGGGAGGGAAAAGTGACAGGCAGAGAGTGAGAACATAAGGGATCTAGAGCTCGACTGTGTTGGTTCTGAGTTTCTACCTCTGTCAGTTGTGGGGATATACGATTTAAGGGTTCCAGTGACCCCAAGCAAATCAAAACTACAAAGGACACTGAAGACCTATCCTCTTGAAATAAGTCCAGTGTGAGTTTTCCTCTATTATTGGAAAACAGGATGTTTTGGTTGATTTCTGGATAAAGCATCTAGTTTGTACTTTGGAAACAATATTATTAAAAAATAGATCTCATCTTTGAACACTAGAATTTTATGCAATGTGAGACATGCTTGTGTCCTGAGAGGCATCTGAGAAAAGCGTAGGAATTTTTGTCAACCTTGTCATACTCACTGGGGCCCTCTACTCATTTGGTGGCATGGAAAGCTACATTGCTTACCCACACAATTTACGCTATTCTTTATTTTTCATCTTAAAGAAAATTTTTTTAATGTTTATTTATTTTTGAGAGAGAGAGAGACAGAGCGTGAGCAGGGGAGGAGCAGAGACAGAGGAAGACACAGATTCCGAAGCAGGCTCCAGGCTCTGAGCTGTCCACACAGAGCCCAATGCAGGGCTTGAACCCATAAGCCATGAGATCATGACCTGAGTTGAGTGTTCCAAGGGATGAGTATAAATAACAAGACTTCTGTGACAGTCACAAAAGGCACACACATTATTCATAAAGCAAATAACTAAAGTCAGCTCAGATTCAAGAAGAAAAGAATTCCACTTATCAATTGGAATAGCAACCAAGAACTCTTAGCCATCTTTAATCTATTATAGTTGTTTAAGTAAAGGAAAAACATATGGTCATTTTTTAGCAGTTAGTTATCAAATTTAATGTTTTTATTTTTACTTTATTCTTTATTACTGGGGCTGAATATTACATGAAATATTTATTGATCATTGTAATAGTGTGTGTGTGTGTGTGTGTGTGTGTGTGTGTGTGTGTAGGTGTGTATTGTTTAGGCATTCTTTGCCATTTATTGAGTATTGATTTTTCCCTTACTGATTTATAAGGGTTCAATATAGTTTTGATATCTTTAGGAATCTTTTATGCTTATATGTTGCATAGAGATATGGATGCACTAAAAGGAACTCAGACTAAATCATTTTCAGAGATATTTGAAGTTATGGAATAGATTTGATCTTATTTAATCTCTGATTCTTTGGGAAATTATTTGAAGCTTAGTGATCTGAACACAAATAAAAGGCATGTGAAACACACACAAGACACACACAGTGTGATAAGACTGCATGATTAAATGATTTAGAGATGAGAAAATTTCTATTTCTTGAATGCCATGTGCTAGGTCTCTTTCATATATTAATCTATTTACTCAAAATAATTTAAAGGTAAGAGAAACATAGGAGATGGTGACAGGGAAGTATTAACATTTGTGGGTTGTCCATGGAGCCAGCCACTTTGACAATTGGCCTCTGGATAAGTATTAAGGCGTTTGATCTTCACTGCAACACTGCAGAGTGGAAACTAGATGATTTACTCTTCTTACCTACAATATTATAAATTAGAGGGTTAAGGAATAAGAGTCACAATGTTATCAATGATA
Organism: Panthera pardus; assembly: GCF_024362965.1. Classification (NCBI taxonomy): domain Eukaryota; kingdom Metazoa; phylum Chordata; class Mammalia; order Carnivora; family Felidae; genus Panthera; species Panthera pardus. Next base: position 87,188,487 of record NW_026526655.1, read on the forward strand.
AAGTTAAGGTAGGAATTCAAACTCAGTATCCTTTCCACTTCCCTATAATGCTTCCCTGGTATTTTCCCTGCAAAACCATGCTGCCTCCAAATGGTCTCTATTTTGAAATCTCATTCAGATTATCATACAGGACATTTAAAAGATACTTGTTAGGACCATGCTAATATCTATTCCCACACACAGACATATGACAAAAATGTAGCAGCAGATACCTAAAAATGAGGAGTTTCAAAATTTTGGTTTGCAGGCATCATAAAAGACAATTTCATTAATACAGAAACAAAAATGGAAGAAAGAAAGAAAGAAAGAAAGAAAGAAAGAAAGAAAGAAAGAAAGAAAGCATTTGAACAAGAGGTAAAATTTTCTAGTGAAAATCCTCTGTGTAATAATCCAATACATTTTTTTCATTGTCACACACTTACTAAATGATATGTAAAATACTGACACCTAATGTTAACTTTTTGTATTATAATTTCAGAAAATTTTTTTCAATATCCCAAAATAAAATTTAGGAGGTTACTAATGAATTAAAGTTAAACAACAACAAAAAAATCATACTGTTTTATGAAATAAAGTTATTTGATAGTCTGGTGTGTTAATGGGATATTATTCCTGAAAATTAAAGGTAGAAAGAGCAGCTCGTTTACAGGCAGGACTTACAACAAAGCCATGGGCATACAACAGAATCAGATTAGTGGCAAGAGTATGTTAATGATGGTACCTCAGTAAACAAATGCTTTCATGCAGGGGTCAGTGAAACTTTTCCCATAAAGGACTAGAGAGTAAATATTTTAGACTTTGAAGATGATAAGGCCTCTGTCACAACCATACAGCTCTGACCTTACAGTGTGAAAGAAGTCATAGATACTATGTGAAAAAGTGAGCATGGCTGAGTTCCCAAAAACAAGTTGACGATGAAATTTGATTTTCATATATTTATCAAATGTCATGAAATATTATCTTTAACCATTTGGAAGTATAAATACCGTTGTTAGTTTGCAGAATGAACAACAAGAGATGCTGGCCTCGATTCAGCCCACAGGCCATCATCCGCTGCCCCTGCTGTCATGACTTTTAGTTGAAGGGTCAATGTAAGGCAAAAAGGAGAAACAGTTGTCTCCCTTTGGGATGAGAACAGATTAAATAAAAGGAACATTCAAAGATCAAAGAGACGTTTCTGATCATTTGATTACAACTCACCTCAGACCTATGTTGGCCAATAGGCTGTTTTATATTAACTGAACTATCTAGAGAAACACTAAAACTAAGTTTTAAAACAACACTTGCCCATTAATGTCTTCTTTTGTTTCATCAAACTCTATCATTTTCAAACTGGAAAGGACCTTAGAACACTTAGAAAACGTTTTTGAACTTTTAAATAGGAAATCTTGTCTGTTAATACTTTTCTCTAAAGACTAAAGCTCATTTCCACATGAAACCCTTTTATACCACACAGACTCTTCCCTTTGTTTAGAATACTGTTTCCCAGACCCTCTGCTGCCTATTTTCTCACCCTCCAGGTCTCATTTAACTGTCATCACCTCAATGGGTCTTTCTTTTCCCCTGGTCAGTCTCCCTCTATCACTCTGTTCTTTCACTTTCCAGCCCTTACCAATGCATTTAATATCTGCATTGTGTTTACATTATGCCTATCTCCCCTGAGACTGTGAATATTCCTGAAGGTTGAGTATGCAAATCAGATGAAATCAGATAATCTGGTTGAAGTGCAGTGACGAGGCTCCTGCACCTTCATCTGCTCTGGTTGCTATCCTTTAATGCTTTTAAGGAAACTGCAGAACTAATTTTAAGATGAGAAGACTAGCTAGGGGTGCCTGGGTGGCTCAGTCGCTTAAGTGTCCCACTCTTGGTGTTGGCTCACAGGGTTTGTGAGTTTGAGCCCCGCGTCCGTCTGGTCTCCTCAGTGGCAAGGCAGAGCCTACTTGGGATTCTCTCTCTCTCTCTCTCTCTCTCTCTCTGTCCCTCCTCCTCCCCTCAAAATAAATAAATAAATTTTAAACAATTTTTTTAAAGTAAAATAAAAAGATGAGAGACTAAAGTGCAATAATTCAAAATCCAGTATTCAGGTAGTTAAATACCCTTAAATAATAGGTTTGCTTTTCCTTTTAGGGAGGTACTGTCTGGAAAACTTAGTATAATTCAGACTGTAATAAATAGTATGAAAATGACAGTTGAAAGATAGAAGACAGGAAAGTAGCAAGATGACTTTAAGACAGAAAATAAACTACCGGATATCCTGACCTGTGACAGAAGACCTCATGACAGAACTCTGGAGTTTACAAAACACTTCTTTGTTTATTTTTCTGAGAAGTGAATGAGCTCAGTTATCCTTTTATCTTATGTTACATTTGAGAAGATGCATTTTATCTTATTTTACATTTGAGAAGATGCATGTACAAAGTTAGTATTTTATGAGTTTACAATGCACATTGTGAAAGGTAAATAATTAAAATAAACTAAATTATCTGTGTGCTCCAAGAGAGGAGATGATACATTTGTTAAATATGTGACCTCCAGAGCCAGACTGACAGTTTTGGATCCCAACTCTCCCATTTTCTAGCTTTTTGATCTTGGACATATTACTTAATCTCCTTTGCTTTATTTAAAGTTTTGTTTGTTTGTTTGTTTTTGTTTTTGTTTTTTGTGGGGCAGGGGGTGCCTCAGTGGACCAGTCAGTTAAGTGTCTGACTTCAGCTCAGATCATGATCTCTTGGTTCCTGAGTTCAAGTCCCGCATTGGGTTCTGTGCTAACAGCTCAGAGCGTGGAGCCTGCTTCAATTCTGTGTCTCCCTCTTTCTGCCCCTCTCCCACTTGTGCTTTGTCTCTCTCTCTCTCTCTCTCTCTCAAAAATAAATAAACATTTTAAACTATTTTTAATTTTTTTAGGTTTATTTATTTATTTTGAGCGAGACAGAGACAGCATGAGTAGGGGAGGGGCAGAGAGAGACAGAGAATCCCAAGCAGGACACTCAGCACAGAGCCTGATGTGGGGCTTGAATTCACAAATCTGTGAGATAATGACCTGATCCAAAACCAAGAGTCGGACTCTTTTATTTACTTATTTATTTTTTAATGTTTATTTTATTTATGAGAGGGAGACGGGGAGAGAGAGAGACCCAGGATCTGAAGCAGTCTCCAGGCTCTGAACTGTGAGCATAGAGCCCAATGCGGGGCTTGAACTCACAGACTGTGAGATCATGACCTGAGCCAAAGTCAGATGCTTAACCCCAAGAGCTGGGCTCTTAACCAACTGAGCCACCCAGGTGTCCTTCCCCGGCTTTATTTATAATATGACCACAGTAAAGTATTTATCTCATAGGGTTATAATAGGGATTAAATACAAAATGTTTAGACAATGTCTGGCACACATTAAGCAAACAATTAACTATAATCATTATTGAGCTAGTATTTATCATTATACCTGTGAGAGAAATATTTGAAATTTTTAACCTCTAAGAACTCAGTTGAAATAATTAAAAAGCACCAAAAGTAATTCTTGGTTACACAAGACTTTTTTTTCACTCGTGGAATTTTAATATTTCAAGTGTTTCAAATGTTCTCTATATCTCATAGTTTGGTCATCAGTCCTAAAATCATTAATTCATTCATGTAATATATTAAGCAGCATGTTAAACTTTAAGGATATGAAGATGAATCAACCATGATTCAGTAGTTACAGGAATCAAATTACAATAGAGTGTAATAAAAGCATCAATAAAGGTATTCCCAAGTGTATAAATACATTGTGGAAGATACTCAGCTTGACTAGCAGGTCATAGGAACTTGCAGGCAAAGTCAAGTCTCTATTGATTTGTGAATGTTAACTGAAATGAACTAAAAGAGACAAAGGTAAAGAGCATTTCATGGAAACAAGAATAGTGTTAGATACATGTAGTGCAAAGAGGGGTTTGGGGTTGGGTTAATGCTCATGTGCAGAAAACCATATCTAGAAGAGCTTTGAATTTTATGTCAAGGAATTGGATATTTTTCTGAATACAGATTTACTGAAGGAAGTTTTAAAGTAAAAATTAATTTATAGGCTTGTATTTTAGAAGTATTTCACTTGCAGGGGTGCCTGGGTGGCTCACTTGGTTAAGCATCCAACTTCGGCTCAGGTCATGATCTTATGTCTCATGGGTTCGAGCCCCACATTGGGCTCTGTACTGACAGCTCAGAGCCTAGAGCCTACTTCAGATTCTGTGTCTCGCCAGAAGTCCTGGATTAAAAATGTTTTGCCTATATTCTGACTGAAAATTGAACAGTATTCTTTCTTTTCTTCATGTCTCTGTATCTGATTCTTATTACATGAAAAAACAAAAAAGTTAAAACAAAACTGTTAACACTTCTAACATTCTGTCAAGACACCTTAGCTAAATATATAGATTAATTAATTTTTTTCTACTTTTCATGTTACCTCATGGCAACCACTTTGCCAAATGTTCTACCTCTAACTAACATGAGTTAACGTTTTTCAAGCCTCTGATGTCAATGCACTCATTATCCTTCCTACTTCCATTAAGAATCTTTTACAGCTTGGTTCCTGGAGCCTGCTTCAGATTCTGTGTCTCCCTCTCTGCTCCTCCCCCGCTCACACTCTGTCTCTCTCTCTCTCTCAAAAAAATAAACATTAAAAAAAAAAGTATTTCAGTTGTCTATTTCTACATAATACCCTATCCCAAGCTTAGTGGCTTCAAACAATAATTTATGACTTCCATGATTCTGTAGGTTGACTGAATGGTTCTTCCACTTCACATGGGGGGTGACTAAGTCGCTAGACTGATTACAAGATTCAATATGGCCTCACCCATATGTTTGCCAGGTTTATGCTGACTTTTGTCTAGGAGCTCAACCGTGGGTATTGCTATATTCTTAGTTGCCTTGGGCAGTTCCACATGCATGATTAGGCCTCCTTAGACTATGCTGGTCTAATTCAAAAAGGATTCCAAATGGCAAAAGTAGAGCTGCTAAACTTTTAAGGCTCCGCCTTGAGAGTTGCAGAATGATATCTCTGCTGCATTTTATAGATTAAAGAAAGTCTAGGGGCGCCTGGGTGGCTTGGTCGGTTAAGCGTCCGACTTCGGCTCAGGTCACGATCTCGCGGTCGGTGGGTTCGAGCCCCGCATCGGGCTCTGTGCTGACAGCTCAGAGCCTGGAGCCTGTTTCAGATTCTGTGTCTCCCTCTCTCTGTGACCCTCCCTCGTTCATGCTCTGTCTCTCTCTGTCTCAAAAATAAATAAACGTTAAAAAAAAAAAATTTAAAGAAAGTCTAGGCCAAGCCCAGATTTAATATGGAGATGGATCACACAAGGGCGTCCACATCAGGATATATCATCTTTAAAAAAATCTTTTTTAATGTTTATTTATTTTTGAGAGAGAGAAGCAGAGCACAAGCTGAGGAGGAGCAGAGAAGAAGGGAGACACAGAATCCAAAGCAGGTTCCAAACATCTCTGAGCTGTCAGCACAGAACCTGATGTGGGGCTTGAACTCATGAACCTTGAGATCACAACCTGAGCTGCAGTCAGACACTCAACCGACTGAGCCACCCGGGCGACCCAGGATATATCATCTTGAGACTAGGTATTACAGACAATTCTCTTCCAAATGCAAAATATACTCACTTATAAGACTTCTAACTCACTACATCATGGCCTTAGGCTAAAATTCAGGGTGTCATTATCCAAATCATGTCCTTGTTTGGTTGAGGCTCCTCAAATATGGCTCTTCTTCATTTAAAAACCTGGGAATAAAAAAGAGACACATATTCAATCCCACATACCCAACACAATATGGTGAGCCAGGTCCAGGAAAGTCACAGCAGATATGCTCATTCAAAAAGGGAGAGAGAAAATGATGGAGGCAATCACTGGTCCATACCAATAAACCACCAGTCCTATATTAAGGTGCAGCTCTATTCCCATGAAGTGGTCATCTATAGTTCTTGGCTTTACTTTCTGTTCTCTTGATTCCGCATTCTGAGTCTTCACTTCTTTTCCATGAGAAATACACCCTGTTTGAAGCTGAATAGCTTTCTCAACCTGCTTCCTGCTTGCATATCTATGGCTGTGTTCTAAATTACCTAAAAAATTAGTGGCTTGAAACTAAATGTTTATCGTCTTATAATATTTGTGGCTTAGAAATTCAGTAACAGCTTAGCTGGATCCTCTGAACCAAAGGCGCTTACACAATGGTGATCAATGTGTATGCCGAGGCCGCAGTTACCTCAAGTTTCAAACAGGGGCGGATTCTCTTCCAACCACACTCAAGGGTTGTTGGCACGTTTCAATTCCTCATGAGCCATTGGGCTGAAAGTCTTCATTCTTTGTTGGCTTTTGGACAGAGATCTTTCTGTTCCCTGACACATGGTTCTCCTTAGGGCACGTAATGACATAGCATCTAACTTCCACCGAACTGAGCAAGAGAGAGAGCAAGAGGGGGTAAGCAAAACAGAAGCAGAGTTTTTCTGCAATCTTGTCTTCTAGTGACATCTCATCACTTTTGCCACAATCTACTCATTAAAAGCAAGTCACTAAGTTTATTCAATACCCAAGAGGAGGAAATTGTATAAAGGGATCATTGGGAGATGTCTTATGAGCCACCTGCACACTATACACAACATTTGGGGACACAGTGAACCTATTTTCACGTTCAATTGTCTTTGTTTTGGTTTTTAAGTCTGATTGATATGTTTTTTTAGAAATTGTAGATTCTTTTTTGTATCAAGTTATAATCCACTGCAGTAAATGGAATCATATAAACCACTCCATTATTTAAAGCACCCAGAGAGATTGCATTCCATAACGGGCTAAGAGTTATAATGCTGTGAAAAACACTAAGATCTTAGAAGCAATTTTGTCTAGCTGAGAGGTTTGCAAAATCTCAACAAAAGGTTTTACAGCTATAGCTGTCATCTGATCTTGAGCCTGAGATCATGTTTAATGGAAAAATTTGATATTTACCACCAGGTTTTATTTTAATTTGAGAATCTTTTTTCAAAATGGAGAAGTCTGTAACTGAGAAACAATTTCATTTCCCCACCTTGGAAGTCCTGGGTTAAAAATGTTCTATATCCTATATTCTGACTGAAAATTGAACAGTATTCTTTCTTTAATTCATGTCTCTATATCTGCTCTTAGCACATAAAAAAACAAAAAATTAAAACAAAACTGTTAACACTTCTAACATTCTGTCAAGACACCTCAGCTAAATATATTGATTAATTAATTTTTTTCTACTTTTCATGTTACCTCATGGCAACCACTTTGCCAAATGTTCTACCTGTAACTAACATGGGTTAACTTTTTTCAAGCCTCTGGTGTCAATGTACTCAACTCTCTTTCCTGCTTCCATTAAGAGTCTTTTACAGCTTGGAGCCTGGAGACTGCTTTGGATTCTGTGTCCCCCTCTCTCTCTCTGCCCCTCCCCTGTTCTCTCTCTCTCTCTCTCTCTCTCTCTCTCTCTCTAAAAGTAAACATTAAAAAAACAAGTTTTTAAAAAGCGTCTTTTAAAATCCTTCTGGCTTTGCTTACTTCTGGCCTTAAAGCCAATGCCAGATGTTTTAAGTTTTTGTTACATTAGCACCTCAATTCTAGGTAACGATTATTGTTTCAATTATCTATAACTGTGTAATGACGTACCTCAGAGTTAGTGGTTTAAAACAGCAACAATTTATTATTTCTCACAACTCTGTGAGTTGGCTGGATGATTCTTCTGCCTAATATGGTATGAGTTGACGTACTGCGACAGGGTAAATGTCCAAAATGGTCTTACTTCTATGGCTGGTAATTGCTGCTGGCTATATGCTAGAACTCAGTTTAAGCTATTGGTTGGGTCTCAGTTCACCTCCATGTAGAACTCTTCATAGGGTTGCTTGAGTTTTTATACAGCATGGTAGCTGGCTTCAAAGAGAAACATTCAAAGTGGCAAAAGTGGAAGCTGAAGATCTCTTAAAATGAAACTTTGGAGGTTACATGATACTTTTGCTACATACTGACCAAAGCAAGTTCAAGACAAAGCCATTTTTCTGTGTGGGAAGAGACTTCACAAGATCCCAAATGCCAGGTGGCATGGTTCATCAGTGGACATCTGTGGAATCCAGCTCACATAGAAATGTAAGTGTGAAGTATGGATAGAAGGGGATGAGATCATTCTAAGCAATGATGTGCTGACAAATGTTCAACAGCCAGCAATCTGAGTATGCTTCAAGTATGAATGTAGTTGATTATTTATTTACAATAATGTGTAAACTGAAAGTGGGAAAAACAAAGATATAATGAACCTATTCCTCACTGATGTGTGTTGTTTTGCTAAAACATCAAAGTTTTTGAATATTTGAAAGAACATTCCTCAATTTTTTGATATTCACAGTGTAGAAACTACAGATATGATACACTTATATTTGTATTATTATTATTTTCTCAAGTCCAGAAAAAAATACAATAAAACCAAAGCCTGATTTGCAGTGTTTGCCAATTCCCATGGTATCAATACTGCCACCATGGCTGATTTCAACCTACTAATGTAATATTTATGCATGAAGAATTGGAAAGAAACACACCTATCTATTACATAATATTTCTACTATTCACATATAATAGGCATAAATAAACTCAAAAAGATAGATAATAATAAAATGAATAGAAAGTAATAAGTTTTGAATGTTTGTTACCATATTTCTAAAACTTTTTATTTTGGAATAAATACAGGAAATTGCCAAGAGGCAAAAGCAAGGTCTGGTGCAAGTTTCATACACCTACCTCCAATGCTGAAATTTTGCATAATTGCAGTACAATAATAAACTAGAAAACTGACAGTGATACAATCCACAGAGCTTATTCACATTTCACCAGTTAGTCATATACATACTCCTGTGTGTGTGTGTGTGTGTGTGTGTGTGTGTGCAGTTCTATCCAAGTTTATCACATGTGACATCACGTGACTCTCACAACAATCCAGACAGAACTCATCTATCACCACAAAGCTATCTCATATCAACCCTTTATAGACCTCTCTCTTGATTTTCAGTCTTTAAACTCTGACAGCCACTAATCTGTTCTCTGTATCTATACATTTGTTATTTCAAAAATGTTAAGAATGTTATATAAATTGAAACTTATAGTATGTAACTTTTTAAGATAGACTTTTTTTCACTCAATCTAATTCATTCCTTTGAGGTCCACCCAAGTTGCTGCAAATATCACTAGTTTTTTTTTTTATATATATATTTAAGAGTAATATTGCACGGTATGAATGTACCACAATTTGCTTAACCACTCATCCATTTAAAGACATTTGAGTGTTTACAGTTTTTATCTTAGTAAAGATATTATGAATATTTGTATACATGTTTTTGCATTAAAGTAGATTTTCATTTCTCTGGTATAAATTCCCAAAGTACCTTTATTGGGTTGTATTATAAGCATATTTTTGGTTTTAGAAGAAACTGCTAAGCTATTTTGCAGAGTCGATATACCATTTTACATCATAACCAGAAATGTATAGGTGATCCAGTTTCTCTGCATTCTTACCAGAATTTGGTATTATCTCTATTTTTTTATTTGTGTCATTCTATACATATTTTTGCATTAATATAGGTGACTCAGCCTAGTCACTAAATATTTAGTAAAATTTTTAAAGTATCTACTGTATGCAGGATTCTTTTTTTTTTTTTAACTAAGCTTCACACCCAGCATGGAGCCCAACACAGGGCTTGAACTCATGACCCTGAGATCAAGACTTGAGCTGAGATCAAGAGTCAGAAGCTTAACCAACTGAGCCAACCCTGAGGATTCTATATTAAGAAATGCTTCTTCAGGGTGCCTGGGTGGCTCGGTCAGTTAAGCGGCTGACCCTTGGTTTCAGCTCAGGTCACGATCTTATGGTTTTTGGGTTCAAGTTCCATGTTGGGTTCTGTGCTGACAGCTGTGGAGCCTGCTTGGGATTCTGTCTCCCTCTCTCTCTGCCCCACCCCAACCCCGCCCACTCATTTGCACGTGATCTCTTTCTCTCAAAATAAACATGAAAAAAACAAAGAAATGATTCTTTTCTAAAGTCCTAAAAAATGTAAATAAAATGAATTGAATTTTCTTTATGGCAAATGTTTCAAAGGAAAAGCAGCAATTTACCTTCTTAGTCCAACTAATCCATTCTTCCTTCCTTGTTTCTTGGATTATTTGTCTTTATTCACTTTCTCTCTTGTAAAGAAACTATGTATATGATTTTAAAATATTTTCTAAGCTGTACATAGCAAATAGCTAACTACAATGAGTTGGATGAAAGAGGTCTATGAAGATAATTGTCTCTTTATTATATAGTTTCCCTATATCCAAACTCTGCCCTTACTAGAAATGTCTTAAACTATTGTCATATGTCTGGTGGCAATGACTGGGTTAAGCTTTGTCCTTTGGATAACTTATTCTCTCTTTCAGTCATAACACATACATCTACACAAACTCACTGGCTTTAATTTTTCTCATAAAATTCAAATTTTCCAGGATATACCTAGATTTGCAAAGATAAATATATCCCATTGTGATTCTTTCTTGAGTTTCTGATATTGAGAATAAAAACACTTCTATGTCTGCACTAGATGTATGGTGTTGTACATTGTCATCTGAAACTCTCTTCTTTTTCAGATTATGTATGTTAAATACATCGAGAGAAGAGCAGGTTTCTATTTATATGACACCATTCTTCCTCGACTTGCTCAAGCCTGGATTACAGTATGTTGTCTAGCTTCTCCAGAAATCTTCCTTTTTCATTTACAATAATAAAAATTCAATTTTTTGTCCACATGTTAAAAATGTTTTAAAGCTGCCATTCACTAACAGCCTTAGTTTAGTTACACACAAACTGTTTGAATGCCATCAGAACTTCTTAAGTTACAGCTTTCTCCCTAATTATGAGCCATACATTATTGTCTATATCATCTGTCAAATAAACAGCTTTTGTGCTTGCCAAAGGAATATCTGGAGGTGCTCTTATTTATATTGTATGTTGAAAATATAAATAAAAACACAAGCATGGTTTACGGCATGTTACAATTAATAAACCACCACAATCCAAACATTACCTGTTTTTCCCCCCACGTGACGGCATCTCTTTAAACACAGTTGATTTTTTTTTTAAAAAATCTGTATCCTTATACTCTTCTAGGGAGGAAGAAATTCAGTCTCAGTTTTTGCTAAAACTTTGGATTCACTGCATATTAAACAGTAGAGACATGTTAAAATATGTTCAGAATTTAGGATTTTCTTAATATTAAGTTCAAACAGAGAGTGTACCTACTGCCGTGTGAACATATCAAAAGCAGATAGAGGGCTAATGTTCAGCAGAACAGAAGAATATTAGTCTAAGTATTAATTAGTCTTCAGACAATCAATTATCAGTTTGAAATCAATTTTACTGTGTTCATTCCTTTCAGTGAATGAGATTCTGATTTTCTAGGAGTCTATTTTAATTCATATCTTAAGCATTATGTTTATATCATGGTGGTTACAATGGACACAAATTAATCTTTCATGATTAAGTATAATTAATGGAATGCTCTTGTTTAGATATTAGATAACAAGAAACATACTGTTGTAAAGACAACTTTATTTCATTGATGGCTATTCATCAATCTTTAGCTTTTAAATATAATGATGCTTCTTTCTTGACTGCTTTCTATGTATCACACAATGTATTATGCTTTATTTTATTTTTTTAAGCAATTCATTTTTTAAAGTAATTTTATTAAAGTAATTCGTGTCAATAGTTGACAGTTTCAGAGTACTGCCAATACTAGCAATGTGTGCCACATACTGTTTAAGTGATTTCACGTGTTTAATCCGTTAATCTGTAGGACAACCCTATGAGGTAGTACTAACTATTATTATCGGATTTTATGAACAGAAATGAAAGCACTGAGCATTTAAGTCACAGGATCACGTGAATGGTAGGGATACAGCCAATATTTGAACCCTGTAGCTTGATTTCAGAGTCTCTGAACCTCACTCTTGCAGCATATTCTTTGCATGTTCCGAATTTTAGGCCCAAAACAGTAGTCTTCTGACCCATCCACACCTACCTTTAATTTCTGTGAACCAAGACCTGATGGCTCTCAATGATTTTAGCTGTTTCTACTTATTTTTAGCTCCATATTTTTAAATAATAGGAATTGATTAATTTTCTGTATCTTCATATTTGCAACATTATTTTTTTCTACTGCAGACATTGAGGATTTAGTTATTATAGATCTCTTTCTCCCCATGCCCACAAACATATATACACAAACTTACTTTCTCTTCACTCATCTTCCAAATATGGTACAGTCATGATTTAGATTACAGCAATACTCATTGTTTGCATGTTTACAATTGCATAAATATTATTTACAGCTAGTATTGTGTATATATAAAAGAATAGGAACATATGTTCAAACATATTGAGAACATAGCATTTTTTCGTAATATCACATTGAGACATAGAGGGATATTGTCTACACTGTTTACTCTGATGATGTTTCTTTTAGTGTACACCTTATTTTTTATTAATAATTGCCTTTTTAAAAATTTGCTCAGTAGGGTCTGTATACTAATTTGGATCTTTAAATTAGTTCTGAAAGAATTTAAAACTCTTCTCAGAATAGTGAACTATAACAAGCATTAGGTATTTCATCACTGTGTGGGGTGGGGAATGAGTGAGGGAAAGTGAAAGAGAGAGAGAGAGAGAAGGCATCCATCCCACAGAGTGGAACCTTCTGAGCATTTGCTCTAGTCCGATGTGGTTCCTCTTTATGGCCGATGGACAGCTGTGTCCTGGGACTTCTCTTCATGCTCATTTTGGGAATCTTCCATTTTTTTTTCTTTTCTCCTTTTTGTGGCTCAATCTTTTTCAGTAAATACTTAGAAATAATAAATGGAAAGAAAACATCCTAAGACCTTGCCCACCTGAAAATATCTTTATTCTGCCTTTACATTAATTGATGGTTTGGCTCAGAAAGTGCAAATACTTTTTCATCCGAATTTCAAAAGCATCCTTCATGGTTCTCTACCTTCCAGATTTGGTGATGAGAATCCCTATATCATTATGATTATTGATATTTTAGTGTAATTTAATTTTCTCTGTAAAGTTTTAGAATCTTATTATACCCAATGCCTTACTTTTTTCCTGTGATGTGATTTACATTTCCGAAAAGTTTATTAATGTATTTTGAGAGAGAGAGGGAGTGCAAATGGGGGAAGGGACAGAGAGAGAGAGAGAGAGAGAGAGAGAGAGAATCCCAAGCAGGCTCTATGCTGACGACACTCCATCTCATGAGCTGTGAGATCATGACCTAAGCTGAAACCAAGAGTTGGATGCTCTGAGCCACCCAGGCTCCCTGTGATTTACACTAAAAAAATTAATTTATTATGTTTATTACTCAATGAGCCTCTTTATTCTGAAAGTATATCTTTATTTTAGGATGAGTTCTTGAAGAGTTTCTTTCTTTTTTTTTTTTAATTTTCTCCTTTCTATTTTATCTGTTCTCTCATTTTTAACTATCCTTAGGTGTTGACCTTTTGTAATCTTACAATTGTATAATTTGTTTGTTCTACTTTTGAGATAATGCCTCAAAATTTTATTCCAAAATTTCCCTTGAATATTTAATTTCTGATCCAAGAGCTTTTCCTTGCATTCTGTCTTCATTAAGTACATAGGTTTCTTGTTCCATGGCTTTTCTTTTCTCTTGGAAGATATTAACGATAACTTTCCCCACTTTTTCCCCTTTCTTTTTGTTTTCCATTGTATTATTTGTTTTCTGTTTGTTCTTTTGGATTCTATCCTGCATTTTAAATGTTATTGTCGAACGTGTGGTGCTACTTTGTGTTCATTCATTTTTAAAACTGGAACTCTAAAAACCAGGTGCAAGCATTTTGTGTAGGGGCAGAACTTTTTGATTGGTGGGCAGCATTGTACCACAATGAGACCCAATATAAGGATTTGTAGCTCTTTGTACCAAGTGGACTGGACAGTTTTCCCAGAGAGATATCTATAATCATATTCCTCAGGCGGGCTGGAGGGATGGAGGATATGATCTGGGGTGCATGTGTGATTTCTTGGGAGCCAGTAGGGGGAGTGAATTGGGACTTTTACTATTTAGGATACAAAATTTCACTGAATCACTCCATATTCAGTTAAATGGTTCATCCATCTCCTCAGCTGTCCTCATGTCCCAAAGCCCAGAAATACAGTAGCTTGTCCTCTCTAGAAGTAAACTTTGCCTTTGTGGGTGCGGGAAAGATCCAATATTCTGACTGCACAAGCTGGAGGAAGGAATCCGGGGTCCAACTGAGAATTTTACAGACTTTCAACGACCGTTTCCCATCCCACATGCACCTGGCCTTCCAAAATAACTGGTACCTCCAGTTCCTAACCATTTCAATGGTTCTTTGACCTGAGTCAGATTGCCACTCTTTAATATCCCTCTCTGTCACACAAGGAATCATATTTGAGGTTTCTGCTGCCAGTTTCCTCTGCTTTCCAGCTTCAAAAGTGTGTTGACACTTTCATGCACTCTTGTCCCTCATCATTTAGGGGGTCTATGTTTATGCCACTTTTATTTATTTACTATTATTTTTAGTGAGATAGATGTGTAATATTACCCAGAAATACAGATTCATGTACAGTAATCTTGTTCCCTTATAAAATGATTGTAAGGGCACCTGGGTGGCTCAGTCGGTTAAGCATCTGACTTGGTTTTGGCTCAGGTCATGATCTTACAGTTTGTGAGTTCAAGCCCCCCATTGGACTCTGCCCTATCTCCTCTCTCTGCCCTTCCCCTGCTCTCTATGTCTCCCTCTCAAAAATAAATAGATAAACATTAAAAAAGAATAAAATGATTGTAACTTACTCAACTTTCCCAGAGGAAGTATTTGAAAACATTCAGTTTTCTTGTTGTCTTATTTTTATATTTTTACATTTTACCTTTAAAGAACGAGATTTTCTAATGTAAGTAATCACACAAGTACTAGCAGAAGTGCATAGCTGATCACAATGCATGCGTCAGCTTTGGGTGAACTGAAAGCCATTCAAAAGAAATATTCTCTAACCTTTAACATACTTTTTTTTTAATCTAAGTATTGTTGAGAGAAGAGGATATGAGAAAAAGATAACAAATATATATAGTGTATAAAAATATATGTAGCAAGTTTGTTATGAAATAAGTTAATATGGCCATCAATACAACCAAGTAACAGTTATAAAATAGCAATATTATTTAGAATTCAGTGAAAAATGTGACATTTGGAGTCAGTTACCAGTTTCAAACAGTCTGGTTCTGTTGTTGCCTCCTAAAAAAAGACTGTCTGTGATTCTCTCTTTCTGTTCTTTTTTTTCCTCTTAATTGCCATTTTTTCCTAGACCAGCTGTAGCATCTATGTCCTGACTTTGATCCAACTACTTACTTTAACCCATAGAGAAAATGTCTCCCATAGACTCTGCATATATCACTGCAATGTCTCCATTCTTGACAAGTTTGCTGTTTTAACACAATAGAATGCAAGGAGAGCTGCATAAAGTGAAGCTCCCACATACTGGGAAAGAGAAAATTAAGACCTCTGTTTAGTAAATATTGGCACAAAAATGCAGTTCTTTTCACCTAAAATAATATTGTGAATACATGCCATTGAAATTTCAACTGAGACCCAGGAATTCATTGTTAGTTTGTCTTCTGAGAGAAGTCACGCTTTAACGTATTATTCTCATATGATTTATGACAATGAAATCGTTCTCAACTTTGGTTCTGGGTGGGGCAATGGAGGACGGCTTTTGAGGCCCTTTGAAGACAAAGGAGGATATGCAATGTGATAGTAAACTGGACATAACCAGTGGCGGCCTCAAGGTAAAGATGGAATAGCATATTTGACTTGTTACAATTGCACATTTCTCATTAATTATCTGCTTACAAGATCCTAAGTCGGGGTGCTTGGGTGGCTCTGTTGATTAAGAGACCAACTCTTGATATCGGCTCATGTCGTGATCTTGTAGTTGTGAGATGGAGTCCCGCATGGAGCTCCCGTGATGAGTGTGGAGCCTGCTTGGGATTCTCTCTCCTTCTCTCTCTGCCCCTCCCCAGCTCATGCACATGCTCGCCCTCACTCTATCTCAAAATAAATAAATAATAACTTGGGGCAGCAGGGCAACTCAGTCAGTTGAGGGTCAGACTTGAGCTCAGGTCATGATCTCAGGGTTTCTGAGTTAGAGCCCTGCATATGGCTCAGTGCTGTCAGTGCAGAGCCCACTTTGGATCCTCTGTCCCCATCTCTCTGCTGCTCCCTCACTCCTGCTCTCTCCCTCAAAATTAAAAATAAATAAATAAATAAAATTTTTAAATGACACCTTAAAAAAAAGTCTAATTATGTGTTCAGCCTATAGTGGTAAGTACTGAGGGGCATACAAAAAAATTAACGAAGTTATATTAAGGAAGAGAGAAAAGACATATACAAATACGATGTAAGATATAAAGTTCTTTTCAAAATCCATCATGAGGAAATTAAGGATAAAATTTTTTGACATATGGAGGCACAGAGATTGTTTCCATCATAAGAATAAGGGTCGAAAAGATTATATACATGACTATTAAAATCATGAATTTTGAGGCAGGTGTCCTGGATTCTCATCTAAGTCATCACAATTTACTGTTTCTTCTTATTATTCAAATATTAACAAAAATAGATACAATCTTACAATTCTTTAGAATTATCAAGATTTTGTCATACATTTTTCTCTTCCTTCTTTCCTTCCTTCCTTCTTTCCATCCATCCTTTCTTCCTGTGGTGCAAAGAATAATGATCCCCAAAAATGTTCAGGTCTTAATACCCAGAACATATGAATATTTCACATTATATGGCAGAGGAGAATTATGATTGCAGGTGAAATTAAGATTATTAACCTATTGACTGTAAGAGAGGGATAATCCTGGATTATCCAGTTGGGCCCACTGTGATAACAAAAAACTTTGAAAGTGGAAGATACAGAAGAGTAAAGCCCTTGAAAACAGAAGAGGGAGACAGAAAAGTAGAGTCAGCACCTGTGTGACTATGAAAAAATGTATCAGAAAGATGCAACGCTGCTGGCTTTGAAGATGGAGGAAGGAAACCAGAGCCAAGGAATATGGGAAATTTCTAGGAGCTGAAAAAGGCAAGGAAATTCCCCAAGAGCATCCAGGAAGGAAACCTGCCAAAACCTCAACTTTGGTCCAGTGAACCAAACAGTTCTGTAACCTACAGAACTGTAAGATAATGAATGTGTTATTGATTTAAGCCACTAAGTTTGTGGTAACTTATTTGTCAGTGTTCTTTTTTTTGGGGGGGGAAGGGTAGGGGAGGAGAGGCAGAGGAATTTCAAGGCAAACTCCAGACTTTGTATTATCATTTTATTCTCATGTACTGGGTATATATATTTAGAAATATTAATATCTTCTTACACCCAAAGTACAGTTATCACAGCTAACAAGTTGAATAAAAATTCCTTCCCAATTAAAATGTTGTCAATTCACCCAGCAATGTGTTTTTGTAGTTGGTCTTTGAGTCAAGATCCAAAGAAAGTCCACAAATTACATTTGCTTATGTCACTTTAGTCTCACAATTAAGAGACCGGGCCCTCTGCCTTCACCTGTCCCCAGTTCATGCCACTGACTTATTGAGGAAACCCAATTTGCTGTCAGGTGGAAAGCCCCATATTTGCTCCTTTGTGGGATCACTAACTTGTTTCTCTATGCTCTACAATTTTTATAGACTTGAAAATAGCCCTAAAAGTTTGATTGGATTCAGGCTTATAAACCCCTGAGAAAACTCGTAAGTGATGCTGTCTGCTTCACATTGTACCACACCTGGGATACAGTGACAGTCTAGTACAGTGGTACCAATTTTAATCAGTGAATTCAAATGGTGACAATCTGATGCCCACTACGTATTTTTTCATTAAATTTTCCTTTAATGTTTGATCTTTGACTGAATCAGTTATTATATTAAGAGTTGAAAATAATTATTTTCTGATTATATTATTCCTCTTAAGTATTAACTATAATTTTCTATAAAGAAATGTTTTTCAAAACTAGATCATATTTATAATATGCTACTATATTTATTTTATCTAAGAAAGAAATGTGTGTCATAATTATAATATTATAGTATATATACCTAGAGATTATATATAGGTATTATTTATATATTATACTTGGTTATTATACTTATTTATCATATATAGTTATATACACATATACATAATATATGTACATATTATAGGCATATATTATGTATAGGCAATACACACATATATTTACCTAGATTCTACATATAAGTATGACTTCTATTGTATATGCAAAGTAATAGAAGGATAAATCAAAACATGAAAAAATACTATGGATAGTGGGAGGGAGTACAGTGAGAGGACTAGGGACAGAATCCAGGCCTTTCTGAGTATATCTTGCTTTGAATAGTTAAAGTTTAAATTATCTAAGTATTTTACACAATTTCGAACTAAACTTTAAAATTTAAAGAAAATGTAAGAAAACTGAAAAAAAATTCCCAAGTACTGAACCTAACTATATAACGCAATTGGTGCTATAACCATACAGAGAAGTTATTACATTGCTTCTAAAACACAGTAATTTGTTGGGCACCTGGGTGGCTCAGTTGATTGAATGTCTGACTTCAGCTCAGGTCATGACCTCACGGTTTGTGAGTTTGAGCCCAACATCAGGCTTGCTGCGGTCAGCACGGAACCCGTTTCAGATTCTCTGTCCTCCTTTCTCTCTGCCCCTCCCATGCTCATGCTCTCTGTCTCAAAAAATAATACACATTTAAAACACAGGAATTTGAATTACTATTCATGGTGAGATGTAGGCTAAGATATTTAAAAAAAAAAGCTTCAAAGTACTTAAAATGCTTTAATAATGTTGTTCATAATTTGTTATTATTAATTCTAAGACTATGTACATATACATATGATAATTATAGTATATATTACATATGATAACACTAGTAATTAATATTATAGCACCAAAATTTTCTACATTAAGAGATAAAAATATAAATTTAAGTTAAATAAAAAATATTTTTCTTATATTGAATGTAAAATATGAATATGAAATAAAGATATAGTTTCTCTTAAAGCTATGTAACTCTGTCAACTGAAAATCCTGGAAACTATGATTAACTAGACTATAATGAGCACTCTAACTGTTAAGATTATGGCTACTAAATACCATTTCCTCCAAAGGAACTGGATATTCTTAGAGAAATAAGTGATGTCAAGGTTGAGGTAGGATATATACAAGGTGAGCCTGCATCTTTGCACACCAAAAGCAATAAAAATATCAAAAAAAAAAAAAAATCAAAAAAGGTAATATCAAAAGAACTCAGGAGTCATATTGATTAGTCAAAAATTGGAAAACAAGAGCATTAATAAGAAAATTATTGCAATAAATCAAAACACATCATAAATGTTTAAATTAATTTGTTCATAATAATCCTCTTTATTATTTTGCCCTTTGAAAATACATCTTGGTACACCTGGGTGACCCAGTGGGTTAAGCGTCCAACTTCAGCTCAGGTCATAATCTTGCGGTTCATGAGTTCTAGCCCCCATGTCAGGCTCTGTGCTGACAGCTCAGAGCCTGGAGCCTGAATCAGATTCTGTGTCTCCCTCTGTCTGTGCCCTTACTCCACTAGTGTTCTCTCTCTGTCTCTCAAAAATGAATTAAAATGTTAAAAAAAAAAAATAAGAAAATACATCTTGCTGAGATTAAAATACAATGCTACTGGAGGGCAGGAAACAAATTTGACATTTTGAAAACACGGAATACAGATGCTAATGACCCACATAAGCATCAAACCCATCAGTTTAATTACAGGATGCCTTAATCCAGTGATTTCCAATGTTGTGCTTTATAATATGATGCTTTCAGGGTGTTTGCAGGTTTCCTTCTTTAGATGATGCAAAAACCCATTTACTTCAAAATCAATGCTCTAGCAATTTCAATTTATGGAACAAACGCATAGCACAATTTGAATATAAACTCACATAATTTTGAACTCAACAGTAAGTAGAAAGTTACTGAGAAGAAAATAACTGTAGAAAAAGTTTACTTGTTTAATTTGAAATTTAGTTATTGACCTCACACCCAGCCTTTTCCACAGTCAGTTTTGTATAATAAGTATAATTTAGTGCTACACAAACAGCTCTATGTAGTACAATAACTCCCAAGGGCATCACTGTAAAAGAATTGTATTTATATAAATGTGCATGAGTTATTAAGAAGCACAATTCACTTTCTATGGAGAAAACAGAAAGTGCATAATATTTTTCCTTTTTGGTCATAAAACATTTCATGACAGTTTAGAGCATATCGTGGGGGATTAAATTATTGAAAACACAAATAAAAATCAATGGCAAAAAAAAAGCCTTTTAAAATGAGATGGCATGAAAGTAAGAAAATTTAAAAACCTCAAAATAAAATAAAAGCAGAAACCTAGAAAGTAAAAGTATGTGTTGCATCCTAAAAGTGTCTGCCACATCCTAGAGTGATTGCGCTTCAGTGCTGATAACTAAATGGGACATTGAACAAGTTTAGAACCGACCACATAAATAAACTGATGGAAGAGCCCTCTAAAATGCTGGCAACCAAACAACATGTAAAAGGTCAGCAAGAAAAATTAGTATCTTCAGAGAGTTTGTAACTATAAATCGGCCCTCAAGAGGATTAATACATCCAATTTCATACTATCCATGTGATCTGAAAAACCTGAAAACAAAAATTTTAAGTGTTTTGGTGTCAGAAATGACCCTGAGAAATTGGCAGAACCAAAAATGAATATCTTTGGAAAGACTTTTAACACAGTTCTCAAAGAATTCCAAAGGAGTCAATATAAATGAGTAGTTTAAAGTTAACAAGCACAATATACACAAGGAAACAAGTATTATTTGTGAAAAACAACAGAAACAGAACTGAAATTTATCAGACATTGAATATAGGACTATAAAAGGCTTATGGTTATTAGCAGTAGATGAAGGCAATGCTTTGTTAAATTGGGTTTCCTAGAAATAAAGAGCAATGTTTGAATATATTTTTTTTTTGAAAGAATGCTCATCAGAAAAAACTATGAAAGAGGGAATATTGGGAGGGAAAGGGCTGAGCAAGGGTAAAAGTCAGGTAATACTCTAGTCTTGTCTCAATCCATAGATTAAGGATGGTTTCTGAAGCATAAACAGCAGTGTGTGTGTATCTCCTCATTCTGTTTCTCCTTCTACTTGTGTTGAAGTAGAACATTCATTCTGTTCTACTGAATAACATTCTTTCTGTTATTTTAGTAATCACCCTGGCTATGTAAGTCTGCATACGTAACAAAGGCAATCAATCAACAGCTACTATCGGCAAGGATTGAGAGAAGAGATCTCCTATTTCCTATTGGTTGCAATGGAAACTGGTACAACTAGTTTGGAAAAGAGTTTGCTACTTCTTAGTGAAGTTGAACATGTGTGGGTCCTTTGACCTGACATTTTCACAGTTATTATGTCCTGGGCAAACTTTTGAATCTGTGTACCAAGAATGTTAGTAGCGGCATTGTTGCAATATTAAAGATATTGGGAAGAATTCCAATGTTCACTAGTAGTAGAATAAATTAATAACCCCAAATATATACGAGAACACTGAGCAGCAATGAAAATGGATGAAAATGGATAAATCTCAAAAACCTGACACTGAGCAAAGGAGGCAGAATATAAACAACACAATTAAATTTACATGAAGTTCACACACGAGCAAAATCAGCTAATATATATTTTATGGTGCATACATAGGTGTAATACTTCAATGGAAGTAAGGAAATGGTTAACACAAAATATGATTTGATGGTTATGTCTGGATTTGGGGAGAAATGGGAATGCAAGCAGGGAGAAAGGGAATTTCTAATGCTTTGTTTCTTAACCCGCATGACATAGTGCTGAGTATGCTTTAAATGGTTTGTATGTATAACTTGATGCAATTTTAATGTGATTAGCCTGATATTTTAGAATTTAAAGTTATAAGCACTACCATATACCTCCCCTTACTTGACCATCTAATTAATACCCTTGAGATTTTTCTTACAGTATCATCTGTTTTTCTTTCATAAAACTTACAGTTTGTAATCATATGTTTACTTGGGTGTTTATATATTTACTACCCATTTCTCCCACTAAGCTACATGCTCCCTGAGAGCTGAAACCATGTCTGTTTTGCTTACATCTGTGAGCTTCAAAACGATTTCTCCTACATGAAGTTGTATATAGTCGAATTTTAGGGTTTTGAGAACTTTTCCATCCACAAAGATGAGTTTTGCCAAAAGTTGGAGGCGGCAGCTTTGCTAAAGCAGTTATGCAACCACTCAAATAAGTAAGATAATGTATAACTAGATTAGCACAATACATGGTACGTGGTGACTATTCAATAAATATCAATAGTTGCTGGCATTGGTGTCAGTCCTGCATCTTTTTATTTAACTCTAGCGGTTGTGTAAGTTATTTCCATTCAAATTTGTTCATCAGGGACAATGATTACATTGCAGTCACTCTTTCTTGCTGCCCGTGTATATAAATGTAGACTGTTTTGCCAATTCATGAGTAGTGGTTGCAGTATCAACAACTGAAAACCAGGGAAGTCCAACAGGGCTGCGTGTAACTGTAGTTTTCCTAGAGGAAAGAAAGGGCCATAGATTTGGGTTAGAGGTTGAGAGATGAAGCTCTGATTTGCTAATTCTAATTCTCAATTGCCAATATCTTGGGGTGATTTATTTCACGGTTTCAGAGACAGAGTAACATTTTCTATGGGGGGGTGGAGGGTTGACCTGGGTGGCTTAGTCCATTAAGTGTCCTGACTCTTGATTTTGGCTCAGGTCATAATCTCCTTGTTTGGGAGATCGATCCCCACATCAGGAGCTGAGCTGACAGTGTGGAGCCTGCTTGGGATTCTCTCCCTTGCTCTCTCTCTGCCCCTCCTCCACTCACACTCTCTATCTCTTTCTCTCAAAATAAATAAACTCTTTAAAAAATAGCCTTCTATTAAGAGAGGTTCCCATTAAAACAAACAAACAAACAAACAAACAAACAAACAAAAAAGCAATAGTGATAACATTAAAAAAAGGGACAACCTTGAAAAATGAATTAGGATCCAAGAGTCGGTGGGCAAACAGGTTCAATGAGTTTCAACCAGAATTTGATGTGATGAGATAAAATGAATAATAACTAGCAGAGCACTAATGATTTATGAAACTTTTGCTTTTGGTACATATACCATTAAAAAATATCATATCTAAGATGCTATCTATTCATTGTGAGAAGCGTGCTAATGTCAAGGATGGTAACATGAAAGAATGGTCAGTAGCAATGTAAGAATCATTGATTGAAAATTGAAAAAATTCTTCTTTCACAGATGTTGAAATATGATAGAAGTTTGTATATTAGAATCAATAAAATAAGACATAAACACATATAAATACTGGTATCTGATATTAAACATATTTCTTAGTGTGGACTGCGGTCAAAATATTTGAAAGCTACTACCCTAGAAAATGTATTTTCTGTTCTTTAGATTAGAGTTGGATGGAATACTGCAAAATCATACATATATCAGACTGCGAAATTACAGTGACTATAAGAACCTCTTTGGTAAATTAAAACTAAAGCGACATTTCTAAAATTGACACAAAAAATTGCACATATATTATGAAGTTGTCAGTCAAATTATAAATTAAATCAACATAAAACATTCACTGACCATGAAATGTGACAGCTAGCTAAGACTGTATACATAATACTTGGACCAATGAAAACTTTGATCCACCACGCATGGAGAAATTGAACAGACATGTGGATACCTCAGAACCCCAGACATTTAGAGAAAATATATCAGATCTTTCTGTAAACTAAATGATTCATTGCCAGTTATGTGCAATTGGTTTTGAAAAAATTTCCAATGATTAAAATAAGAACAACAATAATAAAATATAGTAGCTCTTAGTACTACTTAAATTGTTCTAGAGAACACTGGTATTTTTTGTTTCTGCAGAGTCAAGTGCAGAAGCAAGTAGATTGATAAACTTATAAACATCATGAAAAGAGTTGTAGAGAGGAACTGGAGCCACTCGGATGCCATCTGGATCCCGCTTGTCACACTGTGGTGGAGAAAATAAAGCCACAGGAATGTTAGCACTTTTCACATAATGAAAATCTACATTCAAGATAAAACTGCATAAAGCAATCATGCCGATTTCCCTAAAACTTAATATATAAGGCTTTTGTTAATTTTAGTAAAATACAATGTTTCTGTGTTATTTGAACTCTTCTCTTAATAATAGTTAAAATATGAGTGAAAATCATGAGGATCCACCAAAGTGCATTCCTTCAGCATTCATCCTCTTGAAGCATCCAGTAAGTCATGTATGCAATTTATCTGTGGGGAGACTCTAAGAGCCTGGAACCCTTGAGCACATTTAAATGAATGAGAACTTTAGGGGCACCTGGGTGGCACAGTCGGCTAAGTGTCCTACTCTTGATCTTGGCTTGGGTTATGATCTCACGGTTTGTGAGTTCCAGCCCCACATTGGGCTCTGTGCAGGCTCTTAGGATTCTGTTTCTCCTCTCTGCCCTTTCCCCTTGAGCTCTCACTCTCTCTCAAAATAAATAAAAAACTTAAAAAATAAAAAAAAAATAAAAGAATAAATGAGAACCTTAAAAATAAAAGTCGATAAACAAACAAATAAAATGGGGTGCTAGGCGGCTCAGTCGGTTGAGCATCTGACTCTTGATTTTGGCTCAGGTCACGATCCTAGGTTTTGGGATTGAGCCCTTCATTGTGCTCCCTGCTGAGCATGGACCCTGCTTAACATTCAATTCCCACCGCCCCCCTCTCTCTCCCTCTGCCTCCCTCCCCCACTTGTGCTCTCTCTCACTTTTTCTTTAAAATCAAAAATACATAAATAAAAATGAAAAAAAGAAATGAATGATAACCTCTTTGACACCTAGAGAGTTTTAGTCAATTATTTTTGCATAATCCTCTAATCCCTAATCTCACAGGTAAAGAATTGGCTGTATCCCTGAAATGTCATGAAATGGACCCAGATAATTTGGTCTAGCCTGAAGATCACTATTATTAATCTTTAAGAAACCCTCACTATGGGTTAGACAATACAATAAATTGTTTATTTGTGCTGGGCTATTTAATTCCCATAACAAATTTTGGAGACAAGTAATTTGCACCCAAAATCCAGATGAGAAAACTCAAGCCAATAGATGTGAGCAAACTTTCCAGGAACACACAGCTTACAAATGGTAGAAATTGACTTGGAACACTAACATATGGATTTGTGCCTCTGGAATCTGAGATAACCTCTCCTCAAGAGTTTGTGGACCAGGACACCTGGGTTTCTCAGTCAGTTGAGTGTCTGACTCTTGATTTCAGCTCAGGTCATGATCCCAGGGTCATGGTATCAAACCCTGCATCAGGCTAGGCTCCATGTTGAGCATGGAGCTTGCTTAAGATTCTCTCTCTCCCTCTGCCCCAACTCATGCTCTTTTTTTAAAAAAAGAGAGAGAGAGAGAGAGAGAGAGAGAGAGAGAGGACGACATGAGTGGAGCAATTCCTAAATTACATGGTTACTGGAAATAGATACACGACCACCATTTTTCCTGCAATCACCCTATTAACATTTATTTTCTTCAAGAGAATAGAATGACCACTTAGGTCCAAGCGTTTAAAAAAAAATTATTTCATACAATGTTAACATCCCTGAGATGTGTTTACAGCTCTCTTCTGACTAAAATGACAGGTTTGAAAATGACTTGGCTCAATCAAACAACTAAATAAGACTGATTTTTTTCCTCCTCTTCCACCATATTATGTTCTGTAATTCTAGTTATTCAACCAACATATATTATTTGGGCTTTCACTACTAAAAACTAGGGAAAACATCTCCTAATTGATTATGATGAAACCATTTTTTTTTCCTGCTCAAACTGTAATAAAAAGAATGAATAAATTATGGAAGGCTAGTTCCTTATCCAAAATTTGTGGTTTCTTCCCTTTTATCCCTTTTATCAGAAATGACAGATCTCTATGCCCTTCAATTAACACAGTGACACATGCTTAGCTGACACATAATCTATCCTATCAAACTGACTCATGAAATAACATGCAACAGTGAATTAACCAAAGAACCCCAACGTGCCACCCAGAGAGAAAACCTGGTAGCAAAGCAAGAGATATACTTACAACCACTCCTCGTTTTTCTAGTTCTTGGAATACATATTTTATTGGAATAGAAAAGGTTAGTGTTAGCTGGCAGCCACGGTCCTCTATGCAGGATGGAGTAATTATGTTCACAAATGGTCTCTTGGTATCTGCTTTATCTTTGTTACAGTAATGCTTGATCATGTATTCCAGATAACCAGTTAGCAAAACAGATTTTCTCCTCAATGCTTTCATAGTCGCTTGCTTAAAGATCTACAGAATGAGAAACAATCAGATTAATAGTGTCTTGTTTACATCTGCAAAGAAGCAAAAATTAACTGAAAAAAGGAAATGCGCCCTTTTGACCTTTCCAAAAACATCCCGTTTTAGACTATCCTTTGTAAAAACATATCCTCTATTAAATGCTTGGCCGTTAAAAGCCAAATGGAAAGGTTTCCGTGACAGAAAAACTGTATAAATGTCATTTAAACAATACTTGCTAAAGAAGAAGGAAAAGTAAGGTACTATAGTGTTCCTATACAGTTACTTTACATTAGCTCAGTATAATTAGTACAAGTAAAACATACCTTAATAAATGCATTTAAAGATCATGAAAGTCAAACCTTTTCCCCAAAGCCATTTTACACAATCATAATCAAGAAGACTTTTTTTTTGATTCTGATACAAAGTATTTTGGTCCACACCAAAGTATAATAAGAGTTAAACACCCGTGTATATATGGAAGGAAGTGTTATCAACATTATTTATAATTGTTTTTACTAATTCCTAAATCTCCCCAGCATAACAGTAAGCAAACAAACAGTTAAATAATAAAGCTAAGTTTTGTCAGTCAGGGAAACAAACCATGAAACCATAGTTATTCAATGAACATATATATTTGGGCTTTCACCACTAAAAACTAGTGAAAACATGTCCCAATTGATTATGATCAATTTTTTTTCTGTTAGATAATACATATGTTAGTACTGAGGCAGTTGGGTTTGCTTCTCTCTCTCTGTGTCTTTCTGTCTCTCTTTTCCTCCCTCTCTCTTCCTTTTTATCTTTCCTTCTTTCATCATTTTTTCCCCTGCTAAACTCTAGCACTGGTGTGAAAATACTGCCATTTGCTGCCTGAAGTTTCTTATATTAAGATGAGTGACAAGTGCACACAATAACTGGTATTGGAACATTAGAGGTCAGAACAGACATGCTTTTCTAGCTTATCTCTTAAGGTCAAGTAGAGTTTAAAAATATATCCTACATATAAGAACTGAATGAACTGCAAACAGAGCGTGATGCACTGGCATGTCACTTAATATCCCTTTTCTGTATCATGTTATGCCACAGAGCTAAGATAGGGTCACTCAGTGACATCTAGACTTTATGAAGCTTGTGAAAATAGTTATTTTGGTATATACATGTGGCATGTGTGAGCAGGCATTCTAATAGAACTCAAACCATTTGGGCAAATGACCTATATTGCATGAAAGGTATGGATTTGGCTGAAGGAGACCAAGGGAGTTGTACTGATGGTAACAGTACCCAAGGAAAAGAAGAGAAACAGGATAGAATGGTATCTGTCTCTCTGCAGCCAGATGTTGCAGACTATGGAAGAGAAACAGTTTGCTACAAGTAGGGTTTGATGTCTGTTTCAGAAGACATTCTTCAGAAGACAGAAGCCTGTTTGGATCAAGAGGGCCTGGGTCTAGAACCAAATCTCGTAAAGGGCAGGAGCAGGGACAGGCAAGGCACCACGCACATGTGGTTTGGTTGCCAGGATAGGAATAAAAGAATAGGAGAGGAATTTTTCCAATCTTCTCTTTGGACATTAATAGTAATTCAAGGTAAATTTCATTTATAAATAATTCTGAAAAACTTTCTGCTTCTACTATAAGCCCCATAAGAGACAGGTAAGAGCAATGTGCGAAGTACTACCTTTAATGATATTTCATTTGTGTTTATAGGTTAGTAAGACTTGGGGGAATATTATTTAACTTTATTGTTGTTGTTTTTTTTTTAAGGAGATTTTGTTCTTGCAGATTTCTCTGATAACTAGAAACCAAAGTTAAATTTTTTTATGACGGTCTCAATTTTGACATACTGTTACTCTTTGATAATGAAATAACTTTAAAATATGAAACCATTTCCCATCATTAAACCACAGTAAGGGCAGCTGCATGGTGAGGCACTCTTAAAATCCTGTCAGAGGGTGTAAAGGTCTCTTTTGAGGCGTCACATAAAAATATTAAGAGGGGATAATAGGAGTTAACTGGAGAATAGAATAAATATCTTCTTTTCTTTTTAGCTTCTCATTATTTCTATGCTTTCAGTATTGAGAAACGACGATTTTTTTAAATAAAAAAATGAAAACTGTAGGTTAAAAATATTCAGCTTATAACAATTCTTGGCAGAGTTTCAACTACTCGGGTTATTTTTCTTACTGAGCAAAAAGAATACAAAGCTAGATAAGTTAGATAAGTTTAAACAGGAAAAAGAAGTATAGCATGACATTTTCAATTGTTGCATTTTTTTCTCTTCAGTTCTTAAAATTGGCTGCCTAATAACTTTCTGAGGAAACACATAGTACATTTCTCCTTATTTGATTTGTATTTAAAATTTTTTTAATGTTTATTCATTTTTTGAGAGGGAGAGAGAGAGGGAGAGAGAGAACCTGTATGCACATGAGGGAGGGAGGGGCGGAGAGATAGGGAGACACAGAATCTGAAACAGGCTCCAGGCTCTGAGCTACCAGCACAGAGCCCAACGTGGGGCTCAAACTCATGAAATGTGAGATCATGACCTGAGCCAAAGTTGAACGCTTAAGTGATTGAGCCACCCACGTGCCCTACTTGACGTGTATTTTAATTGAACACTCTAATTTTGTATTTTGGAGCTATTTACTTCATTATAAATTCATATACTGAAATGTTCTAAAAATTGTCTACTTATCATTGCATGCAAGTATGACCCTACAAAATAAAATAGATGTGTTTTTAATTTCAAGCTAGCAATTGAAAAGATTGAGGAGACTTCTGAAATACTCTGGTCTAAACATCTTCATCTTAAAAATGAGACAAATGAACTCAAGAGTATATATATAGTAAAGAGAAAGTTGTCACCTGTCTAAGGTCATACTTGGTGCCTCAGTGAGGGATAGAGTATATGCCTCCTTGTTCCTACCTTAATTTCTATTGATCCACATATTTTTATATGTAAAATTTGTACCATATTTTACCATATAAATTTGTACCATATAAATATATAATACAAATGATTAAGAGCCACTAATATAAACAAAGGACAGTTTGAAATTGATTACAAGGTGCTATTTTTCATGTTATCAATCAACTGGAGGCACATGTCATTGTAAACAAAACCATATTAATACTTGTAAAAAATCACTGTATTGCAAAACTGAGATCATATCCATCCATGTACACTGATTCTTAAGTTTAGAATCTCTCCTCCAATTGGTATTTGACTATGCGGAATATTTTTTGAAAGAGAAGTAGCTACAACAAAGACAGGCACTATGATTCGTGCATATTTCTCTCATTGATTCAAACTTTTTCAATCACCTATTCTTTCAATGCAATAACTTAAGCACAGTAGCAATATGATTGCCACAACGATGCTTACCCACTTGGCATCGAGGGAGTAGAACATTTTAACAGTTAGGTAAAGAATAAGAAGAATGACATGCATTGTTTTGTAATTTCAGAATTTTGCAATTTATGATGGGGAGGAAGAATTTCAACACTTTCTTCAACACAACTTTTGCTTACCTAATGATAATTTTGGTTAGAATGTAGGCTTAGCAGTGAATAGCTTAAGTACAGTATTTCTTTCTTTTTTCTTTTTTAGTTTTTATTTATTTATTTTGAGCAACAGAGAGAGCATGAGCAGGGGAGGGGCAGAGATAGAGAGAGGGAGAGAAAAAATCCCAAGCAGGCTCCAGGCTGACAGTGCAGAGCCTGGCACTGGGCTCCATCCCACCAACCTGAGATCATGACCTGAGCTGAAATCAAGAGTCAGACGCTTTAACCAACTGAGCCACCAAGCACCATTTACTTAAGATATTTCTAAGAGGCTCCAGAAAAATACTTAAGCGGTAAGAGAAGTACATATCCACTCTTGTGGCCTTTGGGATCCTTTTGTTATTTGTTTAGATGTTAAAGAAAAAAAAAATCAATCAATCTTCAGATTCCAGCTGAAAATAAAAACCTTGTCTAGGTGACTACAATACAGCGTAATACGGTGATAAATACTTCCAAGCTTTTTATCATTCAAGGCTAGCCTAGGGAACTAGTGGCAGGAAAATTGAGAATGTGACTTCTTTTTCATGGCAGAAGGGGTAAGTACCTGACACCACCCACTGTGAAAACATACCAAAGTTAGAGTGTCTAAAAGAAAATTTCCAGATCTGGCTGAGAACTCATTTGCAAAGGTAAGGAAAATCAGAGGACAAAACGTCAAGTACCAGTTCTTCCTAAGGCACACCTGGGTGCTTTTCCTATGGTAACTCACCTTCTCCCTGAGACAAACTTGCAAAATGAGAAAAACTGTGTATCATTTTAAAACGTTTAACAGAAGTTTTCTCTGAATAGATATTATAAAAATAATTCAAATACCATTATCTGACTTGCTAAGCAGATTCTATCCCTCCTCACCCCTCAAAAATTTTTAAAAACTTTTTTTCCCACTGGCTGAAAAATCTTGTTACTGGGTCTATTTTCAGTTAAAAAAAAAAAAAAAAAATCTGCCAAAAAGTGAAAACAACACAAGCTCCATCTAGTGGCCACATTGAGTAGATGGTCTTTAAATTGAGATGAAGTGAAATGAGTTGATTACCACTATCAGTGGTGAAGTTCTATTAAAAAAAAAGTACTTTATATTGCCATCCAGTGGCCAAAGTGAGAAACTGCTATATGTGTTTGCAGAATCCTAAAATTTAGGTTTAGAGATTTTGGAAGTCTTTATCTAGTCATTCATCCTGGAACACTCCACAATAGAATTTCATAAAATATCAAAAACCAGATGATTTTAAGACTTTAAATTAAAAAAGTCAAATTCTTTTTTGAATACCTATATATTTAAAATCTCTGTTAGAAAAAAAAAACACATTTAGCTAAAATATATTTTACTTTAATGTATGTATATAAGTATATTTACTTAATATGTGTATTGATGTTATTATTAATTATATAAGGATACAATTATTTACAATATATATTTCCTTAAATAAATTTAGTCTCATTCTCTTTTTATTTAATTTTTTAAAATGTTTTATTTATTTTTTAGAGAGAGAGACAGAGACAGAGCATAAGCAGGGGAGAAGCAGAGAGAGGGAGACACAGAATCCGTAGCAGGCTCCAGGCACTGAGCTGTCAGCCAGAGGCCGACATGGGGTTCAAAAGAACCAGCTATGAGATCAGATGAGCCGAAGTCAGATGCTTAATCAACTGAACCACAGAGATGTCCCAAGTTAGTCTCATTCTGAAATTAATTAATATCAAATAATTAAGCTATATTGATATGGATATGAATATAATATAGATATAAAAGGACAAGGTAGGTATCTATATATCTATATAAATAGATGGAAAGGTAGATATAAATATTGGAAACCAAATTGATTCTTTGGATATTATTATTTAGGGTGAAACTAATGTTATTTTAACTAAAAACATTCATTTACTAAAAAATATATATTGAGCCAGTAACAGTAGAGAGATTATACAAGAATATGATGGAATAGACACTCCAGTAAAAAAAAAGAAATCCATTTACCTTATGAGACAACCTTTCTTATTCTTTGGTTTACTCTGATTATTTGTATTTTTTTCCTTAAAGTATGTCTTCCTATAGTTCTATCATATGGCACTTGGTGAGTTCGTTGACTCACAGAACCAGAAGAAACAGAGTCTCCAGTAATCACAACAATATCTGGCACATAATACTTTCCTAATAAGTAAATGTTGAATGAGTGAAATAATCAAGAACTAAATATTGCATGCTTGTTTTGTCACAGAGACGCCAAGAGAAGATTAAGCAACTTATTTAAGGTCACACAAATTCTAAGAGGAACTAAAAATATGTATCTCCAAATCAGTTCCAATTAACATTTATTAAGTGCCAACAACATTTATTATGTGCCAAGCACAGTGCTGGGGCTGGACACATAGATAAGAGATGTCAATTAGCACAGAGTCACTGTCCTAAAGGAGAATACCAGCTTTTGACCATTGTTTATACATAATGAACATTAATCTTGCTCTTTAGCAGAGATGGTCCTACAACATGTCACAGTCAGGTAAAGAAAAAGGTAAAGATATGAGAAGGGTAAAGCATAGTTCACTTACCTCTAAACTAGCATGTAAGGAACAGACCAACAAAATGGGAGGATTTGAAATTCGAAATCCACTAACCCCAGGGATTAATTGCAGTTCTGAAAAATTAACATCATGTCATTTTTATAGAATGTACCTTAAAAAGTGTCCTTCATGGATTTTTTATGACACTGTAGTAGAAGAATAAGATTTAAAAACTTTTATTTCTAAGATTTCTGAGCTATTTAAGAGAATCTCTGTGGACCTAGAATACTGGCATATTTCCCCTTCACTTCCAATGTCTCTCTCCCCTGCCCCACTTTCTTAGCAGCCTACCAAATACTAGAGCCCTTAGAGATAAAAAAATGACCTCTTAAAGAAGATTTTCTATACCTCATTCTCTGTCCTTCCACACTCCCAAGCCAGCATTCCTTAACCTGCCCCATGCTTTGCTTTTCCACTATGAAACCATACCAGTGAGAGAAAAAAAAATCAAAATTTTAATAGTTTGTAATTGTAATGTCATCCAAAGGCAGGAATATAAATTAAATGACCTATGAAGGTGACTTCTAGCACTAGTATTATTAGGTCAAGTGGCTTCTCCTAGGGAAAAAAATAATAACAATAAAAAGGCTTTTAAAAAAATGATCTGCCTAAGTATGATATATTTAAAAGGTAATTTAATAGCAGGTATTATCCTAATTAGAATCAATTAGATTGAATAGTAGCAAGTTAAGTCCAATAGCGTTAAGACTGCTCGCTGGAGATCAAATTAAAGCTAAAACTGACTAAAAGAGCATCAGAACATTCTAGGTCTTTAGAGATGCATCTAATCCAGGGCTCAACAAGCTATTTACTGAGGACCAAATGTGGCCCTTGACTTGTTTTTGTAAATAAAGTTTCATTGGAACATATAGCCACATTCATTCATTTATGTATGTCTATGACTGCTTTAGCACTACAATGGCAGAACTGAACATTTACCACAGAGACAGTACAGCCCCCAAAACTTAAAATGTCTCCTCTCTGGCCCTTCACAGAGAAACTTTCCCCACTCTCGATCTAGTCCAATTCTCCCATTTACAGATAAGAAAAGCCAACACAAAGAGCGTAGGCAACAGGCATAACAGAGCTAACTATTCCAGCAGCCAAGATAAAATGCAGGTTTCTTGATTTGACTGGAAGAGCCCATCTTGATCTTTTGCATCTTGGTTTTTGCAAATATGAATATATTTAAAATAGTAACTCAGGTTAGTAGTAGTCTGAAGGGTCAAGTTGAACTGAAGACTCTCAAAACACTTATGAAGCTTTCTGTATCCCACATGATTGAAGATGGGAGTCACTCAGGAAAAAGAAGCAGGGCAGTTTGGGAGAACCCTGCACGTGTTGAAATTTCATTTCTACCTGCTGGGGTTCAACTGCCATTGTTTCGTGTGTGGCAAAAGCCACAGAAGGAAGAAAAATTGGAAAAAGAGAGACATAAAGTGAACATTTATTAAACAGCATTGCTATGTGCTGCTTGGTTTACAGCTTTGAACTTGTCTTACCCCCAAACCAACCCCTGAATTGGATATTATTATTCACATTAGATATGCAAGAAGGAAAATAAAACAAAAAACAAAAAAATCCCGAGAAGTTATAATTTGTGCAGCATCACAAAATTATTAAGCAGCAAAGTAGAATTGACATCCAAGTCTCTCTGGGCCTGACTACAAGCCAAAAATTCTTTCCTGTCCTCACTTCCTGATGTTCTGGGTACTCAATATTGATGAGATATGAATCCTATACATTACAACTCATTTCCATTTACTTCCCTACAGAGGGATAGACTCGAAATGATGCTAAAATCTACAAACACTTAGTCTTACACTCTGGAAATGTCATTTCTTATTTTAAGAATTCTCAGTGGCATTTTCAAAGTGCACTCTCCATGAGGCATGTATATTACATGCCATACAAAGACAGATGAAAATTGAAATAAAGGTAAAATAAAATGACTTGTGAAGTGAAACTGAATACACTTACTGTTATCCATCTTAAATCTGGTGCTGAGTTCATGGCCAAACCATCCCACTAACCTAAAACATAAATAACAACATTAGATATTTTGGTCTACAAAAATAACTGCAATTAATATAGGAATCTGGACCCTATATATGAATGTCATTTGTGTTGTGATTCATCAAATATACAGGCATATATATGTTATATGATATCATAAGGCAATTAATATTTATAACCTTATCAAGAAAAGGATAAAATCAATTTATCATATAACTGTATAATTTTTGTAAAGTTAAACCATCTGAAAATCTATATTTAATGATATTTTATTGCTTAAAATAAAATGAACAAAAAATGTTGAGTTTTTAAAATTTTTTTAGATTTTGAAACAAAAGTAAAAGCTCAAAAAGAAAAAAACAATTAATACAATAAAATATTTTTCACAACAAGCTCCCTAAAGAAAAATGGTGTAAAAATAACTGATATAATTGTTGAAAATTTTTGAAGAATTTCCTAAGGAAATTGACTGCTTTTTTTTTAGTGAGAGAAAGAAATTAGAAAAATCATATACATGCATTTGTGTGTGCATAGTAGAGGAAAAGAATTATAAAATAATTTAAAGAAAAATATACAATTTGGGAAATATGAATTCAATATTTCTGATACTCTGTTCTACCTAAATACATTTTTAGTTTTTTTTTTAAGTTTATTTATTTTGAGACAGAGAGAGAAAAAGAGCAAGCTGCAAGCACATGCAAGTGAGCAGGGGAGGGGTAGAGAGCGAGGGAGGGAGATAATCCCAAGCAGGCTCCTCACGGTCAATGCAGAGCCGGATGTAGAGATCAGTCTCATTAATGGTGAGATCATGACCTGAGCCTAGATTGAGTCAGACACTTAACTGACTGAACCACCCAGGTGCCCCAATAAATATTTAGTTTTAATGCTGCCAAAATAAAAAATTCCATGGCATTTTGTTAGAACTGGGCAAAATATTTTTAAGGTTACAGACAATATGTGAGTGAATATAGTAAATTTTGAAATATAAGACTACAATGGTTAATTGTTCCTATCAAGGAACAAATAAATAAGTCACGATGAATGAAGAAATGTTGTAAGTGAGGTGCAAAATAAACTAGATTCAGTTACAGCAAGCATAGAGGAAGCAGAGAGGAGAATAGGTGAAATAGAAGATAAAATTATGGAAAATGATGAAGCTGAGAAAGAGAGATAAGAAAATACTGGACCACAAGGGGAGAATTAGAGAACTAAGTGATTCAGTTAAATGTAATAATATCTGTATCATAGGAGTTCCAGAAGAATAAGAGAGAGAGAAAAGAGCAGAAGGTTTCCTTGAATAAATTATAGCTGAGAACATTCCTAATCTGGAGAAGGAAGCAGACATCCAGATCCAGGAGGCACAGAGAACTGCCTTCATATTCAGTAAGAATAGGTCTTCACCATGGCATAGCATAGTGAAACTGACAAAATACAAAGATTAAGAGAGAATTCTGAAAGCAGCTAGGGACAAACAAGCCTTAACCTACAAGGATAGATGCATAAGGGTAGTAGCAGACCTGTCTACTGAAACTTGGTAGGCCAGAAGGGAGTGGCAAGAAATAATCAATGTGCTGAATACGAAAGATATACAACCAAGATTCCTTTAACCAGCAAGGGTGTCATTCAGAATAGTAAAAGATATAAGTTTTCCCAGACAAATGAAAACTGAAGGCGTTCATGGGCACTAAACCAGCCCTACAAGAGATCCTAAGGGGGACTCTGTGAGTAGAATGCTGCAAGGACTACAAAGGACCAGAGACATCACCACAATCATGAAACCTAGAGATAACACAATAACACTAAATCCATATCTTTCAATAATAGCTCTGAATGTAAATGGACTAATTGCTCCAATCAAAAGACATTCAGTATCAGAATGGGTAAAAAAAACAAGATCCATCTACATGCTGTTTACAAGAGACTCATTTTAGACCTGAGGACACCTTCAGATTGAAAGTGAGGGGATGGAGAACAATCTATCATGCTACTGGAAATCAAAAGAAAGCTGGAGTAGCCATACTTATATCAGACAAACTAGATTTTAAACTAAAGTCTATAACAAGAGATGAAGAAGGGCATTATATCATAATTACAGGGTCTATCCATCAAGAAAAGCTAACAATTATAAATGTTTAGGCCCCCCAACTTGAAACACCCAAATATATAAATCAAGTAATCACAAACATAAGCAAATCTTATTGATAAGAATACAGTAATTTCAAAAAGATGTTAGAATGGGAGAGAGCCAAAGCATAAGAGACTCTTAAAAACTGAGAACAAACTGAGGGTTGATGGGGGGTGGGAGGGAGGGGAGGGTGGGTGATGGGTATTGAGGAGGGCACCTTTTGGGATGAGTACTGGGTGTTGTATGGAAACCAATTTGACAATAAATTTCATATATTGAAAAAAAAAAGAATACAGTAATTTCAGGGATTTTAATACTTCACTTACAACAATGGACAGATCATCTAGGCAGAAAATCAATGAAGAAACAATGGCCCTGAATGATACACTGGACCAGAAATACTTGACAGATATATTCAGAACTTTTCATTCCAAAGCAGCAGAATACCCATTCTTCTCAAGTGCACATGGAACATTCTCCAAGATAGATCACATATTGAGTCAAAAAAAAGCCCTCAATAAATATAAAAGAATTGAGATCATACCATGCATATTTTCAGATCACAACACTATGAAACTTGAAATCAACTACAAAAAAATTTGGAAAGCCTCCAAATGCATGGAGGTTAAAGAACATACTACTAAAGAATGAATGGGTCAACCAGGAAATTAAAGAAGAAATTGAAGAATATATGGAAGCAACTGAAAATGAAAACATGACAGTCCAAACCCTTTGGGATGCAGCAAAGGCAGTCCGAATAGGAAAATACATTGTAATCCAGGCCCATCTCAAGAAACAAGAAAAATCCCAAAAACAAAACCTAACCACACACCTAAAGGAACTAGAAGCAGAACAGCAAAGAAAGCCCAAAGTCAGCAGAAGAAGAGATATAATAAAGATTAGAGCAGAAATAAATAATATAGAATCTAAAAAAATAGGACAGATCAATGAATCTAAGAGCTGTTTTTTTTGAAAAATAAACAAAATTGATAAACGCCTAGCCAGATTTCTCAAAAAGAAAAGAGAGAGAGCCCAAATAGATAAAATCATCAATGAAAGAGGAGAGATCACAACCAACACCACAGAAATACAAAAAAATTTAAAAATACTATGAAAAATTATATGCCAACAAACTGGACAATCTGGAAGAAATAGACAAATTCCTAGACACCCACACACTACCAAATCTCAAACGGAAAGACATAGAAATTTTAAACAGACCCATAACCAGTGAAGAAATTGAATCAATTATCAAAAATTTCTCAACAAATAAGAGTCCTGGACCAGATGGCTTCCCAGGGGAATTCTACCAGACATTTAAAGTAGAGTTAATACCTATCCTTCTCAAGCGGTTTCAAAAAATAGAAATGGAAGGACAGCTTCCAGACTCATTCTATGAAGCCAGCATTACTTTGATTCCCAAACCAGACAGAGATCCCACTAAAAAAAAGAATTATAGGCCAATATCCCCGATGAACATGGATGCAAAAATTCTCAACAGGATACTAGCATAAGGCATTCCACTGTATATTAAAAGAATTATTCACCATGATCAAGTGGGATTCATTCCTGGGCTGCAGGGCTGGTCAATATTTGTGAATCAATCAGTGTAATGCATCATATTACTAGAAGAAAGGATAAGAGCCATATGATCCTGTTAATAGATGCAAAAAAAGCATTGGGCAAAATACAGCATCCCTTCTTAATTAAACCCTCAAGAAAGTCAGGATAGAAGGAACATGCTTAAACATCGTAAGAGCCATATATGAAAAGCCCACAACTAATATCATCCTCAATGGGGAAAAACTGAGAGCTTGCCCCCTGAGATCAGGAACACGACAGGGATGTCCACTCTCACCACTGTTGTTTAACATAGTGCTGGAAGTCCTAGCCTCAGCAATCAGATAACAAATGAAATAAAAGCATCCAAATTGGCAAAGAAGTCAAACTTTACTTTTCGCAGATGACATGATGCTCTAAATGGAAAACCTGAAAGACTCCACCAAAAACCTGCTAGAACTGATACATGAATTCAGCAAAGTTGCTGGATAAAAAAAAAATCAATGTACGGAAATTGTTTGTAGTTCTATACACCAATAATGAAGCAACAGAAAGAGAAATCAAGAAATTGATCCCATTTACAATCGCACCAAGAACCATAAAATACCTAGGAATAAACCTAACCGAAGATGTAAAAGATCTGTATGCTGAAAACTATAGAAAACTCATGAAAGAAATTGAAGAAGGCACAAAGAAATAGAAAAATATTCCATGTTCATGGATTGGAAGAACTAACATTGTTAAAATGTCAATACTACCCAAAGCAATCTGCACATTCAATGCAATCCCAATCAAAATTGCACCGGCATTCTTCTCAGAACTAGAACAAACAATCCTAAAATTTGAATGGAACCACAAAAGACCCAATGTTTATAGCAGCACTTTCAACAATAGCCAAATTATAGAAAGAGCCCAAATGTCCATCAACTGATGAATAGGTAAAGAAGATGTGGTTTATATATACAATGGAATGTTACCTGGCAATGAGAAAAAAATGAAGTCTGGCCATTTGCAACAATGTGGATGGAACTGGAGGGCATTATGCTAAGTGAAATAAGTCAGTCAAAGACAGATGTCATATGTTGTCACTCATATGTGGAATTTGAGAAACTTAACAGAAGACCATGGGGGAAGGAAGGGGAAAGAATAAGTTCAAACAGAGAGGAAGGCAAACCATCAAAGACTCTTAAATAAGAGAAAAAACTAAGGGTTGATTGGCGGCAGGGAGAGAGGAGAAAATGGATGATGGGCATTGAGTAGGGCACTTCTTGGCATGAGCACTGGGAGTCGTATGTAAGCAATGAATCATGGGAATTTACTCCCTAAGCCAAGAGCACACTGTATATACTGTATGTTAGCTAACTTAATAATAAATTATATTTAAAAATAAATAAATAAGTAAATAAATATAAAATAAAAGAAGTGATAATTGTCACATTTCAAAAAAATGCAAGGATGAATAAAAGATATCCACATTTTTATAGTTTTCAAAAGAAAAATTTCTTTTTGACTTTAAAAACAAAAGAAAATATAGAAGGAAATATCAATACGTTTATAAACACTTAAAATTCTATACTGAAATGACAAATAAAATTAAAAGGCAAACCAATGATGTGGAGAAGGCTGCTACTTGCCATGTATGAGTTTTCATCAAGTTTTTTGTTTTTGTTTTTGTTTTTTTGGCAGAAAAGGGCAATGCACCCAAAGTTACCCAACCATAGAGCATGAACAGGGCATTGTAAAAGCAGAAATGCAAATGTACCACAAATTCAGGGGGAAAAACCCTTAATCTCTGTAATAATTTTTAAAATGTGAAATAACATTAAGATGAGACCATAGGAGGGATGCTTGGGTGGTTCAGTTGGTTAAGCATCTGACTTAGGCTCAGGTCATGATCTCCCTGTTCATGAGTTCAAGCCCTACATCGGGCTCTGTGCTGACTGACAGCTTGGAGCCTGGAGCCTGAAGCCTGCTTCAGATTCTGTCTCCCTTTCTCTCTGCCCCCTCCCCTGCTCATGCTCATGCTCTCTCTCTGTCTCTGTCCCTCTCTCTCAAAAGTAAATAAACATTGATAATTTTTTTTTAATTCTACATATATTCTACAAACTCCATATACCAAACTGGCAAGTCAGTCAAAAAGTATGAATCCTATTTTCACCAAGGATTCAAAGAAAAAGAAATTAGTAGTTTGTCTAATCATGAGAATAGTAAGTAATAAAACCTTTATAGAGTACAGTTTGAGAATATATGTGACAAATATGTAGAATTTCCTGTCCCAGGGCTTTTGTTCTTTCCAATCCATTAAAAGTACTATTTGGATCATACTACTTGAAGTATGCTAAAATTTATGCGCTCGTCAAATGAGTACAATACTATTTACAGGGTCAAAACACCTATCTCAGAATAGAGAGTTAATAACATGAATTATTCTACTTTCATACAATGGAATACTATTGAATCCATTATAAAAATCTTATTTAAAAGAATATGTATGCAAAAAGAATAAAGTGATCACAATATTTAGAATATTACTCCAATTTTAGAATAATCATATATTAAAAACAACAACAATAAAAAATATAACGTATGCATTCATTTGTAATTCTGGTCAAAATTTAAAATTTTTTAATTTCTGATTTATTTATACCTCTGTTTTCCAGAATTTTCTAAAGAGCATGTATTGTTATTGCATCAGAGAAAAACTATAATTATAATTTTAATCCATATTCATTAGTTCAAAATTTTTAATTTTAAAAATTATGTATATACATAATTTTGTATACACATACATATATTTTTCTATGTATATATAACATATACTTATGTAGAATTAGTCAACAAAGATTAATTATGTAAGATAACTAATGCTTTTATCCTACCACTTAAAAATATCATATGGCTTCCCTTTACTTGAAGGGAAAAATTCACAGTCTATTAGCCCAAGCATAACTTTCAAACCTTATATATAATATTTCTTTTCTCATTTCAAATAATTCATTCTCAAAACTATCAAACACCTCTCCCCACCTCACCCGAACACCACAGGTTTTCTTCCTGAAATGCTTACAAGGGTAGAAGCTGTGTAGGAGCAATGAAAGAAAAGAATCAGGGCAGAGCAGTGAAAGCCGAAGTGATATAGTACCTGAGGAAACTCCAGTAAAAACCTATTTTCTGAAGTGGAGGCAAGGTTTTCTTACTTTAATTTCAAAAGCTACACCCTTCGTAAAACCATAGGTAAAGTAGAGGGGTGAGCAGGATTATTTTCAGAATAGCTGCTATACTAAAAAAGAAAAGAAGAGAAAGCATTTATATATAAAGAAACAAGAGGAGCTCTAATAGTTGAAAGTAGTCAGAGAAGAAGATACCTGAAAGGCTACCCTGTCGCCTGACCTAACCTCTGGTTTAGTCATCTCCCCAGATTGCTGACCCAGGAAAATTCAACTCATTCACTGATGGGCAGTGTGAAAAGGAACTGGATATTGCACTGTCACAAAGATTTTACATGAAAAATGTAAAAAGAGAAAAATCTACCCACAGATATAAAACATGCACCAGGAAAAGGTTGCCAGAAAGCTGATGAAAATGTAAAGCAAGTGAGTAAATTAATAAAACAATAGAAACTGAATGAGGAAATTTTCCATATGATGGAAAACTACCAAGTAGAAATGCAGGAATAGGATTGATATAGCTTGACAATAGGAGGGATAGCTTGCAGAAATCAAGAAAAATTAAAAAAAAAAATAAAACATGTAAAAGAAATTTTGAAAAAAAAAAGGAAAGAATGCAAGGAAGTTAGGAAACTAAGGAAAAGACAGCAAGCGTCAGAGGAAAGCTGTGAGAGAAAATGAACAAAACAAAAAAGAAAATAAGAAAAATTTGAAATAGTCAAGAAAGAAAGTAATAAATGTAATTAGCAAATGATCTCTATCATAACCAAAGTAAATTTCTGAAGACAAAAAGCAATAAAAAAAAGAAAAAACTTTTTAAAAAGTTATAATTCAAGACAACTATATTAAATTAAAAAATGCATTGAATCAACCATACTGAAAAAATGCAACATTGAATTGGGGAGAATTATTCAAGATTGGTCAATTTTATTTAAACTTTATTAGTTACTTAATTTTGGGGGTGAAGAAAAATACTGAGATTTCAGGCAAAAGTGGTAAGACAGAATAAAGGAAAAAATATTAGATTTGTTTCAAATTCATCAAATGCCACACTTCAATGAAGAAAATAACGTAGAAATATCTATATAATATCCTCCAAATAGAAAGAAAATGTAATGCATGAATATTATGTGTGGATAAGCCAAACTGTATAAAGATTACTGATGTTGATTAAGCAAGAGATTAGCTGATATTTTCCCCGTGAATTCTTCATGAAAATCTACCTGACGGTGAATTTAGCCAAGAGATGCCTGAGGGCATTATGACAAAAAGATATGTGGTGGTTATTGAGTGTATTTAATTATAGGACTAAGATTAAACAAATGTGGGGATGAAGGTGACAGAACATAATGAAAGAGAATGCTATATGACAATGTGAAAATGGACAAATGGCAAATTGAGGGAAAATAAAGTAATTTCACTGATCATCCATATTTAAACTTGATAAATGAAGTAATAGAAGTATAATTAGATCTAAGAACACACATTAAACACCAAGAAAGTCAAAATTGACTAAGTCATGGGGTGATGAGTGTTTGGGCAGAAGGAAAAGGACATCTGCTAAATCTTTCATTGTTCATGGAAGAGAACTAATAGAAGAAAACAAGAAAGATTAGAATTTTAAATTAAAATCTGAAATATCAGAAGTATTAGCTGAAAAATAATGAACCAAAAAGGAAAACATATATCATGTTGAAAGACTAAAAAGATCTAGAAACAAGGGTGCTTGGATGGCTCAGTTGGTTAAGCATCTGACTCTTGATTTCAGCTTAGGTCAATTTCATGGTTTATGAGTTCATGCCCAGCATGGGGCTCTGTGCTAACAGCATGGTGCCTGCTTGGGATTCTCTCTCTCCCTCTCTCTTCACCCCTCTTCACCCCCGCTCTCTCTCTCTTTAAATAAATAAACATTAAAAAAATCTAGAAACAGAAAATATGACATTAAGTGGCATTGAATTAAGTCTAGACATAGCCATCAAGGCAATGAAAGTCAATGGGTTTGATTTAAGTACTGAAAGACAACGTTATCAGATTGTATCATACAAAGATTGTACCATAAATCAAAGAGAATCAATTAAAATGAGTCAGAAAAAAAAATAGACTAAAAGGATGAGCACAGGTATAAATAGAAAATGCACAAATGAAGCAAGGGTGGATGCAATCTTTATATTAGACAAGATGAAATTC
The DNA here is from genome assembly GCF_024362965.1 of Panthera pardus. NCBI lineage: Eukaryota > Metazoa > Chordata > Mammalia > Carnivora > Felidae > Panthera > Panthera pardus. Next base: position 87,232,159 of record NW_026526655.1, read on the forward strand.
AGACCAAAAGAGTTAAATGTTTTGGAAAAGGACATTTTATAATGCTTATGAATTAAAATATTCACAATAAAGACAAAACAGTTATGAATTTCTAGACATCACACAACAGGACAGCAACATTACAGAAATAGAAATATCTTGTGGTTTCAGTAATGTTTTATTGACCTTTTTGAGTCTATGACAGACCAAGTAAACAAAATATCAATGAAGAGGTAAATCTTATCAATAAATGTTTAATGCTTTGCTCTGAAATAAAGATTATAGCTTTCTAAGAAGTGCTTATAAAATATTGACTAAAATTAACTACAAAAAATGTAATATTTCCAAAGTGGTTATATTGCTGACTATATCTTCTGGTTACAATCCAATAAAAATAGCAATTAATAAGAAATTAAAAAAAACAGAAGACTCAATTACTTGGGAAATTAAAATAAAATTTATCTCAAGTTATTTTTATGATCAAATTGAAATGGTAGAATTTCTTTAAAAAATAATGAAAACACTATAGATCAATATCTTTTGGATATTGATAGAATAACGCATAGAGAAAAATTCATAGCTTCAAATTCAGATCAATAGAAACATTTTTTAAATGAAGCAAATAAGTCAATAATAATACTAAAAAAATCATAGAGAACAAGAAAATAAACTGAAATAAAGCTGTAATGTAAAATTAATAAAGATAAAATATGGAATTAATGGTTAGAAAACATGAGTTACAATGATACATAAATAAAAAATCAATTTTGGTGAGGGTGCGAGACATCAATGAACTGAGTAAACACAAGACAAGTGTAGGTATAAAAACATTATGGGAAGGAATAATCACAAAGTGGGAAAAGTAAGTGCATCATAAGAGACAGATTGCTAAAATTAGTTTTAAAACCTATATTAAAATGGATAATTTTCCAAGACAATTTATTTATCCAAAGTAATTCCAGAAAAGAAAAAACATCTAAATCTACAGATTTTAATAGAAGAAATAAAGAAACATCTCAAACACCTAAAATTCCTAAGAGAAAGTGATCTCATGAGGAAATTCTGCCACACTACTCAGAGTAGATAATTCTAAGATTATTTAAACTATTCAAAAGCATAAAAACCAAAATTAATACCAAGAAGGAAAGAAAGAAAGAAAGAAAGAAAGAAAGAAAGAAAGAAAGAAAGGAAGAAAGAAAGAAAGAAAGAAAAGAAAGAAAGAAGAAGAAGAAGGAAGGAAGGAAGGAAGGAAGGAAGGAAGGAAGGAAGGAAGGAAGGGAGTATGAAAGAGATTTCCACTTTTGGGGGGGAACAAATATAACATTAATATCAAACCAGATTAGAACTGCACACATAAAAGCGGAAGCCAATCTGACTTAAGAATATTTAATACTAAAATCATAGAGATTCAAATAGCACATTAAAATAATAGTGTGTTATGAACAGTAGAGTTTATTTAAGGAATGCAAAAATGGCTGCATATTAGCAAATTTAATAATATGCAATTTATTATAGTAATAAAGCTAAAAAGACAACCATTGGACCATCTCTATAGACCCTGTAGAGATATTTGCAACCTTCTGCAACTATAGTTAATTGAAAGCAAATCTAAAGAAACAAAATAGTAACAAGAAGATACGTATTACAATGATTACAATACGTATTAGAATATCTTTGTAATACTAAAAGTCAAACTTGCATTTGATGAAGAACACTAAACATGCTTTCAACTAACACTAAGATTTTTCAGTTATAAAAATTGGAAAAGAGAAAGTAAATTATCACACTTTCAAACTCTACGATTTTGTATCTGGTATGGACAAAAAACCTTATTTAATATGGAAGTCTGGCAAAAAGTTAATATGAAAAATTAATATCTAAAAAATGAAATTACAACAAATAAATCTATTACCAAGAAATGTTCTAGACCTACATAAAGAAAAATTTAAAACTCTCCTGAACCTGAACAACAATAAAAATATTTGAATAATATTCAACATGAAGAAAAAATTAATTCTCCTCAAATTAATGTTCAAATTTAGTATGATCCCAGCAAAAAATATGAAGGATTTATTTTCATTTTTATTTTTTTGTTTTAGAGAAAGAGAGTGCGAGCAGGGCAGAGAGAGAGAGAATCTTAAACAGGCTCCAAGCTCAATACAGAGCTCCATGCAGGGCTCAATGCCATGACCTTGGGGTCATGACCTAAGCCAAAATCAAGAGTCAGGGGTGACTCAGGCACCCTGAAGATTTTTTTTTTAATTGGGTATATGCCAAGATGATTCTAATGCTATATAGAAAAATAAATCATACTCAAAAAAAGAGCAATGAAGTATTTCTACTTCATTGAAATATAGAATATTCTGTATTTCTAGAAATATAGAATATTTCTATAAAATATTACTATATCACAAAACTTCAGAATGAAAAAAATGTACTGTGTTAACAAGTCAATTAATATAAATTTGCTATATTTATAATGCTAAAGAAAAAGTCATAACATCATCTCCACAGACTAATGAATCAAAGAGAAAGTTCTATCAAACAACAATCTATTTAAAAATATTTATTTGTAACTCATGTCACAAGAGATTAGTTAATCCTCCTAGTATAAAAATATCTAGAGATCAATAATATAAAAATGACCCCCCCAAAATGACCAAAAGATGTGAATTGATCATATAGAAAAGGAAAATGCCTCTTCAATGTTAAGAAGAACACCTCTCCACCACTCACTAAAGAAAAATGTAAATAAAAACTACACTGAGATACCACTGTTCACCTCTTAGATTGGCAAAAATTCAAAACTTAGATTATACATTCTCTTGGTATTAACATGGGTGATGAGTAACTCATGTATTATTGTGGGAGTGTAAATTGATGCACCCCTCTGGAAAACAATTGAATAACAGCTACAAAGTTTTAAATACATATACGCTTAGACCTAACAAATTCACTTCTGGGAATTTACCCACCAGAACCTGTACAACTATGGAGTGAATTATGTAACAGTCATCGCATCCTCTTTGGTAACAGTTTAAGATTGAAAAGAACCTAAAATCCCTTCAATAGGAAGTTGGTTTTAAAACCATGGGAAACCTGTACAATAAAATGCCATATAATTGTCAAATTAAAAGTAGTTGAGGAAGACTTCCGTGTCCTGCAAAGGGGAAGATTATAAGAGACATGAAACAAACAAAAGATGAAGAATAGAATGTTGAGTATATTTTGTACGTACTAAATAATTACTTGCTTAGTTTTGTTTTTGCCCCCAACTGGCACATAAGCTGATAAAATGAGGGCCTTGCCTCTTACAGTTTGTAGAGGAGTGTTTGTAATGTGGGGGATGTGATGTGTGATAAGCAGTTAATCAGTGAAGCATTGCCTAAGGCAGCTGAACCAGTATGGGGATGGTCAGGGGAGGCTCTGAAGAGGAAGCTGAGCAGAATTAGTATATTCTGGCAAAAGAGGAAGGAAAGACTGTTCCACATGGTCAGAGCTGCACGTGCAAAGACCAGAGCTAAGAGAGGGCAAGATTTTTTGGGGAGTTGAGTGACTTTCCCAAGGCAGACAACTCTATGTTGTCCAAATGACAATTATCTCAACTATTTGAGATGTAGCCAATATGTAATGAAGAGGTATTATCTGAAACTTATCCAACATTTTAAAAACCTACTTTTCTTTCAACTTTTAAAATCGCTCATTTAAACTAGAACCAAACTGAAAAAATATATAATTATCAGAAGTTATTTTTTAATGGTTAGAATACAAGGCAGAAGTTTCTCAAATCTAATGTAAATATGAGTTCATATAAAAATTTTAACTCCATCTGTGGGATAAACTGAGAGAAAATAAATTTTATGACACAACTGGTCACATGAGATTCTGAACCTTATCATAATGGATATTTACTTCAAAAAACATTAGGGGTGCCTGGGTGGGTCAGTTGGTTAAGCGTCCGACTTCAGCTCAAGTCATGATCTCACGTCCGTGAGTTCGAGTCCCGCATGGGGCTCTGTGCTGTCAGTTCAGAGCCTGGAGCTTGCTTCGGATTTTGTCTCCTTCTCTCTCTGCCCCTCCCCCCCCTCCTCCCCCCCCCCCCCCCCCCCGCTCACGCTTAGTCTGTTTTTATCAACAAATGAATAAACGTTTAAAAAAAATTCAAAAAGCATTAAGAAATGATTCAAAAGACAGCTACAACAAAATACCTGAGACTTTTCTGGAAACGATTTATAAAATCCAGAAAATTTGGAACAGAAATATTTGAGAAAATTTTCAACCTATATTGTTATAAAAGGAAGAATTTTCAACTTATATTGTATAAAAGGAAGAATTTAATAATCCTAGTAAATATAAGCAGATATTTTTCTAAATGACATACTCACATATTGAAAGATGTATCTATGAAAAAATAGAATTTTAATTATGGTTGCATCTGAGGTCTTGCCTCAGATGTGAAGACCATGTCATCTCATTTCAAATGAAATAATCATTAACTGTGAAATTTTACATGATGGTAATGTACTTAATACTTTATCCACATAGATGCCCACTTTTGCTTTTAAAGGTCTTAGGGCAAGCTTTATTTTGAAAGTTAACTTGCCAAAAAATTTCAACAGAGTAAACTTTGGGAGAAAAGTATATTCCAGAATAAGTTGATATCATACAGATAGCTAAATGATAAATTTGGCATAGTCTGAAGGGAAAAAGCAAAAGGTACAGGATATTTTAATGTAGAAAATAGGAAAGGCAATTCCTCAGTTTTCACAAGACCATTTATTTGGCATTACTCTAAATTCAGCTCAAGCCACTGAGTTTAATTCAAAGAGCCCATACATGAATTTCTCATTGTTTGAAGTTGACATTCCATCTAAACGACACTATTCACTGCTAGTAAAATCTGAGTTTCCAATTTTATATGACGTATTCTTGTCCATCCCAAAATACAAAAAATATGCAGGGAAATATTTTAAATGGTCTCATTTCTGTGCTCAAAAATCTATCATTATACTTCAGTAATCTTACATATTGCCAGTTTTCATCTCCACAAACAAAACAAAATAAAAAAAAACATAGTGGGGAAAAAAGCTAAGAGGAAGGAATATTCCACACATAAGTAAATGAACAAATATCTAAGTTTACATTTAGCATGTCATTTTGCCTCTGGGGAACATGAGAGAGTTTGAATGTTAGGAGGTTACTGTTTGTTCTTTATCCAGTCACTGGTCATGAAATCTCTAGGATTTGAAAACTGGTGAGATTTTCAGTTGCATACATTGACACTGTGAATAATCATCGCACACCAATTCATTCTGTTTGGCTCACTGAGCATTTTGCATGATGTCCCTGATGTGTCCTCCACCTCTAAAACACACATAGACTATGTAGGCCCATTTCCCTCCACCTCCCTTGTCCAGTCTTTTCAATGCTATTTAATCTTAAAAGAATTCTGATTTTTTTAAATTAAGTTTACTAAATTCTAGGTGTACACTAATTCAACTTCAGTATTGTCAGATGATTTTTCCAGAATAAAATACTAAATCTGATTAAAAAACTGATGGTCCAGTTTGGGTTCTATTCCCACTACCAGTGTTATTTTCAATCACAGATTAATTGCCAATTTTCCCAACATGGAAAATTTATAGATTAAGGAACAGCTACCAATACATTGTTGTTTGGAAAAAAATGTTTGAAGTGGTAAAACTCTGAAGAAATTAATTAAGAATTTGTCCCATAATTTTCAAACAGTTACCTACAACTTTCTTCTCCACGGTGAATCAGTAAATTTTATTGTTTCAGGGTTCACTTGTTAAGTGGAAAGCACTAAAGGATGTATATAGTATCAAAACTCTTTTGATTTTGAGTTCCATAATGAGCTTTTTGAAATTTATAACAAAGACAGTAGTCTTTAAAAGTCACGGCTTCTGGTTTGCAATAGATACACATTTTAGAATTCTAATCATCATGTGTCTCACACAGCCTAATGTAAAGTTAACACCATAAACAGAAAATTGAAAAAGAGAATAGAGGACAAAATGAACTTAACTCACAAAGTTTTATCATGCTAAGAAAGGAGAAACTTCAGAAAGGGAAGAGAAAGATTGGATTCAGATTCCTAATACTGAGCCCTGCTGGACTCCCTACCCTTCGTTAAGTTCAAGGAAATGGGTGTTGATATGGTTATGAGGTCACTGGGAACTCCAGATATGTTTGGGAAGAACTGATGATAAAAAATGCCTAAACCATCTTCCCTTAGCCCTTGAAGGCAATCCAGAGGGTTTGTATTGAATCCCTCCAAGGCAGCTTGGTGCCATAGTCTTCATGTAAAAATATTATCAGAATCAAACAATAATAACACATCCAACAAAGATTATTCTAACCCGAGAGACCCAAGAGAGAACCCTGAAATTCCTGAGCCTCCAGAGAAGAGAATAGAAATGACTGAGAGGTTCAGCATCCCCAGTGGATCTAAAGGGTCGGGAGAGGGGTGCCTGGGTGGCTCAGTCGGTTGAGTGTCTGACTCTTGATTTTGGCTCAGAGCATGATCTCATGGTTCGTGGGATTGAGCCCTGCATCGTGCTGACAGTGTGGAACCTGTTTGGGATTATCTCACTCCCTCTGTCTCTGCCCCCATCTCTCAAAATAAATAAATAAACATTAAAAAAAATAATAAAGGGTTGGAATAAAGGGCATGGGGCCATGGTGGTTCCACAGAGAGCTTGGAGGATGCAGCAGTAAGAGGAACAGTTGACCAAGGGGGTGTCAGGTGCATTTTAGTGGATTCCTAGAGATGGCGGTGGGCCAGATGCTTCTCCCTTAACTATAGCTGAGTGTTCTGTACATCACCCACCCCGACAATCTCAGGTGCCATCTTAAGAAGAGAACAAGAAAAAAAGTCTGAACTGACAGAACTTCATCTCCAGAGTTATTGAAAAATATCACAAAGGGCACTAAGTTTACTAGAAGAAACAAAACTGAATTTCCTGCATCAACTCAGTTGATAAAGATTTAAAGAATAAAATTATTTACCCACCACAGTTTATCACCTGATGATATTTACATATATAACTTTAAAAATTATCAAATATCTGATAACTATAATTAATAATAAATTAAAAGTATATTTATCAAAGCTCTGAAATGTTTTTACACTAAATATCAGAATCAGAACCTAACTTAAGTTAATTGGGACATATAACTGGGTTGTATCAATGAGTTAAAGTGAGTGGGAAAGCAAAACCACTATACCAAGTAGTTGTTTATTTGAAGTCCTTCCTTATGTTTATTTTGATGTATATTTATTGAAAGTCCATCCTTTCCACAGCATGGAACAGAGGTAAATACTGAGGGGACTCACTGTCATTGAAGCTTCGATTAGATTTGCATAAAAAGGAGGGATTAGGAAAGGAGTTCTAGTCTAATGAATTAGCTCTATTTATCAGCCATTAGAACAAAGGCATTGACTATTATTTTATTTTTTATTTTATGAAAGAGAAGAAAAATACTACAGTTTGTTAAAGAGAATTATTTCTTCTGTAGTTACATATTGAAAAATAATATATTGCACATAATGCTTTCTACAGAAACATTCCAAATTTACCTCTTGGCATTTTCATTTTAAAATATCTAAAGAAAATATAGTGTCTGTGAGAGAGGTCATGAAAATAATGGCAACATTTTTTTTCCATTACTTTTCAATAGGATCAAAATAAAAATTGGGAGAGTATTTCAATATGTTTTTCTTACTTAGGAACTTTTCTTTCATTCTTGTGTATTTGCTAAAAGACTAGGTATTTGTCATTTCTGTTGGTGGAGTGATATTAAAAATTCAAGAGCATGAGTTATGATGGTTGCTGGGAATATCTGACAGAAACATCAAAGACCAAGTGTGCGAACATGGTATCAGAGGACGAATAATAGTGTGTGCTTGAAAGTACTGACATGTTCATAACCTAAATGTGAAAGAAACAAGTGACTACATGAAGGGAAAAATGTGTTCTTCCTAGAGAAACAAAAATTGAGAACTGATTCCATAACTGAGGTCAAGGCATCATTTTTTATGCTTTATTTACTGAATCTATAAAAAGTACTTTAACTTTATATCTGAGAAAGTACAAATATGGTATTCTGATTGTTTCTGAATGGTCTACCTCATCATTTGATAACATGCCTCTTTTGCATTAGTTTACTGAAGAAATCGTATTTTGTTATCCAAGGGCTTAGTACGAAGGGAACCAACCCCAGACCCCATTGGAGATTCTAATTGTTTGCCAGTCATCATCTTCTGACACTACACCCACATTGTGCCGGGGTGGAAGTTATATAATCCCATAGTACATTTAAGAGTGGTCTAGCTAATCAAATTATTGCTTCTTATGCCAATAGGAAATCTTATTCAAAAGGCATGGCTGAGCAAATCTTTCAGAAGCAAAGTGCTAAGGAGAAAAGGAGCAAAACCAAAACACGTTTGCTAGGAAATGGACAAGACAGTTTCATGTCACTTTACTTAATCTTTACAATAACACTCTCAGGAGGTATTGTTTCCACCATTTTAGATTTGAGAAAAGTAAGGCTGGGGCGCCTGGGTGGCTCAGTCGGTTAAGTGTCCGACTTCGGCTCAGGTCATGATCTCACGGTCCGTGGGTTCGAGCCCCGCGTCGGGCTCTGTGCTGACAGCTCAGAGCCTGGAGCCTGTCTCAGATTCTATGTCTCCCTCTTCCTCTGACCCTCCCCTGTTCATGCTCTCTCTCTGTCTCAAAAATAAATAAATGTTAAAAAAAAAAAAAAAAAGAAAAGTAAGGCTTACAGAGACTGAGTGATTACCCAAAGGAACCTAACTGAGTAAGCCCATATCCTACTTATAAGCAGGAACACTGACCCAAAGTAAGAAGCTGTGGTTGAGATGGCATCATCAGAAGGAAATTGAAGATCAGGGTTCAGAGCAACTGTCTTAACAAACCAATAAGCAAGTAGAAGCTGAGATGCACAATCCCTAGAAGCTGAGTGGAAGAGTACTAGCTAAAATAGACATGGGTAAAGTAAAATAGTTTAATAAAAGTTGAAGTTGACACTTGTTATTAGTGAGTTCATTTCTATCACTTATGCTCCTAATTAAATTACCTTTCTTTTTGAGACTTATCAGACTTTTTCCATATTTTATTCTTCAATTCCTCAGAAGTAGTTAATGAGACACTTTGCTGGAAGCTATGGATAGAAACAGTACAGTGAGCTAGAACAGAAATGGTCCCTGCACACAGGTTTAAAGTCTCTTGGGTAGATGGGGCCAGGAACTAATTAAATAGATATTAATTCAACAAAGGGGTGGGTAGGTGACCCCTCCATCCCTGCCTCTGGGTATTCATGCATTTGGGTCACACCTTCCCTTATAACTATGGGTGGGCCTGTGAGTCTTCATCAAGAAGCAAGAATCCAGGGGATGTAGTGAGGTGGGAAGAATTGAGAGAAGGCAAATGGACTGGAGCCTAAATGTTTGATATTAAACAACTGCTAAGTGGGGTGCCTGGGTGGCTTGGTCAGTGTGAGTTTGAGCTCTGTATCTCTCTGCTGTCAGCACAGAGCCCACTTCAGATCCTCTGTCCCCCTCTCTCTCCACCCCTCCTCTGCTTGTGCGCACACGTACACCTGCTCTCTTTCTCTCAAAAATAAACATTAAAAGGGGCGCCTGGGTGGCTCAGTCGGTTAAGCGTCCGACTTCGGCTCAGGTCACGATCTCGCGGTCCGTGAGTTCGAGCCCCGCGTCGGGCTCTGGGCTGATGGCTCAGAGCCTGGAGCCTGCTTCCGATTCTGTGTCTCCCTCTCTCTCTGACCCTCCCCCGTTCATGCTCTGTCTCTCTATGTCTCAAAAATAAATAAACTTAAAAAAAATTTTTTTTAAATTAAAAAAAAAAAATAAATAAACATTAAAAATAAACAAACAGCGCCTATGGAAGATAGAGCCGTTGACATATCCCATTAGAAGTGAGATATCAAGTATATTGAAACCTAAAGAAATGAAGATTAAGTTCAGTTTCATCAACATGAATATTGAAGTTATTAAAAGAAGGAAAGTAGAACAAGAGAAACAGAAGAAGGATAGGGCTCTTCATAAAGGCTATTTACACCATCATTCCCCAACAAGTAGTAGTAAATGGGGTAAGAGTACACCAGAGCAGGAAGATAATATAAATATTATCTACATAAAATGACTGATATCTGGATGTGACAGTAATCACATTGATAACATGATCAATTTCAGTTATCAAAGTGATTACTTGATGAAAATATTCATCAAAACAACTCAACAAACATAAACACAAACTCTCTTAGTTTTATGCCACATAGCCATAAAAAAAAGGCAGGAGGAGACGTTCCATGTTGTATGTGCTTCTAAGTTCTGGGTCCAGTAGTTGTGAATTGTTTCACACTGTCACTGATTGTTCATATGATGTTTTTTTTCCCTTTGCATCTTCATTCTGATATAAAGTATTAGTAATTACCATGTTCTTTTAATTGCTGGGTGGGGGGAGGGTATCTATCTTCAATCTTAATGACATTCTAAATGTTACTTCTTAGGGAAACGATTCAAATGTCTAAAATTAATTGCTCTACACTTTCACTTGATAAAAAGAAATTTAATCATTTAAATGGGATTGTGTAACAGGAAAATGACATTTTTATCTTATTAAAATTTATTTTTACCCGTAACTCTTTGTGAAGTAAAAAAGTACTAAGATCTCTTCTATAATGTTTGACATTTTTCAGGTTATTCTGGATATTTTCAGGAAAAACAACATAAATATGTTTTTAATATAAGAGCCTATGCTACTATAACTCTACCCTACTAACCAGATTAAAGTTTTGAATAAAACATTGTTAATTTAAATAAGATAATAAAGAAAAAAAGAATTCTATTTAGTAAAATAATATGCAAGAGAGACAAAGTCTTTTCCCCATATAATCTTCCAGTTGAACAACATGAACTCAGGTGATTGATGCCTCAACCATTTAGCAAAGGTCTTGTAAAAACTGTCCAACAAGTTTAATTTAGGGATCCATGTGTTTATCCTGATTTAGGTTCATGTAATTGTTTAATAGTTTTGGAAGCAACAGGAACAAATGTTAATTGAGCTTTCATTATGAGCCACGGTTCTTTTTTTTTTTTTTTTTTTTACATATTTATTTATTTTGGGGAGGGCAAAGCAAGCAGGGGCAGGGCCGAGAGAGGGGGACAGAAGACCCGAAGCAGGCTCTGCGCTGACAGGGTGACAGCAGCGAGCCCAGTGTGGGGTTTGAACTCAAACCGCGAGATCATGACCCCAGCTGAAGTTGGACACTCAATCAACTGAGCCACCCAGATGCCCCTATGAGCCACAGTTCTAAGCAATATCTTTAAAATAATCTTATAACCTAGATGCTATTATTATGCTCACTATACGGATGAAAAAAATTGAGGTTCCGAGACTCTCAATAGTCTACAATAACACAAGTGTTATTTGTTGAAGCCTAAATGTAGATATAGACCATTATGATCAAGAATATTCACAAACAGGGTGCCTGGGTGGCACAGTCAGCTAACCATCCAACTCTTGATTTAGGCTCAAGTCTTGATCTTATTCCTGAGATCGAGCCCCAAGTCAAGCCCTGCACTGGGTTCCATACTGAGCATGGAGTCAGCTTGTGATTCTCTTTCTTTCCCATATCCTCTGCCCCAACCCCCTCATTCACCTCTCCGGTCTCTCTCTCTCTCTCTCTCTGTCTCTCTCTGTCTCTCTCTCTGTCTCTCTCTCTCTCTGTGTCTCTCTCCCTCTCTCTTTCTCTAGCATAATGCACAATCACCTGAGGCAGATTTTTTAAAAAAATGAATCAAAGATTCTGTAAAAATAATATTCCCCAGATTACTTAAAAAATGCACTTAGAGTTCTGAGCTGGCAGAAATATACAATTTTTTCCTTGAAAAACTTTTTTTTTACTTTCTCTGTTCTTTTATAATCTCTGTAATCAATTCCTCTTCTTCAAGGGCACTGACTGAAGCATCTAATTTAGTAAACTTGGATAAACATATTGTTCATATTGCTCATACATCACACCTTGAAGCCTTTACAGATGGAATGGGGGTTGTTTAAAGTCAAATAAAGAATGATCATTTAAAAAAAATTTTCATTCAAACACAAAATACATCACAAAAAAACCTAAGGGAAAGGTAAATTCATTTTAAGGCTCTACCACTTGGAGCATAGGAAAGACAAAATAAAATACAAAAGAAATGTAATCTAAATGGAATCTTGGCATGAATTCTAAAAAGCAAATATTCTAAAGCTAATGAAGAAAAGTTAAAAACCATTAAATTAGTTTATAAGTAGCTACTATCACAACAAGCTCATAAATCATTTTTACAAACTGAATATGAACAATAACAATTAAGATGCAATTTCATCTCACTTGGGCCAGAAATTTGAATCTTTTCCCACCAAAAATTAAAACTCAAGCAGGGAGTTCATTCACTTAGAATGAAGATATTAATAGAATTTTGAGAGAAGTTGTTGGAAGAGATCTGATAAATAATAAAAAGTAAAGATTTTAATATGCTTTGTGTTCTTTGAACATTATAAATTTCCTGAAAGGAGTTTCAAGTAAGTATTATCAAATGGAAAGTATCACTTATTATAAAGACATCTTTGAGGCATGATATTCAGATTCAGTAAGAGAAAGCCACCAGGGATCCCCTGAATATGATTTTGGATGCTAAGAGCTATGAAATGAAAAACCCAAACTCTCCTTGATCCCCTTAGCAAGCCTTTAATGGCAGAATCTCCACTATGAATCCCTGAATATTTCATGCACTGAATTAATTTAACTTGTTCTGCAAACCCCTTATCTCTCCTATCCCATATCACACCAAAACAAGACAAAACAAAACAACTTTTCCCAGTTTTATTAGTCTGTGTTAAAAATGCAGTTCATCGCTGGGGCAAAATTCAACAAATAAAGAGATCAGATCACAATCTGCTCTAAGAAAGTATATTTGTATAAAAGATTGTTTACATAATGTCCTTTAATTTGACAATTTATTACCATACATTTAATAATTTTCATCTGTGTTTAGAAATACGAACCTCACCAGAATAAGTTTTTTGTTTCTTTTCCTTTTCCTCATCCTCTCCCCCATTTTCTTCCCCCCACACCACACCCTCTCCTCCCGACCTCTCTCTCTCTCTGTCTTACTTAAGATCACAACTGAGAACTAAATACAATTGTCTTACTTCTTTCATGGCTTCAAAAAATGTGTTGAGTCAGAAAAATTGTTACAACGTTGCAGAAAAATGTGGAACATTTGGGGTACAGCATAATTATTTATTCTTAAAAATCTGTAATAGCAACTGGGGATAAGTTTGAATGCCTGCCATCTTATATCCTAGTATCCTCTATAACCTAACCTCAAGTAAAAGCATATTACTTAAATTCCTCATGAAATAATTATGTTTCACAGAATCAAAAAGTTCCACAAAGGTTGTTTTATTCAGAAAGTAATGAGAAATTTATTCATTCAAATAGCTTTTATATATTCTTAATTTTCATAATAAAATTCTGGCAGATGAACTTTCAGAAATATGCATATAGTACTCTTTTATACTTGAGAAAAGGAAAAAGATGGGAAGGTTATGGTAAAGTTTGTTACAAATTTGTCTGAACCTAAGTCTGCTTGATTGCATTCACCTACTACAAAAAAGTAGAGGGGAAGAGGGTCACCAAAGCCATCAATACAGTTGATGACACACAGATTTCCATCAAGCTGGTTTTAGTTTCTCAACTACCCATAAAGGTGGTTCACCTTATTCTGATGGTTCATTTTTATTGCTTACAAGCAGAGTTTAAAAGCTGGAAGAAATCTTAGCAATCCCCCAGGCCCAACTATTTATTTTTCCCCTGAGCAAACCAATACCTGGAGAGGTGAAGAGACCTGAATTTGTAATCAAACAGTCGATGGCTCCCCACTGTTTCTAAGCTAAAGATGAAAATTACTTACTTGGAATTCAAGGACCTCAATATTCTGGTCCCTGACTGGGATGCGTGTAAAACCACCCTGCCTGGAACACCCCTCCACTGCCTGTTCCCCTCCAGCCTCAGTACCAGTTAGGAGAATTTCTCCAGTCAGCTCAAATATCACCTCCTCAACAAAGGTTTCTCCAACCTCCCTCTTTCCTTTCTCGGCTCACATTGGGACAATGGGGCTCATTCATGTCTATATCCCCTATGCCCTGCATACTGCTTTGCCTATAATAGATATCAAGAAATATTTTTCAGTTGATAAATGAAATAACCACATGACATTCGATTAATGATTTAGCATTCTTTTGCCCAAACATCAAATTAATCTTTCCTGTCTATCCAAACTTTTCCCTATCCTATTGATTCAATTTTCTAATAACTTTTAACCCTATCCTGTTTTTGTCATCCTATTATCTGTGACCATATTTTAGATAGTGAGCAGCTCACTTCTGTATGATTGCAAACATTCCTTAACTGGAATCCACGTTTCTATTCTTGACCTCTTTCAGAATGCTGCCACCTATTTTTTATAATAGATCCCTAATCCTACAATTTCTCATCACCTCCTCTGCTACTCCTCTGCTTTCAATTGTGACCACCTCTTGCCTGCTTTCTCTAACGGTTCCCCAGCAGGTCTTCTGAAGACCATCCTTACCTTCCTATAGTCTATTCCCAACAAAGCCACCGGAGGGATCATTTTGAAAATTGCTATGCCATGTTGCATTTCTGGCAAAATGGGAATGGATGCCATGTCTTTATATAGTTTTCTAAGGGTCTACATGTTATGGACCTTTCTAGCTCTCTAAATTTCATCTACTCATCTCCTGTTTGCTCATTCTATTCCAGCCAGGCTAGCCTCCTAACTATTCCTCAAATATTCAAGACACGTTCCTGTCTTACGTTTAGATACTCCCTCTGCCTGGAACTTTCTTGACCAGATAACTGCTTGGCCCACCCTCTGTCTCCTTCACTTCTTCATCCACATCTTATTTTCTCAATGTGGGCTTTTCTGAATGCTTTTTAAATACTGCACATTGCCAAGGATCCCACATACAGTATTTTTATATCTCCTTTTCCTGTCCTACTTTTTCAATTGTCCATAGGACTGATCAACTTCAAATGCATTATATAATTTGCTACTTATTATATGTATAGTTTGTCTTCTCTGGCTGGAATGCAAACTCTTTGAGGACAGGGATTTTTGCTTTGTTTGTACATACATCCAAACACTTTAAAAACTGCCTGGAATATATATATACATATATATATATATATATGTATATATATATATATATATATATATATATATATACATATATATATATATGTATATGATGCTCACTAAATATTTATTCAATGACTACAAATGTATTACAAGGACATTATACAACTAGAAGTCAAATTTTTTCCACAGTGTTCAGTGAATATATTAAACTTCTTTTCAAGAACAATTATAGACTTTTTGGGCTCTTCATTTTTAGTTGTTCCGAGCTCTATTCATCTATCATTAGCCAAAGTGTTTCTTCCAGCCTCCACTGACTGTCTCTTCTAGCCAATCAATCCAGTTTGAAAGACCAAATGCAAACAAGGAAGGGTTTGAGCATACTAAAACTCTGCCCTCAGGGAAGATATGTTTGGTAGGATTTGGGCATGGTCTCATGGGTACCTAAGACTCCTAGTCCCGTTCTTAGGCCATTCCTCACAGCGTCCCACTAACTCTGCTAAACCACTTTGCAAAGTAAGAAGAGAGACTTGGAAACAGAAACACTATTGCTATCATTTAAGGAGACATTGGAATCCAGAAATAACAGTATATCAGTGTATAAAGAAGGTGGAACTAGTTAGTGTATAGGAATAAGGAAAGCAGTAGATATAAACTATAATAAGAAGTTAAAAAAAATAAAAGAGAAAAAGCAAGGAGAGTCTAATTCTAGGCAGTTGGAGACCAGCACATTTGCAGGAAAAGTAAAATCATGGCCAAGTGACAGCAGAAGATTCAAAAGTGTCAATGACAAAAAAAATCTCGAAAACTGACAAAACAGGTTGCATTAGCTTATACATTGTACATTCATCCCGTGATGCCAACAAATAGTCCCCAAGCAGGACTATGATAAGGCTTGACATCTCCATGACCCTGGACAAGTAAGATATTACCAACTCACTCCTAGTTAGTAAAGAAAATCTCTATCAAATCTTATTTTCTAAAAAAAAAAATATATATATATATATGTGTATATATATATATACATCATATATATATATATATATATATATATATATATATATATATATATATCATCTCTTCCCAATTGCTCTGCTCTATTCTAAGTCTACCAATTTAACACTGCTCTGGAAAACAGTGTGAGAAGGTATCACGAAACTCAACTCCTTTTCCTCCTCTCATTTGCTTACTCACCTATAAATATTGTTTAGAGTACTCCACCTGGTTCTGTTACATATTCATTACATCTTCAAATCTTCTTTTTTAAAAAAAAATTTTAATGCTTATTTATTTTTGAGAGAGACAGAGAGACCGAGTGTGAGTGGGGGAGGGACAGAAGCAGAGAGGGAGACACAGAATCCCATGCAGGCTCCATGTGCTGAGCTGTCAGCACAGAGACCGACGCAGGGCACGAACCCATAAACGGAAGAGTTCATGACCTGAGCTGAAGTCTGACATTTAACCAACTGAGCCACCCAGGCACCCCAATTACATCTTCAAATCTTATTCAAGGGGTGGTTTGTTAGAGTATGTCCAGGAGTCTAACAGTGTGACAAGTGTAGTTATAAAAAAGCACTTCCTAATATGATGAGTTTTGATTAATGACAATTATTTCCTGAAGTTTCAGAATAATATGGTGTCTTTAAAAGAACTAAGTCAATATTTTCCTGGTATGAAAGCTTTGTTAACAAATAAACCCTTTGAAAATTTTCTATATATGCTTTCTTGAATTATATTATTATTTTGAAATATTGATTTATAATCCTTTGAGGTAGTATTGATGTTAAAAGCACAAAAACAGAGATGTCTGAATTTAGGACTTTCTAAAGGACTTGCTGCAATGTTGATTAAAATACTCATGAAGGATTTTTTTAAGTTGTCTATAGCTAGTTTTCCTGGATATATTTGGTCTTTGTAGAAGCATATGGAAATGCATATTTAATTTGACAGTATTTTGCAAATCATGCCCCCTTCAGAATAACTTGCAAAGTAGAAATGCTTTCATATGCTAGAGGATGGTTTGTCTATTATGCTGAGAGTAAAGAAAACCATATATTCAACAACAAAATTTTTTAAAAAGTATTTTTTTGGGACACTGCAGATTATGAAAGAAAGAAATATCACAAGACAATGTCCTTGTACTCAAGAAAGGTAGAATTAATTTATAATCAATATTCAAACAATCATATTGAACATGTAAAGATGATTTCTCACAAGTATCACAGGCCCCTTAAAAAAAAAAAGACCATTTTCAGCCTAAGTTTCTATGACTTCTACCAAATCTTCTAAAATCTTGTCCAAAGCTGATTAGAGCAGAGATTGATATGGGAACCAAAGCAAAATATCTATACATGAACTAGTCATGACCAAGGCAGACCTCAACACTAGAGAAAAAGATCATTTCCACCCAATCAAATCTTCTCCTTTGTAGTTGAGTAAAAACAAGTATGCAAAGAAAAAAAAAAAAAAAACAACAACAAAGCAGATCACATGAGTTCAGAACTTTGTTCTGAACAATGTATTTTATTACAAATGTTCTTGTGGTTGGTGAAGTTAGCCCAGACCAGTCTTTTGAAAGCACCAGGATCCAGTGGGTCTGTGTGTGGCCCACACACAGGTATCCCTGCACCATGGCTGTTTTGGCCATCATAAGGAGCCAAATAGATACATGGATTTTTCTCAATACTAACAAGTAAAAGTTTTAGCACTAGTTCTTCATATACATATATATAAAACTACCCTGCAGACTCCAAAGGTCACTTTAGGGGCAAAACTTGAAGTAATTAAAACAAGAGCTGAAGCTCCTTGACAAGTTTTACTTTTGGTGTCTGAAAGGTTCACTGACCTCATATATCTTCAGAGACACTTAACTGCAACTTTAGAAGAAAAAATAAATTTTGAGATTTCAAAGGACTCCACAATTTTCCCAAATTAATGATTTTGTCACCATTATCTGAGAGTAGTGATTTGCAAGTAACAATGGCTTTAATATATCTTTTTATACTGATAATTACTATTTTGGCTTCCCTTTAAGAGCCAGGATTACTTTATCTCCTGAGTTGAAAAAATCAGATTATTTACTGAACTTATTTCTAATTGTGATCACACCCCAGAGTATAAATGTTATTTTTATGGTTACAGCTTAAATTCACAACACACAAAAATCATCTAGATGATTATGCATAGTTAAAATTATTTCAAGCCAAGAAGATAAGGGATCCTTTTAGAGTTACTGATCTAACATGGTTTCCGAATGAAGATAGGTATAGGTTATATGTCATGATTCCATCGATGAGTTTTCTTCAATCAATGTGCCATCTTTTGGGCTCCTTACAGTGAGGATTTAGGGACTAAAACTTAGAACAAGTTTAATGTCCTCCATGAGCTTGGCTCTGAAATTAAGTGTGAGCATGAAGCAAACTTGATTTCACCAGTGTTTATAATTTCTAAAATATTGTAGAATAGGCATAACGAGCAATTTCATGATAATAGGCAGAATTTTAAATGTTAAGTCAATAACTCAGGTTCCATAAAAGTTTGAGTGAAAAGTATTAAAAGAAAATGATCACTTGACATATCCCTTTAAGAAATGTCATTTAAGTAATTCTTTCTACTTCTTTATACTTTCTCAAATGTGTGAAACTAACCAAGTGAAATCTTTCTCATAGGCAACAATTTCAGCTCTCAAAGTAACAAAGAGTAAATTTATTCACTTAGTTAATGTAGCATTCCATTCAGCAGAGGATTTGTAACTGTAAATTTCCCCACCAAGCTTTTCCAAAGCACCTGAGTTAAAGGTATCTATCCACTGCTCCTATGGCAAGGTCTGAGAATTCACTTAGCAACTATAAAACATAAAAACATATAAACATATAAAACATATAAAACACATATTCTAACCTTGCGTTACCTGTCATCTAAATCAACCATCAGTTATTAAAATATTATCTCTATAGTGGATTATAAGTTAAAATCATAGGCAGTATCTTATATTTATTTTCATCTGTGAAAGTTACTTGTACAAAAATATGTATTGGTTATATTTGTTCATGTCTTCTTAATTGACTCAGGATCGTTCTTTTTTTTTAATAAAATTTTTTAATGTTTACTTATTTTTGAGAGAGAGAGACAGAGACAGAGCATAAATGGGGGAGGGGCAGGAAGATAGGGAGACACAGAAACCGAAGCAGGCTCCAGGCTCTGAGCTGTCAGCACAGATCCTGACCTGGGGCTTAAACTCAGGAGCCATGAGATCATGACCTGGGCCGAAGTCGGATGCTTAACCGACTGAGACACCCAGGCGTCCCAGGATCATTTTCTTTACATGACAAAGATGATTACCTTAAAAAGGATACTTCTGCTGAAGTAAGATAAAATGGAAGTTTCACTCTGTTTACACCCTGAGATTAGAAAGAAATATGGACATAATGGAAGTCTTCATTATTTGATGACCAACGGAATACTGGGAAAAGGTCATTTAAAATAAAATCCATTTTAAACAAATAACCATATTTTTATAGTAATTAATGGAAGTTTTTAAAATTTGATTGAGATGCTTTTAAAAGGTAAAGTTTAAAATTGTATAAAAATGTACACAAAATTTGATAAAACAAGTTAGAAGTATAATGTGCTAATTATTAAAAGGAGTAAATAATAAATCGAGTGTTGATTTTTTTGGTGTATTTGAAAAAATGTTGGGATAGAAAAATACAATCTCTTTCATATTACATTTAACTTTTTTAGCATGACCATAGAAATGATCATTTCTATAAAAATTTTTGAAGCATTCATCATTTCCTTTCAATCCTTGATATTCAAGTCATTTGCTTTTGAAGTACCGTGTCTAATTTCTTCTACTTCATCTGTTATTGGTTCTAACTCTGACAGATTCTCACTGCCCATAATTTTGTGATTCAGCAATTCTTCAGTATCACTTGCATCAGGAAATCTTGAATCTCTTGAAAAATTTTACTTTACAATCCATTTTCATTATGTTTTTATTGTGTTACCTGATAGTTATAAATTTTATAACCAGCAAGAGACCAAGACATTTTATAAGTCGTAGAGATAGATGCTAATACTAATTGGGAAAGGATGTTCAGTAAAAGCTAATTTTGTGAGTAGTTCATTAGGGAATATTTTCTGTTATGGCAATCTTTGCTTTCTAACATTACTATGTGTCTTTGGGAAGTGGGATAATGCCTTGGTAATCAGAAACTCTTGTAATTTGCAATCAGATTAAAAGAAGGGGTAAAAATTAAGCAAGTGATAAAGCTGGAAATGCAAATTGGTGTCCTCTACAAATGTCTATTATTGAAACCAAGACCGTGGATGTTTCTGGACCCAGGGACCAAAGTTGAGGCACTGAGAGTGAAAAGGTGAAAGAGTAAACTTTGTAAAATTTAGAAGAGTCATCACATAAATTGGAGCTGAAGCAAGAGAAAATGGCGCCCTGAAGCCTAGGGCTGTGGGAGAGAAACATCAATGACAAAGGGGATGGTGAAGGATATCTAATATAACTGAGAAGTCAAAAAGTTGTGGCTGAGAAGTCATCCAAGTTAATAGTAAACACCGAACTTGAGAAACAGGCTAACAGATGACCTAGGAAGTGGAGGTCACATTTCAACTTAAGATTCTCTGAAAACGGAGAAATCTATTGATATTGGCCTACTGCATTTCAAAGGACCTGGAGTTTTATGAATTTACACACCTTGCTGGTGTCCCCTACACTTCCTCGTTCTCTAGACTTTAACCAGGAGAACTTATGCAGGTAGTAGACAAGAATACGATACCTAAGTCCAAAAGGATCACTAAGAAACTAAAACCAGGTTTAAATTATAGATAAGTTTTAGATGATGGCATTCTCCAGCATTGCCTGGAGAAGTATATAGAATCAATGTGTCAAGTCAGCATTCCCTGGAACAAATGTGTATTAGATGGTCTTCCCATTTAACATTAATTGTACAGTTGGGCCAAGCATGGCATGAGCTTTTCTTAAGTCGTTTTGCTAAATTTTCTTTATGCCTCTTTTTATCCTTTTTTAGACTTTCCTGAATATTGTTTGGCTTGTCTTTTTTTTTTTTTATTTTCCCAAATAAAAATAATAATAACCTACATTGCTGAGTTCTAAAATTTGCCCTAACCATGCACTGAAGTTGGCCAGTCTCTTCAGCTGGTTCTTCTTAACCTGGAAATTACTTATTATAATAAAGAAGATGACTCAATCCCTTTAAAAAGCCTTAAAAATGTCATCTCTATTTCTAGGCTTCAATCACACACTTCTAGCTGATTATGGGAATGTGCTAACACGATTTGAAATTCTAGCATTTTCATCAAAATTATCAGTAGGTCTCATTCTTGGTCACTCAAAAAACTTAACAAACCTAAGGGAAATGAACATTTCAATAAATCTAATACATTGGAGCATTTGGAGCTTTATTATGTCCTTTATTATGCAAATAATAAAGCTTTATTATGGAAAGTGAGGAACAGCAATTTTCTAGTATGAATGGTCTTACTGGATGGGGTAAAAAAGCAAGTGACAGAAGGAATCTTAATATGGGGCTCCTGGGTGGCTTAGTCAGTTAAGCATCTGTGCAGAGCCTGCTTAGGATTCTCTCTTTCCCTCTGTCTCTGCCTTCCCCATATCGTTCTCTCTCCTTCCTCTCTCTCTCAAAATAAATAAAAACACATTTAAAAGAAAAAGAGCTCATATGATCCAGGCTTGTTCTGTTTTCATGCTAGACTCTCTTTCTCAAAAAAAAAAAAAGCATATATACACATGCACATATATATGTGTATGTATGTGTGGCTGGGGGTGTTGAATTGCAGTCTATGGCCTCCTACAGAAGAATCATTTTATGAGCTTCAGATATTTTTGAATCCCATAAAATCAAAAGGTTAATTACTGATCTAAAGTGTACCAAAAAGTCAACATTTATAAAGTTAAAAAAATTCAATGTATTTAAGTCCTTTTTTAGTGATGCATTTCTGATCTTCAAATTCTTATAGCTAAAAGTATTTCCCTTTATATCTCAGAGCAATAATTATTAATTTTATAGAATGAGTTGAAGTCATCCTTGAAGGAAAAAAAAAACAAGATGGCATTTACTCAAAACCAGTTCTAATTTAGAATAATTCTTAGCTATAGACGAAGTTTAGAATATGACACTGGAATGAGAAAAGGTGATGATAAACTAGGACAAGGTCAAGTTTTACTTGAGAATAACGGCTTGAGTTATGATGCTTAATGCAGTGGATTGACGATAGTCTGTACTCTTTCTCTTTATTGGCAAAAGGTTTTTGGAAAAAGTCTTAGGTTATATGTTCTGAAAAATGGCCAAAATGCCTATTTAAACAAAAAAAAAAAAAAAAAAAAAGAAGTGCAACTTCTTGGTACAGATGTAATTTACCAGTTGCTAATGGAAACATATAAAATATATTTCAAAGTTATATACTGAATATTAAACTTTAGAATTCAGGGTTACACATTCTGGTATCCACTGTCTACACCAGGTGGGTCAGTCACTCCCATAATGCCCTTTTTCCCACCCTTGATGAACATTTATGCATTCTGTTTAACCACACACTTAGAATGCCCCTAATTTAACTCTGACCTTCATCCTGTTTTACTTTTTTTTTTTGAAGGTTTTGACTACACAAGTATAACACTATAAATACAGTCAAATAGTACAAGAAAAACCAATTTAAATATATATACTTTAAAAATTCTTAAGAAAGAATAAATGACATAAAAGAAAATATCACTTGTATACTACTTGTTTGAAATAACACGCTTAGCCACTAGATGTCACCCTTTAAAAAAGCAACAGAGTTTACTTCCCAACGTTTGCTACATCAATAGCTGTTACATTCCACTATTGGGTGGAAGTTGGCACCGTTGGAATTAGTCATTCTGACATGATGTAAAAAGAAGCTTTAACAACAAACAAACAAACAACAACAAACAGGGTTTCCTGTAAAGAGGGCTTCATGAGTCAAGCCTGATTTGAGTCTTTGGAGACCAAAGCCGGATGGTTAAAATGCCACAAGAGATAATAACATATAATTTTCAAAATGTTAAAAGCATGTCTCTCCTATAAGTATGAAGTGAAGATCAGTAAAGATCTCATTCAACTCATTAATTAGCGAGGAACCAGTCAGATGGTAAGGAATGTAAGGCCTGTAAAAGAGCATTCAAGGAATGGAAACTTACTTACACAGCTTTCCAAAGGCCTGCTGAAACGAACTTGGTAACAGACACAAAACTGTGTCATGTTCTACAAATTACAAGCCACAGCCTCTGAGGTTATGTTTTCTATTTGAGAGAAATGATCTCTGCTAGTTAGAAGTCTAAGAGGTGACATACAACTTCACAGTGAAGCGACAAAGTATTTAGCCTAGATGTATGGACAGCATGTAATTCTTTCACAATTGTGCCTAGTGCTTTACATGCACCGTCCCATTTTATTCTCAGAATCATTGCTTATGAGGTAGATGCTGATATTATCTTTATGTAGAGACTAGAACACTGAGAGGTCAAGGAACACTCTTTAGGTTATGGACCAGAGAGTGATCGTGCTGGAATGTGAATGTGGCCTGTCTATACAGTCTTTCTCCTGGGACCAAAGATGTAACAATTAGAGTGGTCTAGAGGATGATGGGATTCTATAAGACGAAGTGCATGTGAGCACACTATGGCAGCTTCACCCCCTCCTGTTTCTCATCCATGAAGGACAAATAGTGACAAAAGAAATTTCAAGTGCAACAGACATATGCTATAAGATCAGAGCTTAGCTGCTAAAGCTTAAATTCTTGAAAATTTGTGTAGATTACTTAACATATCCCTCACCATCCCACCAGCTTGTCTTTGGATTGGTATGATACACCAGATCCTCTATTACAATTTAAATAAGTGGAGAGTGGGAAATGATCAGAGTAGTGAGTCTCCACACAAAAGCAAGCAGTATCTTATACACTGTCTACAGGGAAACCAATTACGTTAGGTAAAACACTATCAATGGGTTTTGCTAAAAATGAAAAAGAGACCATTTAAAATATGCATAGTATTCCTGTAACATAATAATGCTTTATATTCTTTTCAGAGAATTTGGGACATGGGGAGAAATCTAATATACTGACAATATATTTGGGGAAGACATCTGCCTGACAAAATACCAGTCTAAAGAAAACGCTCTATTTAATTTTAAAACTTTAAAATCTTGAAGAAATTTTAGACACGATTAAATGAACTGTAGAAAATCATCTTAAATTTCTTGGATTTATATGCATGGAACCTCAGAAATGTGAGGTGCTCCAAGTTTTATTACTAATTCAGCTTCAATTCTTGTAAAGATTACACCACTCAGCTAGTGGCTGAGAGGATTCAGAAAACTAATCAAACATTATTATATTACCTATTATGAGTCTAGACAGTCTCCTCATCACACATACTTTGATACAAAACTCTGAAAGGAGTTTTTTCAGAGTATTATTTCTTTATCTCCATACAGATAAAAACAAACTTACAAGTTCCCTAGTCAAATAAAAATGTATAAATTTGTTAATGTATCACATTTGCATTTATACTTGCTCTAAAAAATGAGAAAGTTATATAAAGTAGAAAAGTATTGCTTTTTATGCAGTCTGTGTTGTTCAGTGTTCAGCTTCTTCAGTTTTCATGGATTATAAAATCTTTTAGGACAGAAGATAATCCTTACAAAACCATCATATAATGTTTCTAGCTTTAAAGGTAGATGTAATTTTAATAATAACATACCACATTTAAGGCTCTATTAGGCACAGCTCTGGTTGCCTTTGATTTATTCATCAATGTGAGGAATCTGAAATTTCTGAAGTCTAATTTTGAAAAAAAATAAGTCATCTCTTTGCATTAAACCATCTGCTCTACATGATTACAGTGACTCATTTTTAGCATTGAGCTTCCCCTTTTGTGATTCATGTTCAACCAACTGAACTCTTCAAAAAGCATTTATTTCTAATAAAGTGCATCATTGTTAATAGAGTGGTAATATAATCATAATCAATCCAGATTCTTATTGGATAGCACCTTAAAGAGCTCATGTAAATTTAGCATATCATTAATGCAAATTAATTTATTCATCACCAGAGAAGAGTCTGAAGATGGTACTCACGCAGGTTTAATTGTATGAGCATGTTTTTCATGGACAAAGGCACCAGCAAGACCTCCCGCTCCTGAGTTTAAATACTGGATAGAAAAGAAATTAAAATGTATGAGCATATGATAAAAATGAACAATAAAATCACTTGACTTTTTTGTTATGAAACCAACTTTTGACCAGCTCAAAATGTGTGATTATTTGAGCTTTTATAATAAAACATAATTTTACATTACCTAACTCAAAGAAAAAAAATAATAAACATAAGCATTATTAATTGAGACTAAATACCTATTACATTTTTGGCCAAATTTTGCATCAACTAAATAGGTAACAGTTCCAATGAAGTCTATCTAATTTTAAACCCTATTCATTTCAATTATTTTGTTACAAAAATATTTCCATAATAATAAAGCATCTATTTTTAAAACACCTACATTAAAATAAAATTAGTTTCATTTCCATAGTCCCTGTCAATGAAATTGTCTTCAAATATCAATATCAAGTTGATTCCATAAGAATTATCTTTATGTATGTAGAAATGACACAGCATATCACCAAAACCTAAGAACCTAATCAATTTGAATTAAGTTCTAAGGGTGGAGCTTTTTTCCTAAAATCTCATGATTTTTCCATAGTAGCCAGGCAATTAAAGGAATTAGTACTCTATAGTGGATGGAAATACCCAATTTTAATTATTATACTATTCTATCATATGACTTTATAATTAACTAAAGTCAGAAAAAAACAGTAACAAAAGAAATGGAGTAAAGTAAATCAAATAGTTAAAACTGGCCACCAATCCAGTTGTTCATTTAGATAACAATCAATGTGTAATAAAAGGATATGAACATATTAACTAATTTGTACCTTGTAGGAGCACCAGCAGGCAAAATCAACCCCCCAGTCATGTAAGCGGAGTTCAACATTTCCAACTGCATGTGCTAAATCAAAGCCAACAAAACAACCCTGGGGAAGAACATAATAACAAGTTTTGAATTTGCTTAATGATTAGAAATAATAAGTACAAATATCTCTAAAAAAATCTTTGACAAACTGCTGTACTATAAATATGGTTTATCCTTTGGTACAGTGGTTCACAACATGTAAACCACAAAACACTGGGCATTCCCAAGATCCTTCTAGGTCAAAATTGTTTTCAAAATATGAAGACATTTTTGCCTTCTTCACTGTGTTGACATTTGCAATGATACTTTAAAAACAGTTATGGGAAAATTGCTGGCATGTTAGCACAATCAAGGCAGTGGCACCAGATTATATTAGCAGTCACTGCATGTTGAAACCATTTAGTTGCAGGGGGAAATAAGAAGATAATTTTGCTTAAAAATCTCCTTGAAAGGGATGCCTAGATGGCTTAGTTGGTAAAGTGTCTGACTCTTGAGGCTCAGGTTGTGATTTTTCAATCTTGAGATCGAGCCCCGTGTCAGGCTCTCCCTCTCTCTCTCCGCCCCTCCCTTGCTCATGCTCTCTCTCTCAAAATAAATAAATAAACATTAAAAAAACTCCTTGAGACATCTGTAAAAATGATAAAGTTATTTTAAATCTCAATGCCTTAGTTCTCATATTTTTAGGGTTTAACATGAGAAGTATGCATAAAACATTTGACCACATTCTGAAGTAAGAGGGTTACCTCAAAGTAATGCACTTATGCAATTATTTGAGTTGCAAGCTGAACTAGCCACCTTTACTCCACAGAGAACAATTTTTTTTAATGAAAAAGCAACTGAGAGACAAACAACAGTAATTCATACTTGGGCATTTGATAGACATTCTTTTGGAAATGAATGAAATGAGTGTCAAATCAAGGAAAACAAGTCATAGTATTTGCTGCCAATGAAAAAAGTTTCTAAGAGAAATTAGGATTTTGAAAACTTGTATCCACTTCTGTGAATATGACCACTTCCCAATATTTAAGATATTTCTAACGAGTTTAGTAGTAACATGTGCTTTTTAAAATAATATATAATGAAATACGTAGGTGTTTGGAAAATATGAACCAATATTTTTCAAACAACCAATGTTTGATATTACATATCAAGCATGGATAAAGACCTCTTCAAAGTACAAAACCATACAATGGATTTTAATGTAACAAAGCAGAGAAAGTTAGTAATTTGGTTTCACATTGCATACCACGACTTGTCAAATTCTGGTACAGTATCAAAGAATAGTCATAACTAACTGAGAAAAGACTATTAAAATACTTTTGCTTTTTCCAACTATCTATCTGCATGAGGACTGATTTTCTTAATATGCTTCATGAAGGAAAAAAAGCAAGAGATTGAATGCAGAAGCAGATATAAAAAACTAGCTGTCTTCTATTAAGCCAAATTAAAGAGATTTGCCAAGTGTACAACATTCTTATTTTGTTTTAGAAAACATAGTTTTGTTTCCCTAATGGCATATTATTTATGTTAATATGTAATGTGTTTGGGATACCAGGGTGGCTCTAGTCCATCAAGCAACTGACTCTTGACTTGGCTCACGTCATGATCCCAGGGTCGTGAGATCAGGTCCCATGACAGGATACATGCTCAGCATGGAGAGATGCTTAGAATTCACTCTCTCTCTCTCTCTCTCTGCCTCTGCCCCTCTCCCCCTCTCATGTTTTCTCTCTCCCTCTCTCTAAAATAAAAAAATTAAAAAAATATATGTAATCTATTTGTTATTATTACTCTAAAACAAATGAATGAATAAATGTATTTAATTAAAATATAGTAAATATAGATATAAACACAATATCAAAACCTCTTTGAGGTCTTCAATGGTTTTTAAGAGTGTAAAATGTGTGCATTACTAAAAAGTTTGAGAGGCACCTGGGTGGCTCAGTCTGTTGAGTGTCTGACTCTTGATTTCGGCTCAGGTCATGATCTCCTGGTTTGTGAGTTCAAGCTCTGCATCAGGCTCTGTGTTAACAGCTTGGAGCTTGGAGCCTGCTTCAGATTCTGTGTCTCCCTCTTTCTCTGCCCCTCCACCTCTGCTTGCATGCTTGCTCTCTCTCTCTCTCTCTCTCTCTCTCTCAAAAATAAACATTTAAAATTTTTTTAAAGTTTGAGAACCTCTGCTTTGGTATATCCTCTAACCTGATGGAGTTAATAGTAGTTTTCAGTTTGTCACTGAATCCCACATCATGCCCACATTTAATTTAATTAATTCAAGTATATATATGATATGATAAATTGCCTTAATGGCTTTCATTCTTTGTCCATCCTTGTATCCATCTTCTTTGCCATGTAATTTTTCAGTTCTTCTCACTGTGGGCAGAATGTGATTCTCTGCACTGGGATTAGACAAGTTACATATTTTGACCAATGGAATGTTAGCACATGTAATACAAGGAGAGTCCAAAGCACTAGAATGATTAGATTAGGCTTGTTTTCTCTTGTTCTCTGCCATCTCTGTAACAAGGACCTGCTTAGCCAACCTGCTGGCTCAGAGTCTTCCTCACCTGAGCTCAGCTTGGATCAGCTGCTCTCCCCACCTCTCCTTAGTAGGCCAAGAGATGCATGAGTGAGTTCAGTTGAGACTTAGCAGGATCTCTATGACTAAGTAATGCCTAGATCAGTTGACACAAAGATGACCAATAAAAATGATGCTGTTTTTATGACTCAACACTGTGTCTCCATATACATTTACTTGAGACCCTAATAGCCTCTTACTATTTGACTTTGCCTTGTTTACTTGTTTACATGGTCCAAGTGTTCTGTATGTCTGCCTAGCAGAATTCACTGTTTTAGAAACTAACCCTCCATTTCTACTGAGTTCCCAGATGGAAAATCTGAAGCAATGAATTATATTACCCAGATTGTACCCAAACAATAAGTTCATTTTAATGGCTTAACATCAAAACCTTTAACTTCCTATAAATCAAAATGTTAAAAGTTTTACTTTGAGAATATAGTGATTCTTTCCACATTAAGACAATTTTGTACATAAACATGAATTTAAAAAAAAATCCCTGATCATTAAATGGGGGTAATAGTTCACTTTGCAAAAATGTTTTAACTGTGAGTTTTTCTATTTTTAGCTTACTAAGTGCATATAATAATTATGTTTTCAAAACTTTAGATTTCCTGCAACTTTGAAGAAACACATCTATCTATAGAAATTATTGCAGTAAATAATTTCAGAGGGGCCAATTTTAGATTTTTCTAACACCTTTTAAAAATAACTAATGTTCAGGAGCCTGGGTGGCTCAGTCAGTTAAGCGTCTGACTCTTGGTTTCAGCTGAGGTCATGATACCACAGTTCATGAGATTGAGTCCTGCGTCTGGCTCCCTGTTGACAGTGCAGAACCTGCTTGGGACTCTCTCTGTCCCTTTCTTTCTGCCCCTCTTCTGGTCTCTCTCTTTCTCAAAATAAATTATTTTTTTTTTTTAAAAAAAGAATAACCTCAAACTGCTATTACAGGTACTTTCCCTGAACAGAGGGATGCAAACTATGACCTGTTTTTGAAGGTAACCTTGTATTTGAACACAATTAGTTTCATTTGTTTATTCATTTATTTTTTTATTATTTTAAATGTTTATTTATTTTTGAGAGAGACAGCATGAGTTGGGGAGGAGCAGAGAGAGAAGGAGACACAAAATTCAAAGTAGGCTCCAGGTTCTGACCTGTGAGCACAGAGCCTGACACGAGGCTCAAACTCACAAACAATGAGATGGTGACTTAAGCCAAAGTCAGATACTTAATCAACTGAGCCACCCAGGCGCCCCTCAGTGTTTAAATTTTTCTATGACTACTTTTGCAAGCAGAATTGAGTGGTTTCAACAGAGACCATATGGGTCACAAATCTCAAATATTTACTATCTTGCCCATTAAAGAAAAGATTTGCTGACCCCTAACATATAGAATTAGTTTCATAAAGAAAACTCAATATATTGAAGAGTCAATTAGAAACTTTACTCACTATAAAGTGGCCAGAACTGGTATCTCATAGAAGAAAAAGTTTTTTACCAGTATTATATATCTGATTTTGTTTTGTTTTGTTTTGTTGTGGGGGAGGGGATGGATTTGTACTTTGTTTCTCTCAGAAAAAAAAAACAGGCAATTCATGTCATAAATGTAGAGAATGATAGAAAAGAAACACAATTAATCTCTATCAAGATTTAAAGAAGGTCAAAATCTGGGTTTGCAGACTAATGTTTAAATTCAGCACACACACACACACACACACACACACACACACACACACAGATTTTTTTGTTTGTATTTTAAGATACATTTTAATATTGAAATTAAATTTAGAAAAAAAAAAAAAGGTCTGAACTTGACATCCTCTTTTTTCTTGCCAACATTTCTAATTAAAACCAGGTTTTTTTTTTCTTTTTTTGTGAAACAGTATTTACAACTCAGTTTTTTATATATATTTTTTTAAAACTCAACTTTTCTTCGAAAACTTAAGAAACAGGAAAGGCAGCATTTTTATTTTATTATCAATTATTTATAAAGAATGTCACAATGAAGAAACAATGAAACTTCACCTACCATATCCCATTATTAAAAGCCCTGTAGTCACACCTGTGGTACCACATTAAAAAATCACTTGAGGCTCTTACAATATGTTTTAATGTATGTACAATTCTTTCCCCATGGATGGCAGAAACATAAATTATTAACATGTAACTGTTTTGAGGAAAGGACCAGAAGATACAAACTTTAATGAGACCACCAAAAAGTGATCTTTCAAAAGTTTCACTAGATGGCAGCATCTTAAAAATAAAGAAAAAACACATAGTTCTCCAAACCCTCACCATACTCATCCAGTTAATATTTTCGTTATTTTACCTCTTAAGAGTAGGTAGAAAAACAATATGAATAGGTGAAAACAGAAACTGCTCATTTGAGTGCCTACTTAATGCAATTTTTTAAATAAAAATAAAATATTTTTCAACAGATTTCTATAAAATTATCCAAAGAGCTCACACTGATATTGACACAGCCACATGCATTAAGCTTGCTAAATCACAGTTTTGAGTGCAAGATTCCCTGTGACGCTTCAAAGTTATATTTCAGAATATAACTCACTTTGCTCGGTATGGCTTTTAAAGACCTTTGTCATCTGGTTCAGTCTTCATGTCTCCTGTGCCCTTTACCTACCTCCCTCTATTTGCAAAAACCTTTTTCTGTCTCACTTTGCATGGGTAGCTCAGGTTTTGATGGCAAGGTAACCTCTGTGAAAGATTATTTTGCCACACTCTCTCTTCTATCCCATCTGACAGCCCTGTTTGCATAGCTCTCTTGCAGTAAATTTCCAATCATATTGTCTTCTACTTTTACACAATGTGCATGAACTTAAATAATTGTTGAATAAGTAAATGAATAAAAAGTCATACAATTGTCAGTAGATGTTCTCTAAACTGATACTAAATTTTAAAACAATATTATTTGACGCCCTTTGTTCTTGTGGCAATTTTATGTCATAGCAATTTATTCAGACCTACATCTTTTCAAATGAAATTTCTTGGACAATTAATAGTAGTTAAAAATACATTCAAAATCCCTCCGATAAAACAAGGAATATTATGTGTTTTTTTTTCCTTGCCATCTTCACTAGCTCAATACGAACATTTTTCTAACCAGTGGACTAATACGCACAAGGGCTGTTCTGAGATTTCCAGGTGAAGGGGTAGCTCACTGTCTCTCAAGTTTGATTCATTATTTGTCTATTTATTAAAGTAAAATATGGGATTGTACAACTTAATTTTTTTCCTGATAAGTTTATTGATTCATTCAGACAAATTGACTTTAGACTGAAACTATTTTGTTTCTTCTTCATCAAAAAAAAAAAAACCCATAAATTATTAAGACCATCAATAAGCAACAGATTTTAGTGTGAAAAGGTAATTATACAAGATATTACTGGGTACACACAGAGCTGAGAGTCAGCTGGTATGCATTGGGATGCTCATATAATTGCTAAAGTAATAAAATACTTGAAATGTTTGTCCTGATCCATTTGAGTAATCACCCATGGTGGTAGGTCCCATGATCCCTAGGAGATAACTGCAGGGATGCTTTCCAGCTAGCTTGTGGCCATTCATACATACCAGTCTCTTCATGTTCCCTCTCTAGTGCATGTCCAAACACCAGTGGATGCCCAAGGCAGTGGCACTAACATCATGGTGGGTAAATTACAGATGCCTATAAGTCCCTTCAAGGCTAGTAAAGAGTACTAGTAACGAAAATGTGACATTTCCATGGCTGTTGGGGGGAACTACAGCTTTCGCACCATATCAATCAGGTCTTTAAATATTGTGAATATCATTCCTGGTTTGGTATAAAAATCATAGGAAACAATCAAAGAACTGCAGTGTTATAAATTTGGACAACATTACCTTAAAAAGAAAAACTGATGGCAAACTTTGAGGAAAGTGAACAACAAAAAAAGAAAAAGTTATAGTATATGTGAGTGAGTTCGTGTATGTGCGCGCGCGCGCGTGCATGTTGGTCAACTCTATATAGATGGTAAAAACAAATGGTGGATTAACAGTAATAGGTTAACCAGTTATCTCTGATCTTGGGATTCTCCAAAGAAGTTCATAATTAGGGAGTAATTGGATAGTATTGGAGGAAGGTAGGAATGAAGGGGAAGAAGATGAAAGCTAGTAAGTCTTCTTGCCATAGTCTTTTATTTTTTTTAAGTTTATTTATTTATTTTGAGAGAGACAGAGAGAGACAGAAAGAGACAGAGAGAGACAGAGAGAACTGCAGGCAGGTTCCACAGTGTCAGCGCAGAGCTTGACATGGGACTCAAACTCATGAGCTGTGAGATCATGACCTGAGCCTAAATCAAGAGTTGGATGTTTAACCAACTAAGCCGCTCAAGTGCCCGTCTGCCATAGTCTTGAAGCACTTAATTTTCCAAAATGGATTCAAGTCCTATGATTCAAAAGCATACACAGATGCTAAATAATAATAATAATTATAATACTCAATAAAGATCTCTGTAAAAGGTGCCTCTATCATCTCTGTTAGTATCTCATTTCAGAGTCAATTTTTATTCTGAAAGTCTTTCATCCAGCCTGAGTTTATTATGTTCTCCAATTTCTTTTCATTTATTCTACTATGAAAGAGTTTAGAGCAAGTGTTCCCAAAATGTGCCACTTTGGCATGTGGAATATTTTGAGCTGAAGGCAATCAAGACTCTGCAAACTTAAGAGAAATATTTACCCTAGTTACTACCTAAGAGAATCTAAATTAGTTTTTCTCAGAATAAGAGTTATTAACAGAGATAAATTTTATCTGAATGGCCCAACTCTGTGGCAGTTCAGACATTTAAATACCAAACATCTGTTCTTCCTGTTGCCGGGTGAATTGCCCACCTCCCCATTGAACTCCAGGCCTCTATCCAATTCCTTAGCTGTGGATGGGATATATACCTCAGTTTACTTTTCTATCTTTGAATCGCTTATGTATATAGGGTTCTCATATGTACAAAATCAAATTTTATTTTCTCCTGCTAACCTGTCTCATGTCAACTTGTTAGACCAGCCAGAACAATCTTTGAGGGTAGAGGAAAATTTTCCTCCTCAACAGTGCCTATTATTCACATTTGTATAAATTGCTATTGTAGAAACTTAAATTAATCCTTTTAGTTGGACTTGCTTAAAGTACATATTGATGACACTGACAAATCCATAGATGAGTAGTCAGAGGTGGGGAGCATGGAGTCAATTTGCTACTGAAATTTAAAAGAAATGTGTCAGTTAAGAAGGTATGAGACAGAGCCAACAGCTTATGGAGAGAAAAAGGGATTTAGGAGACAGAAAAGGCAAAAAAAAAAAATCTTGAGACTCCTAAGTGTTGTGTAATTTGCAGGTAAAAATGTCTTACTCTAACAAAGAGTGTGCTTTCAAGAGTAAATTTCTGCTATTTCTTTTACCAGAAAAAAAGCAGTGATTGTTGTCTCTATATATTGTTGGAAGTAAGTATAAAACTGAAGGGAAAAAAATAAAACAAATTGAGTGGCAGTGTTCTCTTTTAGAGTCTTTCTCCAGCTGGCAAGGACCTCACACAAAATAGTTTGTTTGATTTATTTCAGATACCCAAGATGAGAAAAATAGCTCAAGGTAATTTTTCAAGCTTAATTTAGTTCATTTAATATTTAATGAGTTAATGGAGCAGTCTGCATGTCCTAAGTGTGTCAAAGAATAGAAATGGAATTTGAAAAAGAGCTCAAAATTTACAAAACATGTTTTGATTTTTAGAATAGTTACCCATTATAAATAATTCTTCCAAATTTTCTGATTCTACTTAAATGGGGGCACAGTTGTGCTTTAAACAGCATGTGATCCATAAAATTAGCTTGATCCATCCTTGCTGATGTGTACACACTTATTCATCCACTGGCCAAACAGGTATGTATTTAAAGAAAGATAAGAGATTATGTGCAAAGCACTAGCATGTGTCTGTGAAGTTTATAGGGTCCACTTTCAATCAGTCATTGAACACTCTGCTGACATAAGCTTCCTAAATTTGAGACTTAAGATAAGCATAGAAATAATTACAAGATAGTGCAAAAGGTGGTCAATAATACATTTTCCATCATGCTATGAAAATACAATATAAAGACAGATTTAGCCTGACACAGGGAAGCAAGAAAATTTTGATGATGGAGGTAAAGGATTCCACACTCATTTTTCTATAGGAGGTAGTCAAGAAGTATATGAGTTGGGCCTATAAGAAATATTTCACTTTACCCTTTCTTGTAATATAAGCATAAATACATATGCCAGCTGTCACGGCTTCAGTGCCAGGGTCAATAGCTACAGATAAGAGTTGTGCTGAAGAGCTCAAATCCCATTTAATGGGCAGAGCTATTACCCAGCCTTGCCACTTATTCTACACAAATGATGATCCAGTATTGCCAACCTTCTTATTTCTCAGGAGATATTTGAAACTAGGAATTTTTATATAAAACCTCTTGACTTTTTATTGTTAACATGTGATGATTTTTTTTTTTTTAAATATACCATGTTTGTGGGGCACCTGGGTGGCTCAGTCAGGTAAGTGTCTGACTTCAGCCCAGGTCATGACTTCACGGTTCATGGGTTCAAGACCCACATAGGGCTCTGTGCTGACAGCTCAGAAGTTGGAGCTTGCTTCGGATTCTGTGTCTCCCTCTCTCTCTGCCCCTTCCCTACTCACAGTCTGTCTCTCTCTCTCTCTCAAAAATAAATAAACATTGAAAAAATAGATATACCATGAATGCATGTATAAAGGCTAAACAACACAAATCTTTAGGACAGGTTGTAACCTGTAAAGAAAGTAGTGGTTAAGCTGGAAGAACAGAATTCACATGTGGGAATTCTAACAGGAGGAAAAGCTAAGAATAAAGGAATGGAAACAGAAAGTATGACAACTGGGCAAGAAACCTATGAAACATTTGGTTTAGCTGAAAAAAGTTACATGAAGGAGAACAGAGGCAAATGTGATATTGATAATTTAGGTATATGCAAAATCATAAAAGGCTCAAGTGATTTGGATTTTTTTCCACAAATGGCAGAAGTGTGGTGGTCATCATGTGGGACAAACATGAGGCAGGGCATCTAATAGATATATAGATCTATCAGACACATGGATCTTATCACAGCATTCCCAAACACTGGCAGTTGTCTTTTCAAAGGCATGGTGACTTTTAACATTTACTTTTCTCTTTATCTACCCATCCTGTTACAAAGTGGATTTGAAGCAACTCTTTAATTTATCCATCACAAGGTAATAATACCTATATTAGAGCCCCATTTAGATGTGAAATGAAAATACGATTTTTCATAAGGTGTTTTCCAGTGATTGCTATGTCAATTTACATGGCAAATTTCTCAACTAGATTTACTTATATATGTAAATTTACTTACATACTGAACTTGATAATATTTCAGAGGAGTCAATAGGATAATTCTTGAAGATATCATCCTTAATTTCTTCCCTTGAAGCTTATTTTTACGGACAATATGATAGTAATATTCTTTGTTCACCACCTTACTTAAGATAGATTATTTGATAAGAAAATGAATATTTTGTCTTCACTCAACTGAGGTTTGATATTCTTTTTTTTATTTTATTTTATTTTTTAATGTTTATTTACTCTTGAGAGAGACAGAGACAGAGTGTGAGCAGGAGTGGGGCAGAGAAAGAGGGAGACACATAATCCAAAGCAGGCTCCAGGCTCTGAGCTGCCAGCACAGGGCCGGACTCAGGGTTCAAACCCACAAACTGCGAGATCATGACCTGAGCCGAAGTCCGACACTCAACCGACTGAGCCACCCAGGGGCCCTGAGGCTAGATATTTTTAATCTTGTTTGCATAAATAATTTAAGTGATTAAAGGAGGGAACAGTGAAGAGGACATTAAGGGAAATCTCTCATATTTTGTTGGGGACTTTTTTTTCTTTTTCTGCTTAGAGGTATTTTGAAATTGCACTTTCCTTGCTGTGAGGCACAAAATTGCCTTTCCATTCTTACAGTGGTCAGTGAATAAATTAGAACTAGTGTATATATTTCATGTTGAAACACTTTCATTTTCCAGTTTAACAAAGACTTACATTACTCTTCCTTTGATTTATCAAGTGGTATGAACAATGGGATATTGGAGAAAATAGCTTAGGTTTTAGACAACTGAAGTATTTTATAAAATGCATATCATCTACAAAAAATAAAAAACAAAACCCTAAGTGTAATATCTCATTTGGAGTTCGGTGGGGGGGGGGGGAGCAAAATGTTTGAATAAAGCTAGATCCAGAGAAATAGTTATCTACCATGGCTTTGATGGGAGTGGCCACAGAGGCAACAATCCTGATTGGCAATGAGGAGGCTTGCTTTTTCTCAGATCTGTAATTCTAAAATAATGTCTTGAACCCAAAATACTCCCTTTTTTTTGAGAATTAATCTGTCTTTCTCACACAATCCATCTAATGAAAAACTTAAAACCTCTGATGAAAACTTCTTAGAAAGAACTCAAAATTTTTAGATTCTTGGGTCCTGATCCTCATCAATATATTTTGACTTATTGTTTGCAGGATCCAACCTGGATGAATTTAAGACTACAGATACAGTTCACTATGTATTTCTGAGTAGAATAATCCTTCATTATTCCCAAAGTAATGGATGTT
The DNA here is from genome assembly GCF_024362965.1 of Panthera pardus. Classification (NCBI taxonomy): domain Eukaryota; kingdom Metazoa; phylum Chordata; class Mammalia; order Carnivora; family Felidae; genus Panthera; species Panthera pardus. Next base: position 87,269,678 of record NW_026526655.1, read on the forward strand.
TAGTTAATGGTACATTTCATCTCATCTCTGGCCTTTTTCCCCTTTTCTCTATATCTATGTGTATATCTACACTATCGTCTTTCTTTTATCCTTGGATTCTGTGAATAGAACCAAATCTGGGTGAAACAGCAGGAGCTCAGTACAGATGCTTGATTTCTGATATTTATATAAAACCTGTTTTTAACATGACTGAGAGAATAAAGTTAAATAAAAATGATTTCTATGAGATATCTGAAAAATATTTCATGTAGCACGAAATAAGTCTGGTATCTGGTACCCCCGTGTTGAACTGTATCATGATAGAGATTTTTCAAATTCTTGTATAAGCAACTGCAATTGCCTCTTAACTTCTGTCCATGCTTATCGCATTCCTACTGATTCCTGTAGGCAGGAAATTTCTTTTTAAAATTAAAACAAATTCTAGTTTCTTTACTGTCTAGAAGCTTTCAGTGCCTCTCTGTGGGTCTTCAGGGAGAAGCTCAAGATGTATAATAAAGCTCAATAAGCCCTTCTTTACCTTTGTCTGTCTTATAGATTCCTTTCTTATCATACCCTTTCTAACTGTCCAATCTTTTGTACAATCAAATTATACTAAAGTATTTGCTTTCTGGCAATCCAATCAATTTTTTTTCTTTTTTCTTTTTTTTTTTTTTTTTTTTTTTAGTTGTCTGGAATGGCCCTGCCACAAAACTAGGTACCTGGAGGGGATTTTACCTGGTTAATTCCTACCCATAATTCTAGAATTGTCTTGGGTCTTATCTTCTCCCAGAAGGTCATCACTTTGACACTCCAGACTAAATTAGGTGTTTCTATTTGGACCTCCATTACTATAAGTTACTACTTAAATATTTACTGATAAAAAGAATGAATACAAGAACCAAATGCATGTCATTCTACTGTAGAGAGTGTAGAGACATGATTCTCCTTATGCACTAATGAGAAGATCATATTAGGTGAGCTCACAGTGACTTTAATAGAATAGGTGTATTCATTACCATTTCTAGTAAAGATTAATTAATATTTAACATTCTAATATTAAACTGTTTTGGAAAAGGTTAATTTTTATGCATAAAAATTCATACAACATGCCAATTTATATTATAGTTATATATACAAACATATTTTGTACTAATTTTTCCTAGCTGATCCATTGCTCAAATCCCATGCAAGTATTGTTGATATTATTCTATCATAATTGTCCTTTACAGAGTTGATGCCCGATCTCTAATAATAGAAGCATCTAAGCCAAGCTTTCTGTAGAATTTTGAGGCTTGGTCAATCATATGTCTCCTGATAATTGTTTTTAATAAGAATTTAGCCCTTCCTGGGGCACCTGGGTGGCTCAGTCGGTTGGGCGGCCGACTTCGGCTCAGGTCATGATCTCGCAGTCCATGAGTTCAAGCCCCACGTCGGGCTCTGTGCTGACCGCTCAGAGCCTGGAGCCTGTTTCAGATTCTGTGTCTCCCTCTCTCTCTGACCCTCCCCCGTTCATGCTCTGTCTCTCTCTGTCTCAAAAATAAATAAACGTTAAAAAAAAAATTAAAAAAAAAAAAAGAATTTAGCCCTTCCTTAAAGATAAATGGATAGTTTGAAGAGGTGATCATTTATATGTGTGTTGTTTAGATGTTTCAGATTTTACTAAGTGATGTTAAAGCTAAACTATGTCTTTCTTCTTAGGAATGGTGTTTTCACTTATATTCTGGCTTATGTCTTACATTATTCTAGATCCAAAATTAATTCCTTTTTATTCAAATTGTTTGGGCTCTACTAGTGATTATTATTTATTAATAATTTAAGCAGCTTATGATTAGGTCTAAGAGATGTTTGTACTCATCCTCAGTGGAAAGTGACACAGGACAAGGTAGAAGCTAATAAATTAAAGTGCAGGTTTGCAAGATTTAGTTTTTTTTAGCCATCATTTGCATTTCAATTTTCAGTAGGCTAAAAGAAAACTAACATGCTAGAATGCATAGAAGTATAGTGAAATATAGTGTAAAAATGTGATAAATAAGGGGATCAACCATTCATTGATTAAACAAATATTTATTGGCACCCACTGTCTGCCCAGCACCATGAGTTCCAGTATGTTGTAGGCCATTTTATATGGCATAGAAGAGAGAAGGTGGAGTATAACCAGTTAGCATTGAGTTTTTTTAGGGATACAATTATTACAATTTCTATTATTCATTACCTAACCTTATAAAATTTCAATCTAATCTCTTGAGTCTTAGCCATGTTGTTTAGATTACTGTTTTGTATTCCAGTATGGAAGTGTCCAGTGAGAGTCTTTAGTTTAAAATTCTGAATATTTCACTTTCTGTCTAAGGATCCATTATTTCTTTTTCTGGTAGATTGGATATTCCAATATGACTTTTCTCATATATTGGTAATTGCTAACATTTACTTGAGTACTTACTAAGCACTAAATACTAAGTGTTGTGAGAATAGTAATTTGTTTAATTCTCTTGGGAAACGGGCATTCTTACCTTCCCCAGTTATTAATGGAGAAGTGAAGTGACATTGATAAGTTCATTTAGACAGCCAAACTATGATAGAAAGTAAGGGAGAGACATAAACGCAAGACCAGGTCTGACTCTGTCTCCACTATCTAAACTTTTTATTAATGCAAATGCTACCCTGCACCTCAGAATAAGTATCCTACTCCATCAGCAAGACAAAACACCCGAGTTCCAGGTGTGGCAAAACTAATAGCTCTTATTCTTGAGTGCACAAATATAGCTCATTTCCCAGAAATGTCCATGTGCTAGCCAATGTAATATAAGTGGAAATAAATTTTGTCATGGTTAGTGCTTTTAAGAAGTTCGTATGCTCCATTCACATCCTTTTATACCATTCCTTTGGCTGAATCCAGACGGAGGCTCCAGGGTATACAAGTCTCTACTATAAGACCATAAAAGTTAAAAATTTCTTTACTCATGCTCTTTTCAAGCTACCACTTCAGACACAAACTTGAGTCATTGGAAACCTGGATCACTTCATGAGAGAAAGTGAATTCCTGGCCGCTGCATGACAATAAAAGGACATCTATCACAGTGAAAGCATTTATGGCTTTATTTATTTGTTATCAAGACCCAGTCTACCTAATATACCAAGAATTTCCATTGAAAATAACCTCTATTTGTTACCTTTTTTTATCCTAATCCAAATTAAGAAATTACAATTTATGGGGAGTCCATTCATTTCTCCAGATGATCCAGAGATTCTCCCTTTATTCTCTTTCTTTATATTTCATTATGTTGCCTAATCAGTTTCCTGTGAATCATTTTCAAATGCTTTGTGAAATGAGGTAGAAAATAAAGTAAGAAAGAAATAAAAGAAAGGAAGCAAAAAATGAAAAATTAGGAAGGGATGGAAGAGGAAAGAGTAAATAAAAATGCCCCATGAGGGTGAAAATGGGAAATACTGTGGGTTGGTAACTCAAACTCTTTCCCAATCCCTTTTCCTTAACTTCTTTCTACTATAAGACCATAAAGGTTAAAAATTTCTTTACTCATGCTCTTTTGAAGCTACCACTTCAGAAGGCAATGAATCATAAGCAGAAATCTGCTAGCTTTTTCTGGGAATAATTTTGCACTTTGGATGAAAGGGATAGATTAAGCTGCATTGCTACTTCTCCTTCCTTCCTTCTCTCTGCCTTAAATAGAATTGTGATATCTGGATTTGGGACAACTGTCTTGTGACCGTGATGTGAGAAGCCCAAGAAGAAAAACAAGAGAGCCCTGGAGATGCCATTTAGATGTTACTCAACTGCTTACTGCATCCCAGAAGGCTTCTAATTCAAATCTTTAACCATGGGAAAAAGAAGTTCCTAATTTTTGGCTAATTTCCCACAGGGATTTTGTTTCTTAAAGTATAAAAACTTCATAATTGATTTAGGAATATTAAAGAAAAGACCAGGGGCATCTGGGTGGCTGTCGGTTGAGCGACCGACTTCGGCTCAGGTCATGATCTCACAGTGTGTGAGTTCAAGCCCCGTGTTGGGCTCTGTGCTGACAGCTCAGAGCCTGGAGCCTGCTTCTGATTCTGTGTCTCCCTCTCTCTCTGCACCTCCCCCACTCATGCTCTGTCTCTCTCTGTCTCAGAAATAAATAAACATTAAAAAAAAAAAAAAAACTGAAAAAAAAAAGAAAAGACCAAAGCTGAGAGGATGTAATTAAGAAGTGATTGGTTGAAAAGGCACAGAAGAAGAGCATATTAGAGTTGCCTGTAAAGGTCCAGAAGGGTGGTGGCATGAAATAGTAGGAACATTTTAGGGGGATACAAACTAGAGCATGCTGACTTCAAAGTGCATGTAGGATTTCCAGGTTTAAGACACAGATGAGCATAAATAAACATTTTTGAGTGTGGGAGTACCCTGTAGTTTCACTTGGCAGTGAGAGTGGAACCTCGGCAGTGGTTAAAATCTCTAGGGATAGTAATTCAAAGGACAATGGGGAACAATTACGTTCAGTGGGTGTAGAAAAGAAGAAATGATTAGTAGAAACAAGTAATAGAATATGAAAATTTAGAAATAGAGACGTAAGACAGAGCTCCAAAATAGCGGGTTGGCCAATAATATGAAATAAAGTAGATGGCTTCAAAGAAAAAATAAAAATGTATCTTCAAATTAAGATCTATTTTTGTATGCTGACCTTCCCTTATAATGTGATTCTCTAACCTGATGTTATATTTAATTTTCCTTGGCTTGCCCCACTTGTCACCACCTCAGGCCTTCTCATTTAAGAAAAGCCTCAGCACCTGAAATTTGTTACATGAATCAAAACTATAGTATCAACTGTTCTTTTGATTCATTAATTATTTTTAATTTTTAGATGATCACTAGAAATCTTGTATTTTTTCTATGCTTCAAAATCAATTTCTATACCACCTACAACCAAATAAAAAAGACATAACCAAATATAAAATTGGGCAAGACACTTGAACAAGTATTTCATAAAAGACAGTACTCATGCAAAAACACATTTGAAAATCCCAACCTCATCAATAGTCAGGGAAGTGCAAATTAACACTACAATGCATTACCATTGCAAACTAATCAGATTGGCTATTGGTGAGGATGTAGAGCAGCAGACACTCTCATACCTACTGATAGGCATATATACCAAATTGATACAACCCTTTGGAAAGTTGGTTTTATTGATTAGGATGGAACATATGTATACCTTATTTCCAAGATTTTCAATTCTAAGTATCTATACTTAACAGAAATCGGTGTGAATGATTACCTAAAAAAATATACGAGAATGTTCAGAATAGCATTTATTGCAATAGCCCTCAAGTAGAAATAAACTGCAAATATCTGTCCTGATTAGAATGGAAAACAGGGGCACCTGGGTGGCTCAGTTGGTTGTGTCCGACTTTGGCTCAGGTCATGATCTCACAGTTCGTGAGTTAGAGCCCTGTGTTGGGCTCTGTGCTGACAGCTGGGAGCCTGGAGCCTGCTTCAGATTCTGTGTCCCCCTCTCTCTCCATCCCAACCCTGTTTGTGCTCTGTCTCTCTCGGTCTTTCAAAAATGAATAAACATTAAAAAAAATTTTTTTTAAAAAAAGAATGGAAAACAAAAATATTGTGATCTATTTCATACACTATAACAATATACTGAAATGAAAAGAAAAACAAAACTACTGCTACCAAAAATCTCCACAAAATTACTGTTACATACAACACGAGTGAATTTCAGAAACATAATAGTGAACAAATAAGACAGATACAAAAGAGGACATATTAACATGTTTATAGATGGACAAAGTTAATATGAATGGCTACAAGTCAGGAGTGATACCTTTGGTGGGACCTTTGGAAAAAGGCACAAGAATTCTGAGTGGCATAAATGTTCTAGAAGTTTCTTAAAGTGGATGATGATTATAAGGGTTCAGAATAACTCAACAAGCCACTTATTTATGATGTGTGCTCATTTTGATATATGTGCAATTCCTGTCCCCACTTTCCTTTCACATGGTTTTGAAATAAAAACTATTCTTGTTGACTTTCATTGTTCCATCCCAAGATCATTTTGGTTCCTGCCATACTTCATTTCTGGAAACTTTCTTCTTTTTTAAATCTTATTTAGCCATTTCTCACAGTGACTCTTTTATGCCATTTTTTTCCCCAGGATTTCCTAACTCGTTTTTGACTGACACCTTTAATTTTCTCTCTGCCTTTGTCTTCAGCTTTATCTTCATAGACCACCCAAGAGAGCTATGTAAGTGTACATTTCAAATAACTTTTCTCAACATCCATTGGGAATGTGGGAAATTGTCTAGCAAGAAAGAGTATAAATGAGTGTTAGAATAATTTTGATAATGGATAAATTGAAGTCTACTCTGTCACCATTTCACTCGCATAGTCTCTGTCACTTCTGTGCAGTTACATTTAGATGGAACTGCTCATTCCTACCTTCATTTGACTGAAAGCTCAATGAGAATTTCATGTGGCAGGCATTTATTATACTTTTTAAGTAAAAGAAAGCCTGAAAAATACCAAGAGAACGGTTTTAGCAACCAAAGTAGTTAAGAATGAGAATTACCTGTGGCACCTAAGCAAACAAATTTATTTTGCTTTTAAATGGGAAATAAAAGAAAATATATATCTGAGCCACCTTCCATAGGTTTGTATTTGTTGAGGTCAGTAGAAGGTGCGAGGGTTCCCTAACTAAACAGTGGAATGTGTGCAATACAGTGGATACTTTACATTCTTCCTTCTCAACACTGGATTTATGAAGTGGGTCCTGTTGTCCCAAATTAACACTTGTGAAAGAGGCTCAGAAAAGTCAAGTGATTTGCCTGAGATCATATAACAATTAAATGACCTAGTTAAGGTTTAAAGCTCAGACTGTGATTCCAAAGCCCGTGGTCTTTCTTCTCTATCTTCCTGCCTCATTTCAATGAAGGTTAATGAGACATGCATGTACACTAAGGGGATCAGGGACTGCTGGTTACTCGCATAGCACTGAAAAATATAATTTTTTATTGACCTCTCTTTATTTTGGTGTTTAACATTTAAAGCCTAAATTAAGAAGACATTATCTTTATATCTTTCGTAATGCACCACCTTCACAGTTATCCATCAAACCAGTTGGAAGCCGTGGTTGGAAATTCCTAGAGATGGCGGATAACGGTGCTAAATTTCTTTTCATTAGTTCTATTCATTAGCTTCAATAACTGAATATATTAACTAGACCTCACACATATATTAATCCCATAACTTGTTAATGTTCAGAAGGAAATTCGATTGTCACCTTTTTAAATGCATAATTTCATTGCTGAATCACATAGAACTGTTATGTAAGGATTTTAAATACAAATTGTAACTGTTGAACATTGATCCTCTGATTTCCTTTTTCAGGCAAACAAACACTAAAAACACTTTTTTACAAACACTTATATAAAAAGATGCAGTTTCAAAATAGTAAGCAATTTAAGTGTGATTTAGTAATATGTATGGAAAAATTCTCGTTATTGGCAGGATAATAATTTCTCAACATTCTTAAGAACAAAGTGGCTTTTTAAAAAGTACACTGTGTAAAAATCGACTGTTAATTTTTATTCTGCATCTCCCTTTCTTTGAGCACCTAGGGTTAAGTGAGAACTGAGTTATATTTAGAATGAGTTATAGCATGACAAAGTAGTAGGGTTGTGTTTCGAACAATCTTGGCATATGCAGTTATTTTCTGAAGTATTCTGTCTGGTGCCTGGTGATGGCGTAACTCAGTACAAATGACATCACCTGCATGCAGAAACCTCACCTGTCTTACTGATTAGAGGGAGAGCAGAAGGTAGTAAGGAAGTGAGGTCATAGAAGTGACAAAAAGAGGTTTAAAAAGAGATGCCTCAAGCAAAAGACTACAGATTTTTTTTTTTTAATGTAAGACTTACTGTGTTGTTTTGTTTTGCTTTTAACTGTTGAAATAATTTTACATGGGTGCAAACAAAAAGATTTCACTACAATGTGCAGTTAGCATACTTCTCAGTAGAGTGATTTTTTTGGGCAATGTGGGAAGGAGAAAATGATGTGCATACCTTTGCTTGTCCAGCTTTTGTGATGGCAGGTATATTAAAGAGCTGTCCAGTGTAAAAATGTACCCCACTGAACAGGATCACTGCAATTGAGTCTCCTTCCTTTTCAATTACTTCAAGGATATCCTCTGTTCTCAATGTTTCTTCCCCCTAAAGTCAAGTTAGACACAAATTACACCAAATCCACAATAATAAATTTATCACTTCAAATTTTCCAATCTAAAATTCACTTTGATGGAGCACCTGGTGGCTCAATCAGTTAAGCGTCAGACTCTTGACTTTGGCTCAGGTCATGATCTCATGGTCCTGGGATCAAGCCCCATGATAGGCTCTGCACTGAGTGTGGAGCATTCTTCAAATTCTCTCTCTCTCTCCCTCTCTCTCTCTACCCCTCTCCTACATCTGTGAGTATGCAGGCTCTTTCTCAAAACAAATAAACATAAAAAAAAATAAAATTCACCTTGAACTTTTCCCACCTAAGAACAATCAAAGACAATTTTTTTTTTCAGATTAATGGTCTTCAAAAATCTGACAAGAGAGCAGAATTTTTGTATGGTTTTTGTTATAAGAAATGATAATAAAATAATAAAAAAATGTTTATAAAGTAAAGTCTTCGCAAAACCCTACTCACTTGAGTTTTTTCTTCAGTTTTTCAATTAATCTTCAGTATCTCCATACCTACGAATTGTTTTCTCCTCCTTCCCATCCAGTAAAATATCAGAAAGTACTAGAAGTCCATGAAATATTAAATGGTGAAAATTTCTTGAAAATTATTATTTCATTTATCAACCTATCACAGTATTTTTTCCAGGATAAAAAATCCTTATAGATCTTTCATCTGAATATAACCTAATCAATATTTTCTCTTACTTTAAGGAGAAACTCTCCTCCACATTAATCTAAGGATCAAGATCCAAAAATGAAGGGAAATATCAATAAAAGTCAATATTATCAAGGTTAGTTTTCCCTACTTCTCTCCAGCTAAGACTAATTATTGCTTACTTAGAGAAAATGGCTAATTAATTTAGATTTGGTCTTGCAAACAACTTGAGCAAAAAGAAATCAGCTAAATAAATACAAAGTATCTACTTGTCCTAATCATTCTTAATCATTCATAAAGTTTTTATGAATTTTCTACTGTGCTAAATCTGACATAGTTTTGAAGTCAAAGTATAATTAACTCCATTAATATCTGAGGGAAACTCCTTAAGGTATTCATAAATTTTCCTTCAGTTATTTTAATTTTTGGTAACTGTTGCTATTTGTCCATTACTATTCCCATGTTAGGCACATATATATCACAAATACAGCACACACTTTAATTTCTACTAGAAGCTTGGAACTTGCTTACAAAATTGAAATCTATAAAAATGGTATCGATGCTGAAATCTCTAAATTGTTAACTGATGTATACTTTATATGTAAAAAGAATGATTTCAGTAATTGTAAGAAAAATTCTAAGTAAAATTAATAGCATGGTAATCCAAAACCTTTTTCTGGGAAGAATCTAATATATTTGTCCACCATAATTTCAAAAAGAAGATTAATAAAAGTATTATATATTAACAATCTATATATTTGAGGATTCAGTATAAAGCAAATAAGAAATATATTTTTTAATGGCAGAATGTGGTTCTCTCTGATGTTGAATTTCTCTGATCTCGTAATGCTAAAGAATGCTCCCAAGATTATGATTAACTCATGAGGTTCCACAACACTTGTCTCTCTTAACATTAAAACGTCTGGTAAATTAGTGGCTATATTCATTTAGTAGAAATTAGCAATTTTTATATGAGGTATGAAATAGATATGCTGTCACAGGTATGAGAACTTTCTATTCCATTAATCTATTGCATGTTGGCAAATAGAACTAAATGGAGTAGATTTTAATTTCTCAAAGTATTCCGGATTGAAAGAAATAATTGTTCAACATTGGCTTAATAGCCTGGGAGCATCATTTGTGAGACCTACCATTTATTCTGTGTAGATCTCTTGATGCCAAATTACACAAGCTACAAGGTTCATATGTCAAAGTCTGTGCAACTTAGCCTTACATACATCTCTATTAATGTAAAGTGCACAGTATTTTAGATCGTAAACATATGTCAAACCTGATTAGGTGTTTCCTTTGTTACCTGTTTAAATATGAAGGTATTGCAGAGAGATAAAGTAACTATCTCAAAGTCCCTTGCCCGATAAGTTGATGGGTCTGGGATTTCTGTGGAGTGTATTAGCCAGGCTGAAAAGCCCAAGTCCTTTCCACTAAACCATATCCCTCTTTACACCCGCTTTGAGTCAAGCACAAAGGACAACATCTGATACTTAGAGTAAAAAGAGATATTTCAACAAATATCATTTTAAAGGCATCCATAAGCTATGGAGCTTGAAACTGAAAATGATATATGTAATTTGCCATCCTTTCCATCTCACTGAAGAAAATGAGAGACTCTAGTGGTATTCAAAGGAAAATAGTTTGCTTGTAACATGACTATCCCTTGAAACATGAAAATAAATACACTTCTGAGTTAATTCTCCATTGTAAGCAAAATTAGCTAACAGTAACAGAAGTATAGGTCTTTTATATTTTCTTGAAAGTTCTATTAAAGTAATGAAGATAATAAACTTTTGAGGACACTGAAGAAAAAAATCAATCCCAAATAGAAGCATAATGAATATTTATTTATCTTTCTCTCATACCTCTCTTGGCTTTATAATCCGCATACTCTTCTCAATGTTAAGTCCATGTAGTTGAAGCTGTGACTCAACAGCATACTGGAAAAGAAGAATGATTTATTAAATCAAGTCCAATGCACAGAAATACATTAAAATAACTCCAAAAAGAGATAATAAAATGACAATAAAAGCACACTATTACATTAACTTTAAGGTCAAGGTTAAAAGTGACTAAACAGAACACATCAGAGAAGAACTGCTTAATATAGTTTATACACAGGAATCTGAACATTCCTTGAAGCACTACATTTTTCATCTAGACTTTAGGGTGTTCCAAGTGGTTTTTAGAAGATGTTTTGTCACCTAACTTAAGTCAAAAATGGAGCTTACAAAATAACCAGAGTGAGTACTGTGGACTTGCTATGTTTGAACTAGAGTATAAAAAGGGCTTACCCTAAAAAGAAAGGATTTACCCTAAAAAGAGTAACTAATAAAAGGAAAGAAGATCAGAAATTTCCCTTCCCTGAGCCTACAGGATATGAATGGGAACAGGAAATTACAGGGATCCTGAATTTTTCTCAATATTAGGGTTTTCATCCTTTTTAGTGAAGTAATGGCTATTAATATGATTAAATGACTTAAAATTACAAGATGTGGGTTAGAATAGTTAGCAGTGATAACAGAAAGACAGAAATCAAATTTGTCTAGCACTAAATCTGAAACACGCAATACACTTTTAGTTGTGTCTCTGTCTGGAACAATCAAATTTCTTAAAGTAGCAAGATTTAATGAACAACAAAAAAAATTTTTAATCTTTAATAAATATTTTTTTCAATAATAAAGCAGCAATAATTATGCTAGCATGCTATCGACAAATACAAGTTTATATCCTTATTCTATGTAGCTGAAGGGGTAAGCACTGGGGTATGTACTGATTTGATTTCATAAAATAAAACAGCAACAAGAGTTAATAAAACATTTATAACTGCACTTGATTTAAACCAGCAGTTCACTCAATGTTTTTAAAAAGACTAATAAATCAATGTTCCCATTCAATCCTTTCCTCCCCTAACACATGTTTTACTTGAACAGAAGGAAAAAAAAAAAAGCTACATTCTATATTTTAAAAATGCCTAATCAAAAGCACTTGACAGATGTTTTTATTGTAAGGTTACTTGAAAGAGATTAGTGAATAAACATTCAAAGCAGGCAAATGGTGTGCACCTCTAGGAAGAGTAGAAAGAATATAAATATAATTTGAAGAATCCTTACATGATCTGAAGGGAAGGCTTTGGCTTCCAAAAGAATCTTATACCGTTTTGGTGTAGGCTTAAAAAATGATAGCTGCAATGAAATGGATTTATTGAGAAAAGCATTAATGCACAATTTATACCTGTGTTCATTGTATACCACATTACTTAATTACACATCTCCAGCATTACTTAATTACACGTCTGCATGTCTATCAAGGGTACCTTTGCCAATTAGCCTTATTTCCAATGAATTACAAAAAAGATAAAGGTATTGGTTCATTACATTTATCAATGGAAAAGCAAATTTGGGAGACAATGTGAATCAGATAAAAACAAATTTTCAAACTTTACCTAAATTTTAATTGATAAATTGTATTCCTAGTGCTTTTAATGGTGATTTCTCTATCATGAGGCTGAAATATCATGTTCTATATAAATCTTATTTATATTGATTTATCTTAGGCTGTTGATTTGGTTTCTGGTACATAATATTTCCACTGCTTTATGATTTTATGAGATTTTATTTTAGGTCCAACTAAAAGTACCTCAGGCCTGACATGAGACATTTGGCATTTTAGAGGCACCAGGGAGAAGTGGCTTATTTGTTCAGGGGGGCCTTTCTTTTCCCCCCACAGTTCCTAGAAGATAACAATAACAACAATAGCAATGGAATGATTGCTGCTGTTAACTCAGTGTTAATCACTGGCCAAGTGCTAAAGCAATTTTCACATATCACATTTCACCCTTGTGTATACCTGCAAAGTAGGTACTCTTGTTCTCATTTTCACAAAGGAGAAAATGAAGATTTAGAAATCACTAAAATCTTGTCCAAGGTCAAACAGACATTAAGTTACTTAGCTAAGAATCAAACCCCAGGGCGTCTGACTTAAAACTATGCTATTTACCATCATGTTTAACATAATTCATGAACATGTCCCTCTGGGGATATTTCATAATCATTTCTTCATTTCATTAAAATAAAATATTAATACAGTCATTGTGCACCTTGGTTACATAGACATGTTTCCAAAAACTTGCTTAAAAATGAAAATATTTTTCAAAGCATCAAGCAGTTACTATAGGCACCATATTCCAAATCAAGAATATATTTGACATCGTAAGGTATACATATTCATTAAGTACTTAGGCAGTATGAAACACTTTAAATACAGTAACTCATTTAAGGTATTAGATCCCTTTTCTCCAAGCTAGTTTTATTTTTTAATTCTTTTTTAACCTACTCCTCCAAAATTAATCTACAAAAACATAACTGATCCATAATCCCACCCTGCTAACGTCCAGCATACTGGAAAACTCTTTCTGAAAACCTCAGTGTTTGCTGGCATTTGTACATCATTGTTTTGTGTGCTTGCAAGCAGTTTTGCTTTTAACCCACTGTGACTTTTATTCCTTATGTTCTGAGATAAGAACTGTTCATCATTTTAAAGCTCTTAGCAAGAGTCAACTCTCCCATGATTATGAAGAAGCCTTTCTATCACAGTCCAGCATTTCCTGGTAAAAATGAAAATAACCTCACAACTTATTTTTAAATAAGTAAACCACCAGATGCTCATGAATTAAAGATAGAAAAATGTCAGATTCTACAAATGAGTGTATACTAAACATTGGTGGGAAAGGAAACTTACCAGTAGAAGATGTAAATTAACAGTCAAACCATTCATTAGTGCTATTTCTTTCTCATTGGCTCCTGCAGAGTAAACATATCATAATTTAGATTTTTCTATTCATGCTAAAGTTACTTGGAAAAACAAAGTAGGAAGGCTTTGCTCCTTCATCCTTAATGCTTTTAGAGATAAGGACATATTTGATGTGTCATCACAAAGAAATGGAAGTTTTCCCGCTTGACTCATTTTGCCAAATGATATCTGGACTCACATGCACATAGCTAGCTAAAATTATATTTACTTTTTGATATAGTAAATAATAGCAACAAAATAATGAAGCATTTGCTTTTTCCTGTAAACTAAAAATGATTTATCCTATTATCAGGTAGTTTACCAAATTCCCACAGAGTACATTTTTGTGGTAAGTGTATCTCGAAAGAAATCAAGGCCAATCACAGGTTTAAAGCTGGTTGTTTCAAATGTCCAATTAAAACGCAACTTTAATAAAGACAGCTAGTTTGCCAAACATAATTCACTGTTATTGCAGTGAGACATATAGTAGTTTATAAGACAAAAGAGCTAGGAAGCAAAATACAAAGACCTAAATAGCTCTGGGATTTATTCATACACACCAAGATACAAGATAATTAATATAGATAGGTATCATCTGGTGGAGAACAAAATTAATATATCCACTACACAATCATAATCTGATCTCATTCTTAGTAAGGAGGGTTTGAGTGCTAGAAATAGACCCAGAGACAAAACATATATTGGATACTTAAGAACTCAGAGTAATACAACAACAATAATAATACTTCCTTATTTTTAGTTCTTATGATGTCTCTTAAAAGCAATTAGACCTGTGGAATAGGAAAAATCTATTTAACCACCACTGACAAAAATGGGTGACTTAATGTTTGTAAAGCTGTATCAGGTGTTAGAGAACATGTACAATACAAATCCCATATTTCATATCCAAAGAGATATTTCTGTTAGAGTTCCATTTTAAAAGAAGAGACAATAAGTACAATAATTAATCTAATTTATAGATAGATTTTAGGATAAATTCACTTGAGGAGAGGCCACTAGAAATAAGTTTATAACTTAGAAATTTATATTTCAACACAGTCATCTAGTCAAGAAAAACTTTATGTTGCATTTAGCAGATAGATTTCTCCATTTGATCATTTGATGTGCAAGGTTGGTAAACAATTGGTTAGAGAAATATCACTGGTCATTTGTTAAGGTGAACAGTGTCTGAAGTCAAGAGTCAGTGAGACCAATCTCATTCTACATTCCTAGCACTAAATAAAATTTGTCCTAGACATACAAGATAGATATGAATATGATAACCTTATGTTGCATATATAGTGGCATATGTCTTCTCCTACAATATGAAAATCCCTTGGAAATATGTAAGATAAATGCTGCCAGCTTTACTATATTTGTTTCTTTGCATTATGGTATGACTTTTTCCTGTTATTTCTAAAACAAAACATTATCTAAGATATCTAACATAATATTATCTTTAATTCTCTGAAGCTAATTACATGCATCGTTTCTGAAAACCATTTATTTCAAAAAATATTTTGGCAGGAAAAGTGAAAGGAGAAAAGGAAGGAAAAGTAGTATAAAGAGAGAGGAGATTTCATAGATACAGAAGCATCTGAAAGAATGTAATGAGAAGAAAAAAGAATTCAATAAGTTAGTTACCACAAAATGAAAACAAAGAAATAGAAGAGGCAGGAAGGGAGGGAGACTTTCTGATGAAGTTTAGACATCCTATTTTTGCTTAACAATTACACTCTGATTAAAATGACTGTAGATTTCTTGAAAATTTTAGTCCTCTAAACAATACAGTGTTCATTGTGGATAACCTAATTTTTTTTTTTTTTTTTGTAAAGAATGTAATGAACCGTTTGTGCTAGGCACAATTAATGTAGACATATACTTGACCCTGCTTCCAGCCCACCCCAGCCCCCACTTTCAATGGCATACTAATGGTTGGATCAATTCTTTGTAAATAATCCCTCACTGTCTTGAATAATTTATCTGTCAGGATGCACAAAAATTATCTCATCTTAGAACACTCCAAATTCAACCAAGTACTCCACAAAAAAGATCTCCTCACCTGCTAGTGAACTTTGTGAAGGAGACAGTCTATTTAATGTGTGTGCATATGTATGCAGGTATATGTGAGGACGGTGCAAATATTAAAGTTTCAGAACATTAATGGAAATGTTTATTTCAAATATAACCTAAAAGCACTGAAGAATCAAGGGTTCTTAACATCAAAGGACCACAAATCAGACTTTTTTAGCATATTTTTAAAGGAAAATTTACCTATTTGACCTATCTTTTGATTAAAATTGCATTTCTGAAACCAACAGTTGTTCTTCTAAGATATTTCAGTATCATCATCATGCCATAAGAAAATTTTAAAAAATTAAACAAACTGAAATTCTTTCAAGATGGTTTTCCTTGTTCTTTTTCTTTTTCCTAAGAGCTTTTTTTGAATTAATGTTGACACATCAAGAACTATCCGCATTGCAGGGTAAAAACATTTTTAAACTTCCTGAAAGCTTATCAAGATTTGAAAATCTTTACTTTGGAAGATCACCCTCTCTTAGAAAAAAAGAAAGTTTCAAGATTACATTGGGAAGCATTGTCTACATACATTATCAACTCCCTGTAAGTCAAATATAGGAGGCTGATGTTCATTACCAACATTTCTCTGCATGTTTCTAATTTTAGTTTAATTTAAAATATTTTGCCCAGAGAAGATGATAGGGCCCCCAGCTGGTTAGTGTTTAATAAGAGGATTCATGATGGATCTCCTACCTGCCATCCATGTTCTGTATAATTTATTAAGCAGATGCAAATGTTATTGTGGATTTGCTTATTTATAAGGTTTGTAGTTAGGCTAACTCTCAGAACTTTCCATTCTGTGTTTCAAGTAGTAAATTCCTGCTGCCTCTGTAGGTAGCTAGTGCATGGTTAAGGATTTGTAACTGGAGACAGCTTCCAGGGATTATTGCTTCTCAGAGGGTCAACCATGAGTTTCATAAAGCAAATTTATGTCCACATTACAACATTTTTATAAGCTGAAATGCATGTATCTAGCCCTTTGTGATTTTTATGCACCCAGGGAAGAGAAGGCTTAATAATAATACTAATAATATTCTTCAGCAATTCTATTTCTAGCATCTTGATAATATGACATTAATTATAAGGGGAATTTACTCCATGTTTTGCAAAATTGTTGGCTCCATATAAAATGTTTTATTAATAGTTTTTCTGCTCAACTGAAATTGGAATTCTTTTCTATGTCTATGAAAAAATATAGGTGCTAATTGTCTCCTCCTCCTCTCCAACTACTCTATCAATTTGTACACGTAATAATTTTTATTACCCTCCTGCTACTTCTTTTAGGGAGATTTTATGGTGAAATAAAGGCTGTGGTTTTAAGAACCTGGAAGATTCCATCATTGCCCCAACTATACAACTTGTCTGTTTGCTCATGACACATTTAGGTAGCTGGGCAACTAGCAAAAATAAATTTGACTTCTGCTGCTCTTTACTGTGCTTACCATATAATTATTTTAATTATTTCATGATTTATACAACATCTACTTCCAACCAGGATTTGAGGTTTCTTTGGTTACAAAGTGAGGGAGCATTATAAAAAATAGCATTAGAGTACAATATATGCAGATGAGAAACAAACAAAAACTGTTAAATGTTTTTGTTACTTCCAATTCAGTCAAATTTTCTCAGAATTTCCTAGGAATCCAGGCAAAAAGGGAACCTGGGTGGGATTTGCAACAAACAAGATAAATACAAATATATGTAAAAACATTTTCTAAAACGATCTATTCCTAATAAAACAAACAGTGTGAACTTATTCATTTTTCAACTTGTCTTAAGAACCATTTCTCTAATATACACAACTGAAAAAAGTAAAGAAAATTGAAGGATAATAGTGACTAAAACTTTTTTTAAAAAAGTACCAAGTTTTTAAAATATCATTTATAATACACATTTGTAGACACAGTCAATTCATATTCCTTTGGTCAATAAGAAATAGTAGAAATATTTCTCCTGATAAAACACAAATTGTAGAGAACAAAACAGACTTGTAATAAAATCACAATTAAACTAAAGATCACCTTCATTCACTGACATTTCAAAAGAAATTTTACAACGTATTTGTCATATGAGGCTTGAGACTTCAATAAGACTATCTCTACCTTATGTAAATCATTTATTATATATACTTATTATATATAATACTTATGATATATACTAACAATCATATATCTATAAACAAAATACATAATGTTTCTTGAGCTCCATGTCTACAAACGTGACTGTGCTCATTTCAAGAAGTAATTGTTATCTTTTACAACCCATATCATTAGGATCAACTGTCTGTAATTCAGTTAATACAACATTAAGGACAAAACCACAAAAAACAAAGAAGTTTGTCCCATATGTGTGATAACTTTGTATGGTATTTCAAAGACACAGAAAAATCCATAAAAGTAGAGTTGATAAATATATATATTTAATTTTTTAATACATTCAATCCTTTTACTTGTCTAAATAAATCTGACTAGTTAGTGGGCTTTTTTTTTTCATTTTCCTTAGTAATTGTAATGAGAGGTGGCTCGTTTAAAATTTCAGTGATTGTTCTGATGCATTTGCTGGGCAACAAAATACTCGCATATTTAATAAGTTTCAACAGAGCTATAAACTTTTAAATGGTCAAAGGAAATCTTTTTGCAGGGTTTATTGGATTCATAAATAAATCTCACAAAATAATATTACCTTCCCACTTGCCTGGCCTGTATATAAATATCCTAACTTGTCTTTAGAGGATGATAAATATTAAGCACAAAACAACAGGATTAGAATGCAGTTTATGTTCTGAAAGCAAACCTCGTAAAGAAAAAAAACAATCCACAGCTAAAGAAAACATATATGCTCAGGTCAAATTAATCCAGGATTTCTTCAGGTTTTTTTTTTTTTTTTTTTTCTATGTTAGACATTTGAATGAATATAATTAGCTTCTTAAAAAAATGAACCCATATGGAAGCATTATTAAACAACGATTTAACACATCCTTAAATATAATCAAGGACTTTCCTCCATCAGAATATACACTCCTCTGGATAATGCTGACACCTGATCAAGTGCTCTGTGTTCTCAAGGACCTGATTGGTCTGGTAGGAGATGTTAGGTTTTCATACCTGCCCTGGCTGACCAATATTCTGCCCATGGGTCCCAGCCTCAGGCATTGAGAGCTATGCAGATTCACCCCAGGGCTCCTTGCAAAGGTCTGGATTCAAGCCCTGAACACTCAGCCTGTCTCCTTGTGCTGCCTCCAAACTGTGTTTCCAGGCTTCCAACTGCTACTTTGTTGAGCAGCGGAGGTATTTCTGGTCTATAGAGATTTCTATTGATTTTTTTTTTTTTTTAGTGCTGCTATAAGTCTGTAAATCTAATGTTTTTCCTATCATTTCTATGTGTTAGGAATAGAAGGGATCCCTTTCAGTTTGTACTTAAATCTGTTATTTTAAATGAGAAGTCAATATTCTGATCCTATAATATAACCACATAAAACAGAAATGTATATGGTATAATGATTACTCAACAATGGCTAGTAGGAAATAGCACTTGCTTTTGCTTGCAACCCTTCTATTTGTTTTCAACTTTATGAATATGTAACACTATTTAACACAAAACTAAAAATAGATTTTCCTTAGAAGTCTGGTAATTTGGGCTACATCACACATGAGTGTCTTTTCCACTGTGCATGTGATGGGGTTTGCTGTAAGGTGACCCTATTGAGCCACTCTATTGGGAAAACTCATGTCAGAATCTTTAGGTTGTCCAAATATCACAGAGAAGACGTTAGTAGTTTCCTGCATAGATACTGGATGCTAAGTTATAACAGAGGCAGGTAAACATTTATTTAACTCTTCTGTCTTCACCAAGGAATTTGTTATAGACTAAACTGTGTCCTGCTGAAATTCCTATGTTCAGGCCTTAACCTCCAGTGTGACTGTATTTGGAGACAGGGCCTAAAGGAGGTAATAAAGTTTAAATGAAGTCATAAAGGTGAGGTCTTAACCCAACAGGACTGATGTCCCTACAAGAAGAGAGACACCAGAGATCTCTTTCTCAATGAGTGTGCACAGAGGAAAGGCCAACTGAGGAGGACACAAAAGGCAGCCACACACAAGCCAGGAAGAGAGTCCAACCAGAAACCAATGCTTGGATCTTGGACTTCTGGCCTCTGTCTTGAACTGTGAGAAAATGTCTGTTGTTTAAACCACCCAGTCTATGGTATTTTGTTATGGCAGCCTGAGCAGAGTAATATAGTATACATATCCTCCCTTTGGAACCTGCTTTTCCCTTCGCCAGAGACTCACCCAGCAGTCCCCGGGGGGAGGACTCACCTGACAGCATGGAGTGGGCAAAGGGAGCTGGCATTCTAACTGAATTTTAAACAGACTTACAACACATCTCTCTGTTTTCATCCTATTTTACTCACACTTTTAGAGATGCTTATTGTAATTCCCAAACTTTTGAAGGCTCTGCAGTGTAAAGCAGGTGGCTTTCCATTTTTTGCCATTGAGAGATTAAGATTTGGTTAATTTAATGTTATTTTGCAAAAGCGGTTACCATTTGTCCACCTGCTATCCAACTCCCAAAATGTTGCTATAATCTCCTTTGCTGTTCTATTTGTTCTTCAGGGTTTACACTTTTTTATTTATTTTTTTAAATTTCATTACAAGTTGTTTAGTGAGAATTCAGTAAAAAGACTTAAATGCATGTTCAGTCCTCTATCCTTAACTGGAAATTACCTCTGTTTTGAAGCACTAGTCCCAATGTTTGTTTTGTTTTGTTTTGTATTTCTTTGTGTTATGTATAGATTATGTATATATATATTAATTTTACTTTTTTTTTTTGGTATCTTCCTTTAATGGGAGTCCCATGAGGATACCTCATGGGATAAGGGTGTTGAGTATTCTTACTCACTCTTTTACTTACTCACCATTTGTCCTCAGTGCCTATCACAAATCCTGACAGACACACAGCAGAGGCTCAATAATTATTTTTTGAACAAACTATTCCTCAGGTTTACATGGTGTGCCAATTGCCATAATTCTTTCAGGTGTAAGTCTTACTTTCTTCACTCTAATTCTACTTTGTCCCAGCTCACATTGCTTTGGTTTTCTGATCCCTGACCAAGATACAATTGGAATGAGGCAATAAAGATATTTTTATACTTGTCTGTAGAGGAGTGAGGTTTGAAAAGGCATTATGAAAGTTTGAGGTTTCCTCCAAATAGTTCCAAATAACAGCACTCCAATTGTTTAAATATCATTAATTTTTTGTTCAATGCCGTAAATATCATACAAGATTTCAAGCAATGCTGAATATTTAACCCAATTAAATATTTTTTTTAATTTTTTTAAAATTTTGTTTATTTTTGAGAGAGAAAGAGACAGAGCACGAACAGGGCAAGGGCAGAGAGAGAGGGAGACACAGAATCTGAAGCAGGCTCCAGGCTCTGAGCTGTCAGCACAGAGCCTGATGAGGGGCTCAAACTTGTGAATCAGGAGATGACCTGAGCTAAAGTCAGATGCTCGGCTGACTGACCCACCCAGGCGCCCCCCCACCCATTAAATAACTTTTTTTCAAAATGTTAACATATTCACCATCTAAAACTTTCCTTGAATATTACCTAGAGTACATACAACTCATTTTAGGAAACACATAAACCAAAGAACAGCATCAACCGTATTATTTCTAATAATTCTCAGATTAACCTGAAATTTATCACCATGGATCAAACTGAAACAAGCCAAACCCTGCTTGGCATTTTAGGATTTTAGCATGTAAAGTTTAGTGTTTACTTTATCATGTATAATGAAGTATTAGAAAATTTAAGTTGATTTTTATGAGATTTATTTAATTACAAATAAATACAATGCATGTGTTTTTTATTGGAGAGTAAATGTTACTGTTAAAATACACAAGAAAAAATAATAAACTATTTTACTTCTGTACTAAATAACCCAGTTATGTTCTCTATAGCCACCACGTCTCAAAGGTATCCTCACTCTTTACCTTACTGGGTTAAAATAGAAAATCAGGATGTTCTTCAATAAGATTTTTACTTTATAATCTAGGTTTATATCTAAATGGTAATGCCTTTATGATTCTTTTGGGAAAAATCCATTTTGTACTTACCTACAATGTCATTCATAAGGCCTAAAATAGTCTCATCTCCTGTAATCCAAGGACGTTTCCCTATCTCATGACCATAGGCTCCCCTGAAATTGGAAAGGGACATAAACATTATTAGTTTGTTGGAGGATACTTGAGACTGCCCATGTACTATTCCATTTTTTTTCTCTATTTTAGCATCTAAGATGTTCCTTTTTCTTCTTTATTTTGAAAATTTCAAAACTATTTGAACATTCTACTTGTATACCTGTAAGCATATAGTAAGTAGTATCTACACTAAAACATAGCTACTATTTTTTGAGGCTAAAGATTAAAATGATTACGAATTCAGTTTTTAAATACAGCTACAATCTGTAAACTAAATAAGAGTGTATATAACATGACTACACTCATGATGACATTTTAAGTAGATAAATAAACTTGGCAATAATCAAAGCAAACACTGTATCTTGACCTGTTTTCTAGCAATTACATCTACCATATTATAGCTCAATTTTATTCTTCTAGTAAGTAAATATCCCCGTTAGGCATAATGACAAAACACAAAATGCCTAAGAGAACTTTAACTTTCAAGAAGTTTCCATTATATGAGGAAGGCAAATACTTTTGAAATACACAGAAAGGAATTGAAACAAAGAATCAAGGTGGGGAGTGACTTCATGTGCTGTTTCAAACTTGTGCCTTAGGGAACTCTGAATTAGACTGTCCTTAATTCTTTAGGAATCTAAAGACTGCATAAAGTTGTAGGAAAGGCATAAGCATGTATGTTTTGTGTAGTGCAGTCTGTGCCTGGATCTATGCTTGAAATCCAGTGAGCTGGCAGTGGTGACGTGGTAAACCTGCTCTCAGAGGTGAAGGGGGGCAGAATATGTCCCCCCGAAACATGTCGCTGTGGTGTATTGATTATCTTGAGCTGCAGGCTTAAAAAAAAAAACTGCTAATACAGGGAGAGGTTGTCCCTGAACTCCCTTATCTGCCTGAAGACAGATCCCCAAAAGGAATTCAGCTGTCATCAATCCCCTCCCTGGGAGTTTCATCAACCAGAAAAGATTGACTCTTGTCACAGGAAAGGGGACTAGAAGTCAACACCACATCCAGTTGGGCTTTGTCACAATCTATTCTATCTTTTATCTATTCTCCTAAGGGCTCTTTCATCTTTCCTGAAAATCACTTATTCTCTCCTCTGTGGCCTCTCCTCTTATCCTCCTCCTCTTTCCCTATTAAGATAGGATTTAAGCCTGAATTCTAAGTCATTGCGAGGAGTTCTTTTCCCCTCGCACGTGTCTCCCATGTGTGTAAGGTATACATGCTAATAAATGTGGGGTTTTTTTCTCTTGCTGATCTTTTATTATAGGGGTCTCAGCTAAGAATTCAGAAGGATATGGGGAATTTTTTTTTCCTCCCTGAAAGAGCAGTGAGGTAACAAGAGGAAAGGACCCCTGTTTTTAGCTTTTGTTGATTTGACGGTGTGAATATTCCCTGTGGTCCATTTCTTGGCATCCACAAAATTCCTGAATATTTAATGACTGGTTTTCATTGCCTGGTCACAGCCAATTCCAGGTCACCACTGGTTATGACACTATATGTATTAGAAGCTAATAAGGGGGCGCCTGGGTGGCTCAGTGGGTTGAGCGGCCGACTTCAGCTCAGGTCATGATCTCGCGGTCAGTGAGTTCGAGCCCTGCGTCGGGCTCTGTGCTGACGGCTCAGAGCCTGGAGCCTGTTTCGGATTCTGTGTCTCCCTCTCTCTGACCCTCCCCCGTTCATGCTCTGTCTCTCTCTGTCTCAAAAATGAATAAACGTTAAAAAAAAAAAAAAAGAAGCTAATAAGGCGGGTAAAAGCAAAAGTAAATGGGTGGCAATATGTACCTTAAAGGATTGCAATGGAATAACATGTAACACCCCTTTTCTGACTATTCCCTAACGTAAATCTAATGCTACAACTCCCTTTTTGGGCATGTGGGTTACAATGCAGTTTTTAAACTAATATTTTGATTACCGTATAAACTGACACGAGGGAAGAGGACTTTCTTTGAGGATAAACAGAGACTGTAAGAACTGAGGAGGAAGAGAAGGGCAATTGCTAGCTATTATTATTCATATTATTATTAGCCTACAGCTTGCCTCTTCTTGACTTCCAATATAAATGCTAAAGACAAAAATCATTATCATTAAATGGTAGTTAAAGGCAGATACTTGGATCCTTTTTTATTTTAATCACACAGAGCTCCATGGCCTTGCTGATAGCACAATACATCTTATTACATTTAGGTAGTAAAATTCTATGTTCTGCCTCAGAGAATTTATATCTCAGAATATTATGCCACCTACTTCTCACTCTGGTAGACACCGTGGCAATAATCTTTAAGAGTATGTTTCTTCCTGCAATGCATTTGCCATCTCCCCCCCTTTAAAATATCACACACAGAGACTGCTTCTTCATTTTGTCAGTCTACTAGCCTGGGGTAGTGAAATGTATTTAGGAAGTTGTTACCCCAATAAACTCCAACTAAAGTGGCCTGTCTTTATAAAGAGTTGATGTAGATTACAGTGAAAGTTTAAACATATGTATCAGAGAAAACGATGATATTGCTCTCATTCAAAACTGCCTAAAATACTTGCAGCACAGTTGGAATGTTCTTTTACAAGTGCTGGAAAGGAAAAGAGCGTGGCAAACAGTTCACTCCCCATTGAGGCATAAATCATTCCCCCTGAGTGAGGTGCTCTCTGAGATGTCTATGGAGTGCTATCTGCTCACGAAATTAGATCTCAGGACGTAAAAGCCTATTAGGAAGTTAATAGTGGATCCTCTTTGAAATAGGACCATGCTTTAACCATCCTACAAAATAAAAATTAGCCCAGCTTTTTAAAGCTCCTCCCAGCCCCGCCCATGAGTAAATAAATAAGACATTAATGATTGGCCAACACAGATGTCAGGAAATTCTTTGTAACATGTAATTCCATGTACTTTCTTATTCATGCTGAAGGCTGGCAGACTATGCCACACTAAAATATGCCTCTTTGGCATAAAGAATACCTTGAGCTGAAGGCACCTGATGAACAGCAGGTGCAGGGACTAGATTCCTCTGAATTCCCCCATCTGCCTAAAGACAGGTCCTCCAAGGGAACTCAACTATCATCAATCCTTCCCCAGGAATTTCATCAACCAGGGAAGATTAACTCTTGTTCCAGAGAGGAGCCTACAAGTCAACACCACACCCAGATGACTTTGTCACAAACTCTCAGGTCTCCCATTTATTCTTCTAAGTGCTTTACATCCTTCCTAAAAATAATTTATTCTCCTCTATGTGGCCTACATTTTCCTCCTCTTCCCCTCTTAAAATGATATATAAGATCTCAAATGTCACCAATTTTTTTTGGTTTTCACTTTTTTTTCCTGCCACTGAAAGGGCGGGCCCACGCCGGCCGACTCCATCTTGTTCTGTGTCCTTCACCTAGACCACGCCTCCACCCCTTGAGTAACCTCCCGCTCACCTGTTCAGACTTCCTGGTCAAAACACACCCAGGGACCTGCGTTAACAGGACTCCAACCCTTCCCCAGACAATCAGCTGAGGCCACAGCCATTACCTCACCAACTGCCCCTAGGCCCCAATAAAACCTTTGTCCTTTTGAAACTCCTCTCTCTCCCTGGTATCTCACTGCTGCATTGGTGCAGGTAGGGGATTGAGCTTGAGCTAGCTCAAATAAAGGCTCTTTTGCTTTTGCATCGGACTCAGCTCCCTGGTGGTCTTTGGGGATCACGAATTCTGGGCATAACACCACGCTCTCCTGCATATATTAACAATTAATAAATATTAATTATTATTTCTTATTAATCTGTGTGTTGTCAGTTTATTTTATAGATCAGTTGTTGAATGTAGGGGGTAGAGGGAGCATTTTTCTCTCCTAGAATACACTTTTTTTTTTTTTTACAGAAACACTTGAATTGAATGAAACTGTAGTGTCGGCAGGAGCATGCCTCTCCCACGTGTGTCACCAGCACCCTCCCTGCACACATTGCCATGTCAAGTCAGGCATTGTCTGAACACTAGGCGGTTCGTTCCTAATGTGAAATTCAGTGGGCTATTTTCTTAAATAAGTCGACCTAAAATGTCACAGGTCTTAGAAGAATCCCCGTAAAGACACAAACTGGGTCAAGTCTTTGCGCCTATGAAAAAGAAAGAAAACCATATACCTAGTAGATATGACAATGAAAAAAAACCTAAAGTATTGTGATTATATCTTAGAGACCTAATATACATTTCTCAACTTACAGTGTGCTCTTTGGGACGGATATATCTTTCTCATCTAGCCAAACTTTCCCACTATGATTATTAACCCATGTTATTCTCCTTTAATCTGGGCCATTAGTAAATCCATAATACATAAATATGTAATTTTAAATTTCTAAAAAAATTCTGGCCAATCCACAGTATTCAAGCATATTAATGCTGTTTCTTATGGTTATAGCCCCATTTCTGATAATAAATTATCATATGTGAAATGAGTCAAATAATCATAAAAATTTTCTATTTCAGAATATTGAAAATATCTAAATGCTGTCATTTCACAAAGCAAAAATAATTCCCCCAAGTAAAGTGTTATTAATCTACTTTAAAAATCGCATGCAGTAGAAAATAGCCATAATGAGAAGTTAAACAAAATCCACAGAGGTAAGTGCATTATTTTCATTGTTTTGTCTTGAATAACTTAAAATTTTAGAAGAAATCAGTTAGGTCCAAAAATATTTTTTTTTTATTTTTTTTAACATTTATTTATTTTTGAGACAGAGAGAGAGCACGAACAGGGGAGGGTCAGAGAAAGAGGGAGACACAGAATCTGAAACAGGCTCCAGGCTCTGAGCTGTCAGCACAGAGCCCGACGCGGGGCTCGAACCCACGGACCGCAAGATCATGACCTGAGCCGAAGTCGGCCGCTTAACTGACTGAGCCACCCAGGCGCCCCAGCATCTCTACTTCTGAAAACAAGAGTTTCAATAATGATTTTTAAGTTTTATTTACTGATTTTGAGAGAGAAAGAAAGAGAGCATGAGCAGGGGAGAGGCAGAGAGGGAGTGAGAGAGAGAGAGAGAGAGAGAGAGAGAGAGAGAATCCCAAGCAGGCTGCACACTGGCAGTGTGGAGCCTGATGTGGGGCTCGAACTCACAAACTGTGAGATCATGACCTGAGCCAAAACCAACAGTCGAACACTTAAGTAACTGAGCCACCCAGGCACCCTGGTCCAAAAATATTTCTAAGTATGCCTCTATTCTTGACTTTCTTTTAGCATAATTAATCAAAGATGGTAGCCCTATGAATTATAAAAATCAGGCTGCCTTATCGCCAGTGATGGTTTATTTTGTAGATAGGTAGGTACTAAGTCTGTGATAGGATGTAAAAGATAGAGATACGGACAATAATAGCCATAAGCCAAGTGGCATTTCCTACCTTATATGTCATAAATGGCCAGTCAGACTTGGTATCAATATCCCAGAGCAATATCTCACTTAGGCAAAGTACTGTAATTTTTAGTTACTGTTAAGATTATAATTTTTTAATATATTTTTTCCTGTTAAGAAACTAATTTCACTTTGCATTATTTAGGAACTGTGTAGCTCTCTTTGACTCAGTCCTGCTTGAAGTCTTCCACTCGTCAAGAAGAGAGGAAGGCACTGGCCTGATTTGGTTATCAGCTAAGAAGTAGGGCCGAAGTGGGGTTGGAGAAGGTGAAGAGAAACAGATAATCAGAAAAACTCACCACAATAATGGGAGGCCCTGGACCTAGAGGCAAACCAAACATATGTGGGGGTATTTAGTACAAAAACACAAGCAGAAGCCAGACAAGTGAACAGACCAACAGCCCACCATAGTGGCAAGAAGATTACTTAAATTAAAAGCCTGTGAACAAACAGCAGCCTAAGAAACACTAGACTTAGGGAGAACATCCTGAAAATGATTAGAAATATTTTAAAAATATATTCTGATTATTAGAATCTCAAAATAGATATGAAGGGAAGCCAAACCTGAAAGGAAAAAAATGCAGGAAAATGAAACCAAATCAGATAAGAATTCTGAGCAAGACATTTGGCTTTCATGGAAACTCTGTCTTCTTCTTTCTTCAGTTTTCATGACACTGAGCCTTCATATTGGTAACAGTGCCTCTGTTTCAAGTTTATTTTAACACTGCCTGTGCTAGTACCGTAGGCATTAGATAACACTGCAAAGTTCTTCTTCTTTTTTTTTAAGTTTATTTATTTATTTTGATAGAGACAGAGACAGTGTGAGTGCATAAAGGGCAGAGAGACAGGTAGAGAGAGAGAATCCCAAACAGGCTCCGTGCTGCCAGCACAGAGCCCAATGTGGGGCTCGAACTCACAAACCCAAGAGATCACTATCTGAGCTGAAAGCAAGACTCAGGCGCTTAACCTACTGAGCCACCCAGGCACCCCGTAACATTGCAAAGTTCTTAATTTCAGTGGTTAAGAATATGAATTCACAACTCAATGCAAAAATCATAGAGGCTTACATAATTTATTAAGCCTGTATAACTTTATCTGCATAACTTGTATGCATAAATTGAAAAGTAAATATCACCACATTTGGAACCATTTTGCACTAGCAGGGTTTAGTATTTAAAAAATGAGGGTCATAGTTAATAAAAATGGTTAATATTCATTTTTGGCCCTAATATAAAAGGGAGCAGAGAATTAGATTGGATTTGAACTTTAGAGTGTCCTTGCCCCCTGGATATTCGTTCAGCAAGGCTGTGCATTTTTATCCTTTAGGCATTTAAAAAAGATTCTGCCCTGTTGTCCTGTTCATCTGCTATGATTACCGTACTTTACTAGGAGACTGGTTGATTGTTTTCAAGACTTTAAAGTTGTATTCCAGGGAAGTGTCTTTATGTCATAACACCCTTCTATTGTTGTTGATTTTAAATTTTATATTTTACCTTGTGACAATGGAAAATTACATACTCTTAAGCCCTTCTACCTATTTTTCATTAGACAGATGATTCAGAAAGGAGGTGCATTATTAATGCTTCAAGCAATGTCAACTAAATTTTAAAAAGACTTCTGAGTAAAAGATGAGGTAGCTAGTTTGTTTTGTCTTTGTTTTGTTTTATTTAGCCTTCTTGCTTTATTATTTTTTAAATTATTTTGTTTATTTTGAGAGAGTGAGAGAGAGAGAAGGAGCAGGGGAGGGGCAGAGAAAAGCCCAAGCAGGCCGCATGCTATCAGTGCAGAGCCTGTTGTGGAGCTCAAACCCACAAACTGCAAGATCATGACTTGAGCCAAATCCAAGAGTCAGACGCTCAAGCGACTGAGCCATCCAGGTGGTCCTAGTCTTTTTGCTTTAAATTGTGGTGGCCCAGTCACCATCAGGGTCCCTGTTGCCCTGTGGATGTCAGTGGTGTTTGAGGGCCATGATCAAAATCGCGTTCTATCCTATCTCACTGCCCATCTTTGATCTCAAAAGTGTTCATTATTTCTTTGGTCCTAAATGTTTAGCTTAAAATTTTACTCTGGACTTTTTCAGCTAAGGTTCTGTTGGGAGGAAAACTTTTCCTCTATTAGTTTACATCCTTTTGGTTGAGGGCCTGAAGGTTGATTGATATGAGATAGATTAACAGGAAAAGTTTCTTTCATGGGCACGCAGAAGTACTCAACAAAAAAGTGATTCACTGAATCGCTTAGGATGATTCATCATCCTAAAAAAGAATGAAATCTTGTCCTTTACAACAATGTGGGTGGCTCTAGACAGTACAATGCTGAGTGAAATAAGTCAGTCAGAGAAAGACAAATACCATACAATTTCAATCAGTTGTGAAGTTTAAGAAACAATGATCAAAGGAAAATAAAAGAGACCCAAAAAACCAAACTCTTAACTAAAGAGAAAAAAACTGATGGTTACCAGAGGGAGGTGGTGGGGGGATGACTGAAATAGGTGAGGAGGATTAAGAGCACATTTATAGTGATGAGCACTGACTAAAATATAGAATTGTTGAATCACTATATTGTACACCTGAAACTAATGAACTCCATATGTTATTTATACTTGAATTTTTTTTAAAAATGAAGAAAAATATTAAAAATGGACTATATATATAAATATATATATATAAATATATTTATATATATATATTTATATATATATATTTATATATATATATAAATATATATATATTTAAATATATATATATAAAACATCACCTTTGTCTTTATCCATTTATCTATGGATAGACACATGAGTTGCTTCCGTATCTTGGCTATTGTACACAATGTTGCAATAAACATAGGGATGCACACATCTTTTCAAACTAGTGTTTTTGTTTTGTTTGGGCAAATATTCAGTAGTGGAATTACTGGATCATACAGTAATTCTAGTTTTAATTTTTTGAGGAACCCTTGCACTGTTTTCCACAGTGGCTGCAACAGTTGGCATTCCCACTAGCAGTGTATTTCTTCACATCCTTGCCAACACTTGTTATTTCTTATGTTTTTTATTCAAGCCGTTCTGACAGTTAAGAGGTGATATCTCACTGTGGTTTTAATTTGCATTTCCCTGACGTTGAGTGATATTGAGCACCTTTTCACAGGTCTTATTTTTAATAGTGTAAATATTAAACAATTTAAAAATAATATGAAATTTTGGGGGGCGCCTGGGTGGCTCAGTCAGTTAAGTGTCCAACTTTAGCTCAGGTCATGATATGGTTCATGGGTTCGAGCCCCACATCAGCTCTGCACTGACAGTGTGGAGCCCATTTGGGATTCTCTCTCTCTCCCTTTCTCTGTCCCTGCCCCACTTGTGCTCTCTCTCTCTCAAAACTAAATAAATAAGCTGTAAAAAGAATATTACATTTTCTATAGCTAAAAGTATTTTTAAAGTATTTTTAGTTTCAGCTTTATTAGTAACTACTGAGGAAGGATAAGAAGCACATAGGATTAAGTTATTTCCCTAAAGGAATTTATAATATGGCTGAGAATATGAGGCCAATGAAAATAGACACCTCTAAACTACTTATCCCAGAGCAGTGATTATTAATGCAATGGACAGTTGGGGAGAAGAGATCATCTGCATGATTGAGAAGGTTGAGATTAAGAAAGGTAAGCATCCAGGGAAGCAGAAGGTGTGAAGGGTTTCATAGGCAGAAGAGTAAAAATAGAACAGAAGAGATGGAGGGGAAAAAAAAAAAACAAAAAAAAACCAGATATGATTTCAGATTCCCACATGGTTGGAGCAAACCCACTTAGCTAAGCCCAGAGTATCTTTTTAGTAAGCACGCTCAGTTTGGGGATAGCAGTACCTTCTGCTCCACTATTTTCTCCCTCTCGATAATTTTTACTTTCTTATTTATAAAAATCAGTGTGATAGAATTTAGCTGGAATGACTCATGAAAATACTGAATTGAATTCTAAATATTAACTCCTTTAATCAGTCACAAAATAAAATAAAATGATTACATATGATTTAGATATATCAACTTGGGAGAGGGACTTTTTTCTAATATTGTAAAAGTGTTATTCTTGACTCTGCCACTAACTTGTCATCCGACCTTATTTACTGATCCTTAGTTATGTCATTAATAAAATAAGAGTATTGAATGACATGATTCCTAAGGTCCCTCTGTATCCTAAACTTCCTGGAGTCTATTGTATACCTTTCTAAATATTAGATAACCTAGTGTGATTTTTAAAGTTCTTACTGATTCAAAGAGATACATGCACCCTGATGTTTATAGCAGCATTATCAACGATAGCCAAATTATGGAAACAACCCAACTATCCATCTATAATGAAGAGGATATAGATGCAATGGAAATCTACTCGTTTATAAAAAGGAGGAATTTTTGTCATTTGCAACAATGTGGATGGAACTTGAATATATTATGCTAAACGAAGTAAGTCAGTCAAAGAAAAATTCCATATGATTTCACTAATATGTGGAATTTAAGAAATAAAATTGATAAACATAGTAGGGGAGAAAAAAGAGGCAAGCCAAGAAACAAACTCTTGACTGTAGAGAACAAACTGCCGGTTACTGGAGGGGAAGGGGACAGGGGAGTGGGTTAAATAGGTGATGGGGATTAAGGAGGGCACTTGTGAGGAGCACTGGGTGTTACATATATGTAAGCGATGAATCACTAAATTCTACACCAGAAACCCATATTACACTTCATGTTAACTAACTGAAATTTAAATAAAAATTTGTAGAAAAAAAAATAAAGTCCTTGTGTGAGATGTCAAATGATAGCTTTTGAAATAATACTTACATTTTGGCCCACTTATCTAGTTCTTCTTCCAGATATGCTTTAACCATTTTTGGTTGCAGGCCAAGAGAATTGCCCAAGAAATAGATGGCATTTTCATCCTTATTCACTAAAGATAAATCAACTGAAACAGAAAGAAATGAAAAAAATGCTTATTCAATTAATTAACCTTCTTCCATTTGGCATTGTTAATCCAGTACAAATAATTAATGTAATTAACTCCAATAAGGATAATAAATAACTTATAATTCTTCCCAAAGATAATATCACATTCTCAGAAAAATAATTATTCTTTTACATTTATATTTTAAAATATAATTTAAACGTATAGACTTTTATTGAGAGCTCTCATATTTATTGTGCTCCACAAGGAAGTCTAAATTAGCAACTATACCCAATCATAAATGGACAAAGGCAAAGAAAAATGTTAGAAGCAGAATTTTTATAGGAAGTATATCAGCCCATCTAGACATACTAGAAATTTACCAGAGTCTAAGCAAGTACTCACCCTCTTCAATAACTGATGTTGTAGATAAGGCAAATAAAAAAAAAAAAAAATTAAAGGAGTACTTACATATCTGAAGTAGATATATTAGCTTTATACATTTTGTCACTCTATATATCTATATACATATATTAATATATACATATGCAAAGATTGTTCTCTGTATCTATGTCTCATTCAAATAAAACAGAATTTTAGTGATCTGTCTATCTTACAACTCTCCTTTGACTGCAACAAATACAGTTTCACTAGCAAACCAATTCATGTCTGAAGACTCAACGTGTTCCATGCAGGTCAGCCTCAGCAATGACCCAGCATGAGTAGCCAATCACGCATATCTCTGTTCCCATTGTCTTGTCTTGTTCTTTCATTGCTGATGCTTTTACACACAAATAAATAGTGGGCTGCTCATATCTAGACAGTCATGTTTAGTGTGCTCAATGTGAGAGAAAAACAGAATTATAAACGAAATTATCTTGTCCCATGCCAGACAAAAGTAGGCTTCCCCATCTCCTTTCCCCATCTTTGTTGAGTTGGTTGTTTAAAAAGTCTCAAAACACATCAAATGGCTTTGAGAATTCAATTGGCATTGTGTAATATGGCAGAATAGAATATCCAGGAAATATATTTTATAAAAACCCACGACAATAGATTGCCTACCACTCTCCACCTGAGTCGTATTGAATCTGTGCAACATGAAAGACAAGCAGAACTTTAATCCTTGGGGCCTAGGCTTCTCTTGTGCCAGAAAAATGTTAAATATGTTTGTTATTAAACACTGGTGTTCTTGGCAGTGATGGGATTCAAAACTGCACATTTTACACCAAAATATGGCACCTGGGCATACTAAATATTTTCAGCTGAGAGAATTTGAGAAATGGAAAGACCTTCTGACTTTCCCCTAAGGAGGTCATAAAACCCTCCTGTGAGAGGTGCCCTCCCTATATATCTTTATCTCCAAGACACTGAGAGGAATTGAAAGAAATAGGCCTTACTGTTCCCCAAGTTTACTACTCTTAGCTCATACACTTCATTATCTTGTCACATTCCCCCATGATGTTTCAGTCTTCATCAAACCTAGCATTAAAAACTCAGGTTTAACTGCTTCTTCAGATCTGCATTTCCTGTTGAAGTCTCCTCTGTCATGTAAAACTTGTAATTAAAAAAAAATGTATGCTTTTATTGTGTTAATTTGTCTTTTGTTACAGGGCTTTGGCCTCGAACTTAAAAGGGTAAAGGAAAAAGATATTCTTCCTTCCCTACAGCAGCATAGGGTGCTAACAGAAAACCACAAGGCCTCCAAGGGTTGAAGGAAAAGCAGGCGAACCAACTTGGTGAAACTGCTTTCCATAAGACTGAGAGAAGGAAGGAATGTATCCCCTGCAAGTGGCTCCACTAAAGATCCCAGGCATGACAGAAACCTGGTCTAGTCCCCAGGTGTCCCCAGATTGATGGAAAGGAGAGGCTGCTGCCAATGAAGCCACTTGCTCTCAAATGGCCACAGATGTGGGGCAAGGGGGATGAAGACAGTTCACCACAGACCTGTTCCTAGGGATAGCAAGAGGCCTCCACAAATTTCTGGACCCCTAGGAAGAGCGAAGGCAAATTCCCAAATAAAGGAACCAAGATTTTCCATCAAATCTTGTAGGTGTCAAATTTGATTCCATTTTCAAAAAGTGAAAAATGAAAAACTATACCATTTTCAAAAATGAAAACCTATACCATTTTTGTACCTCCAGTGTGAGACTGCAAATTATATCCCTTGCTATATATTTTAATTGATGTACCATGGCTCAAATTTCAACTAAGTATTCAAATAAGTACAGTAATCCAGACCATTGGGAGGATATTAATAAGGATGACTTTTTTTAGGGAAAAAAATATGTATTTACTTATTTAGAGAGAGACAGAGAGAGAGAGAGAGACAAAGAGAAAGAGAGAAAGTACAAGCAGAAGAGGGGCAGAGAGAGAGGGAGAGAGCAAATTCCAATCTCATGAACCATGAGCCAAAATCACAAGCTGGACACTTAACTGACTGAACCAGCTAAGTGCTCCAAGAATGACTTTTTTAAAAAAAAATTTTAATGTTTGTTTATTTTTGAGAGAGAGAGACAAAGACAGAGTGTGAGCAGGGGAGGGGCAAAGAGAGGGAGATACAGAATCAGAAGCAGGCTCCAGGCTCGGAGCTGTCAGCACAGAGCCCGATGAGGGGCTTGAACTCACGGACTGTGAGATCATGGCCTGAGCTGAAGTCGGACACTTAACTGACTAAGCCACCCAGGCGCCCCCTAGAATGACTTTTTAATTGCGCCAAATAAAAGATCCTCCTTCTCCTAGTGATCTCTCATTCCTCTTAAGTCTAATGAACCTTCGGAACTACCTTATTTTCCTAGTTGGATTCTGTAGAATAATTATAAACTCACTTTATTTTTCTCACACCACTGCCCTTCAAAAGTTTTACTTAAGATGCATTCATCTCCCTGTGTGATATCTCCTACAGGTCTCACACTTGTAGGTATTACAGATGCATTTTCTTCTCTCTCTCTCTCTCTCTCTCTCTCTCTCTCTCTCAGCACTGCCATAATGGTTTGTATTCTTGGAGAAAGGGAGAATAAAGCTAGCAATGTGAGAAGGACTATTAGGACCTAAGTTTGGGAAGAACCACCTCCCACCTTCATACATATGTACTGTACAACCATGGCCCTCCCCTGTTCACTAGCCTGTAACCAACTATGAGAAACAGTAGCTATGGTAGGTCAGAGAGGGGGGATGCATTGGAGAGGAGAAATTCATAAATGAATTTCCTATTGCAATGCCTTTCAACAAATATTCAGTATGTTTGGAGCATCCAGTTAATGTTATCAAAGTTGGCCAAATATTGATCTAATTGCAAATATACTGTCGGATAACAGTACTAGCTGTTCTCTTTGAAAGAAATGAAGTATTATTATCTTACAACCATATATACATAGGTATAATACTTTTTAAACTAGTTAAGATAATCTATTCATGAAATGATAATTTTAAAAAGACAAATATAAAACCAGACATTTATGATCTTTATATATTTTATTTGGATTTATGTACTAATTTATCACATCAGGAACTTTACAAAAATACAGTGCCTACGCTTGATACAGAGACTCCAATTTAATTGGTCTGTATGGGGCCTGGAGGTAGACACTATTTTAAAATCTTTCCAAATAATTCATTATATGGCCACATTTCAAAAGTCCTGGCATTAGCCCCCATATTAAAAACAAAACAAAACCAAAACTGAGATTTCCCAAGTTTAACTGATTTCTTCAGGTCACAGAAGATACCTAACTTTTAACTTAATGTAGTATGTCATTATTATAATTTACAATTTTATTAGTCCACTTAAAGTAAAATACATGTGAAATCATTCTAAAGCAAGGTTAGTTAATTATAAAGTAATTTTAATATTTTCCTTATTATAAAGGGGAAACCTAGAAGTAACTGAAAAACAGAAATAAATTCCAAAGATTTAAAAAATGACTAGTTTATGTAAAGAATATTTTCTAAAGTAAATTTTATATAAAAAGGAAGTCAAGCATTAATGGTTTTGTTTCTAAGGTGACAGTGTGTATCTTTGTTATGTATGCCAGGGGATACTATATGCACTTAAACCGACATAAACTGAGAGTGTCAGTGTGTGAAGTAAATCTAAATATTTCCTTTCAGCATTGCAAATTTTGTTTAGTTAATTCTGTATAATTTTAATGTTTATTATCAGAATATTATTAGATACTTATTGACTGGAATAAAATACTAGTTTGGTAACATATTCTGCTCTAATTTTTTCAAATAATAAATTTCACTCTTTTTAAATATAGCTAGTTTTAATTGATGCTTTTCTCTTGAACTCCTGGGTTGGCTCCTGTGACTGATAGATTTTCATCATAAATTTTTCTTTTTGTCTGCAGTAATGGGGAAAAAAAGAAAGAAACATCTCTGTGAAAGTTAACCCCCACCAGAAATATATTTGTTTATTTGTTTTGAAAGACTTTATATTTAAGAGTTTGTTTCCTCCATATGTGTATGAAAAAATGAAACCCTTTACCCAGCAAAGGGACATTAGATAGGTAGGTTTATGGGCATTACTGCAGTGCTGTGCTGATTAGAAATCCTAGGCTAAAACTTTAACCTACTATGAGTGTTTATTTGACAAATCTGAGCTAAGTTTTTATTTATTTTAAAGAAGGAATTCTGTTCTCAAATTCAGGAAGAAAAAGAAAAGAAAAAAGGAAAGAAAGAACAATTTTTAAAAAGACCCTCCTCAAAGAGATACAATGTTTTTGCAGATTGGTGAACACGAAATTATTGCTGATTGTATTATAATCATTAATGGAAAGCATAGGGATTCAAGCTGTGTTTGTTTCATTCGTGTTTTGATTATTTCGAACCCTGGTAATACCGATAAGATTGTAAGCAGATGATATGAATTTATTGGATAAGAACTATCTAATTGTAAAATTGTCTCAGTCTAAATACTTGTGGTAGTAATATGACTGGGTTCGGGTTGTTATAGTTGTTGGCAGTACTGAATCCAATCTTGGCAATTTGGAATACTGCTGAACTGAAATTGATGCTTAAGTCTATAAGTCTCTGAGATGATAGTCCTCTGAGGAACTAGATCAAAATTTTATCAATAAACAAATAATCTCCAGATGAAAACCGATGGGGGGCCAAGACCGATCCTTCTTATTACATGACACCTAGGGTACTGCATCTCAAAATTCCCAAGGACCAGTTCTGGTTCTGGTCATCAGAATGAAAAACTAGCTTGCTCAGGGTGCCTGGGTGGCGCAGTTTGTTGAGCTTTGGATTTCGGCTCAGGTCATGATCTCATGGTTCATGGGTTCCAGTCCCACATCTGGCTCTGTGCTGACAGCTTGGAGCATGGAACCTGCTTCAGATTCTGTTATCTCCCTCTCTCTCTCTGCCCCTCCCCCACTCACTCTCTGCCTTTATAAAATAAAATAAAATAAAATAAAATAAAACATTAAAAAAACTAGTTTGCTAACATAATCTTCAAAAAAGTTTTAGAATAAATGTTTTTTCCTCAAAGTATAGTTTAGATTTAATATGTTTTTTTTTTTTCTTGTACTACAGAAAAATACTTCTGGCCTTCTATATTTTAGAAAAATCTAAGACACAATTTGACATGGGAAAGTACATCCTGACACACTGAATGTAAGTAAAATACATTGAGTAGCATTTTAGAATCTGAGGAGTTTGAAAAATAAATGATAGTAAGTATACTGGGGAAGAAAACCAGAATTTGAAATGCCACCAAATTGGCATTGAGTTTCTCATTTTCTTTCTACTTCTGAGGAATCTCTCAGGGTTTGCTTTCAAAGACAGCCAGAAACTCCAAGTTTTGTAGTGAGTGTGAACTATAAGAACTCCAAGAGAAGCCCACTATCCCTATTTCTGAAGAGTTACAAAGAGAATCACTAAGGGCCAGAGAGACAGAGAGGGTGAGAGTGGTAGAAATCTTGTTGGTGAAAGGGCGGGCCCACCCTGGCCAACTCCATCTTGTTCTGTGTCCTTCACCCTGACCACACCTCCTCCCCTTGAGTAACCACCTCACCCTCACCTGTCTAACAGGACTCGGACCCTTCCCCAGCCAATCGGCTGAGGCCATAGCCATTACCTCACCAACTGCCCCTAGGCCCCAATAAAACCTTTGTCCTTTTGAAACTCACTCTCTCCCTGGTATCTCACCGCTGCGTCAGTGCAGGTAGGGGATTGAGCTCGAGCTAGCTTGAATAAAGTCTCTTTTGCTTTTGCATCGGACTCGGTTCCCTGGTGGTCTTTGGGGATCACGAATTCTGGGCATAACATTGGCTTTTCTCTTTTTGCTTTCATTTATTTCTGTTCTCTTCCACAGTAACCACTAGTCAATTCTGTGAGAGTGGCAGCAGTTATAATAACAGTAGTTGCACAGGAACCCAAATCACTGAGAAAGGAAACCCTTCCCTCTAACTAGAGGAAGGATGGTTCTAAGAATGTGGGATAACTCTAGTTGTTTTGTTTTCTCCCTGTCCTCTTGTTTCTGGTGCCCAGAAGCAAGCATAGTCATATGCATAACAAAAAGGATCAATTAAAATGCCCATTTTCTAGCCAGAGGAAAATGAAGATGGACCCTGGGAAGCAAGAAATTGTTAGGCCTATTGAAAAGAGAGAGCTTAAGAAAATGATCATATACCTTTGTACATGAACTTTTGAGTGCACCCATGTACTGTGCCTGAATGGATCTAAGTCTAAGTGATTCAACAAAATTTGAGAATTGAACCTAGATTCTAAATTGGTGTTTGAGTGTCATATATACAGGAAAGATCCAAATAATACTGCAAAGTCTTTGAAAACTGAATTACCATTGGAACTACCATCCACAGAAGGTGAGTAGGAACTTGCAAACAACTTATCTGAGTAGATTGCTTGCTAAAGTAAACCAAAGGAAATGAACAATATCAACATTCTTGATAGGATTTAAAATAACAAAGACTTACAGGGTAATACCAAAATGTCTAGAACACAATATAAATTTACTCAACACAAGATGAACCAGAACCGTCTCAACATACCTTAATGGAAAAGAAAATCAATGGACATCAAACCCAAAACAACACAGATATTGGAATTATCAGACAAAGACCATAAGGTAGCTATTATAACTATAGTCCAAGATGTAAGGGAAAGCACTTTTGAAATGAATATAAAAAAAATAAAAAGTTTCAGCAGAGAAGTAAAATATTTTAAAAAGAAACAAACTGAAACTTTAGAACTGCAAAGTACAATAAACTAAATTTTTGAGAAATTCCAAAATGGACTCGAGAGCAGAATGAACATGACAAAGGAAAGAGTCCTTGAACTTGTAGACAGATCAAAGAAATTATCCAATTTGTACATCAGAGGGGGGAAAAAAAGAAATTGTAAGAAAATGAATACAATCTCAAGAATATGTAAGCCAATACCAAAAGGTATAATATTTGTATTATTAGAATATCAGAAGAAAAGGAAGAAGAATGGGATGCAAAAATGTTTTAAGAAATAATGGTTAAAAATTCCTCAAATTGGTCAAAAATTTAAACTTGCATACTTAAAAATCTCAGTGAACTTCAAGGAGGATAAACTCAAATAAATGCATGCCCCAAAGAGGTTAGAGGTTAGAATAAGAGACTCTTAAAAACTGAGAACAAACTGAGGGTTGATGGGGGGTGGGAGGGAGGGGAGGGTAGGTGATGGGTATTGAAGAGGGCATCTTTTGGGATGAGCACTGGGTGTTGTATGGAAACCAATTTGACAATAAATTTCATATATTAAAAAAAAATAATAAATAAATAAATGCCCAGACACATTATAATCAAACTGCTGATAATTTAAGACAAAGAAAAATCTTTAAAGCAACCACAGACATCGGTCCTATGTCTATTGGGTACCGATAATTCTAATGATGACAATTTCTCATCAAATAACATGGAGGACAGAAACCAATGGACCAAAATTTTTAAGAAGTGACTGAAAGAAAATAATTGTCAGCACAGAATTCTATGTCTGGCAAAAATATTCTTCAGAAATGGAGGCATAATAAAGACATTTTCAGGGGAAGGAAAATGAAGAAAAACCTTTGGTTGTAGATCTGTCTAAAAGAAATACTAAGGGAAGTTCTTTTGGGTGAGAAGAAATAATACTAGAGGGAAGTTTGGATGTTAGGAATGAAAGAAGAGCAACATAAGTAGTAGATATCTAGGTAAATGTAAAAGACTCTTCTTTAATATTTTTAAATATACATGATATACAGTTATACATATTGAAAAGAAAAAATGAAAACGGTATCTGTTTGGGTTTTCAGAGTTTGTAGATGTAATATATATAACAACTATGACATAAAAAGATGAGAAAGAGAGCTAATTATATAATTTTAATTTTCTACATCCTATTTGAAGTGATAAAATATTGTTTCTAAATCAAGTAATGAGTTTAAATAGATATTTAATATATATTAATAACTATTAATTAATATATTATATATAATGTATATTTTATATTATATATTTTTAATCTCTAGAGCAACCAGTAAATCAAACCAACAAAAACTACACAAAAAGATATAATACAAAACTTAATATGTAACTTAATGTGATACCAAAAAAATATAGATATCATCAAAGCAAAGGCAAGAAAGGGGGAAAGAAATAAAGGAAAATTGACACAAAACAAATAATAAAATGGTAGATCTAAATCTACACCTGTCAATAATTACATTACACATAAAGAGTCTGAATATGCCAATGAAAATTCATTGCCAGAGTGAATTCAAAAAGAGACCCAACTCTGTTCTATCTATAAGTTGACAGTCTATTTTTCAATTGCAATGATATGGGTAGGTGGAAAAAGATATGCTAAGGAAACACTGATCAAAATGAACCTAGATTAGTATATTAATATCAGACAAGGAAGACTACAGAGTAAAGAAATTACCAGGGATAAAGTAGAACATTACATAATGATAATGTATCAATTCAATAAGATATAACAATCTCAAATGTGAATGCATCTAACACCAGAGTTATTTCTCCCAGTTAACAGTTTATTCATTGAATAATTAACTCAGGTTTGTTCAATCAGTATTTAAAATATTTCTTGAATCTCTTCCCTTTTTTCACCTCCAATGCATTTACTTTGATTTCTATAGTTCCTTTTGGATTTCTGAAAAAATATTCTACATCATTTCCTTAATTCTACTTTTGCCTTCTTCAATATGAGTCTGCAGTCTTGATGAAATGACATTAGTAACATTAATATACAATTTTGTGGTTCCAAGCTTAAACATTTTCCACAGCTATGAATAAACTCAGCAGAAATTCAAACATTACTGGACAGTTAAAAGAAAGAAAGAAAGAAAGAAAGAAAGAAAGAAAGAAAGAAAGAAAGAAAGAAAGAAAGACCCACATGCGAACACACACACACACACACACACACGCATGCAAATTTTCTAATTCTTCAGCAACTATGCTTTCTCTTGCTTGTGTGTTTACAAATGCTGTTCTTTCTGAGGGATAAGACCTCACTGGCCACCTCCACCTTAGGGTCTGCCTAGAGGACTCCCATTCATACAAAGAGAAATAACATAGCCCTTGCTTTCAGGGAACAATTAGTCTAATACAAAAGGAAAGACAAAATTACAAGTAGGTCCATGGGGTGCCCCGGTGGCTCAGCCGGTAAAGCATCTGACTCTTGGTTTCCCCTCAGGTCATGATCTTGTGGTTGGTGAGTTCGAGCCCTGCATCAGGCTCTGTGCTGACAGCTCAGAGCCTGGACCATGCTTAGGATTTTGTGTCTCCCTCTCTCTCTGCCCCTCCCCTGCTCATGCTCTGATTCTCTCTCTCTCTCTCTCTGGTAAAAATAAATAAACATTTACAAAATTTTTTAAAAAGATTACAAGTCCACAAAATTGCATAATGCAAGTGCAATGAGAAATTCAAAATGTCTACGAAATCAAATTTTTAACTAAGAAATATTCTTACTTTTTTTCTTATAGAAATTAGATATATAAATCATTAGAATCCTATAGTCATAAATATAGCTGGATGAAACCTTTATTTAACATGTTAGCTACTATTAAATAAAGGATTATACTTTATGCTAAAAAGCATACTTTCCCATATTTCATTCACTGATACCTCATACTTGTCACTAACTTCTGAGCCTAACAATAGTTGAACTGAAGAGGCTCTATTATATTACATGGAACCCCTGGAGACAAACTCAAGCATGGCAGTTTTCTATGCCAATTGTATCTAACAGGATAATATCACAAAGTCATAGTAATGGTAGATCTTGTTTGGAGAGCATTCAATTTAACTTATTAAAGTTGAATGACAATTTTCTCATCTTTCCTGAACATATGATAAAATTGAAAGAGGGGAATATTTGAGGATGAAAGAAACAGTGATAGGAATACCATTGAAATAACTTTCTAGGTCCAAGACGGAGCTTCTTCTGCCCAGGATGATACATCAGCATGGAAACTTAGGTGACTTTCCTAGTCCCTATTAATGTTCTGCTTGACCAGAAAGGTAGTACATACTGTCAGCCAATCCTAATGCCAAGCCAACTCTGGACTCTATACTTATTTCCTTATTCCTTCTTGCCCCAAACAAGTTTTACCATGTGGCCCCACCAAATCAGACATTTTCTATTTTTCTCTTCCTTGTTCTTTATTCTTTGTCCTATAAAAGCTTCCTGCCTCCCACCCCATTTTGCAGTTCCCTGGACCCTAGGGAATGGAAATTGTGAGTTTCAGGAAGTGTTAAATAAAGTCTATATCATCTAAATTGTCTTCGTTATCATTTTTAAGCAACTCTTTGTGTAAAACTACTCTCAAACACAAGTTACTTGCAAGGGCATTG
This sequence comes from Panthera pardus, assembly GCF_024362965.1. Lineage (NCBI taxonomy): Eukaryota > Metazoa > Chordata > Mammalia > Carnivora > Felidae > Panthera > Panthera pardus. The sequence goes on from NW_026526655.1 coordinate 87,312,748, forward strand.
TCTGATTTAATGAACTATACAGAGCAAAATAGTAACAGGTTTGGTAGATTACTGGCCACTTGGAGCTGGGGATGTAAAAAGGGAGTAAAGACTCAGGTTGTGGTGATGATCATCAAACTATAAGCACCTATTGAACTATGCACTTAAAAACATTTTTTTAATGTTTATTTACTTTTTGAGAGAGAGAATGAGAGAGAGAGACAGAAGCAAGGGAGGGGCAGAGAGAGAGAGGGAGACACAGAATCTGAAGCAGGCTCCAGGCTTTGAGCTGTCAGCATATAGAGACTGATGTGGGACTTGAACCCATGGACCATGAGATCATGACCTGAGCCAAAGGCAGACACTTAACCAACTGAACCACCCAGGTGCCCCAAACTGTGCACTTAAAATACTAAATGATATAAGTCAGACAAAGAAAGAAAATATTGTATGATATCACTGATATGAAGAATTGAATGAATGAATGAATGAATGAATAAATGAATGAATGAATGAATGAATGAATAAATAAATAAATAAATAAATAAATAAATAATAAATATAAATGAACTGATAGATACAGAGACAGATTGGTGGTGGTTGCCAAAGGCATCAGGTGTGGGGTAGGCAAAATAGGTAAAAACACTCAAAAGGTACCAACTCTCAGTTATAAGATAAGCAAATCCTGGGGGTATCTTGCAGAGCATAAAACAAAGTGGATTCTATGGTATATAAATTCCAACTCAATAGAGTAGTTTCTTTTTTAAGTAAGCTCTATGCCCAACATGAAGCTTGAGCTCATGACCCTGAGATCAAAAGTCCCATGCTCTACTGACTGAGCCAGTCAGGTTCCCTTAGAGTAATCTTCGAAAAAGTAATAGCTTTGAGTCAAGACAACTGGAGAAGGAGTCCCAAAATTTGGAATCCATTTCTGGTTATATCGTCCAACTACATGGACTAGGCAAATTCATTTAAAATTCCTTACAGGGGTGCCTGGGTGGCCTAGTCGGTTAACCGTCTGACTTCAGCTCAGGTCATGATCTCATGGTTCGTGAGTTCGAGCCCCTCATTGGGCTCTGTGCGGATAGCTGAGAGCCTGCCTCAGATCGCTGTCTCCCTCTCTCTCTGTCTTACCCCCCTCCACGCCGCTCACACTCTCTCTCTCTCAAAAATAAATAAACATTAAAAAAAAATTTAATTTAAAACTCCTTAGAACAAGTTGTTAATATAACTAAGACTTGAAAAATTAAAATCAATTGAAAAATAAAATATCTAGAAGCAATAAACTTTATACATGAAGAAAAAATTACAACTTTTTAAGAAAAGCAAATGGCCAAGGAGTTTATACAAATTTCAAACACTGTTCCAAGATTTGCAAATTCAAACAAGGAAGGAACAATTTTTGATTATCAAATAAGCAAAGATGTCCATGACACAAGTGCTTTTGTTTCTGGAGGAAATACAAATGTAAATGTGGAAGTCATTTTGGTACTTTGATAGGTAGGTCATAAAAACTTTGTCTTGTATCTCTGAAAAACCAATATATGAAAATACAATAAAAAGAAGAGTTGGGATCTTATGGAACTATCCAGTATCCTCTCAGAGATTCAGGAACAATTATGTTCCAAACAGGAATAATTTAGAGAGATTTAGACACGTCTTTCCAATATTTATGTCTTGCATGCCTTCCTTGCTTGCTTTCTTCCTTTTTCTTGGTGCATATGTTTGTGCATGAGTGTGTGTGTGCATGCATGTGTGCATGTGTTATTTTGGGGGTATGGTCTTTAGAACAACATTGAACATTAAGTGCAACATCAGCTAAGTAAAAATAATTTTGACCCTTTTCTCTAACAATGTCTCAAAAACCATCTAGGAAAAGGAAAATAAAACCTATATTTATTTTGACAAATCTTTTTTCATTGATGTAAAATGGAGCAAAGTCAAATATTTTAAAAATTTCATATTTTTATACTTGTGCTACCTATTTTTTTAAAATAGGACATCCCCAAACCAAGAACAGAATCAGCTTACCATATTATTTAAAAGAAAAAAAAATGCAATATGTATTTCTTAGTCACTGATTATTTCCTTATTTTTGGTAATTCTTATACATGCCATCTTTACTCACAGCATACAAAGATGGTTATTCACATAATATCTTCTTAATATGCCCAAATCACAAAATAATATTTCCTCTAAGAGAAATATCATGCTATCATTAACTAGGTGCCACAAATAAGAGATATTCTAATACTGTATTGAAAAGAAATTGTTTTGAGCTCTAAGTGCTTAGAGAACAAGTAAATGCGTCTGCCTATAATTTTCAATCAGTCACTCTATTGTTCAGAGAAATAGATGACAGTATAAAAATGCTGCAAGTATTTTATTCAGAAGAAGAAAAGGAACATAAAGAATCTGAGGCTAAGGTTGGCTGACAGGCTGATTTAGTAGCACCAGGAACTTTCTGTTTTTCAGACATAATTACAATGGCTCTATTATGTAAGAGAACAACGATTTCAAAGGTTTATGATAAACTCATGTAGTAGCAAAAATAAATTAATAAATTAATTAAGAAAAATAGAATTCTTTTCAGTGTTCTTACCTGCAGGTAGATCCTGCATTTTGGGGATATGAAAATTCTCTCTGAAGTGCCTCAGCTTATCTTCCTTATCAAGGTGGAGGGCAACCCTCTCATCTGTCAGGTGACATCTAAGTTCAGATGCGATGCGTTGAAGTGTGTCAGCTGGTAACTCAAGAGGTGAAGCCTCCATTACAAGTTGTTTCTCTAAAAGTGAAGAAAAATAATTAAAAATAATTTAGCCACCACCATTTTTTTTCTGTAGAAAAGGAGCCTTTTAGGTAAAGAATGTTGTGTCTTTCCTTTTTAAAAAAATTTTTAATATTTATTTATTTTAATTTTTTTAATGTTTATTTTTGACAGAGAAAGAGACAGAGCATGAGCAGGGAAGGGGCAGAAAGAGGGGGAGACACAGAATCCGAAGCAGGCTCCAGGCTTTGAGCTGTCAGCACAGAGCCCAACGTGGGGCTCAAACTCACAAACTATGAGATCATGACCTGAGCCCAAGTCGGACGCTCAACCGACTGAGCCACCCAGGCACCCCTAATGTTTATTTATTTTTGAGAGAGAGAGACAGACAGACAGACAGAGCATGAGCAGGGGAGAGGCATAGAGAGAGGGAGACACAGAATCCAAAGGAGGCTCCAGGCTCTGAACGGTCAGCACAGAGCCCAATGTGGGGCTCAAACCCACAAACCATGAGATCATGACCAGAGCCGAAGTCGGATGCTTAACCAACTGAGCCACCCAGGCACCCCATGTCTTTTTTTTTCTTTTAAGTTTATTTCTTTTGAGAGAGACAGAGAGAGTGTGAGCAGGGGTGGGGCAGAGAGGGAGAGAGAGAATCCCAGGCAGGTCCCAAGCACGGTCAGCATGCAGAGCCCCATGCTGGGCTCAAACTCATAAAACCACAAAACTGTGAGATCATGACCTGAGCAGAAATCAAGAGTCAGTCACTTAACCGTCTGAGCCACCCAGGCATCCCAAGAATCTTGTCTTAAATACGATTCTCATTTTTCCAACCTTAGAATAACTTTATTAACCAAACAGCATTAAACCTCATGCTTGAGTTTTTCTCATGTATGAAATAAAGAAAATGATAATAACTTATGGATGTTGAAAGGAATAAATTAGGTAATGGTGGTCAGGACAGAGTATGCTCTCAATAAATGTTAGCTCTTTCCATTTTTATTTTCTGGATAATGGTCCAAATTAGTGGCTTTCAAACATACATAATTTTATCACCTTTTCCTCTAGATGTCTTACTGGGGTAACAGTAAAGATGCTTTTGTGGGGCAACAAGGTGGCTCAGTCAGTTAAGCAATGGACTCTTGATTAGGAGTCAGGTCATGATCTCATGGTTGGTAAGACTAAGCCCTGCATTGGGCTTTGTGCTGGCAGCTCAGAGCCTGTTTGGGATTCTCTCTCTCCTTCTCTCTCTCTGTCCCTCCCCTGCACACACTGTCTCCTTCTCTCTCAAAATAAATAAATAGACATTAAAAAAAATTTTGTTTTACCTTTTTAAAATATTTACTTATTTGTGAGAGAAAGAGAGACTGAGCATGAATTAAGGGGGAAGGGCAGAGAAAGATGGAGACACAGAACCCAAAGCAGGCTCCAGGCTCCGAGTTGTCAGCACAGTGCCCGACATGGGGCTCAAACTCACAAACTGTAGGATCATGACCCGAGCCAAAGTCAGACACTCAACTGACTGAGCCACCCAGGTGCCCCTTGGATCATAATTTTAAAATTAGGGACATATATACAATAAAATCTTAACAAAGTCTTTATTGTGAATGAAAAAGGTAAGTTTACCTTAAGAAATGTTGACTTTTGCCATAGGAAGACCAAAGAGCTGTTTCTGCTGCCATAATGAGAAACTTTTCTCTCACAACTATATGTTCCATCTTAGAATGAAACAGGGCCCTGTGGTATTTTGTGAAACTATATCCTGCTCTATGTAACCATCATTTAAATTTCGCACAATTTTGGAAAAAAAGCTCAATTTTCTGGAAGGGAAAAAATAACAGTGGAAATTTAACTACGTATTCTTAAACTTTACCCAAGTTTTCTTTATATTTATTTATCCATATTTCACAAAGTTTTAGTTTTTTTTGAAATTGAGCAACTATGGTATTAGAGAAAAAAACATTTTCTCAGGCTAGCTTGATTTACAAATTTATACTTTTGTGGCTCACGTATACATTCCTCCATTTATTTACTTTCCAACAAGTACTTGTTGAATACCAGCCATGTAGTTCCAAGCACTGATAGAATAACAGTGTAAAAGATGGTGTATAAGTAAGTAATTAGTGGACAATGAAAAAAATAATTTCAAAAAATGTAATTTGAGATCGTTTCAACAGCTACGAGTAAACAGAACAGAGTAATGGGATAGAGAGTCACTGGGGTATGGAATGGCTTCTCAGGGAGAGGGTCAGGTAAGTGCATCTCTCTGAGGCAGGGACATATGTGCATATGTGGAACATTTTATGGAGTCAAACATGTGAGGACCAAGAACCAGAGAAGATGACAACAAGTACACAGATCCTGTGGTGGAGATGGTCTTGGCCTGTTCAGCTAATGCACTAAGGGAGGTAGTCAGAAGGAGAGACTATAAGATAAAGGAGACAGAGGCAGAGGCAGAAGTTAATTATGAAGAACTTTGAAGCTAGAAAGGAGTTTGGGTATTTTTCTAAGTTTAATGGGAAATTGTCAGAGAATCTTGAGTAGGAAAATGACATGATGTAATTTTGCATGAAATAAAAATCACTTTTTCTGCTCTCTGATGAATTAGAAGAGTTGAAAAAGAGAAGCAAATTAAGGCTATTTTAGTAGTTCAGAGAAAAAGTGATGGTGGATTAAATGTGAAAAAGAGAAAAATAGAGAAAAGTGTGAATTCATTATATATTTTGGAGGAAAAGCAAATAGATTTTCTCTGGTGTGGGATCTGGGCAAATATGTTGGAAGTGGTGAAATAAGAAATACCCGGGGAAGAAAAATTTTGAGAAGGAAAATCAAAGTTCTATGTAGGACACATAAAGTTTGAGGTAGAAATATCAAACTGGCCATTGGATGCTGTGTTCTATAGCTTAGAAGAAAATTAGATCACAAGATATAAGCTTGATATTTTTCAACTCATAGACTATACTTAAAGCCTAGAAATCCTAAGAACTAACTAAAACTAACAGAGAGGAAGCTCTCAAATCTCAATTCAATCATCTGTCTTTAATTCATCACCTTTACTTCTCCCACCCCAACGAACACACCCAGTATTAGGCAATAAACAGTTGCATGTCTGAATATTGTACAATGCCAGTAAAACAAGCATACTTCTTATTCTCTAAACTTAAATTCTTCTGCTTGTTTATTTGAGCTCTTCTTTTGTCAATTGCCAGTGGTCTCCTTGATGAGCTGTTCTGTATATTCTCAAAGAAAGATACTGATCTTGATCTGAATATGTTTTTAGCTTTGATGCCAATAATGATTACCAATTGCTCCAATCCATGCTTGTACAAAAGTCAATGATTTCAACATTGGTGTTGATTGTTCTTTCAGTATGTGACCACACTAAATTATTGCCTTTTTCATGAAATTTTCTATGTGATTTTTCATGTCATTCTCATGTCATTCCCTTTGCCTAAAATGTCCTATTTCCCTTTATACACATTCACATCCTAGTCACCTTCAAAGCCCTAGCTCAAATGTTACGTTTTTTATCCTATAAGTCCTCAGCTAAAAGTAAGTTTTCCTCCTCTGGATACCTGTAACACTTAGAAGCACATCCTAATTGATAAATAATGCATCTTGTCAGATACTATATTTATTTAGATGCATATATGTTTGGGAAAGCTTAAACAAGTTGCCGTGCCTACAACTTGATTTTGCGTGGGTTCCTACCTATTACCTTCTGATGAAATAACCTGCCTTTTGAATGGAGATGACTGTGCCTCTACCACTTGACAGTATCAACTGCTTGGTCACACTTGATTAGACCCCTAATGGACACGACCCACTTGAGACAATCACCTGTTGTGTCAATGACCTGCAAGAGACTTGTGAATGCCTTAGCCAAACAGTCATTCATGATTGTGTTTAGCTGAGCATCGAATCAAATTCTTTCAGGAATCATAGCTATGACATACAGTCATTTATTCGGTTAGAAACAGGAGCAAAAACTTTAAAAAATCATAGAAAGCAATGATAAAATGGTTGGGTGTAGGAGTCTTGTCATGAGTGACTCATTTTTTCAAAGTTAAACAGAGCCACTGGTTGCTAAAGCATGAAGTGATTTCAGCAGCAAGTAAGAATCAACTTAATTATGCAACAGCAGGTAATGGAATAGCTATGTCTCCTGATAGGTCCAGGAAAAACCAGTCTGGAGAGTCACTGAATCCTTCCATGCAGCAAATTATGTGTAAGGCCTGGAAGGCCACCTACTTGGCTGTTCTGAGAATCCCACGAGCTATTTTCTGCCTATCAAGGGTGTCTTTACTATAAACCTATTACTTACAGTGGCTTGATTGAGTTGCTAGTCTACACTACTGAACTGTATTCTACCTAGGGGCCTGAATCTTGTTCATCTTTGCATCCATTCCATTCCTGAGCAGTGGCTTTTAGATAGAGTGTTCCCCTAAAACGACAGTTGAACAAAGATGCACAAAATAGCTTGAATTATTTCACATGATTAATGACTGTTCACAGAGGATACCATTCTTATTACAATCACATGGAAATTAAAAACATTTTCAATGAGACTAAGAATCAAGAGAGCTTGTCTTACATTTAAGAATGTCTTTGGAGAGTCAGCACTCTTTTATTTTTATTTATTTTAAATTTTTTTGATTTTTTTTTTGAGAGACAGAGAGACTGACCATGAGTGGGGGAGGGGCAGAGAGAGAAGGAGACACAGAATCTAAAGCAGGCTCCAGGCTCTGAGTTGTCAGCACAGAGTCCCACACAGGGTTCAAACTCACGAGCTGTGAGGCCATGACCTGAGCCGAAGTCGGATGCTTAACTGACTGAGCCACCCAGGTTCCGTAAGTCAACGCTTTGATGGCTCATTGGAGTTGACTGTAAACTCTAACTGGGTTACCTAAATAAACTGACAGATTAGTTTGCTACCATTATATTCCCAGTAAAATCCAACTTTCTTTGTTTAAAACAAAAAAGATATTCATATTCATTAGCTAGTTTATATTTGTTTCTTATTTAATCCTTGTAACAATCCTGAGGGATCAGAATAACTCTCCCATTTCCAGACCAAACTCTGGAATCAATAGAGAAGAAAGAAAAAGGTATGAGGATAAGAGAGTTCACTGTTTGGGACTGTACTTCACTTGAGGAACTTAGTCAGTCGTGCTTATCTTTGGGATGGCATGCAGGTAGAATGTACAGAGCAGGATTCCTGACCCTCTAAATTTATTTTTCCTTTCATCTTGTTTTATGACTTTTAAAAAATGTTTCTTTCGCTCATTCTTTTTTCCCCCCTTCATTATTTTTTTCAGCTTTGTACTCAGTCTGCAAAATACTGCAGGCAATGAATCTATCTACTCTTTTTAATCAGTCCTTCCAGTCCAGTCCCAGCCAGGCAGAGGTTAAAGCAGCTGGTTCCTCTTCTGGGCCTGTCACAGCCCAAATGTCACAACCCCACCTGCACTGACAGTGAGATACCTGCTGGCAAAATAATCTTTCTGGGAGAACACACCTGGTCTCACCCTGCCAACAGGCACAGCCACCACCAGAAGCTAATACAGTCCTCAGTGCCCACAATACCACAGTGCCCTCACTCCAAGGAAGCAGTTTATTAACTCATAACAGTTGCTGCTTCATTCTGCACTCATCCTGCCATCTAAGACAATTAGTGCTTCACAAGCCATAATTTTATGCCTTGTGTAGGTTTATCATTTTCAAATAAACTAACATGCCCTTATTGTGAAATAAAAAAATTCAATCCAACTTAAAAACCCCAAATTGTATATGTCACATTTTAAATAATGATGTTATTAAGAAAGTGGAGATGTATATGCATTTGGTCTTGGGCAAGTCACCTAACTTTTCTGTTCTGCAATGCTATATAAAACTAATTTAAGTTCTACTTTCTTCAGAAGATCATGATTAAGAGTGAATGAAATTAAGTAGGTAAATTTCTTTATAAAGAGATAAAAGATGTGCTCATGGTATCTTTAAGTATTAATACCCTGTGATGAAAATTGCCATTTTACCCTCACTTTAGCTTTTGAAATTTTGAAAATTGCATTTTGCCAATTTTATTTGGACAGCTACAACTTTAAGGCTAAAACTTTTATTAAAAATGATTGTTTTGGGGGGCGCCTGGGTGGCGCAGTCAGTTAAGCGTCTGACTTCAGCCAGGTCACGATCTCGCGGTCCGTGAGTTCGAGCCCCGCGTCAGGCTCTGGGCTGATGGCTCGGAGCCTGGAGCCTGTTTCCGATTCTGTGTCTCCCTCTCTCTCTGCCCCTCCCCCGTTCATGCTCTGTCTCTCTCTGTCCCAAAAATTAAAAAAAAAAAAAAAAAAAAAAAAAAATGATTGTTTTGGGGATTCTCGGTGGCTCAGTCGGTTAGGTGTCTGACTTTAGCTCAGGTCATGATCTCAAAGTCCGTGGGTTTGAGCCATGCGATGGGCTCTGTGCTGACAGCTCAGAGCCTGGAGCCTGCTTCCGATTCTGGGTCTCTCTCTGCCCCTCCCCACTCATGCTCTGTCTCTCTCTGCTTTCAAGAATAAATAAAACATTTAAAAATTTTTTAAGTAAAAAAAATGGACTGCTTTCAAGGAATCATGGAATTCAGGATCCTCCAGTCACCCATGGGACTAAGGTTAAATAGTTAAATAAATGACTATTGAATACTCAGTGGTTAATCTTTATACAGCTTCATGTTTCATGCCTGAAATGAGCCAATTAAACACATGAGTTCAAAGTTTAGAAGCTGACAAAGCAAATTATAAAGAAAGTGTATAGCGCTTCATTGAGAAAGAAATAAAGTATTACTTAACATATGTGTATAGAGCCACGTTCTTTAAACATATCATTGTTTGAGAAATGAGTGACATCATTGTCACAACTGCATGTTTCATATCAAGGATTATATGAGTTACATGCTGAATTTCACATTAATAAGATCAATGCATTTGCTCCAATGCTATTACCTAATAAAACACCCCACCCCTCTCAAAATAAAAGCAGGAAAGAAAGAAACAAAACAAAACTTTCTTACCTATTAAAAAAAAAAGTGTACCAACTCTCCATTCTTAGGAAAATATTTCATAAAATGAAAGGGGAAGAAACCTTGCTCACGAAATAGACGTTTTCACTTCCCCAAATAAATATTTAATATGACTAATGGCACCACAAGACAACTAGAATTACCAGAAAACAGAGGACTTCATGCTTCTTTAAAGATGTGAATTTTTATCTGATCTTACCACTTCAACTCAAGTAACTGCAGAAGTACTTTAATTAGTCAAATGTAATTATCTTTTAGTAAATGAATTGCACAGTACTATTGACAACAGTTCTTTTTCACTACATTGGTAAAGATCTCTTTATTTAAGCGAACATTTTAAAGGAGGGGAGGGCATTAGGGGACTGTGTCATTTTTATAAAGATAATTTGGAGAATAAAAAGAGAAGAAAGAGCCTGGCAGAAGAAACCACTAACACAGTGTAGCAAGGATTCTAGCAGAAAGAACTTTCCTTTAGAAAAAAATCACTGACTATATATTTGTGTAGAGTGTATTATCTGTGTCTCTGTGCTTACCAGCTAGGATTCCGATGATGGGATGGATCCACAGCTCCCTGCCTCCTTTAAAAAAAAAGAAAGAAAGAAAGAAAAGGAAAAAGAAAAACTCTCAAGATTTCCTTGCAGATTTACAGGTCAGAACTCAGGGTGAGAAACTCCGGGCACTTCTGCATAGACAAAAACCTGTGGGGAATTTGTGAGCTAACTTTAGTTCCTCCCCCTTTTTCTAAACTGATAGTAAATCTCCAGTCACTGACAAACACCTAAGCAACAGGCGGCTCTTGCTCTCTCTTTCAAACAGGAGGGGCTTATTTAGGACTTTGTCCTCTAAGCCGCTCTAAACACTAAACTCTAAACGCTTCTTTGCCTTCCAACTCCTTAGAACTTTGGGCAAAAAAACTATATCCTATAATGATCCTACTGAGTAAATAGAGTAACCTTGTTGGTGTGTAAGTCATACCAATGAGTTTGCTCTGGAGCTAAATTCCAAAATTCGCATTTCTTCTTGGTTTGGGCTCTGGAATACACTAATAAGGACGGGAGAGAAATTCTTTCCCAAGTCTCAAAATAAAGGAAACTTGGCTTTTGAGGCCACGCCCGGTGATCAAATGCATTGAGTTTCTAGTCTGAAGGTAGAGTTTGACATTTAACAGATTAACATTTTTAGTCACAAGTTTAAAATAGGTCTCAATTCTAGAATATACTTTATTGCCCAATAGGTGCATTAAAACACACACACACACACACACACACACACACACACACACACACACAACTTCTAGATTATCAGTTTAGTTAACAAGACAATCAAGAAGAGAGTTTGAAGATAAAGTGGAAATTTAGCCTCAAAATCTTCACAAATGCAAATTCTTCCTTTAAGCCTATGGTCTGTCTATTGATTTACCTCTGTTATCTTTTCATGCTGATCCCTGAGCTTGGGTCTAGTGGGTGAATATACTTTTAGGCATAAAATCAAAGAGTAAAGAGTTTTAGAGTGAAGACTAAAGCTAGGGACTGGGCCTGAATAATTGAATCCCTTTTGTATGTATGTTGATGCCTTTTTTGAGCACCCACACACAACAGGTAAAACATTATTTGGTTCAATCATCTCTGCCATGTGTTCACTATATAACTCAGGACAATTTACCTAATGCGCCCTGAAACTCAGTATCCATCTATCAAATGGACACAAAATTACCTTCTCACGAGATAAGTAAAATACAAAACAATGCATGTGGAAAGCCAGCACACCAAAACACACAAGTCAGCAAATGACACACTTTTTTTTTTTCTGAATTAATCAAAAATTATTGCCCTCCAGTGTCCAAAAGAGGAGGATAAAACACATGAAATGAATTTAATACAAGTAATTGAACAGTGAAAATAAAATATATTTCATTTCATCTCTCCTACCCTTACAATAATCCTATAATGTGTGTACTGTATCCTTACACTATTTAGTTGAAAGAGTAAACCTTTGAATCCAGTCTGGGTATCTCAAAATTTGCATTTTTTTTCCTATTTTGTTTATTTCTTGGGATGTAAGAACTTTGGAAGATTTGACCGGTTTTAATATCCAGGAAGTGAGCCTGGGCTGGAGTCTGTGTCATTTTTGGTAAAGAATCATAATCCTTTACTGACTATGGATATTGAAATAGAAATAGAGCTACAGGTTTATAGGTCAGGACTTACTTTCACATTGCTTCTTCTAAAGTCTTTTCATAGTAGTGTTAGAAACCATCCCATCAAAATATTAATCTGCCCTATAATAAGATCTCCTTCTTTCCCCATAAAGGAAGGTGGTCTTGTCTGAAACAATCTTCTCTCTTGCCAGTAATTTTCTTGCCTCCCTATAAAATCTCCATTTTTTAATGTTTATCTACTTTTTTTTGAGAGAGAGAAAGAGGAAGGGAGAGAGAGAGACAGCAGAAGCAGGGGAGGGGCAGAGACAAAAGGAGAGAGAATCCCAAGCAGGCTCTGCACTGTCAGCACAGAGTTCAAGGACTCTGGTGAGCATAGAACTCACCAGCCTTGAGATCATGACCTGAGCCAAAGTTGGATACTCAATACACTGAGCTACCCAGGTGCCCCAGCTACATCTTATTTCTTATGTTTTGTAAATCTCTTTTTTAAAGTTTGTTACCTTCTACTAAAATGCAGAAATTCAAAATTTAATCTCACTGGCTTTATTCAATACTTCATAAATTGGGAAGTGCTCAATTTAGCAGATAGAAAGCCGCTCCTAGGAGCTGTACAAAATGAAAGATTTTCATAGAAAGAAGGAAGAGAGAACAAAGATGTTATATTAGACAAAAAAGATAGATTGGTTATGGCAAAGTCACTTTCCTTTAGGGCATGACAGGGGTTTTCAAGTGCATTATCTAATTACTGTTAATCAGGTAATTCCTGATTCCTGGTTTAAGATGTCATTTCTAGGAAAGCCAAAACTATAATTAAGTCTCAGTTTGGTGATGTGGAGCTTAGCATAAGTGACTCCATTACGGGTCTGTTATCTTGTTTTTAATTCTTCATTCACTTAAAAAAAGAAGTATCAAGCGTATTCTTTGCATCAGGCATGATTATATGCCAGGGATATTAATGATGAGGAAAATCTTTATAATATTAACATAAGTCCCTAAAGTTATAAAGGAACTGTGAAATATCAAGCCATGGAGGGAGTGGTGGAAACAGGGACCACTGCAGGATCAGCTCTGGAAGGAAAACAAGGAAGGGATTGAGCTTCTATTTCTTCTTTTTAGAAAAAGGAAGAAGAAACATGCTGCCAGGATAAACTGTTGTTACCAATTCAGTTGTCTATTAATTTCCATATATATCATCTTGCCTACAACATGATAAATCTCTAAAATGTTAAAGACTTGATTATACCTTCCTGAGCACCTTGCCCTTAAAATGGAGCTAAATAAATATGTTAGTTACTTTTTCCAGAAAAGGTTCAGTTTCTTCTATCAAAATAGATGAAGGGGATATAATGATGATTATTATCCTATTCTTCAGGGCTTATTCACCATGGCTAAGCCAGTGCCAGGGAAATAGTAGACTTCACTGGGTGCTTGCTGTATTATTTACCAAATTAAATTCAGGGCAGCAAATTGTGTCTGCAAGTATCCAAGGCTACACACCCAACTATGACACTCCAGTGTGAAATGTTCCATGAGTAGAAATGGGTAATGAGATTGAACACAGAGCTGCTGCTCAGCAGCTAATTCAGGTCCTACTATTAATAAAAGTGTTCTGTAGAAGTGAAGAAAAACCTCAACCATAGGGACCAGTTGGGGAAGAACTGATAAACTGCAGTCTCAAACTTGCGTGTTGAAGGATAGCAGAATGTGTCACCCAAAAATATGACTGCAGGTGTTCAGAAATTGCCACCACAAAATATGTCTCTGTGGTATATTGATTATCTTGAGCTGGAGGCACTTAAAAAACAGCAAATGGGAGAGAGGCTGTCTCTGATCTCTTATCTGCCTGAAAACGGATCCCCCAAAAGAAGTCAGTTGTTATCAATCCCCTCCCTGGGAGTTTCTTCAACCAGGGAAGATTGACTCTTATCACAGGAGAGCGGACTAGAAGTCCACACCCTGACCAACTTTGTCACTAACTATCATATCTTTTACCTATACTTTTCAGGGCCCTTTCCTAATAAACATTTACTCTCCCTTTAAGAGGCCTACATCTCCCCTCCCCTTCTAATCTAATGGGAGTCACCCATTTTTCCCTGGGTATCTCCCATGTATACATGAGACATTCATGATAATAAACTTGTTTGTTTTTCCTCTTGTTAATATTTTATTATAGGGTTACCACCTAAAAACTCAGAAGGGTTGAGGAAGAATTAAAATTTCCTTCCCTACAGTATATAGAAAATCTCTCATTATTCTATTATATAAATTAAACAATTATATATATATATATATAAAATTAAACAGTATATTTATTATATATATATAATTAAACAATTATATAAATTAAACAATTTAGGATCTCAATTGTCACTTCTGTAAAGGGAGAATTAGTCTTGAGTCATTACTGGGACTCTCCTTTTCCACATGTTTTAAGCACAACAAAATACTCTGAGATGAGCCTATTAGCTTCCTTGACTCTCTTCCCTTCTGCCTCTCTCTTTTCCCCATACCATCACCCTGCACTCCCAAACACTCTTTCCCTCTCTTCTGAGGGTGAACCAATATAACATAAGCTTTCTTAAAAGCCAGGTCAGGATGTTCTCACTAAGCAATTTCTATCCTGAAGCCAAGAAATGCAGAATCTTCTTTATATGGGTAGAGAAAAATATAAATAAAGAACAGTACACACACAAAAAATTCTTTCTCTGCTCTTTCCCTTCCCCTTTCTTTTTCCCCCTCCTCCTCCTTTTCCTATCTTCACTCTCTCCTTCTCTCCCCCTTCCCTTTGTCTTTATTTCCCCTATCTCCCCTTTCTCATTCCTCCTCCCCTTCTCCTCTCCTCTTCTCTCCCCAGTGTCTCTCCCCTTGCCTCCCTCCTTCTCCTCACCTCTTCTTCCTCCCCCTCCTTTCTCCCCCTTTCTCCTCTTCCTGTGCTTCTGTAGCAAGGAAAGCAAAACAAATTAATGTGCCAGTAAATCACTAGGTTGTATTTAAATAAGCTCTTCTCTCCTTCCTGTGAGGTATATATTCTGGTTATTAGAAAAATTTTCCAGTAATGGACAGGGAGTTTCCTATCCTCTGTACATAGTATTTTCAGTTTTTCTGAGAAACATATAAGAGCTCATTATAAGCAAATATCATTTTGCCAGTTGATGATTAAAATTCATTTAGAAACTAAAATTCCTGTAACCCATTCACTTTTCCCTAAATCAGAATTTCTCCCTCATTATTAAATTCACAGAGATATTTAAGGCAATCTATATGCGGTGTTCTGGCAGGGGAATTTTAATAGTTCTCTTTTATGTGTGTTCAGATGTCAATTTGCCCAAATGTCTGATTGTTTACCTTAAGAACTGGAATTAACAAATTATATTTTTCTCTGTATTTAAGTAATGAGCAGATAAAAGAATCTGAGCTAGATACAAAGGGTTTTCACACAATCCATATATAGTCTTGCTAGTTGAGTTATTTGATATTCTATGTAGCTAATTAATTAGGTCTATTTGCTTTGTTGACATTGGAAATATGTTAATTTTAAAACTTTGAAGATTTATCACTTTATCACATTTTATTGATTTCATTTTTAATTTTTATTTTGAAATAATTTCACTCCTGTAGAAAAGTTGCAAAAATACTACAAAGAATTTTATGTGAGGGTGCCTGGGTGGCTCACTTGTTTGAGTGTCCGACTTTCGCTCAGGTAATGATCTCGTTACTCAAAGGTATAAGCTCTGCATTGGGCTCTGTTCTGACAGGTCAGAGCCTGGATCCTGTTTCGGATTCTGTGTCTCCCTCTCTCTCTCTGCCCCTCCCCTGATGATGCTCTGTCTCTCTCTCAAAAATAAACACTAAAAAAAAAAAAAAAAAAAAAAAAAAAAAAAAAAAAAAATGGATATTCTTCACCAAGACTTACCAATTTTAGCATTTTGATATATTTGCTTTTTTCTCTCATAAACATAGCCATATACTCCTCAAGACACATCTGTGTGTCCTTTCTTGAACCATTTAAGACTAAGTTGAAATGTCATATTCCCTTATTCCTAAAGCTTCCTAAGTGTGACTTCCAAAGAATGAGGATATTCACTTACATAACCTCACTATAGCTATCAATATCAGGATATCCCATATTAATATAATAGTATTAGCTAATAAAAAAAAACTTTATTCAAATTTTTCCAATTGGTATAATAATGTCCTTTATAGATATCTTCTTTTTAATGCAGCCTCAAATCCAAGATTATGCATTGAATTTAACTGCCTTGTCTACCTTAATCTGAAACATTTTTTAGCCTGTCTTTGTATCTTTTATTCTTTTTCATTTTTTACTTGTGTTTGTGTGGTGAAAACACATAACAGAAAATTTACCGTCTTAATTAATTTTAAGTGTAGAGTTCAGCAGTGTTAAGCATATTCATATTGTTGTTGAACAATTCTCCAAAACTTTTTCATCTTGCAATCTTTAAACTCCATACTACTTGACCAACTCCCCTTTTCCATCTCCCCCAAACACCTGACCACCACTATTCTACTTCCTGTTATGAATCTGACTACTTTAGGTACCTCATAAAAGTTGGATCATATAGTATCCTTTTTTTTGACTGGCTTATTTTACCCAGGATAATGTCCACAAGGTTCATCTATGTTGTAACATGTGACAATTTCCTTTCTTTCTATGGCTGAACAATATTCTATTGTATGTATACATCACATTTTGTTTATCCATTCATCTACTGATGGATATGGGGTTGTATCCACCTTTTGACTTTGTGAATATATTATTATTTTTTTGTGAAGAATGTAGTTTTAATGATGACAAAAGTAGTTTCATTTGTCAAAATATGTTTTGAAAGATACATGTCCAGATTTTAACCATTTTATGTTATATATTGCCCATTCATTGAAAACATTTTTTTTCAAGAAATACAAAAAGTATTGCCCCTGTCCCAGTGGAATTTAGATTCAGTAAGTCTAGAATTTTAGCACTGTCATGTGCATTACTCTTTTTTTTAAATATAATTTATTGTCAAGTTAGCTAACATACAGTGTATACAGTGTGCTCTGTGTTCTGGGGTAGACTCTCAGGATTTATCACTTGCATACAACACATAGTGCTCACTCATCCCAACAAATGCCCTCCTCAATGCCCATCACCCATTTCCCCTCTTCCCCGCCCACCCCCATCAACCCTCAGTTTGTTCTTTTATTGAAGAGCCTCTTATGGTTTGCCTCCCTCTCTGTTTGAAATTATTTTTTCCCCTTTCCTTCCCTCATGGTCTTCTGTTAAGTTTCTCAAGTTCCACATATGAGTGAAAACATATGATAACTGCCTTTCTCTGAGTGACTTAATTCATTTCGCATAAACCCTCCAGTTCCATCCATGTCGTTGCAAATTGCAGGATTTAATTCTTACTCATTGCCAAGTAGTATTCCATTATATATATAAACCACATCTTTATCCATTCATCAGTTGATGGATATTTGGGCTCTTTCCCTAATTTGGCTATTGTTGAAAGTGCTGCTATAAACATTGGGGTACATGTGCCCCTATAGATCAGCACCCCTTTACCTATGGATGAATTCCTAATAGTGCTTGCTATTACTGGATCATAGCATAATTCTATTTTTAATTTTGTGAGGAAACTTCACACTGTTTTCCAGAGTGGTTGTACCAGTTTGAATTCCCACCGAAGTGCAAGAGGGTTCCCATTTCTCCACATTCTCTCCAACATCTGTTGTTTCCTGAGTTGTTAATTTTAGCCACTCTGACTGGTGTGCGGTGGGGTCTCAGTGTGGTTTTGATTTTATATTTCCCTGATAATGAGTGATGTTGAGCATCTTGTCATATCTGTTAGCCATCTGGATGTCTTCTTGGGAAAAGTGTCTATTCATGTCTTCTGCCCATTTCTTCACTGGATTATTTGTTTTTTGGGTGTTGAGTTTGGTAATTATAGATTTTGGATACTAACCCTTTATCTCATAAGTCATTTGCAAGTATCTTCTCTCATTCTGTGGGTTGCCTTTTAGTTTTGTTGGTTCTTTCCTTTGCAGTGCAGAAGCTTTTTATCTTGATGAGGTCCCAATAATTTATTTTTGCTTTTAATTTCCTTGCCTTTGGAGACATGTCAAGTAAGAAGTTTCTGTGGCTGAGGTCAAAGAGGTGGTTGCCTGTTTTGTCCTCTAGGGTTTTGATGATTTACTGTCTCAAAATTTAGGTCTTTCATCCATTTTGAGTTTATTTTTGTGTGTGGTGTAAGAAAGTGGTCTGGTTCTATTCTTCTGCATGTTACTGTCTAGTTCTTCGACCATCATTTCCTGAAGAGACTTTTTTCCATTGGATACTTTTTCATGCTTTGTCAAAGATGAATTGGCCATGCATTTGTGGGTCCAATTCTGGGTTCCCTATTCTATTCCATTGGTCTATGTGTCTGTATTTGTGCCAATACCATACTGTTTTGATGATTACAGCTTTGTAGTAGAGGCTAAAGTCCGGGATTGTGATTCTTTCTGCTTTGGTTTTCTTCTTCAACATTACTTTGGCTATTTGGGGTCTTCTGTGGTTCCATACAAATTTTAGGATTATTTGTTCTAGCTTTGGGAAGAATGCCAGTGCAACTTTGAGTCGGATTGCATTGAATATAGATTGCTTTGGGTAGTATTGACATTTTAACAATACTTGTTCTTCCAATCCATGAGCATGGAATGTTTTTCCATTTCTTCGTGTCTTCTTCAATTTCTTTCATAAGTTTTCAATAGTTTTCATCATACAAATCTTTTACATCTTTGGTTAGGTTTATTCCTGGGTATTTTATGGTTCTTTGTGCAACTGTAAATGGGATTGATTTCTTGATTTCTCTTTCTGTTGTTTCATTATTGATGTATAGAAATGCAAACCAATTTCTGTACATTGATTTCGTATCCTGTGACTTTGCTAAATTCATGTATCAGTTCTAGTAGCTTTTTGGTGGAGTCCTTGGGGTTTTCATGTAGAGTATCATGTCATCTGTGAAAAGTGAAAGTTTAACTTCTTTACCAATTTGAATGCCTTTGATTTCCTTTTGTTGTCTGATTGCTAAGGCTAGGACTTCCGACACTATGTTAAAAATAGTGGTGAGAGTGGACATCCCTGTCGTGTTCCTGATCTCAGGGGGAAAGCTGTCAGTTTTTCTTCAGTGAGGATGATATTAGCTATGGGCTTTTTCATATATGGCTTTTATGATGTTAAGGCATGTTCCTTCTATCCCAACTTTCTTGAGGGTTTTTATTAAGAAAGCATTCTGTATTTTGTCAATTGCTTTTTCTGCATCTATTGATAGGATCATATGGTTCTTATCCTTTCTTTTATTAATGTGATGTATCACATTGATTGATTTGCAAATATTGAACCAACCCTGCAGCCCAGGAATGAATCCCATTTGATCACGGTGAATAATTCTTTTAATATACTGTTGAATTTAATTTGCTAGTATATTGTTGAAAATGTTTTCATCCCTGTTCATCAGGGATATTGGCCTGTACTTCCTTTTTAGTGGGGCCTTTTTCTGGTTTGGGAATCAAGGTAATGCAGGCTTCATAGAATGAGCCCAGAAGCTTCCTTCCATTTCTATCTTTTGGAAAAGCTTGAGAGGGATAGGTGTTAACTATGCTTTAAATGTCTGGTAGAATTCCCCTGGAAGCCATCTGACCAAAGACTCTTAATTGTTGGGAGATTTTTGATAACTGATTCAATTTCTTCACTGGCAATGGGTCTGTTCAAATTTTCTATTTCTTCCTATTTGAGTTTTATAGTGTGTGTATGTCTAGAAACTTGCCCATTTCTTCCAGGTATTGTCCAGTTTGTTGGCATATAATTTTTCATAGTAATCTCTAATAATTTTATTTCTGTGGTGTTGGTTGTGATTTTTCCTTTTTCGTTCATGATTTAATCTATTTGGGTTCTCTCTATTTTCTTTTTGAGAAGTCTGGCTAGGGGTTTATCAATTTGGTGTATTTAAAAAAAACCAGCTCTTAGATTCATTGACATTTCCACTGTTTATGTTTTTGTTTTTGTTTGATTCCATATTGTTAATTTATACTCTAATCTTTATTATTTCTCTTCTGCTGACTTGGGGTTTCTTTGCTGTTCTGCTTCTAGTTTTGTATTTGGGATTTTTCTAGTTTCTTGAGATAGGCATGGATTGAAATGTATTTTCCTCTTAGGACTGCCTTTGCTGCATCCCAAAGTATTTGGACTGTTTTCATTTCATTTGCTTCCATATATTTTTTAACTTCTTCTTTAATTGCCTGGTTGACCCATTCATTCTTTAGTAGTATGTTCTTTAACCTCCATGCATTTGGAGGCTTTCCAAATTTTTGTGTGTGGCTGATTTCAAGTTTAATAGCATTGTGATCTGTAAATATGCATGGTATAATCTCAATTCTTTTATATTGATTGAGGGCTGTTTTGTGACCCAGCATGTGATCTATCTTGGAGAATGTTCCATGTGCACTCGAGAAGAAGGTGTATTCTGCTGCTTTTGGATGAAAAGTTCTGAATATATCTGTCAAGTCCGTCTGATCCAGTGTATCATACAAGGCCTTTGTTTCTTTTGATTTTCTGCCTAGATGATCTGTCCATTACTGTAATTGGAGTATTAAAGTCCCCTGCAATTACCATGTTCTTATAAATAAAATTGCTTATGTTTATGAGTAATTGATTTATACATTTGGCCATTCCAATTTGGGGGCCTAAATATTTACAATTGTTAACTCTTCTTGATGGATAGACCCCGTAACTATGATATATTGTCCTTTTTCATCTCTTTTTACAGCCTTTAGTTTAAAATCTAGCTTATCTAAGTATGGCTACTCCAGCTTTTTTTTTTTTTTTTTTTTTTGTCTTCTAGTAGCATGATAGATGGTTCTCAGTCCCCTCACTTTCAATCTGAAGGTGTCCTCAGGTCTAAAACAAGTCTCTTGTAGGCAGCATATAGATGGATCTTGGTTGTGTTTTTTTGTTTGTTTGTTTTATCCATTCTGAATCCCTATGTCTTTTGAATGGGGCACTTAATCCATTTACATTCAGAGTTATTATGGAAAGATATGGATTTAGTGTTATTCTGTTATCTGTAGGTTTCATGTTTGTTGTGATGGTCTCTGGTCCTTTGTAGTCTTTGCAGCATTCCATTCAGAGTGTCCCTCCAGATCTCTTGCAGGACTGGTTTAGTGGTCATGAACTCCTTCAGTTTTTGTTTGTCTGGGAAAGCCTTTATCTCTCCTTCTACTCTGAATAACAGCTTTGCTGGATAAAGATTCTTGGTTGCATATTTTTCCTATTCAGTACATTGATTATTTCCTGCCACTCCCTTCTGGCCTGCCAAGTTTCAGTGGACAGGTCTGCTACTGCCCTTATGTGTCTATCCTTGTAGGTTAAGGCCCTTTTTTCCCTAGCTGCTTTCAGAATTCTCTCTTAATCTTTGTATTTTGCCAGTTTCACTATAATATGCCATGGTGAAGACCTATTCTTGTTGAATCTGAAGGGAGTTCTCTGTGCCTCCTGGATTTGGATGTATGCTTCCTTCTCCAGATTAGGAAAGTTCTCAGCTATAATTTGTTTGAGTAAACCTGCCACTTTCTCTTCTGGAAGTCCAATGACATGGATATTATTACGTTCCATTGAATCACTTAGTTCTCTAACTCTCCCCTCATGGTCTAGTCTTTTCTAATTTCTCTTTTTCTCAGCTTCATCATTTTCCATAATTTTATGTTCTATTTCACTTATTCTCCCCTCTGCTTCCTCCATCCTTGCTGTCACTGCATCTAGTTTATTTTGCACCTCATTTACAACATTTCTTAATTCATCCTATTACTTAGTTCCTTGATCTTTTTAGCAATAGATTCTCTTCTGTCTTCTATGCTTTATTCAAGCCCAGCTATTAATCTTATGACTATTATTCTAAATTCTTGATCAGATATATTGTTTACTTTTGTTTTGAGCAAAACTAAACTCTAGCTGTTGTTTCTTCCTGGAATTTCTTTTGAGGAGAAATCTTCCATTTCATATTTTTGGCTAGTTTTCTGTCCCTTACGTGTTTTAATAACTTGTTATGTGTCTTGCACCTGAGAGCACTACTATACTAATAAGGGGTCATACCCTGTCCAGGACCTGGTCTTCAAGACTATTTTTGGAGTTTGTTGCATGCTTTCTATTGTTGTGACCCTAGTTGCTTTATGTCCCTACTCATGGTGGTGGTTTGGACCTTCTGCCAGGTGCGCTTTGATTTGTTCATTGACGTAACCTTGGAAACATTTTTAAAAAGGGGGTGGTGTTGGAAGAAGCCTTATCCCATACAAAAAGAGAAATGACAGGGGCAGGGGAAAAGAAAAGAAGAAAAAATCAGACCAGGCAGAGCATCTGAGAAACTATACGGCTTAATCCATAGAGTGAGAGAGAGAGGAAAATAAAGAAGGAGATACAGAAGAGGTATAAAAAGAATAGATTAAAAATGTCTGCTTAAATAAACCAATAACTAGAATAACCAGCATATATATATGTGTGTGTGTGTGTGTGTGTATATATATATATATATATATATATATATATTCTTTCTTTCTTTCTTTCTTTCTTTCTTTCTTTCTATATACACATATATATACATACATACATATATATAAGAATTGATCAAAAATCAAGTCCGAAAATGCAAAAATGCTGGACTATGTATATATATATATATATATATATATATATATATATATATATTCTTTCTTTCTTTCTTTCTTTCTTTCTTTCTTTCTTTCTATATACACATATATATACATACATACATATATATAAGAATTGATCAAAAATCAAGTCCGAAAATGCAAAAATGCTGGACTCATATCTGATGCTGCCTTGGAACCAGTGGCTGCACTGGTCTGGAGGAGAGGCTGTCTGGTTCAGTCAGTGTCAATCTTGCTCTGTTAGCTATGCAGTACCAGGCATGGAGGGGTGTGTTTTGGTATAGGCGGGTCCTGCCTTCACTGTGGGCCTGTTGTCTGTTCCCTGAAGCCCCACCTTGTTGGTGATTGAGAGAAAAATTGCAACACCCCAGTCTCTCCTCCCCAGACCAGGTACCCAAACCATTCTGTTTAGGCCATCCTCACAGTGCCACATAGGCACAAACAGGCTGGTTTGTTCTGCTCCACAATCTCCCATGCTTCTCAGGCACTTTGTTGGGATCCAAACCCTGATATCTTATGGATCCTGCTCCACATGCCCTGGTTCCAGGTAGTGTCACTCCACACCCACTGACAAAGGGCCTCTGGCTGGCCAGTGCCGACAGGGTCTTTTGTCCTTGGAGTGGCTATATGCTTTCTTCCCATATCACTCGAGGGAGGGGACTGCTATCTCCACTAAGCCCCTGAGCTCACTAGGGACCCCCGGCCTGGCTCCCCCTCCTCCTTAGTTGTGCAAACAGGATAGCAGGCCCCAGTCTGGAGAAAGCCCCACAACCCCAGAATGAGTTAGAAATTGATTCTTTTTCCATTTTTTTCCATTCTCCAGTTCATGGTTTTTCTCTTGTCCAAATACAATCCTACACTTCAGCAGTCTCTCTTTCTCTTTTTTTTTTTTCTGTCCACAGAAGGGAATCCCTCCCCTCCATGCCTGTGCTGCCTATTTTATCTCTTCCAATTCACAGTCACACACCCATGGCCCGCCACGTTGTCCCCATGGGTCTCTGGAGATGTTTCTATCACTCTATAACCCAGATTCCAAGTCTTCTGGCCTCAATACTGCTGTGTTTGAGGGACGAGAGAACTTCGGGTCCTGCTACTTCTCCACCATGTTGACTCTGATCTTTGCAAATATGTTATTATAAACATGGTGTGCAAATATCTCTTCAAACCCTGTTTTTAATTCTTTTGGTTATACACCCAGGAATGGGTTTGCTGGATCATGTGGTAGTTCTGTTTCTAAAATCTCAAGAAACATCCATTTTAATGTGCATTCTCTAATGATCAGTGATGTTAAACATTTTTCCATATGCATGTTGGTTGTTTTTGTAATTTAAAACACTAATATTTCTGGAGCACCTCGGTGGCTCAGTTGGTTAAGTGTCTGACTCTTGATTTTGACTCAGATTATGATATCATTGTTCGTGAGACTGAGCCCTGCATCAGGTTCTGCACTGACAGCGCAGAGCCTGCTTGCAATTCTCTGTTTCCCTCTCTCTCTGCTATCCCCTGTGTGCTCTCTCTCTCTGTCTCAACAAGAAATAAATAAATGTTAAAAAAAACTTATATTTTTGAAGTGCACAAAATAGTTATGTTATAGAATATTCCTCATTTTAAGATTATCTGATATTTCCACATGATTTGACTTACGTTCTGAATTTTTGGTAAGAATGCTCCATTAGTGACATTATGACTTTCTAAGTGAATCTCTTTAGGAAGCACACGATGTCAGTTTTTCCCATTGTTGGGAATGATAATTTTTGTGTTCCAATTGTCCCACATTAGCTAGTGGGAGCACTTTCAACCTGGTTCCTATGTCTTTTTGACATGTCACCATCATGTTATTTTTGAACATTTGCTTACTTTTTAACACAAGATGTTCCAGGCTAATCCTGGATTTTTCTAGCATCAGCACTGTAATCAGCCATTCCTCCAAAAAGCTTTGGTTCTTTTTAGAGGGGACAATTTAGAACATAAATCTGGTCTCTAGATAAGCCTATTGCTACCAGGTATCAATGCCTCCAGTCACATAGTACTGAAAGTTATTTAGATTAGTTCCAGCTTTATCCCATTCAGGGTGGTTTTATTATATTATTAAAATACAGTTCAGTTTATTGTTTTGGTTTATATTTAATTTTAGGATTTTCCCAATTCTTATTGATTTAATTTTAATTTTTAATAAAGCTTAAAATATTATTTTTAACATTTTAATATTTAATATTAATCTCACAATTAAAACTAAAACAGTATTTTAATATTTAAAATATATGAATATATACACATAAATATATTTACATGCACAAATGCATATATAATAAATAAACGTGTATATGTTTATATATATAAATATATGTATTTAAGTACATACATATACATGTAAATATTCAACACAAGAGAATACTTTATTCCTTAAATATGGATAAATATATTTACATGCATAAATGTGTATATAATAAACATGTGTATATGTTTATATATATAAATGTATGTATTTAAGTACATACATATACATGTAAATATTCAACACAAGAGAATGATAATACCTTATTCCTTAAATATAGAGTGTTCTACCCATTTTTTTAAAGGACAGATACTCTAAGTCTTTCAACTGGACCCTATCATTTCCCTCTGGATGGGCAGGAAAACTATTTAGTAACTGGAAAATAATTTAGCATCTTTAAGAGAAGAAGGCAAAATTTTTTGTCCCCTCAATACTTTGAGCATAAGGGAAAAAGGTCAAACAAACACTTCAAACTTACTCTTAAACAGTTCATTCTTTAAAGTTCACATAGCTAAGTTGAGATGGAACAGACAGAAAGCAAAATTTGTTTATCATTTTAAAATGGAATCTATGTTAAGATTCTTACAGATGGAAAGTGGTGGGTAAGTAGGAAAAACAGTGAGAGAGACAAAGTCTGGTGATTGTTTCTGGTACTGTCCTACACTGTAAACATTTTCCAACTAAAATTCCAACCGAAAGTCTTTTGTCCACATTACACTTCTATAAATAAATAAATAAATAAATAAATAAATAAATTTGTAGAAGAACTCAGGATAGAGGTGATACGTATATCCTCCTTACCCCACCACACTCACACATACATACCCTTGGAGAAAGGATGGATCTCTTCAGATATCACTGACATTTAAAGGAACATGGTCAAATCAACTGGCACTTGGTGACTTTTCAGGATCATCAGATGCACACTTGAACCCCACTGCTTCAGGCTGTTAATGAATTTCACTCTTGTAGAACTCCAACTTGACTTTCTGCTTTGGTGTGAATTGGGGAGGGGTAAAAAAAAGCAGAAGCATGGATTTTACTTTATATATATTCTACCTCAAAACATGATTCTGCATTGAGAAATCATAGAAAATATATTCAGGCCTTAGCTTTTGGAAAATTCTGCAGAATTGTACTACTCTTTACCTTGGGTACAAGAGATGTTAAAATCAACTTTTTGCTCTACCTTTCGTTGTCCTTGTGGTACCTTTGGTTTACATCATTGGGTTCTAACTTCTTTCTGTATTTACTGTACAATAATTTATCCACTGCATCAATGAATTTACTTATTTATTTTTCAATCTATATGTGGCCTATTGCATTTTAATATATATTATAAATTCCTCCCCCTGCTTAATTAGTAATGGATAAACAAACAAACAAACAAACAAATAAACATATACAATTCCGATTCTTTCTCCCATACAAATTCTTCATCTCTCAACTCTGGCCCTTATATGCTGTTCTGTAATCTACTTACTGCTTACCTGTTGACTCCATATTGTATTCTCCAGAACATTTGTTTAAAATATTCACCCTCATGACCCTTCATTGTAGGAAGCTTTTGAAAAGTCAGATCTCCATACCCTTCACTGTGTTGATCAAAGCCTCTGCAAATTATTTTGCATGATGAGAGGGCTTTATGGTCTGGATGTTTGTTGTGGCATCCAAGCCAGCCAGGGAGTAGTTTGTAGAGTAGCTATGTCTCTTATCCAGTTTACAGAGGACCTACTTTCAATAGAAGAGTATATATATTGTCTGAGTTCTTTCAATTATCTGACCCAGAACAAAGATAATTTCTTGTAATTATTCACTCCTTATGAGACCCCTGTATATTTATCGTGCTTGCAAGAATGGACTTTTGCACTCACTGCCTTGACACAGGATGGATACAATACTGGGTTAATGTTTTTCTTTCTTTCTTTCTTTCTTTCTTTCTTTCTTTCTTTCTTTCTTCCCTTTGATAAATGTTTATTTAATTATTTATTTTTGGAGAGAGAGAGCGCACACACAAGCGGGGGAGGGGCAGAGAGAGAAGGGGACAGGGATCCAAAGCAAGTTCTGTGCTAACAGCAAATAGTCCAATACGGGGCTCAAACTCACTAACCACGAGATCATGACCTGAGCCAAAGTTGGATGCTTAACCAACTGAGTCATCTAGGTGCCCCAGGTTAGTGTTTTTCTAACACCAACAGATAGTTAAGTAAGAGGCCCTAAAATTTAAATAAAAAGACACTAATACAGAACAAAAATCATCACCAGGAAGAAAAATGCAGAAAGAATTATTTCCTTTGATCCGTGTGACTCTTTATGAAAATCACAGAATCATCATCCTATTGGTGCTTTACAGAAAGCATGAAGCCCTCACTTTGAACAAATACTGTGTATTCATTCCTTCCATCCCACTTCCACTATCACTGCCTGTCATGATTTACAAAGGGCTTTTTATAATTTGGTCTGTGTCTACCTGGGATTTTCATTTTAGCCCTTTTTCTCCACAGCTGTTTTACGCTAGTTATGCTAAACTGACTCAGAGAATCTGACACCCCAGTTCTCATCTACCTCTGTATTTTCCCTTATATAGTTACTTTTCTTCTTTTCTCTTTTGATTGAACTTTTCCAAATTTCAACCTAGGTTTTCATCTTAACTCTGTGGCCTTCCTTTATACTCCAGTAAGACTTTATTGTCTACTTAAATGCTTCCCATGATATTTTATTTAACTGACTGATTATGTTCCAAGAGAGTTTAACATGTTCTGTAACTCAGACGCATGACTAAGGTAGCCAGGAGGTGTAGGGGATTTATCTGCTCAGTGCGGTCCAATCCTCCTAGTTGCTATTGAAGAAATAAATCAGCGTGGCTTAGAGTGCAGATCCAGGAGACAGATTTTTGTGTTGTGAGATGATTTATCTAATTCTATTGTGTGTAAAGCCAATTGTTGTTGCACTTTCCTCCACACTACCATAATGGCTGTGACTTCTTATAACTTCTTATGTTTCCTTCCAATATTTAGAATGCAATGGAGTTTAGAGGTTGCTCCTCAGTCTATTCAGTTGTCCAGAATTATTGCTCGGATAAGATAATCTTTATTGTGTCCCATAGGACTGGACACCTGCCTCAGAAGAACTCCTTCCAGGGTTACATGAGCTATGAGTGTACTCTCTGCACTGAGACTTCTTAGGTCTGAAACATTACTATATTCAGCAGCTATTCTTCATAAGTTCCCGTTTGGAATTATAGCTATTACCTGTTTTATTAAAGAGAAAATTTTCTTCTCCATTTACTAAGAAGTTTTCTCTTGACCTCAAAGAAAAGAGGAGAGTAGTAGTGGCTTTAATTT
Organism: Panthera pardus; assembly: GCF_024362965.1. NCBI lineage: Eukaryota > Metazoa > Chordata > Mammalia > Carnivora > Felidae > Panthera > Panthera pardus. The sequence continues at coordinate 87,341,026 of NW_026526655.1, forward strand.
GCCTCTTTAACTGCAAGCTACCCCTAAGACTTACTTCTACTTCTACTGAATTAATCAACCTCTTCAGAGGCAAAGTTCTAATAACTTGCCAATTAGGAAAATACAAACTTCCTTCTCTGCTGACAGCCTCTACATTGACTACTCTTATGTCACAGACTCTGGGTCTGGAGTTCTCTCTTGTCCAGCAAGAGAGTGGATGCAGGATTTTTTTTTTTTTTTTCAACGTTTTTTTAATTTATTTTTGGGACAGAGAGAGACAGAGCATGAACGGGGGAGGGGCAGAGAGAGAGGGAGACACAGAATCGGAAACAGGCTCCAGGCTCCGAGCCATCAGCCCAGAGCCTGACGCGGGGCTTGAACTCACGGACCGCGAGATCGTGACCTGGCTGAAGTCGGACGCTTAACCGACTGCGCCATCCAGGCGCCCCTGGATGCAGGATTTAAAATGCAAGAAAGGCTAATGTCTGGGAGGAGACAAGAGCCCCAAATAAGGGTCCTTGCTCCGTTGTTATTAGGATCACAAGGCTTACAAGCTTGATGGGCTTGCACAGACAATGAAACCATGACTTTTAACTCACGGGCGTGAGAGAAAGCAGGGTTTGAAGATATGAGGTTAGGGGTTTGGGTCAATACAAAACAAAGTCCTGGTGTCAAAGTCCTGGTGCAGGGCAGATGACTGTTTACAGCAGACATGAGGCCTCACCTCTGTTTACCTAAACTTGCCTACGGGGAAAAGAAAGAGCATGTTACGCAGGGTCAACAAGGCATCTTTCTTTTGCTAATTAGCTCCACTCTGGGCAACTTCGCCCTGCTTTGGTCTAAAGTCCTGTTGCCTTGTTTACCTATTTTAGTTTCCTTCCTGTGAAAGCAGTTTTCTGCTATTTTACTAAGTTGGGGGGTGTTTCCACCCTGAATACCTAACCTTGTTTACCTAATTTTTGATGCTTTCATCCTGAGGCTTTTCTATTCCTATATCTTTGTCCTATACTGGGGGCCTTTGCCCTGTTTACCTAATCTTATTTACCTAATCTTGTTTACCCAAACTTGGGTGTGTTCATCCTATTGCTTTCTAATTCTTTATTGTTAACCCATCAGTGCAAGCTCAGGGATTTCCTAAACTATTCCCCACAGTTCCCCCAAGTTATGTTGATATGAGGATTTACATAAATTTCACCATGGCTAACAGTACCGGTGAAGAAGGGAAGGCCTACCTTCCATGGATTAACAAGCCAAGGTCCTTTAATTTCCCTTTATGTACAGAAATTATAGGGCCAGACAAGTCTCCGTCTTTCCAAAAAAAATATTCTCCCTACTAGACTGGTCAAAGGATATGGTCTATGTTATTTTGTTTCAAGATGTCCTCCAGGACCTTTGTCAATAATAGCCCAATTGTCCCAGTGAATATTATGCACAGTCTCTCCATAACAGGTTGTCCAAGGAATATTATTCCAGGGGTGGTTTGAATATTTGAGACTAGAGTAAACTGTAACGTTAGGAGTGTGAGATATATGGGGGTTTTTTTGTTTGTTTGTTTTGTTTTGTTTTTTTGAGGTGTATCAAAGCTTGTGGCCGAGAAAAAGGTAAAATTGTCTGGCCTTGTAAAGGCTTTGGTCTGTAGACACAAAAAGTCAGCTGATGTTTAGTTTGAGACCAGCAGATAAATTGTTATGTTTGGTAACACACATAAGAAGTGCTGAAGTAAGCCACCTTTGAGATCTTGGCATATAAAGCCAATTCTTTTGTTCAGTTTGGAAGGGTGGGTTAAGATTGGCTCCTCCCCCTAACTCTGTCATTATTGCTAATAGGAATATCCCAGGCTAGGAGTGTTAAGCTATCAAATATAGGTGGGTTAAAGATATGAGCCCAATATGAATATTGAGCTTGACCTGGACAAATGAGGGCAAGGAGAAGAATCAGGGTTACATATATCAAATTCTAATTAATGATGGAGATCATGGCCATCAGATGCGAATTAGAGGTATATGCAATATCATTGTGCTGTAAGAGGATGCTGGCCTGGTTAGACAGTGGTTTAAGGCTTCCCCATGTTATATCAGGGGAAAAGACCTGCGTTTGTAGAGTGGCTTCAGGATGAGGAGTCAATGAAAAGGCTTTCTCCATCTGGAAAAAGGGGGGTGGTGGCTGCTCAATCATAGCCATTCTCTGGAAGTTCTGGTTCATTGGAAGATATCCTGGGTGTCTCCATCATGCCATGGTATGGCTTCACCAACCAAGAGGGAATCCACAGAGGTCCAGAATCTGAAAGAACACAAGCATATCCTTGACCCCAGGTGAGAAGTTCAGTGGGCATGGTCCATGTGGGCCCCCTTCGGTGGTTTTTTATCTGATTTTGAAGAATGTCACTCAGTTGCAGTTAGTCCTTGAGGAATAATATTTTAAAAGTTAAGAGTAATCATAGCACAATCAAGAAGGAGCCGAGGTTGTGCAGACAGCCAGGGGTATCTCCCCCTTTTTGTTTTTTTTTTTAACATGTTTTTGAGCATATTATGTGCTCATTTGACAATTGCTTGGCCTTGTGGATTATAAGGAATGGGTAATTCCAACCAAGGCTTGAGCAAAACAACTTAAAAAGGTGTGTGGTCTTATTGTTTTACCTTTCTTGTTAAAACTTTATTTATTTATTTATTTATTTATTTATTTATTTATTTATTTCCTTTAATAAAAATGTATTCTCATTTTTTATATCTTTCTTACATATCTCTCTTTTTTTTTTTTATATACAGAGTTACTTATTTCCATTAGCCTTACTGGCTACATTTAGCAGAATTTTAACTCTTAGAAAGCTTAGTCTCCAGTGAAAAGTAGTAGCCAATTGTGAACTGTCTGTTATGTCAGAAAGTTTCTAGGGGGCAGACTTATGAATCCATTAAGGATAAAGCTTTTTTTTTTTTATGGATTTAAGTATCCCTCGGTTTTTTTGCCATAGAAGTCAGAAGCATAAACCTATGTTTAGTAAACAATGCTTCAGCATTCCATTTGATTTGGAAGAGGCCTACATGTCCAATGAACTTAATTTAATTTATCATTTAAGCAAAATGTTCAAGTTTTAGGTTACCAAAGACCCTGAAAGCTATTTTGACAATTACCCATATAAACTATGAGACAGACAAAGTTAAACATTACTTTAAGTCATCCTTTTGCTAACAAATTGGAACAGGTAAACCTGAGTAGAATAGTTTTATTATTCAATTTTGATAATTTAAAAAACATGTCTATCTTAATTACATTTTTTTCTGTGTGCCCTTAAAAGTTTACCACAAGTCAATGTTTTCCCCTGGAACCAGTGAGGAAATCTGAAGTGGGTGGTGTAAGTCTAAGGGGATGTTTTTGCCTTTTGACAGCGTGGGGAGGAGGAGCTGATGCTGCCTGAGGCGTTGAAGAGCCAGAGGTGCAGACTGCACCCCAGGTGGTGCAGAAACAGGAGGAGGGGGAAGGGAAGGCAGAAAAGGTGAGGTATCACCAAGAGGCCTCAAGGTAGATAAAGGCGCAGAGGGCAGAGGAAGAGTTCTCATAGTCCTAAAGCATGTCAACTCAGATAGATGAGCAGATACAGATTTTTGTTTTTCTTTTGTTTTGTTTTGTTTTCCACTAGTGGAATTAGGCAGCCCATGTCGGGGCCAGAGAAGACAGGGAAGTTCCCCAAAACAAAAGGAGTTTCAGCAGCTGCTTGGGAATATTCCTTAAAATCTTCATCCCGAGGTAGACTAGCCAGAGACAATTGGCTGTAATCATCATAGTTATTAATCCAGAAAATGAGTGAGGGAGAAGCCCCCACATATAGCTAGAGTCACCAGAGTGTATTGGGAGAAACAGTCAGAGAAAGAGCTAAGAGTCCCCTATATTAGTGATGCGCTGTATAAAATACATCACACCAGTTTAGTGCATTATTTTACTGACAGTGATTGGAAGCTGGGTTTGCTGCCTTGGTTGGGAATATTGCCCTGTGCCAGATAGTTGTTCAAAAGACACTGGAATAGCAGCATCCAAGTTTTGCACATGATGAGTTGCACAAGCATTATGAAACTCTTGGGCACAGAAAGCATATTGGGCTGAGGTTGTTGGGAAAATGAATAAAGTTTTACACCATAAGATGGCTGACGGGACTAAAACAAGCTCTGGTCTCTGGCTTAGAAACCCCTCTTCTGGGTTTTTCTTGCCTTGTTTGCCACGCAGAACCCCCGCCCCCCCCCCCCCCCCACACACACACACAAATATGAAGGTGGACAACTATAAATTACCCTTCCCGCTTTCATTCGGCGCTCAGATCTTTGGAGAAATGGTCTCCTCTGAGACTGCCGATGTTAAATAAATCTCCGATCCACCAAGACCTCCGAGTGCCGCTTGGTTTTTCTGCCAGCGTTCCAGCCTGGTTCTGTAACATATTTGGTTCCCTGACTGGGAGACCCAACCGCACTGGCCCATTGTTGCCACCAGTTTGGGAGAATGGTGAGGCGGTGAAGGAACGAGGGATCACAAGGGAGAAGGTGCGCCCTGCCTGAATTTTGGCAGTCTTCTACTCAGTCACCTCAGGCTGGCCCCGCTCCACCGTTCCTGCCAGACTCGAGGAGACTTGGCAGGTGAGGACCTGGACCTGATGTCAGAACCGGTAAGGCTGGGGCCCAATCTAATTAGGCCCACTTGCAAGAGCAGAAGGGGGACCTGATCACTCCCTGAGACTTCAGAAGTCTCACAGGTAGGAATTCTATGGGAGGGAATGTAATTACCTCTGGTGTGTATGTGAATGTGAATGTGCAACTCTGTCTAGCTTGCCTGCTGAGTTCGATTCTGTGGCTCCACAGGCGGGTGCCCTTGGGGTCCCCAGGGGCCCACAGAGTCTGAATGGGCCCATCTGGGATTCCATGATGGATGATGTGTGGTCTGTGGTGGCATCAAGTGGTTTCTGATCATGGCTCGCAGGGCTGAGACCGCTGTGGCTGAGTGTCACCTGGGTTCCTTCAGGACATGGCCAGTCAGGCATCTGGCTGGTCTACTCATTGGAGGGGGTGCCCCTGTCCCTCTGTCAGTCTTTGCGACTTCGCCTCATGGGAGCATTGTGGGGTCGGGATGGAGCAAGGAGGGGGTTTTTGGGAGACTGTGGAATTGGGATAGCCCCTGGCACGTTGGGGACCCTATGTGAGTTGGAATGGCCCACTTTTGGTGTGTGGGGGCCTTCTGGGGGAACCTTGGATGTCCCAGTGGTCCACTGCATCTGGCATATTGTCTCCAGAGACCCAGGTCACACTGACCAATTCCCATGCATCGACTCCTGGCTTGAAATTGCCCCAAATCCTCTGCCTTGGGTGCAATTCATCCATAGTAAGCAGAGCCAGGCAAAGGTTTTAGCCACTTTATCCAGAAACTCACCCAGGGGACCAAAGAAGCAACCCAGTGCTCCCCTAGTGTTCCACCTCCTCATGACTCATTAGGCTCCCTCCCCACTCCCCTGAGCTTGAAACTCTTCCCCCGTGTGCTCCCCATTTCTCCTCCCCTTCCAGGCCCAGAGAACCCTCCCCCACAAGGACCAATGGCCAGATTGCACCCTTGGCCAGGCACAGGCACCCTTGGCCAGGCACAGGTGCTCTCCAGATGCTGGTCCACATGTCCCGATACCAAGAGGCTCTCCTCCTGGGGACCAGAATAGGGGGCTGAGAAGGCCATAAATATGCCCAGCAGCAAGGGGATCCCCCCCTCTCAGGGATTATTATAAGAGACTATGTGAGGCTTACACCCTGTACACTCCAGAGGCATGACAAAAGGACAGGGAACGTCTAGCCACCAAGATGGGGGAGGCCCAGAACCTCCTTAGCAAGGGGTCAATGAACCTACTGTAAGGAGAAAGGACATTAAAAAGAATAAGTGTTCCAACCAGGGAAAGTCCCAAAACCCAGCTGATATCAGGAGGAACCTCAAGAAGGGGACCTTAATAGTCTAGCCAAGATAGAATCAGACTAAAAGGGCACTGACTCTCAGGACACTGACTCTCTCTCCCTGTTCCTCTGCCAACAGATGTGAGGGATTATCCCTCATTTCCCAGGTTAACAGCTATAATTGGAGGCAACTGTGGTTAGTCTACCTTAGGACAGGGACTTTAAGGAATATTCCCAAGCAGTTGCTGCTTCTGCCTTCCCGTCCCCATCATGTTTCTGCACCAACTTGGGTGTGGTCATATACCATCTTCAGTGTCTCAGGCACCATTGGTTCTTCCTCCCGCCCTCCAAGTCAAGAAGCAAAGTGCACACCCCCTTGGACCACCCATTTCAGATATCTCCACTGGTGCCCCAAATGAAAATTGACAATGGGGAAAAATTGATTGGCTTTTGGGTGGATGCAGGTGAAACATATTCGATGTTAAACTAATTTAAGTTTATTGGACCTGTCTTTAAATTATCGGCAAAGGTCAAATGAGCTCATGTTATCTCTGTTGCAATTTGTTAATGATAGTTAATTTTGTCTGTCTCAAAGTTTTCATGGGTAATTGTTAAGATAACTTTCAAGATCCTTGGTAACCTGAAACTTTCCAAATAGGATGGAAGGCTAAAACCTTGATTATTGAACATAGGTTTGTGTTTTTAACTTCTTATTGCTGAGAAATTAAGGCTATTCGGACCTATTGGAAAACATGTTTTGTACTTAATTGGTTCATAAATTTACCATCTAAAAAAATTCTGGTGTAAACACCTCTCAGTTGGTTACTAAGTCCTCAATTGGAGACTAAGGTTTCCTAAGAGTTAAAATTCTGCTGAGTGTACTTAAGACTGATGAAAATAAGGAAAGAAACCCTGTATGTAGGAAAATAGGAGGTATATAAGAAAGATATAAGGAGTGGAAATACAATTTTGTTGAAGGTAGATGAAAATAATTTTGTCCTAAATGAGACTGGTTATTTGAAAAGAAATGGCTTTGGGACAAAATCTGAAAGAAAAAAGAAAGTTGTAGAAGGTTGAGATGAATGGAATTTTAAAAGTACACTAGTGTAAGGTTGAAATTCTGCTTTTCTCTCTGCTCAAATGACAAAGTTTTCTTGAACTGTTGATCTCCTCTTGATAAGACAGTGCAAAGGTCTGTCCTCTGGGAAAATCAAAGTTTTAAGTTTCATCTTTATCAGGTCTTTGATTACTTAGTTAAAACTTCCCAATGTTTAAGGAGCTAGGTTTTGATAACAACTATACAATGCTATATATTCACCTGTGGGATCTTTTATTGCCACTTTAGTTGAATAAATAAAATTTTAAGATTTGTTATGATCTGTAATGTAGGATGCACTTATGACTTCCTGGGGTTTTAACAAATTTCTCAGGATTTAAATGATAAATGAAGTCTTCTTGACCAATTAGGCCCTTTTATTTGGGATGCTAAGTTACTTGGAAAATCATTGTCATTCAAGGGTAAACCTTAGGTTGTATTGCACAGGTAAATGCTGTAACTGCCCAAATATATGCAATTCCTAAAGTTTTAATGTTTTGATATAAGGTCATCATCTAATATTCTGATTACTTGAAATGTTGTGTGCCACAGAAATAACCAAATTTCTTTGTCAATTGCATCATAATGAACTCTCATCAGATCTTTAACAATGTCTATTTCTGAGATTTTGTCATTTATAATCATTCTTATTCTCTCACAAAACATGTTTCTTCTTCAAGGAGATTTATAAAAAGGACTTTGAGGACAAATACTGGTATTCTACATGTTTAAGATTAATACTAAAATGGGTAAGAATTTCCAGAACTAAAAAACTGCATTCAAATTGAACAAGAATTAGGAACATGGGATTAAATGAACTGAGGAAGATTATAGTTTTGTGATTCTTGTTGAAAATATTGCTGGTTCTCTAATGTTTCCTCTTCCAGATTAAAGAAACTTTCTCTTAAGACAGATACCATATGTTTTCACTCTTATGTGGATCCTGAGAAACTTAACAGAAACCCATGGGGGAGGGGAAGGAAAACAAACAAAAAAAAGAGGTTAGAGTGGGAGAGAGCCAGGGCATAAGAGACTCTTAAAAACTGAGAACAAACTGAGGGTTGATGGGGGGGGTGGGAGGGAGGGGAGGGTGGGTGATGGGTATTGAGGAGGGCACCTTTTGGGATGAGCACTGGGTGTTGTATGGAAACCAATTTGACAATAAATTTCATATATTGAAAAAAAATAAAAAATAAAACAACATAAGCTTCAAAAAAAAGGGAAACTTTCTCTTAAGATATCTATGATATACAAAAATTTCATATTCATTTGTAAACTGAAGCATTTATCTTTTCTCTCTACATAATTCCCCTGAAATTCAAAAACTCTCAATAAGTATTCTTTCTTTCATGGAAATTACCATTGTTTGCCTAAGTTCAATAAGAATCTGTTCATCTTGTAACAGGTCACCATTGGAAATACTGGTTATTTTACCAAGGCTTTGACTGGAATGTCATATTTGATGATGACATTCATAGACTCAGATATGACCAGACAGCTTTAAGGAACTAGGGTTGGCTTTATAAAACATGGAGCCATAAAGCCCCTTGGAAACGTTGGCCTGGTGCCTTGCGTACAGAGTTCCCAGCAGCCTCACCAGGTGAATAAAGAAGGTCACTTCCTGGCAGGTGCGGGAACCTCAGGATATCTTGGGGACCTCATGAAGAGGAATCCACCCAATTCTACAGGTATTGCAGGCCTGTCTGATGGTAAGTATTTGGCTTGGCTTTTGGCCTGGAGATGCTACTAAAAGTTCAACCTGGAGATTCCTTATAAAAGGTTTCAGCAAAGCAAACTTTAAAAGATCCTCATGATCAATCACTGTTCTTGCTGTGCTTATGTAAACAATTAAGCCAGACTTGTTAAGACTGGATATGTTCTACAAATGCATTGGTCTCAATTTGGCTATCTCTGAGAAGGGGTGGGGGGGTTTAGAGAGAACAACTATGTTTCAACAATGCACCGTTTTGGATGTTAAATTCTAGTTATGATTGCCTTTAAATGTTTGTTGTTTGCCTGAACTAAACTTGAGGTAAACTTCAGAAAATTGTCACAGTATTTCATGTATAGGCAATCTTCTGTGCTTGTTATTCTATGGGTATAATAATAAGACCCCATGGGCATATGATTATTTAAACAACTAGAAAACAGGATGGATCTCTAAACATGCAAATCATATCTTCCTTAAACCTGATCTGACAATTACTAGGAACCCACCCCTTTCGAAGACTTGGAGATGGACTTTACAGATATACAACCAAATAGAGGATTCAGTTTCAGGTATCACCCCACAGGTCCATCACTCCAGAGTTAAGAAGACCAATTCAGAGGAACCCTCAAGCTGGTGAAGTGATCCAGATCCAGTCAATCTGCTTAAACTGACCCTCAAAAAGACACTGGCCCCTGAGATCTCCAGCCCTGCTCCAGCCACACCCCAGAAGCTGGCTGGCCTGCATATCACTGAAGCTTGAGGAATCAACATGTGGGCTGAGCCCAGGGGTTTGGATGCAACTCTGCCAGCCCTTGTCCCTTACTGGTGTCATAGCCCTGATCTTGATCCTTGCTGTTGGGCTAATAGAGACTGCACCAACAAACTAGGACATGGAACAGATGGCAGACTCCCTGGGAACCTTACAAAGCCAAATAAACTCCCTGGCAGCAGTGTCCCTCCAAAATAGGCGAGCCCTGGACCTCCTCACTTCAGAAAAAGGAAGGACTTGTACCTTTCTGGGGGAGGAATGTTGCTATTTTGTAAACCAGTCAGAAATAGTTACAACTAAGATTAAGGGACTCAAGGAAAGAACTGAATGTAGACAACAGGAAAATATCAGTCAATGGAGAGAATGGGATCTCACAGACTGGGCATCCTGGCTCCCTGCCGTGGAAGGGCCCCTCCTTTCCATAATTGTAATTGTGACCATTGGCCCCTATATACTAAATACCCTGGTACGTTTTACTAAAAACACTGTTGTCTGCCAAACTGCAGCATGTATCTTAACCCTCCTAGGGTACCAACCCCTAGAACTAAAGAGTGATGCCTAATAAAAATTTTTAAAATGGTATCAAAGGGGGGAATGTTGGGAGAATGAATAAAGTTTTACACCATAAGATGGCCGACGAGACTAAAACAAACTCTGGTCTCTGGCTTAGAAACCCCTCTTCCGGGTTCTTCTTGCCCTGTTTGCGCGCGCATGAAAACTCCCACACAAATATGGAGGCGGGCAACTATAAATTACCTTTCCCGCTTGCATTCGGCGCTCAGATCTTTGGAGAAATGGTTCCCTCTGAGCCCGCCGATGTTAAATAAATCTCCAATCCACCAAGATCTCTGAGTGCTGCTTGGTTTTTCCACCAGCGTTCCAGCGTGGTTCTGTAACAAGGTCAGAAGGATGTTCATAGGAGAACCTCAGTCTCAGGCACACATAGAAATGTGCCACAAATATTTTCTAAAATGCCAGTTGTAAAAGGGCTGTGAGGGACAAACAGTTGAACTGAGTTTTGCAATTCTTTTACTATTGGAAAGAGCAGGACTTCATGGATGTATTGCCTATTTTGTCTGACAATGGGAAACAGCTGGAATTTACCAGCCTTATGGGCTTTCTTAATGTACTTTTGAACTGGGGTGAGGACTTTATCAGAACTGGTCAGTGAGGTTTTTAGAGGCTCGATATTATCCCAACTTTTTCAGGGAGGAGGAGAATCTCTTGGCTATAAAGGCACCAAAGGCACAGGCTGACTATAAAAAAGCTCAGATTTTTCCTCTACTTTGGGTAATTTTAATCTTTATATACATCGTCTGAACTCAAGGGGAGAAGGGCAGTATGGACAATGGACCAAGTGAGGATTACCTCAGGGAGGATGTTAACCCCCTTAGAATGCCGAGCTTTAAATATTTCCCCTACTTGTTCCCAAATATCAAGACCATAAGTTCCTTGTTTTGGGAACCAAGGGCAGTGTTCCTGGGTAATCATTAATAATTTAAGGAGTGCTTTCTGATTTTGGATAGTGTAGGCCATCTTTTCCAATGATTGTAAATTACGAATGTATTGTTACTGTTATGAGGGCAGGGAGTCTCCCATAATAAATCTCTCAAAAGTTCTGCAGCAGTGAATCCTAATATAGTTTTGCTTTATCTCTTACCTCTTCAGGAAGAGACTGTAACCCAGTGCATTTTTCTTGGAGCTCTAGTCTTTCTGCAGCACCCTACAGCCCTTGTGCCGCACCTCCTACTGGCCACATCGATTTCAGTCCACATCAGCCTATAGTCCTCTTGCATCCGATCACGTCCGGGTCACCATCTGTTGTAGACTCTGGGTCTGGAGTTCTCTCTTGTCTGGCAAGAGAGCAGATGCAGGATTGAAAATGCGAGAAACGCTAATGTCCAGGAGGAGTCAAGAACCCCGAATAAGTGCCCTTGCTCCGTTTTTATTAGGACCAGAAGGCTTACAAGCGTGATGATGGGCGTGCACAAAGAGACAATAAAAGCGTGAACATTAATTCACTGGCATGAGGGAAAGGAGGGTTCGAAGATATGCGGTGAAGATATGTGGTGTTAGGGGTTTGGGTCAATACAAAACAAAGTTCTGGTGCCAAATTCCTGGTGCAAGGCAGATGGTTGTTTACAGCAGACATGAGGGCCACCTCTGTTTATCCAAACTTGCCTAGGGGACAAGAAGGACAGAACATGCTACCTCAGGATCAACAAGGCACCTTTCTTTTGTAAGTTAGCTCCACTCTGGGCAACTTTGCCCTGGGGGGCTTTTCCGCCCTGAATACCTAGTTTTGTTTACCTCACTTGTGAAGCTTTCATCCCCTATATATATCTTTGTCCTATACTGGGGGCCTTTGCCCTGTTTACCTAATCTTATTTATCTAATCTTGTTTACCCAAACTTGGATGTGTTGATCCTATGGCTTTCTAATTCTTTATGCCTTGTGCACCATCGGTTCAGGCTCAGGGAATTCCTAAACTTATTCCCCACACTCTTGTGCCTATCACTTTTTCTACAGTGTAAATCTTGATTTAATTTATTCTCATTCTCCTTTACCTCTTCTCTTCTGGTCTCACAGCCTTTCCTTTTGTTATTCATAAAAATATATCTCCTCATTTTTGTGCTTGTAGCACTTTTTGTACTGTTCTTTAATAGTCCTTAGCACAGGCTGAATTCTTACTTTATTTGTAGGCATGATTACCTCCCTTTCTAGAGTGTTTGTTTCTTGAGCATGAGGTTTATCTTTCTCTACTACCTGTTACATAGGCAATTAAATGTTTCTGGAACTCAGGTTGTTAGATTATTTAATTAACTCTATTGCCTCTGCATTGTCTCTCTTTACCAGAATCTATTAACCAGTTACATTGATAAATTAAATATATTAAAGCATCATCAATTGTAATCAAGAACAAAAAATATGAAATGGAATAGAAAAGTAAAAGAAAACAAAACTCTAAAACTTGAGCTTGAGGATCTGTTTACAGTTTAGACTCAGCATTTTTGGAAATGAACATGGGGTTTTAGGATGAGAAGGTACTAACCAATAAAGAAAAAGTTATTCCATATAAATAACATGTGTTTATTTTTTAAAAGCTAATATTTAGATTCCTCTAATATTCAAAGATCTACTTTTGGTTTTCAAATAGGAAAGTATGTTAAAATACTACCATGTTTTTAGCCACTGATCTGAAAAGACTATTTTAGTCAATATTTTCATACCATTGCAAAAGTTTATAAGAAAACATGGCAAAGGTACGCAATTTTAATTAAAATAAAGGAAAAATACCAATAAGGCAAACATATCATTTGAGAAACCATCAGATTAAAAAATACCCACCAGGTATTAAACTCTAGCTGTGGAAGCACTAGGAAGAGGAATATGCTTTATCAGATCTACTTTCTTCATTATCGCATACACCCATAGTCAACTCTTTAAAATATGAAATTGCTTCTATTATGAAGAATTGTAGGAATGGTTGGAGAAACGCACACATACACTCACACGCACACACACACACACACCTTACCATTTTAAGCTCACAAAAGATGATTCTTCTATTTTCAGCTAAGATTTTATGAAAAGCTTATTCTTTGCAACTCTGCCTCTTAGCCTAAGAATTGACCCAAGTCGTTGCTTATTTAATGAGTCCCATTCATGATTTATGAGATATGACTAGTGTGTCTATTACTATTGTTTCTTGGGGTCTACATCTTGATTAAGATACAATTGTAACAATATAATAAAAAGAACATTCCTCATTATGTTTGTAAGACTTGAGTGTATTTGCATATGGTTTATGGAACAGTGTGTTATCTAGTAAGAGCTTCTTAATAATCCAAACATCAGAGCACACCTATATTGCTTATTTAATTACATAAGAGGGTTAGCTCAGTTTGGAAAGTTTGAGCATACGCACAATCCTTAAATCTATAATATTTTGTAATCTACTTGATTAGTTAATTGAAATTTATTGATTAATGTAATAAAGGCCAATAGATGGGTGATCTAAAAGCTTCCAAGGAAAGCAGTTATTTCATATTTACATGTAATCTATTAGGTCTCCAGAGAACATAATTATAATTAAATTATTCATGGTATTCTGAAAGTATATCCCCATGGTATTGGGAAGAGGTAATTATGATTTTGCTTAGGGAAGTCAAAGAAGGCATCAGAGAAGAGTCTATACACACATGAAACTACTCCCTTTCTCCTTTGCCTGTGGAGGTCTCTGATAATGGAACTCACATCGTATTATTTTCCTCTGTGCCTACATGTGATCTTTCATCTGCTTAACAGAGTACTTCAGAAACTACTTTTAGGAGATGGAATATCTTTATCAATCTAGATTGAACATACACAATTTAGGACAGTGTGCATTTTAGACTGATCTGATTTAGATAAATGAATATAATATGCTCCCAGAACTCTTTGCTGGTAAAAAATCTGGTCAAGAACAGAGGTATTGATTGAAAGAGCCAAGAAAGGACACTAGGGTGGGAATTTATCAAACACTAGCAGTTTACTTTAATGATCATTTCCTGAGAACTTCTGAAATATTTTCAATGTTTAGAGAATTTGTTTAGCAACTAAAAGGAAAAGTTTCTACTAAGAGAAAACTCCATGCACATTCCAATTGACCCATTGTTTTTCAAATTTATCTCTCTTTGCCAATTATACATTTTAGAAAATACATTTTGCCTCATGACTTTATGAGTGATTCTATTCCCTATCAAGACTTTCTAGTGTATTTTATTCTTTCCCTTCTAGGTTTGTTCTTCTTCAGTAAAGAAGTCAGATTCAACTTAGACTCCGTCTTTCATGATAACTTTTTCAAAATATTTTGACATGTTGGATGATAAATCACACACTAGGGGCAAGAGTAATGGTGATGAAAGTGTTGCAGTTTTGAAAATACAAATATACAGATTCAATGGATAAAAATGTGCCCAGATGAAGATATGCAATCCCTCCATCATCAGCAGGTCAGGTGCTTGCTGAAGAAAGGCAGGTCAGCTTTAAGGGCAGAGTCAGCTTCCCACACAGACTGGAGTGCCAGGCTAATGTGAGTTCAAGTACAGAATAATGGCTTCAGATTTCCCAGCCATATCTTCTCCATCTGTCACTATTGTGTATATTCTAAACTTCCTGTGTCTAGCCTGAGACTTTGATCCTGGATTAAATATAGTACAAAAGAAATCATTCAATTTAAATATAGATTAAAATTCAATTTAAATCTAAGTTTATGTGTATATTTAGGTCCAACAAAAGTAGTAGTTCAATTTGAAAAAGCTTAAGAGATAGCTAGTATACACTGAATTCTCACTAAGTATCAAATGTCATCCTAGTGTTTCACATGTATCATCTTGTTTAATCTTTAGAGGACAAAAAGAGTTATAAGTACTATTACGGTTTCTACTTTATAAAAGAGGGAATTGAAGTACAGTTATAATAGATTTAGCTAACAGAAAAGTGGCAAATTAGATAACGATTAATATCAAGGATATTTAAGGAATTCCTCAAGAAAAATGACAGAAAACACAATAAAAATGGGTAAGGGATTAAAATATGCAATTTACAAAGGGAAAACCTGAACGTTCAATATATTTTCGAAGAGATATGTGAACACTTTAGGAATCAGGGAAGTGTACATTAAAGGCATGCTAACATACCTTTGTATATCAATCATGTTGATAGAAATTAAAAAATTTCAGGTGACACCTAGAGTTTGTGAGAATGAAGAAAAGTGGAAAGTCCTGGACATTTTGGTCTAGTACAGTCATTAAGGAGAATTTTCTGCAATTGATTGAAATTTAACAGAAACATACTCTATGACTCAGCAATTTTACTCCTGGGGATAGGTCTGTATTGTTTTTCCCAGTTCAGATATTTGAACTAACCAGACCCAAAAATATACCCACTTGAGGCTTTTATTTAGTGAATACAAGCAAGCATCAGAGATCTCAGAGATATCCACAGTAGAAACTCCCTCTGGGCCCAATCTCTGTGCCCTGGGAGTAGTCTGATTCCCAGACCTGAACTGCCAAAATCTGCATGAGGAATTTGTCTTTGGGAGAGCTCCTTCCAAAACTTCTCAGTGGCTTGTTAAGTAGTTAAGTGAGGCTCATTCAGTTGCAAACTATCAGTAAAGAAGCTCATCTTGCATGTCGTCAGGGGGATTTCAAACTCTAAACAAACATTAGAAATTCCACTGCCCTTACCTTGGGGAAGTAAAAAACCAGACATCCAAGCATCCCCAGGGGTAAAGATCCAGCTCTCCCTGTCCATCTGGAAATCATGCCTATTATCTCTTACAGAAGTGCTCCCACACTTACGGAAATAAATGTGTGATGATGTCCATCTTCAGCATGCTTTGCAGAACAAAGATTTAAGAATGCTGTCAAGGAAAAGAAATTAAGGAAAATATGTGATATGCATACAAAGGAATATTATATAACGGTGGAAAGAACAAGATTTACCTATATCAGCAGAGATAGATATCAAAAGTAAAATGTTCGGTAAAAATCAGAATCATAACATTTTCTTGGGATAGATCACATAACAAGATATATTGCATAATGCAATTTACGAGCATAAAACACATCAAAATATGTATGATGTAAATATACATATACATATGTATACATAAATATAATATGATGTAAATAAGTCATGGATAGTCCTTTGAGAAGAATACAAATTATGAACAAAAGAATAGGTGCTTACAGGGGGAAGGAACTGGGATTAGGAATCTGTTAACAGGAATAAAATAAAGTGTCTATCTGTATAAAAGAGAGAGTGAAAGGGCGGACCTGCGCCAGCGACTCCATCTTGTTTCGTCCTCCACCTTGACCACGCCTCCTCCCCTTGAGTAACCTCCCGCTTACCCTTTCAAACTTCCCGATCAAAACACGCCTGGCGGCCTACGTAATAGCACTCTGACCCTTCCCTAGCCAATCAGCTGAGGCCACAGCCATTACCTCACCAACTGCCCCTAGACCCCAATAAAAACTTTGTGCTTTTGAAACTCGCTCTCTCTCCCTGGTATCTCACCGCTGTGTTGGTGCAGGTAGGGGATTGAGCTCGAGCTAGCTCGAATAAAGGCTCTTTTGCTTTTACATCGGACTCAGCTCCCTGGTGGTCTTTGGGGATCACGAATTCTGGGCATAACAAGAGAAGATTTCCATGTAATACAGACCCCCAAATTAATAATAGATAATATAATAATAGAGGAAAACAAAATAATCATAGCTGGTATCAAAAATAAAAGATGACAAATATTTCTGTGGATAAGAAATAGATAAAACAAAAGAAACAGTGAGTAGGGCTGACATTATAGACCTACAAAGTTCTGGACCTGGGTGGAAAAAAAGAAAGACTAACATGTTTGGGTCCTGGAGGTGACAAAACTGTACCTAACAAGTTGGACTAGCAGAACTATGATTGTTGTTGCTTTGGGAAATGGCGGGGTGAAGGGGTGGGTATGATTTAGATAAGCAATTAAAGTAAGGAGAGAACGCAAATATGAATAATAACAAGATTTTCTTTCTCAAAATGTGTACAAACTAAAGTTCCAAATTATATTTAGTATAGCACTAAGAAAGATACATACATTGATTAGCCACTCATGATAAATTCACTCCGCATAAAATTATAGTAGGAATGTGTTTTAGATCATTTAAGAAATTTTTTAAAAAATATGCAGATTGAGGGACGCCTGGGTGGCTCAGTCGGTTAAGCGGCCAACTTTGGCTCAGGTCATGATCTCGCGGTCCGTGAGTTCCAGCCCCGCGTCGGGCTCTGTGCTGACAGCTCAGAGCCTGGAGCCTGTTTTGGATTCTGTGTCTCCCTCTCTCTGAACCTCCCCTGTTTATGCTCTGTCTCTCCCTGTCTCAAAAATAAATAAAACGTTAAAAAAAATTAAAAAAAAATATGCAGATTGAAACAATATGATATGAATTTAAAAGAAAGATCATTCAAAGTCTTGATAATAAAATAAGTAGGTACTAAAAAAATCCATAAATAGAATAACACCAGGGTGAACACAATTGAATAGAGAATTATATAGAGCAGGACTTTGGTTGCTCCCTAATGAAAGGAGATGAGCTGACCAAACAATGTACTCACTATATTTCACAATTTGATTTCTGGCATTCCCAAAACAATCTTTTCCAACAAATACATAATTCAAAACCTGTGCCTGATGGACTCAATTCAACTATTTTATGTACATTTGAAACACAATCACCCTATTTCCAAAAGAGATCATTCGAAATCCACCCAAATTAAAGGTCCATATGTAAAAGCAGAAACTTCAGTACATGTACCTTCTTATCATTATGAATATGGTTTCTCACTATTCTAAAATTTATGACTAATAATAAAACTTAACTCAGACATACATTCCCATTTTAAAATAGTGAAAGAAAATTCCAATAGCGACAGTACAAATGTACATAAAGTGAGAACATGCTCCTGATGTAAAACATGCACAAATATTGCAGGACAAGGATAACAAAACTCACTTTTCTTCCTGGGAGGATCTTTCTTCCCTCACAGTCCTCCATCATGGTACCTAAGAAATCCGTTCTATTAGTTTGTTGTTTGGTATTAATTCCATTTAAATACTTCCTCTGATGGGTATAGGATAATAAGGTTTTGCATTTTTGCATATCAATGCAAAAGCTTCATTTCCATTAGGTGAATGATTCTGAGTTGTGCATAGATGTAGATTCCAATCCTTTATTATTATTTTTTTAGTCCCCTGTAGATGTTACTCCATATATTTCTTTCCTTTGATATTATAAAGGAGAAGTTCAACACTGGTCTAATTGGTTTTCTTTTGCAATTAACTTGTTATTTTTGTTAACAAGGTAGCTTGTTAAGTTAAAAAAAAAAATTAGAATACAGAAGTTCTTCCAGAGCAAGTGCACACACATATAGCATACACCTGTTCATAGGTGCAGAAAATTCTTACCTATCATTTCAGTAGTTATTGTCTCTCCCCAACCACTTTCATTTTCTTCAACTTCTATTTTTCACATGGCAGATTTCCTGGGTATGCATTACAAATCCCTTGTCAATTTCTTTGCATTTTTACCACTTCAAGATTATGGGATATTAATCTAATTCTTTACAATCACCACCTACTTCTTTATTTCCTCTAATTCTTAAATTTGAGAATTATATATTTTAGTACCTGAAAGCCTATTGTTAAAGATATGAATTAATCTTAGGGTCCCTTTTTGTTTCTGTAAAAATAGTTGTCATGGTTTCCTCGAGATTCAATTTCAAAGCTAGATTCAAAGTTCAAATCCAAATTCAAATTCACTAAAAGAATCTACCTGTTTGGAATTTTTTCACTGTTGTTATGTGCTAAATTCCCTTAAGCACACACCTACTCTTGGCTTTTTTAGCCTTTATAACTTACATCACTGTTATAGTGATAACTTGAGGGATACAAGTGCCATGATGTGCTGTGGCATCCACAGCTGGGTGTTGGTGATGTAAGAACCGGCAATGTTTGCCCTCTGTTGAAGTTCCATGAAAAAATGCTTCTTACTCCATAGTCCCTTTTATTGAAAAATCTGTTATTCTCCCAAACTCAGATTAAGGTGTGTCTACTGGTACAATGTTCCAACGTTTCTCCCAATGCCAGGGTACTCCTAGGAACAGACACTTGTACAGATGCCACCCTTGTCAGCAGTTCATGGATTTGTGCAGATGGAGCTTTCTCCAGGAACCTCAGTATTTAATTTGCATCCCAGGACTCTTCACACTTAGTCCCCAAACATCCATCTGGCTAAAAGAAGGTAAACTTTCTGCGTACATGTTCTTTCTTTCTTTCTTTCTTTCTTTCTTTCTTTCTTTCTTTCTTTCTCTTCCTTCCTTCCTTCCTTCCTTCCTTCCTTCCTTCCTTCCTTCCTTCCTTTCTCCCTCTGTCTCTTCTTTCTTTCTTTCTTTCTTTCTTTCTTTCTTTCTTTCTTTCTTTCTTTTTTTTCCCCCAGATTCCAGGTTACAGTTGGGCTTGGGGAGAAGGGATTCTGTTATTCTGGCCTCAAGTTTTCGTGTGGAAAAACTTCAGCCTGAGTTAGTTTTGCTTCAACTACTTCTGAGTGTTTTCTATTTAAGAACTACTTATCTGTGGAAACAGTGCATTCCGTTTGGCTAGCCCGTGTGGTAAGCTTATCAGGACAGGGTCTGCCTCAAAAAGGGCAAAGGCTTATGATTTTATTAGGAGAAAAGGTGTGATGCATCACAGAGGGATAGAAGCAAATTGGCACAGCTTTGGGGGTGCCAGGGTATCTCAGTCGGTTAAGCGTTGGACTTTGGCTCAGGTCATGATCTCATGGTTCGTGGATTCAAGCCCAGCGTCCAGCTCTGTGCTGATATCTTAGAGCCTGGAGCTCACCTCAGATTCTGTGTCTCTCTTTCTCTCTGCCCTGCCCCTGGTTGCACTCTGCCTCCCACCCTCTCAAATATAAATAAAAACATTAAAAAAAAAAACCTTACTAGAGTAAGAGTACTAGAGCAACTGTTCCTAACTTAGAGTTGATATAGTACTATACTTAATTGTACCCTCATTGCCTCCCTACCCAGCAGTCTGAGACCTTAACAATCTACTCAGTAATGCTTCATTCAGGAGCAGTAGTTGAGGATATGAGTGGGATTGAGAAGGTAGGATGGTGGGAATGTGCATTCAGGTATCATGTTTTTCAGAATCTCTTTTGAGTTATCACATTTTTACTTGATTTTTGTGGAGTTCTAGCTCTTTTACAACAGTATTATTATATGGTCTTTCTATTTCTCATAGTTATGCTATCCTGATGAATTCAACTACTTTTGCTTATCATTGCATAGAGAGACCATTTTGGTATCTCCATTTTCAGATGTATCAGTCTTTCATCTCTCAAGCCACCTTAGGTTCATTACAAATGATATATTGAAAATCCAACCAATGAAAAAGTACACCATCATGCCTCATTTATCTTCTTCAGGAATAGCTTCAGAAAAAGAACACACGCCATTCTACAGCACATCTCTGCAATTACAGACCCTCACTGTGGTCCTAATTTATGCTTTAACTTCAAATTGAGATTGAAATCAACATGTTCTTATACTACCGGGCTTCCTCTTTATTGCAAAGTTGTTCACGTAACTGCTCATGTAAATGTTTCTGAGTTTAGTTACATTGGCCATTAGTTTCAAATAAGACCTTTTCAGTGTTTATTATATATAACATTCATATTATTCTTAATGATGATAATTGTGGGCAGTGCTATAGAAAAGTCTTGATTACTAGGTCACAATTCGAAGTTGTTCAGATATAGGCTTTGTATAGTGAAGCCTTTTCAGGAGAATTTTATCTTACTTCCAAACTCATTATTTGAGAATTCTTTGTCTTGATAACTCATTTTGAATTCTTTGTTCAACTTCAATTTTGATTTTTTTCCATACTACTCAAAATATACTTAAACACGTAAATAGATAAAATTATAATAAGCCTGCATAAAATATTACAAAGAAAGAAATTGCCTATAGATACAGAAAAATCCCAGCTATAGTTTATATAAATCTGTTTCACTGAAAGCCAGATTTGTTGCAAACATTGTGGAATATCTCATGGACTCTCATTAGAGGTAGAAAATGAGTTTTACAACTCAGGAAAATAAAACACAAATATATAATCCCTTTGCATCAATATTCAATATAGTATTTTCTCTTAAAAGAAAACAATTTACATTTAAAATACATAAGCATCAGATGCACATGCAGAGACATAACCGCACCTGCTTTGTACCCTGAAGAAATGTACCGCATTTTCTTCTAATCTGTACTACAATCTATTATCTAGCTCCTGTATGAAAACTATTTCAGCAGTGTTGTTTTAAAAATTAAACTACTGTAATATAGCTCAAGCAAATGATAGATCTTAAACTCAATATTCAGAGTATGGCTCTCTACCAGTGATAGAAATTGATCATTCTAAATCTCCAAAGTCAGAACATATTCAGGAGATAAAAGCCTTAATTTAGCTTTTAAAGTGACATATTTTATTCTGCCCAGACAATAATTCCCTGGCATTCTTTGGACACTTATTATGTGCAAAATGTCAACAGACCATCAGTAAGAAACATGATTTCAAAGCTGTTTTAATTGCTGAACTTTTTTTCTGACACATTTTGTTCTTTGTCCATTGAATTGTGGCCCTAATACTGAGTAATCACTACATTTCAGATTGCTGAACAGATGGTCTTTCTGTTACTTCAGGCTCTACCTTGGTGATAGCTTCTCTTAAGTGAAATCTCCTCACTAACTCAGACCTTTAGTCTGGCTTCAGCTTCTCTGCTACATTGGTTCCCACTTCATACAATGGCTTTCATGTTTGTTTCTGAAATCTTGCTATGGAAGTCCTACCAAAAACAATTTCCCCTAAACATGTCAGTACTAATGATTCCAAAAAATATTAATACTTAACTCTTTTTAATGTCACCATTTGCTCTTAAAAATTAATGATTTAATAAGTATTGGAATTTTGGAATATAGAGGTAAATGTTTAGAAATATTGGAATAAATATTTGATCTCCAAATCAGACCTTCTAAGGCAAGGCCTACGTCATCCCTCCTTTAATGCCTGGCATGGACTCTTGTAGGAGCACCATGCATCAAAGTTGACTGATTAATTGACTGTTTCTTCTATTTGTCATGCTATCTGTCATTCCCATTTCACTCCCTACACAGGGGCTCACTAGGTTTGTTGCTGCTATCCATCTTCAGAGCTATACCATATGGTGAGGCTGAATGCACAGAGGATTTTCTCAGCATTACATAGCTGGCACTCAAGATTCTTCTATGGGACATTATGTCTAGGCACGGAACAAAATGATATAGCCATAAAGATTTGCTGAGAAATCCACAGGATTTTGGAATTAAGTGATGTAGGGGAGGAAAAAAATCTCTTGCTCTACCAATCTTAGCTTTTCTCATAAATTAGACTGGCCAAAGACAGAGTAACAAGAGAAAAAGAAACCGAAGTCTATTAATATGTATAGACGTCCATGTGGCACTTGGGAGTACCCAGAGATGGGTAACTCAAGGATTTGGTTAGAACTGGGCTTATGTGGTATCTTAACAAAGGAATCACACATTTTTAGAAAAGTGACAAAATGAAGGAAAATAACCTTGAGTCTCTAGGGGCAGCAAATTGTGGAAAGGCAAATATATGGGAAATTAATGGTAGATCAAGGCTAGTTAGTAAAGCTTGTTTTGAAGATTCCTCTGGTGCTGTCTCCAAGCTGATAGCATCTCAAGTTGTCTCCACTGATTAACTTTTGTCCTTCCTGGTAGAGAGGGGAGGAGGGATGCCTCTGTAAATTTATGTCCTGCTTTTAGGGAAATGGGTATTTGAGGGGTGGGGTTCTTTTCTCGTTTCTGCTCCTTCTCAATTGCCTTCAGCTCAAAATAATCCTCAGGCTAAAGTGGTGTATTTTGCAGTGGCATGTTCTGCCAGCCTACACTGACTGAATACTATGCCTGGAGCACCTACCTGCAATACAAAGGTCAAAGTATCCAAGATTCTAACACTGGGATAATTCAAAGGTGAGAAATAAACACATGAGCATAGATAAGTGGCATATAGGCTTTTCCCCCCCAGTTTAGATTGACTCTACTCATAAAATCCTCCAAAAGAAGTTTAAAAAAATCCTTTCTCTCATTTCAGAAGGCTGCTGCCCAAAGGACAAGATCACACACCCAGAGCACTCAAGTTGGAACATCCGGGACTAAAACTTCAAAAGCAATTGGAGGAATTAGCAAGCAAATATTAGGAACTATTTGAGGTATGTGGGGAATAAGCTTAGGAATTCCCTGAGCCAGCACTGACTGGTTAACAAGGCATAAAGAATTAGAAACCCATAGGCTGTACACACCCAAGTTTGGGTAAACAAGATTAGGTAAAGTGGGGCAAAGGTCCCAGTCTAGGACAAAGCTATAGGAATAGGGAATGTCAGGATGAAAACACTCAAGATGAAGTAAACAAGATTAGGTATTCAGGGTGGAAGTGCTCCCCAACTTGGTACTGTAGCAGAAAGCTGCTTTCACAGTAAGGAAGGACCAAATTAAGTAAACAGATAAATAGGGCTAAAGACTGCTGAGGGGCAAAATTGCCCAAAATGGAACGAATTAGCCAAAGAAAGGTGCCTTGTTGACCCTGAGGTAGCATGTTCTGTCTTTCTTGTCCCCTAGGCCAGTTTAGGTAAACAGAAGTGGGGCCTCATGTCTGCTGTAAACAGCCTTCCACCTGGCACCAGGATTTTGTTTTGTATCAACCCAAACCCGTAACACTGCATATCTTCAAAACCCCTTTCCCTCATGCCCATGAGTTAATGTTCATGATTTATATTGTCTATATGTGCACACACATCACCACATTTGTAAGCCTTCTGATCCTAATAAAAAATGGAACAAGGACCTTACTTGGGGCACTTGTCTTCTCCCCGACATCAGCCTCTCTCTCATTTTTAATCCTGCATCTCACTTTCTTGCTGGACAAGACAGAACTCCAGACCCCAGAGTCTATGACAAGGTGTAATAAGAATCGTGAGTCAAGAGCGAGATGTGCAGGCAACACATCCAATCAGACCATCAGAAAAACTCTGGCCAATGATTTCCATTAGTTCTTTACTAATAAAAAAATGTGTGGATGTTATAGCTCATGGTGTGTAAATATTTAGAGTAATATGTACTTAAACCTCTTAGCAGATGTGGGTTCAGCTATTTTCTACATTTTCTTTATTTCTCTTTATACAGTGTTTTAAAAACACCTCAGGTTTTTGCTATATATAGAGTGTCCTGCTCTGACCAGATACTGACTCTCCATTAGGTTCGTGTTCTGGTAAACAGAGGAGGAAAAAACATGAAAGCCACAGACTACACAGAACACTTTCTTAAAGATACTTAGTTTTTCCTCAGGGTGCTGTAAGTGCTACTGGGCTGAGATGTCAAATGTGATAGAAAAATAAACCCAAATAATGGTATCCAGTAACTTCAGTGAATCTACAGTTTCAAAATTATTTCCTGTTAGTTAACAACTGAATTATCTATTTCAATCAGGCTAACCTTTCAAGTGTGTAAAATACCCCTCCTCTTTTTTTTCCCACATGCAACCCCCTCCCAGAATAGAC
Organism: Panthera pardus; assembly: GCF_024362965.1. Classification (NCBI taxonomy): domain Eukaryota; kingdom Metazoa; phylum Chordata; class Mammalia; order Carnivora; family Felidae; genus Panthera; species Panthera pardus. The sequence continues at coordinate 87,365,681 of NW_026526655.1, forward strand.
ACAGATGCCACACTGTCATGCTCTTTCTGTATTGTTTCTGTTCTCCTTGGATGGCTTCTTTCCTCTCACGCCATCCATATCTTGACCATCGTTTGGAAGTTGTGGGTCAGATGACACCCACTTGACAGTACTGATGCCTCTTTTCTCGAATTCTCTTTTATTATCATCAGTCAGTTACATCAAACACAGTCAAGCAGATGAATATAGGACACACTCAGTCAACTTTATGATGATTTATTTGTCTGCAGATGGCATTGTAAAAGTAGAGGCCATGTGTGTGAGTCAAAAGTATGATATTTGCTACACTGAGTCAGTTGGGTGCTGCCCTTATCAGAATCCTGTCACTTAGTAGGACACCAAAGAATTGTTATGGGGACACATGGTTGTACTTGATGCTGACCTCAAATGTCAAAAAAGAAAAAAAAAAAAGCTCCCAAACCACCACTGTCTCCCTTGAAAACCTGCATGGACTTGTTATTAGTACATTTTAAGACATTTATGATGTTATTTATTTCTAACTTGTATAATCGCTTGATTTATGAGCAAGGTCAAATATAGGCGAATTCGTAAAATGGAGAAGCCTCTTTAAAGGTATCCTCCTTCATTCTCTGTCTTGCACTTCAATTTATCCAGTGCTTCTGTACTGCTTGCCTTTTCAACTATGTATGAAACCTAAATAGTGCGCACACACACACACACACACACACACTACTCACAGCCAGAAGAAGAGTTCAATGTGCTCAAGTCACTTTGCATCTCTACACACTGGTATGTACACTTTACAGAAAAAGGCAAACAAACATCAACACCTTTGCTAAAATTGGTAGACAATGTTACCACCTCAAAACTACTCTGTGTTTTTAGGTCAATGGCAAAATGAGGGAAAGAAATAGAAACCAAAGATACATAGAACATTTTTCATTATTTTCCTCAGTGAAACATGACTTTTACATGATCATGCCAGCCCAACAAATTCCCCCAGATCCACTGACCACTCAACACACACACACACACACACACACACACACACATACACTTATAAATGTGAATACTGATAGGTGACACAGAAATAGTGTTTCTATAAATCATATACATGTCTGAATGGTTTATAAATTTCACTTTTTTAACCTTAAATTTAAGCAAACTTACATATTACAAAATATTTTAAATTTAATCCAATGGAGTATGTGTGTGGGAAGCATTTGTAACAGGTATGTGCCTTTTGATCACTGATTTATGTAGTTAGGAAATTCTCTGAATGGGTCATGGGGAAGAAATTCATAGCATAAGGACATTTTTTTTTCCAATTTAAGAAAGATGAAAATGGATGAACCGATTTTTGAACGTTCTGGTAAATTTTAATAGAAATGCTGGTGCAAAAGAAGAAAAATAGATAATCAGCCAAATTAAAGTTCAGTGCTAAACAGACTGAACATATTAAAGAGATAAATGAGTGTAAATACAAAGGATAACATAGCAAAATGCTGTAGAAGTCATCAAATAGACTAACCAGAGTCCAGTCAGAAATGTACTGCATTAAAGGCAAAAAAGCATATGCAGAAATGCATTTAGAAATTAAAAATTCTACAACAGAAAATAAGGATCAATAACTAAATGCACAAATGCTAAATTAATGTTAATAGTCACACGGGTCCGCAAGATTTGTATATCTTTGACCAGGGACAATGGTGCAGCAAGTTTTCATATGATCTTATTTATTCAATTAGATGTTCTGAAATTATGTCCTATTTGTCAAAATGATGGTACTAATGGATAATTGCATTTTAAATGACCTTTACAGGAAAAAATCCTTTTAAATGGAAACTTGGTTTCTCTCTGAAATTTTGTCTTGAAAATTTACTGGTTTGTGTAGATTCTGGCTACAGTTACCCATAACACATGAATGATTGTCATGAAACTTATCAGGAAGCTCAAATGCAATGCCAGTAGTAAATCCACACTAAACACCACAAAATTTGGTTGAATTCTAATCAGCTTCACGTAGAGTTTGAGTCGATCTTGCATTTAAAGGGGTGACTAAAAAGACATTAACAATATATTGCACTTAATTATGTTTGAATCACGAGTTTTATTACCCTCTTTGTGAGTTGGCTACTGGAAGCTGAGGGACCCCAATTTCAGCCCTCAGTATAATTAATGATGGCAGTTTTCTTATAACCTACTTGCTGATGCTCTGTCTGCTGCACATGCTGTCTCACTAAGATAAATGACTTGGCCAAAAGCAGATAAAAATGTTTTCCATCAGAAGTAGGCTGTGACACTACAATGGAAAACGAGCTCAACCTGACTTTATGAATGGTAAAAATTTCCTTGCCAGAATGTGCAATGGTAGATGATATTGTTAATATCGATTTCTATCCATACAAGGGTAACCATGTCAACAAGATCAATTCTTTTAGTTATGTTTGTTGTTGTAGGATAAACAATATCTACTAACTGCCAAAACTGAATTTAATACAACATCATGGTTTAAATTTTAAGTTTACTCTAGCCCAACAGATTTTAGGTTTTTTTAAGAAGAAGTAAGAAGTGAAATATTGATGATTTTCATCCATTGCAATCAACCAGGGTTAATGTGCAATTTCACTGAAAAGGAGTGAAGTAAACCAATATTTAGGATTATTTCTACAGAAAGTGATATCCTTGGACTGGAGTAACTGTCATTTTTTCCCTCTACACCCTGAAGAACTTAGTTTAGTTTTGAAGAAATGGATGCATTTTAGAAAAAAAATTAATGAAATTTTTTTTAAAAAACTGTACTTGCAATGTCCATGAATAAACTTTTAACTTTTAAAAGCATGAAAGGCAAGATGTACGTGTAGAATAGTAATTCAATATACTATCTTTTTATTACAATTTCTCACTGAAAGTTTAATAGGAAAAAGAAAACTACTCATGATAAAAATAGTTTTTCCCACTAGTGCAGGCCTTTTTCTATTCACATCTGGGAGATTTTTAAAAGTACAAAGCAAATCAAATTGTGTTACAAACACGAAAAACTTCCAGAGAAGTACAGATCCACAAGAAACGAACGTGAAACTCTTCCCATGATAAACACAGAAGTACATGGTTTAGTCCTGGATACCTTTCTGACTTCAACTCATATCATAGTCTTCTTTTCTCAGTGATCTGAAGCCATCTCTTGACCTTCATTCCATTCTGCAGACCTGCTCATTTTGCTCACCTTTAATACTTGCTGTTCTCTCTGCCCACAAAACTTTTCTTTCTAGTCTTCTCATAGTGTGTGCAATCTCTCCATTCTCGTCTCCATTCCAGTTATCTCCCTGTTTGCCTTGACCAAAAGCAAGATCCCAATGTCTCCCTGACCCTAAATTTTCATTACATTAGCTCTTTCTGAAATGATTCTGTTTGTTTATTTGTTTACAAGTGTTGTGATGAAGTCAGTAATACTGTCTTTCTTTTTCAAAGCCTGACACATAATAGATGCTCAATAAATATTCGCTGAGTTGATGGATGAATGTTGACCATCATATGAGAATATTTTTAAAATACCTACATTTGCTCACATTAATTATTCATTCAGGTTTTTTTCACATTACTTTCTCATACCTCAATAAAAAATATAAAAAAATCAATAAAAACTGCTTATACGTAGAAATCGCACCAGGCTTCTATATGAGAAGGAAACAGAGGGAAGATTAAATGGGTCTTCTTAAGAGTGCTTTAAAAAACACAGATGTGGGGCGCCTGGGTGGCTCAGTCGGTTAAGGGTCCAATTCCGCTCAGGTCATGATCTCACCGTCCGTGAGTAGGAGCCCCGTGTCGGGCTCTGTGCTGACAGCTCAGAGCCTGGAGCCTGCTGCAGATTCTGTGTCTCCCTCTCTCTCTGACCCTCCCCCGTTCATGCTCTGTCTCTCTCTGTCTCAAAAATAAACATTAAAAAAAATTAAAAAAATAAAAAACACAGATGTGAGTTATTTTTAGAATTCATCTAATATTATTCATGTTGAAATGATCAGACTTTTTTTTTCTGTGCTTTTGCTCACTCTTTTACTTATATATTCCTTTATTTAACAAATATTTGGTGAGCCCCTGCTATTATAAGGTACTATTTACAGTGCTTAAGATTGTTCAGACAAGAATAAACCCTGATCCTGTAGAACTTAGGGTTTAGTGGGAATGAAAAATTAACGTGGTAAATAGGGGCGCCTGGGTGGCTCAGTCAGTTGAGCGTGTGACTTCGGCTCAGGTCATGATCTCAGAGTTCGTGAGTTCAAGCCCTGCATCGGGCTCTGTGCTGACAGCTCAGAGCCTGGAGCCTGCTTTGGCTTCTGTGTCTTCCTCTCTCCCTGCACCTCCCCTGCTCACACTCGGTCTCTCTCTCAAAAATAAATAAGGATTAAAAAAAAAAAGAAAAATAAATGTGGTAAATAAAAAATATATCCAGAAATGCAGAAGTTGGGTAAAACTCTAGAGAAACACAGCAGGTAGAGGATCAGAGAGGCCAGAAGGCTACTCTTGCTAATTATTGACTATTGTATAAGCACAGTATTGGTCACATGATGTGTACTTTGCTACATGCTGCTCGAAATCAGTACTGTTTTCAAAAGATTCATCCCATACTCATGTGCCAAATTCACCATTTTCTTTACATATTTAATTCTTTTTATTACTACCACTTCAGTTTTGTTGTAGTGAAATTTTTTTTGGCTAGTATTATCAATACTTACCTACCTTCTTCACTTTTCAAACATAATGGAGACAATGATATCCTCAAAAACAAGATCATACCCAGAAAACATACCATCACTGGACAAACAACACAGTGACCAAAAGGATGCCTACCACACCACCAATACTGTCATCTATTGTTATTCTGTGCTGTTCCCTGTGTCTGTCATAAAACATAGCAAGCCATCAGAATATTCTGTTTTTAACTACTTTTTTCTCTAAAAGCATATTTTTAGTTTCAGAAAACAGGTTCATTTTTTTTAAATTTGCTTATTTGTTTTTATTTACCAGTGCCAAGCATTATCATGGGCAATTAAGCAGTTTTGGAAAAAAAAAATTAATGAGTGCATCTGTAAATGTTGTAATGTGCTATTATAATGTACCTAAATATTGTACTATAGAGGAACTAAAGTGTCCATTAACCTAAATGCAGATGATTTAGATAAAGAAACTAAATATTCAGCTTTGCAATATAAAATTGTGTACATTTGATGGAGGCTGAACTTTCTATGTATGCTGACTTTGTTATTTTTTGACTGGATGAGAAGGCAGAAAGAGACAGATGGTAGAAATATTTCTTGTCTTTAGAATACTTAGAACAGATTAGACTACATTAAACTGTATTGGTATATTGCAGACATCAGAATTTTTATTGAAAAGGACTCAGAGGAAAAGGCAGATTATGGGACCAAAAAAAAAAAAAAAAGAGAATTGAAGAGCCTTGGTTGAGAGAGTTTTTCTCTGTGGGCCTCATAATAATTGAACCTAGAAGAGACTGCTCCACAGGTTTTCTGATGATGAGCGGTAAACTGACTTTGCTCATTTGTAAGCAAATTGTCAGCTAGAGTGTTACACTGTTAGGGAATACTTGAGGGTAATCTTGGGCCAGTGAGCTTTGAAATAAACTATATGGATTAGCAGTTGTAAATAATTGCTGGTTGCAACTCCCTTGTTAACTATGGACCTTCAGTTAAATCTTTTTAAAAGTTGTGATTCCTGTAGAAGGAAATTTAGGGTAGGACCTATTTACCTCTGGTACCAAAATGGTAAAGTGAGGTCTGAGCCTTCCTGAGGAAAGCATCCCACATGCTTTCAAGTTCATAGCTGCAATGGGCTGAAGTACAGGGGATCCTGGAGAGGGAGCAGAAGGGTGAGGCAGTCATGCAGGCTGGTGTCCAACACTGCTAATCACAGCAATGGCAGCCATAGCAAAAAGCAAAAGAGTAAAACTATTAATGTCTATTGACTGCTTACTCTAATATAATGTACCAATTCATTTAATGATCCCAGTACTATGAACTAGTACTGTTATTAACATGCCAATCATGACTGGAGAGGGAAAAACACCAGAGCAGTCTAACTGTGGCTGAGTCATCACTCATTATTAATAGATAAAACACAATTAAGTTAATTCTCATTAGTTGATCATGATCATCATACTTCCTATTGGTGAGCATTCTCTAGGAGAGCTTACAGGCAAGGGTAGACTGGAAAAGAAAATCATGGAAAGAGCTGCTATCAATACTAAGACTTGTGAATTATCTACTTGGATTAGAATATCAGTTTTCCAAAGGGTTAACTTAGTCTTACAACTAAGACTTTACAACCCAGTATTAGTTGTAAAATAACTCTGTACCTCCCATTCTCCCAGGAGCTTCTTTGTGAAATGCTCAGAAGAATAATTATCAATGCACAACTAATAACAATAATTAAATTATTGTGAAATTATTTGCACCAGGAAATTATTATCTATTAGTGCACAAGGCCTTCCTGGGAAGTATGTACCTTGCTGATCAATTCATCCTGAGTCTAAGAGGAAATAGGGGCTAGATTCACTGGTTATGCCATTTTCAGTCACTACCACATATCAAAACCAAAAAGAAGTTACTGAGGACACTTGAGCTTCAGGTGTTCCTCTGTATCCCCTTTTCTTTTTTCAATTGGTTTAAGAAAGAAGGAGGGAGAGAATATTTCACTTTTATGCTGAAACTCTAGAGTTAAAACTGGGTCACATAAATTTATTTTCTACAGAATATTTGTAGATAAAAGAGTAAGAATGAAAGAGAATGATAGTGACACAAAAGGTTCAGTATCTGGAACCATGACTGCTGGGGCTAGATAACTGAGCTAGGATACAATGGAGTTGGAGGCATGATTCTGTCTTTACTATTGACTTCAATTGTTATTGTCGATGGATTTGGCAGTGATCTCTACTGATTATTAAGGTGGCTTTGTATACAAAATCCACTAAGCTTTAGTGATGTTTTGGTATACATCCATAAATCCATCTATTTATTTTCATTTTCTTGGTATTTTATGAGGAAAAATGTGTTTATTTTCTGCATGTGGTGAACTACTTTAACCCCTTCATAAGTAATTTCAAAATAAAAGTATTTGTTTCTGAAAGGTACAACTATCAACAAGCAGGCACTAAAATTGGAATCTCAAGGGACCTTCTAAGGTTATTGGAGTGAAGACTTAATGGAGCAGAGAATTCATAAGTATCCCAGGATAAAATATGAAATGCAAGGCTCAAGTTGACATATCTGTTGTGAAGCATTTTATTTTGAACTCAATTCTCTAAACAAATATAAAATATTATGGAGATTTTTAAGGATATATGATACAGGCACATTGAGAACAACACCACCAAGTTGCATCTAATTTTAGGTTTTAATCTTGATAGACTTTTTTCATCAGGTTGTTCACTGTTCTGTTTTTTTCTCTCAGGTGTCCTGAGCCCCGAAAGCCAAACCTATTCAAGTTCCAACTCTATATTCCCATGAAGATCCTGACATCACGTCTACAAGCATAACACACAGTGAGCTTAAATATGTTTAATAGGTTATTCTTATTTCTTTTGTTAGCATATGCTGTGCTTTTAGTGTTACTATGTTTAAGGAAAATAAATATGTAGAAAATAGATAACTTAACAGCTGGGCAGTGCTAAGAACTGTGGACTATGGAAATGAATACTTATGTTGATATCCTCTATCATGAACCTAAGTTTCCTACCTGGAAATGAAATTTTAAAAAGAGGAGAAAGCAAAAAAAAATCTTAAAAGGCAGGCGGTGTGGGGGAGGTAGGAAATGCACACACCCACATTAATTAAAAATATTAACCCAGTGAATATTTTCAAAAAGGATCCCATCTACAATAACTATCATAGACGTTAGGAGTCTAGTAGCTTCTATGGAATAGGTCATCAAAGCTCTCTCCTTAGGAGACCTGAGTACAGGAGGGGAGATTCTCTGCAGTGCTGACATTTTTTCCCTGCCTACTGTTATGGACCTCGGGAGAAAGGCCATCATTCTTTAGCCTTTGTTAGGGGAACCTGTGAGATTCCAGACCTTATGAACTTCCTTATCAGAATCTTTAATTTCCTCCTAATGATTAAATGCACATTAGATCTGATTTTACTGCAAACTCTTTGAGACTCATTGCACCTTCTACTTTGTTGTATATACTATAAAACAATTGAGATTTTTACAACTAGCCAATAAACCCATATTAATTGTTGATTCAAACTCATGTCTCATAAAAGTGTAAAGGGGAAGTTTTTATTTGTGTAATTTTATTTATACAGCTTGGACAAATAGTTCACATTTCAAATGCCTTCGAATGTGTTTTTCAGTCAATCAATAAATATTTACTGAAAGGTTTCTGTATACTCAGTAAGGCACTGGATGAATGATAATAGGGTTGAGCAAATCCTTGGAATCTAGTTTTATCCCAGTTCTATAGAAAACATTTTCTCTCTATATTTATTCCAATCTCTAGATGACTCTCTTCTTGAATCAAATGTGATTATTTTTGTAATGTGGTTAGAGAAAATCATTTATTATTTTACCATTTAAAAAATAAACTAAAACATTAAATAATTTTTGAAAGCAAAAATAATGAATAGTGCTTTGTCTTATACTAAAATAGATATGTTAAGTTGAGATGTTATACACTACAGTGAATTATTTAATTTGGTTACTAAGCGAATAGCAAGTGAAAATTTAATGACCAATACAATATGTATTTTAACAAATAAGAAGTACTATTATAAAAGTTAATGGATATATCAATGAAGCAGTGCAAAATGCCTAGATACAGGTGTGTGTGTGCATGCGTGTGTATTGGTGTGTGTGATGTGCTGAGTTAATAAATATTCATATATTCTTACATGCATAAACATGTATCTTGACAATAAGAATATTAAACCTTAAAAACGTACATATTCTTTAACATGTTTTTTTAAATGTTTATTTTTGAGAGAGGGAGCTAGAGCATGAGCAGGGGAGGGGCAGAGAGAGAAGGAGACCCAGAATCTGAAGCAGGTTCCAGGCTTTGAGCTGTCAGCACAGAGCCCAGTGCAGGGCTCGAACACACAAACTGTGAGATCATGACCTGAGCCAAAGTCAGATGCTTAACTGACTGAGGCACACAGGCACCTCAAAAATGTACATATTCTTTAAATCAGAAATTTCAATTTCTGAGAATCAAGTCTTCAAAAAATAATCAGAGGAATGTACAAAATGCCTCTCTCAGGTGTTCAAGAACCCTTAGTCATAGTAGTCATATTTTAGAACCAACCTGGAATGTCCTCCATATGGGATGGTTAAATGCAGCCTCTAAACATCACTGTATTAGTGTGTATTTATTGCTTTGGAAACTGGCTTGCAATATACTATTAATGAAAAACAAAACAACCTTTGGTAAAGAATGGTCTCAGGTTCTAATAAGTGCTCATTTGGATCATTGATTCCAAGGTGACATTTAGATTCTCCCAAGATGGAGGGGCCTTGTTAAACTGTAAGCACTGCAGCTGAGACCTAACAGACCCTGTGACCCTGTGGCAGTGGTATAGCCATAGGACTATGGTCTAAGATTAGGGACAAATTTAAATAGCATCTTAGAAATAGTCTTCATGGATGATAGTGACTTAGAACCTTCAAGAAGGAGGAAGTTGGATTGAGGAAATTGATGGGATTGACTGAATCAAATCTCAAATTTGATTTTCCTAATAGTAGGAACATTCAAGTTTCATTAAAACAAAAACAAAAACAAAAACAAAAACACAGTATTTTTATCTATCTCTGAAGTTTGTACTCTGAATCTTGGGATGAAATCTTGGAAGGATTTCCTTGAAGAACTAGTATATTGTTCTTAATGAATTTACTCAGTACTGTTTTCTGAATTTGAGGTATGTATTAGTGTTTTCCAGAGAAACAAAACCAATAGAATGTGTATGTACAGAAGATTTATTATAAAGATCTGGCTCACATGGTTATGGAACCTGGCAAGGCCAAAACTACTGTATAGGCCAGCAGACTGGAGCCCCAGGAAGGTGCAGGAGGTAAGTCTGAGGATAGTCAGTTGCAGAATTCTCTCTTGCTGGGGAGGGCAATCTTTTTGTTCTATTCAGACCTTCACTTGACTGAATGAGGCCTACCCACATTATGGAGAGCAATTAGCTTTACTCAAAGTTCACCAAGTTGAATGTTAATCTCATCTCAAAATACCCTCCGTGTTGACACAAAATTAACCATCACAAGGTATAATATGAATAAAATGCAAAGATGTTAAGTGTTTAATGCAATGAATTTTGACAAGTATATGCTCCTGGGTAATCACACCACCATTGAAAGTATTTCCATCACCACAGGAATGTTTTCTCACACACTCTCCATTCAATCTCTTCCCAGGCCAGGCAATATTGATCTGAGTTCTATTACCAGTTTTTCCTGGTCTGTAGCTCTATGTAAATAGAACTTTAAATAACTGCGTGGTTTTTTGTTTGTTTGTTTGTTTTTGTTTTTTTCCCCAACATGATTTCTGTGAGACTCCTTCATGCTCTTGCATGCCTTGATCGTGCTTTTATTTAAATTTCTGAGCAGCGTTCCCTATAAAAATATCCACAGTGTTCATTCATATTTTACTTTGTTTCCAATTTTTAGAATTAGAAATTAAACTGTATAAAGCATTCTTGTATGAGTATTTTGGGGAGCATAGCTTTTGATTTTTCTTGGGAAGATATTTAGGAGTGAATTTGCTGGATCACTACACTTTATAGTGAACTGCCAAATAGTTTTTCTTTTCTTTAAAAATTTTTAAAGATGTTTATTTATTTTTGAGAGAGAGACAGAGATAGAGTGTGCGTGGGAAAGGGTCAGAGAGAGAAACACACACAGAATCCGAAGCAGGCTCCAGGCTCTGAGCTGTCACAGCACAGAGCCTGACGCAGGGCTTGAACTCAGGGATGGAGAGATCAGACGTGAGCCGAAGTTGGACGCTTAACTGACTGAGTCACCAAGGTGTCCCATGCCAAACAGATTTTCAAGTGATGGTACCAGTTCCCTTTTTCCAGCAATATATGGAAGTTCTAGTGTACCACATGCCTGCTGATACTTGGTATCCTCATTCTTTTTAGTTTTTGTCATTCTAGTGAAGTAATTTTTTTTTTTTTTGATTTAAGTTTATTTATGTATTTTGACAGGGAGAGAATGTGTGCTCACTCTGCCAGCGCAGAACCCTGTGCCACTGGCTCAAACTCACAAACCGTGAGATCATGACCTGAGCAGAAATCAAGAGGCAGACGCTTAACCCACTGAGGGATGCAGGTGACCCTAGTTAAATGATTTCTTGATGTGGCTTTACTTGCATTTCCATGATGAATAATAACATTGAATCCCTTTTATGTGTTTATAATTTGATATTCTTTTTGCCATTTTTTTGTGTATTTGTCTTTATATTACTGAGTTAGTAATTTTTAAAATCTATATTCTAGAAACAAGTTGTTCGTCATATATATGCATTGTAAATACAAATATCCAAGTTTGTGGTTTACTTTTTTCATTTTCTTAATGATCCCTTTTGATGAGCGGACATTATTTTGTCACTGTTGGTCTTACTGATTCTTTTCTGTTATTGTTAGAACTCTGTGTTCTGTGGTCTGTAGAAATATTTGTTTACCCCACATTACAAAGATGTTCTTCTCTTTTATGCTACAAGTTTAATATCTGTAACTTTTACATTTCTTTCCATCACTCACCCTGCACTATTTTCTTCAGAGCTTTATTGAAGCATAATTGGCATACATTAACTGCACATATCATGGAAGAAGCCAGGTATGGCATCTCAAGGGAGTCTAGCACTTCAGTCTAATGGAATTTATGTTATTTCATTTTCTCAGAGTTCTAAGCACACATTTTCAATATGTACCTGCCATGCCCTTTTTTAATCCCACCAGTATGATGTATACTTTCAAGTCTTAAAGCATCATTTTATGTGGTCTTTTATCCAAAGCCTATGAGTGAGGCAAAGTGGTTTCATCCCATTCTACTTATTAAGCCACAAATAAGTTAGGACCAGAGGTTGCTATGAGGGCCACACTGCTTTTCAAAGATTCTATTACTTTTTCTTTATAATTGTGGTTTTAAAACACACACACACACACACACACACACACACACACACAACATAAAATTGATCATTCAATGTGACCATTTTTAAGGGAACAGTTTATTGGCATTAACTACATTCACATTGTTGTGCAATCACTACTACCCATCTCCAGAATTTTTCATCACCCCAAACGGAAAGTCCATACCCATTAAATAATAACTCATCATTCCTTTTTCCTTGGTAACCACTGTCCTATTTTCTGTCTCTAAGAATTTACCTATTGAATTATGTTTTATGTATGATGTGAGATAGAAGACAGGGTTTGTTTTTTTTCCCATATGAATAGTTATTTGAGTACCTTCCACCTTGCCAATTTTTACTAAAAGGTGCCTGTCGGGATTTTTGGCTGAAATGGCATTGAATCTATAGACCAATTTGAGGATAATTGAAAAGCACTGAGACTTCCAATCTATAAACAGGGTAAATCTCTTACCGAGGTCGTCTCTAATTTTTCTCTGTAAATTTTTGCATTTTTGCATAGATGTAGAGAATATGCACATTTCTCACTAAATGTATTTTTTATTTTTGTTCTCTGAAGGTATTGTAAATGGCATTTTTTAAACTTCATTTTTGATTGCTTATTTCTAGGCAATTTTAAATCTTCAAATAAGCCTCAACTGTGCACAAGGTAAAGCCCAGTTGCAGATACTGAGAAAACCATGTCTTATATACATGCCTGGTACTTGAAAATCATTTTCTGAAGTAGCTATAATATGTCGTTGTTGCTGTTGTTGTTGTTGTTGTTGTCTTCATGTGGAACAAGAGGATGGAGAAGTTAGATGGTATTTCTGGAGTAATGTGTTAAGCTAGCAACAGGGGCAGAAAGAATCCAGAGTTGCTGGTACCCAGTCCAGGGTTCTCATGGGGGGCACTTATAAAAACATCACTTGAGTAATACTAATAAAGCTGCCAACAGAGACATGGTGTTTATTTGCAGATGGAAAGAACTGAAGTCTTTTCAATTATACTTATGAAGAAGTATAACATTTCCTATTATAAATATTCATAATATTCAAAGGTCATTCTGACACAAGGTTCTTGGTGAAACACAGAAATGCATTCACAGTCCCATTATCACCAGGAGCTCTATTATCAGTGACTTCGTGTTCAAGGGAACATTTTGAAAGCTCTTTTACAAGGATTATAAAAATATGGAATTGATGAATTGTATACTACTTGACCTTATTCATATTGCTATTTCTGAAATTCTATGTCAAAAAGTAAGTAATTTAAGTGTCTTGAATGATTTATCAGCAAGCTCTTATTTATTAAATGAATCATAATATTTTATAAGTGATGATTAATGTTGTACAATCATAAAGAAATTCATCTTCCACCATCTCCATATATATTCCATAGGTGCTAGATCATCAATCCGAGATTTTGGCCAGTTTCAATATGTTTCCATACAATATAAATAGTTTGTTGGCTTCTTTGAATGAAAACAACACCATCTCAACTAAGAAAGTAGTCCAATTCTATTTAACAATGGAAACTGACTTTAATTACCTAAGATCTTTTCCCACCATCCTGGCTGAGATCTATTTCAGCAGAAAGACACAATAGGAAAGAGGATGTGGCTAGCTTCACCATCTGGCCCTTTCACATCCTCCCTCCCTGAGCTGGCTAAAAGTGGTTTCTGATGCTTGAGGGAGCACGGAGGGGAGGAAGACATATGTGGACTGTGGACAGAATGGAGAAAAGGGAAGCAGGGAAGTTCTTACTACTCAATACTCTTATAAGTGGCATCTCACTTTCTGAGACTTGCATATATTTAACACTGCCTTACTCTTCTTAATGTGTTTGTGTCTTTTTTCTGAGAATCATGCAATCTCCTTTGAAATGGGTGACTGCGTCTCCATGCAGATTAATATGAAGACCTTCAATACCTATTCTTTAGTTTCCCTCTGCTCCACTCCATTACTTTCTAGGCTGCCCTCTATAGGATCTAAGTCAGTCTCACTGTAAGGAAACACATTTACAGATTGCAGGAATTAAAGACAAGGGCATCCTTGAGGGGCCATTATTCAGTTTACCACACATATCAAATTTGTTTTAAGACAACTGCAGAGCTATTAAGTGAATATTTTATAGGCACATATGCCTTCTATTTTTTCTGATTAATTATTTTTCTGATACTTATGTTAATACTGCTGTTTATTTATCAAAAATATTTACTTAGTATTTATTACAGGCAAATGTTATAATCTAAAGGTAAAGATATGAATATGTTCGGCAGCTTCTTTGAATAAACTTACACTCAAATATGTTTGGCTAGTATGAAAAGTTGTAAGACAGATGGATAGTAATTTATAAAACAACCCATCTGGGTCAAAAAAATCACCTATACTAAAAGTTTTGAGCCAAAATATGTTGTATTAAAGATACGATGTGCTATGTTACTTAGAATAACAAAGGAAGATATATTGACAGTCTCCTTATTCAACTCGGAGATCTGTTTATTGTAGTAGCTAGTATATCTTGGTATTTTCTCAATTATAGATCAGTTTAAATCCTCTCAAGTCAGATGTTTGAGGCTTGGGACTATTAGTTTTTATCAGCCACATTCCATTGTAATAAAAAGTTTTCTATAACTGACAAAGCTCTATCATATAAGACAATTAATTATTACATAGTAGTTCTTTATACTCCCATGTCAAGACCTGGGATCTAGAATTGGAACGACCTGTGTTTAAAGCTCTTTAATACGAGGTGAGTCTCTTTATCTCTTGTGAGATAATAGAAGATATATAATAAATGATAATATGAACACTAGGAGTATCTCTTGTGAGCAGTGTTAGCAAATTATTGGAACCCAAGGAGGGGGGTCATAGGAACATCTAACTTGTAGCCAAATCGGACAGAACTGGGAACTACTACTTGCAATTGGCATCTGAAGAGGGTGGGGATCAGTTTTATGGGTCTTATGCTATCTCCAGATCCATAGTGTCAGACCTACATTAAATTTTAGGAGACCCAGTGAGTGTCATGGAGAATTGTTTGGTGTGTGGAAAAACTTACACACATTTGGTGACAAGAAGTGTCAGTAGTAAAGTGTTCTGTGTAAAAGTAAAGGAGAAACACACAGGATAAGAACTGCAGGTTTTTACAATTCACCTCTCCATATTGTCTTTCCTAGACTCTAAAATATTACCTACTTTGTGGGCTTGTTTTGAGATTAAATGAGGTAATATGTGTAGACTACTGAGTGCTTTAATTATGCATAGTCACACTAGTGCTTAGTAACAAATAGTTAGGACATAAAAATGTTAGTTGTTGTTAGTATTATTATTACTATGGCCAGAATAGTTTAGATCTAGACAGAGACAGGAAAGAGAGCATTTAACTTTTGTTAAATCATTTAGATGATGCTTAGACTATTAATATTCATCTCAGAAGAAGTGATCTTAGATCTTGAGATGATGCTAGATTTTGAAAATTCCAGAGATTAACTTAGGCCTTCTTTAATGTTTCCTCTGCATTAGATTGTTCAATCAGGAACAAAATTATGAGAAATAGTTGGTTGACAATTTAAAAATGTGATCATTTCTATAACTGTGATTAGGTTCATATCCAGAAGTGAAATATATCCAGTATTTATTGTATTAAAAAAAAAAAAAAACAAGAAAAACAAACTTCAAAGACTAAATTTCTCTAAATCTCCATATGTGCATATTATTTACTCACTAACCGATTTTTGCAAAATCATTTAGCTTAAGGTCAAATGTGTACTACAAACACAAAAAACATATAAAATTATTAACAATTATTCCATAAATGGATGATACAGAGATCTAAATCTAAATAAAAAAGTTAAACAGCAATTTGGTCAAATTAAATTTTTTTAGAAAATAGATTAGTAATTTTCATAATTTAATAACTAAAACACATAATCCAAATTTAAGCAAAAGGCAAAACTGTAAAGCAGTAAAAAACTCTGAGAGATTATAATAGAAACATATAACCATAGCAATTCAAAAGAAAACAGAGTAATTTAAGTTTCAGTAAGTATGATATAAAAATTACTTTCAAAATTCTTCTAAAGCCATCACCAAATTGTTCCATGTCATAGAACATATGACATTAAAATTTCTCTTAAACTATGTCAGGATGTGATGGGAAACAAGGGAAACCAGAGAATAAAGAAAAGATCAAGTTTGATTTTCTTAACCCTTGCCTTATCCTTTAGATTGAAAACACCTCTCCCTGGTGTCACAGACTCACCCCCAAATAAACACAACTGTTGAACACCTATGAGAATACAGGGTAAGGATCATTCTATCTTTAGTCTCATTCTCAATGATACATTGTGTTTTCACAGTACTTGTTATTTTGCTCAGAGATCTTTCCAAATATCTACTATTTCCTTTCATTCCACAAATATTTATTGAAAACTTCCTGTATTTCAGACACTTCCTAGGAGACAAAGGCATAGCAGTAAAGAAGCCTGACCAGTATTTTGCCCTTATTAGAGATTATACTTTTGAGAAGAAGGACCATAAAAAATACAGTAATAATATAAAATGCTAATGTAATAATGCAGAAGCAGGTGACAGAGAGTGACTAGGATGCTATTTTACGTGTGGTAGTCAGAGAAACAACTTGACATGCAGTGTCTATTTAACTGTAATAATTTTTATTTTTCTATCATCAAAGAAACAAATGGACACATTTTTTTTTTTCTAAAAGGATCATCTTAGTTCTTCTGGTCCCTGAAGAGGTAACTTCACCAACTTAACAGTTGATGCTATATTTGAGCTTTTATAGATACATAAGTTGGAAGTTGTTATTGAGCTACACTCACATATTTTTGGTAAAAGGATTACTATAAATATGTGACATGTGGATTACTGTTTTGTATACAAGGAGCCAGGCCAAAAATAAATAAATAAATAAATAAATAAACTTTTGGGGTTCTAAGTGAATTGGCACAATTACTTTTAAGAGATCATTTATTTCCTAACCAATTGCTTCCATTTTTGCCATAGTAACTGGTAAAATAAAGCAAAATTTTATATTTACCACCTTATGTCTCCCAGCAAGTTAGTGTCATGACTAGACCTCTTGATTTCCTGCTATCTCATAGTTTCTAAAGCTAACTTGATCTTACTTCTCATAAAAAGCCATCACCGTATTTCCTTGACTTTAAGGTATCATTGAGTGTAATAAGATGCACTGTTATCTTGAAAAAGAAAATGTCAATTAAACTATAACTGAATGGTTATGGTCACTTAGACTCGTATTTTTACTTTAACCTGAAAGAGCTCCTTTAGACTTAAGTAGACATAGAGTTTTATCTATTATCAATCTAATGCATTCATATAAGGAAAGAACATTCAAAGTAAATTGTTTCTGAAAACTTTACACAGACTACAAGTTTTCTGAGAAATTTTTCAATTCAGCCGTTAATATCTTCAAAGGTACTGAGGAGATAGCATTTCTTAAAATCTTACACAGAATAATTAAACTTCTTTAGTAATGGGCTCCGAGCCAACTTCACATTATGAAAATCTGGCTTAATTTAGAAAACCATGTCGGGAATTTTTGTTAAACGGTGTCTTTTCTGATGGTGTCGAAGAGTTTCAGAAAAACACTTTCTGTATTACCTCTGGACTCTCATACAAGCTACTGCCACCTTCCTGCAATTTTTCCTCTGGTATTGTGATGGTTGTCCATGCACAGCTAATGGCAACGATGGCAAAGCTGCAGCCAGGGTGATGGTTGCTTTGAGACATTATTTATTTCAATACACATCCATTAAAGATGTTAACATGGGGGGAGGATATCAGTGTGTCATGACTGATGAAACAGAGTAGTCTAGTGAGCGTATTCAAGTATCACTGGTTGAAAAGGAACAAAGTAAAAATTTCAGTATGCTCGTTTTCCCTCTTGTTTCATAAGTTAAATTAACCTAATGCTTATCTCTAAAATAGCAAATTGTTGATTTGTCCTAATACACTCACATTCCCTGAGTAAACTCAACTTGTGAAATCTGCATCTTCCCTATCCTTTTTTTTTTCTTTTTTTCAAGATCTGTGAAAGCTCTAGAAAACAAAATTCTCAGTAGCAACTGTGATAGCTAACTGCATTTCAATCTGAGATGAGCTTCCTTGGCAAAAAAAACTTTGTCTAGCTTGTTTTTTGCTTAAAGCTTTTGAAGCAGGAAAGATAAAGAAGTGTTCTAGGGTGAATGGAAATTAAAATGAAGGCAACAGAATTTGATTAAACTACTCCCTTGTGCTTCAACCCTTAGGGAGATGTATGTGAAAAGTGGTTAACCACAGTCAAATCCAAGTTGAAACACACAGTTCCTTTTTTGCTACTTGCCTCTTCCTGCTTAGTACATCTAAATAAATTATCTTTGAAAGGTACAGTCCATGCCTTCCCCTGCCCACCCCCCTTTCTCTTCCAAGCTAAATAGTAGATTAGGTGTGTCAAGTCACAGTTACACATTTTGTTTTGTTTTTCCCTCATCATTGTCTTGATGTTTGAAAGCAGGTAGATACTGAAGCATAGGTGTCCCTAGAAAACGTTACATGGTAGACTGGCTTTCTGGCTGCCAAGAGATTCTCCTCAGAATCCAGTCTTTTTCTCTTCATTATAATTTACATTCATGATCATACCTGTGCATTGATAGTTGTGCAATCTTACAGCAAAAGAGATACCAACCACACTCAGAAGCAAAGATATAATAACCAGATTTTTTGTTATTAATTTACGAGGAGAAGTAGTCATACATTAAGATATGTATAACTCAGTTTTATCATGTTCAACATAGCTCCTTTTTTATCCATCCAAATTTGCTCCTTCTACAGACCCACCAACTTAATTGTCACTGGATTTTTATAACTTAAACCAAAAACTTTGGACTCGTCTCTGACTTCCTCATTCTGTAAGCCTTTACAACCATCCTATAACAAATCCTGTAGACTTTATATTCAAAACACACCTACCATTTGGCCATTTCTTTCCATTTCCCTGTTACCACACCAGTCCAGATCACCATCTTCTCTTGCCTGGATTATTGTAGTAACCTACTAAAAAGTCTTATTATTTCACCCCTTGCTGTGTGCTAGTGTATTCTTAACACAGCACCAAGACAGATCCTAATAAAGTCTCCTTTGGTTAAAACTCACCAACTTTTTCTAACAGAGTGAGATTCAAAATCTTGAGGATAACCTACAGCAACCTAATGATCCTATTGCCCACCTCTCATTCCCAATTAATCCCTCCTCAAATTTTGTGGCTTACTCTTTGCTTTATTTTTCTCCATATAATTTACTACCATCTAACATGTTTGTATATAACACTACTAAATAAACTCCACAGCGCAAGGATTGTGGCTTATTTTGTTGACCGTTATGGACCGTTATGCAGAACAATGACTAGTGCATGGTAGACATCCAAAACTCAGTGAACAAAGGAATTTATTGTCAAATGAAGTATATTCTTTGCTTTGAGATAATTATCAAAACTGTAAGGTACTAGGTGAATACAGACTCAAAGGAAGAACAATTATTTGAATGTTTCATGTTACGATTTCCATGGAGATATAATATGTATTATATTTAGAGTCCAGGTTGAGTGAGTTATTCAGACTTCCACTTCCCTGAAAGTACGTCTTTTATCTTATTTAATTTCATTTTTGCTTAAAAAATTTTAATTATGCAAGTAACATATTATTGCATTAGTCTCTTCATATGAGTGTATAAATATTCCATTTGAAGCTTTAATCTCTTTTTTTAAGTTTACTTACTTATTTTGAGAGGGGGGGGAGGGGAGAGTGAAAGAGACAGACAGAGAGAGAGAGAGAGAGAGAGAGAGAGAGAGAATCTCAAGCAGGCTCCACACTGTCAGTGCAGAGCTCAAACTCACAAACTGTGAGATCATGACCTGAGTCAAAATCAAGAGTTGGACGCTTAACTGACTAAGCCACCCAGGTGCCCCAAGCTTAAATCTCTTTTGATCACCATCCTTCTTTCTCCCCCTCCTTACTGGAATTTGGTGTATCCTTCCAGCAGAAACTTAAAAGACTGTTTATACATTCAAATACATTAGAAAAAAACATATAAAATTTTTCGTGTAGGTTTTTAGTTTTACATGAACAATACCACAGTGTACACATTTTGCAATTTGTTTTTGTCATTCAAATATGTTTTCAGCTTGTCTGTGCTAACTCATGTAGGTCTAGTTGAGTCCTTACAGCTGCTATATATTATTCCATCAAATGAACAAACTAGACCTAACTATTTTCCTATTTGGGGAACTGTAGTTATTTTAGGTTTTAATTTGGGGAAACAGATGAACTTTAGTTCATCTCCATATGCATATGTGAATTTGCTTTTTCTGAGATATTTAAAATTAGAATTGCTGAGTCACAGTGTAAGTATGTTTTCAGTGTTAGCAGATATTGCCAAATTCTTCTCCAAAGTTGCTTTACTGCTTCACTCTCCCATCAGGAGTGAAAACAACACTATTTCCTCACAACTTTTCAATGCATTATTAGCATGTTAATAGTATTTTTTCATTTTTCCTAATCTGATGAGTAATAAAATAATTATTCTGTAAATTTAAATTGGTAAGATTACAACTGAGAATTAATATATTTATATATATGTCATTT
Source organism: Panthera pardus (assembly GCF_024362965.1). Classification (NCBI taxonomy): domain Eukaryota; kingdom Metazoa; phylum Chordata; class Mammalia; order Carnivora; family Felidae; genus Panthera; species Panthera pardus. The sequence continues at coordinate 87,386,470 of NW_026526655.1, forward strand.
TAGTTTCCTCTTCTGCACACTGATTATTCATATTCTTTTCTGATTCTGCATTTCACTTTTATTTTCATGTTTTATCAATTATATATAGATAATATGCTTCATCCTCTATAGTGTATTTTTCAGGATTATTTTTCGACCATTTTTAAATCAAAACATTTGAATTCTGATATTATATTTTTAGTGTTTTGGCGCATGCATATGTGGTTAAACCTAGTTTATAATGCAATAAATTATGATAAAAAGTCAGGATAGGCATAAAATCAAGTAGGGAACATCTGGGTATAAAATGTTCTGGCGTGCCTGGGTGGCTCAGTTGGTTAAGCGTCTGACTTCAGCTCAGGTCATGATCTCATGGCTTGTGAGTTTGATCCCCGCATTGGGCTCTATGCCCACAGCTCAGACCCTGGAGCCTGCTTCAGATTCTGTGTCTCTCTCACTCTTTCTCTGCCCCTCCCCACTCATGCTCTGTCTCTCTCTGTCTCTCAGAAATAAATAAACATTAAAAATTTTTTTAAATGTTCTAGTTATTATCTTGATGGCATCAGGAGTTGATTCTTAATGCATGTTCTGTGTGTGTGTATTAAACATTATATAGTATTTTTTAAAAAACTCACTGTCTTGACACTCTTGCACTTCATTTCAGTTTTCAGTTTTTCAAGTGCCTTCTAATTCTCACTGTTTTCTTTATGTACCTTAACGCCAGCATTAAGATAATGTCAAAGGTCTTCTTGATATTTTTATTCCTGTCTCTACTATGAGAACATTCTTATCTCTTTGTTGCCTTCTGCGCAACACTGGCAGTAATGTGTTTTATTTGCCTCTATTTTTCACAGAAAAAAAAATATTTTTGTCTCGCTTCCTATGATTTCTTTTAGCAGTTGATAGTTGAGAAAAAAAAAATAACAGAGAAGCAAAGGTAAGTAAACTGCAGTGAAAAGATTTTGAACAGGAATCAAGTTATTTTGTGCCTTATGAGTATTTAACACAGGTGAAAAGATCAATTGTTCCCACCCTTAGAATCTTTGCATTTCCATTGACATAAAATGAGTCTTGTCTCTCCCATTTCTGTTCTATCCCCATAGTAACTGCCTGGGAACTGTATGTGTGACTTCTGCTTTGCCCTAGGTCACTTAAATCAGTTTCTTTAAGGAAAAATAAATGTTCTCAGACGGTAATCTCTTGAAGGACAAAGGGCAGATCTTGTAGTTTTCTTTGTTCAGTGCCTGGGACAACATTATGGTGGTGAAAATTTTCTTTGATTCCTACTACTTCAGAGTAAATAGTGGTTATTAAGTCACCAGAATTTTCTCCTCTCCTTCTATTGTGAGGTACCCAAATACAAAGGCGTCTATTCATACTTTTACTGGAAAATAGTCTGAACAAGTAATGCTTTTAAATCTCATTGCTTCCTTTATGAATTTAATACTAACAGCATGTAAGGGTGTCAGAGAAAAGACTTTATGAATGTCAAATAGCTTTATCCAATATTTATGAACTATATTGTGTTAGAATTCCTATGGAGTTATTTAGCCATCAAACTGCCCTAAAAACAATATTTATATTATTTTAAAATCCAAAACTCAATATAGAAGAAATTCAAATGCTCCACTTTTTATGAGAAGCTATATATAAATAAAACTTTTTCTATGTCCTTGAAACTGATCCATATGAGAAAAAAAATTAAAAGTATGTTTTTTGTGTGTTCTAACTTATGACTTTTCTGGATTAGTCTTATAAATAAAATTATGTACACAATTTATATATATATATGTATATATATATGTGTGTATATATATATGTATGTACACACACACACACACACACACACACACAATAGTAAAGCAGGCATAATCTCTACTAGTGTTTACTTATAGTTGTCAGAAGACCAAATGTCTTCACAGGACACCCTACCTAAAACAGCTCATGGCAGTATATTATAAATTTGTTTGTTCATATTTTGGAGTCTGTCTTTACCTTTAGAAAGACAACAAGGACTTTGATTTGGTTTGCTGACATATTACCCATACCTGAAGCAGTTATAAATGAATGAGTGAATAAATAAAGGATAACAAATTTTTAGTTTAGGCACAGTATATTATCTTTTTTTAAAGAAATGTTACCTTAAAAATGTTGGCTAAGCCCATTAGTTGTTTTTAGTGTTATTCAAGCCCTGAAAAATTAATCACATTTTCATTTTCTCAGGGCTTTATGTGAAACCACCAGATGTTATACAGCAGGTCATAACAGGTCAGAATGGTCAGGTCAGGGTTACACAGATATTGATTGCAGGGATTATCTATGTCAGCAATTAAATAGAAGTCAACAAGGTAGGACAAGCTAAAATATGGTAGAGGGGTGCTTGGGTGGCTCAATCTGTTAAGTGTTTGATTTTGGCTCATGTCATGATCTCAGAGCTTGTGGGTTAGAGTCCCACGTTGGGCTCTGTGCTGGCAGCTGGGAGCCTGGAGCCTGCTTTGGATTCCATGTATCCCACTCTTTTTGCCCTCCCCCTACTCACACTCTGCCTCTCTCTCTCTCTCAAAAATAAGTAAACACTAAAAAAATTAAATACACACACACACACACACACACACACACACACACATATATATAGTGGAAATCTATGGCATTAACAGCACTGTCTGCATATCAATCAATTGCAAAATCTCACTGGCAAATGACAGCTTTTATTCTCATGTTCACAGTCCTGTGGGTTGACAAAGACATAACCTCATGCTACAGGTCCACATGTGTTGGCATGGTTCTGCTCCATGCATATTCATTCTGTGACCAGAGAAGCAGAAGCCAACTGGGGCATGATGCTTTTCTGGTAGTAGTCAGAAGCTCCCCAATGGGCCGACGGAAATGTGTAGATGCCCCACAAGGCCTAGGCTCACTACTTCAATGCTGTTACTTGTGTCACATCTCATAGGTCAAAAGAAATCACATGGCCATACTCAACTTCTATGGAGCAGAGAAATATATTCCTTCTGCAGGGAGGTCAGGAAGAATAAGTTTTGCTGAAAAACATCCCAATCTACTTCAAGAATCTTTGGCAACAAACGCATTGCTACTAATAAACCAAAGGCAAACATTTTCTTCTGTTACTTTCACAGACTAAACCAGAGCTGGAACCCAGATTCTTCTGGGAAGTGTTGTTCAGTGATGTCTCCATTACCAATTACATTACGCAATTAACATGTATAGGACTATATTAGTCAGGATTCAGTTAGGGATATAGATCGATTGCAGTTATTCAGAAGAGAATTTAATCTGGAGCATTTATTACACAAGCATTGGAAGGTTATGAAACATAAAAGAGACACAGGGTAGTTTTATATTGAGAAGTTTTTTAAAAAAAGGTATGATACTCAAAGATCAAAAACACAAAAGTCCTTGTGCTGGAGTCCATGCCTGCTGTTCAGCTAGAACCTGTTGTAGTTGTTGTCTTACCTACCAAAGTTTCAACTAGACCAAGACTGACACTGAAGAGGCAGCTGCCTTTGCCAGATTGCTTAAGTCCAATATCACAGCTCTTCTCTATGTGTCTAGCAATTTTCAACATCTACTAAATCAAAAGTGCCAGAAGCAAGAAGCTTTCTCCCACTTTCTGATATCCTGTTTGAGCTCCCAGTGATAAGGATGCCCCAAAAAGCTAGATGTCAAAGGGACCTGAGAAACATAATGTGCTGACCTCCGGATCCCTAAAATATATAGCAGATCCAAGAAGGATGGAATTTGGAGACTGTTCCCTTTTGTTTGGAGGAAAATGGAACATTTCTCTGGAACTTCAGGAGAGGAGGGAGAAGTGAAAAAATAGAAAAATGATGGGACAACATTTGTTGCCCTACCAGTCAGCTGGACAAGACATGATTTCTGTTTAAAAACACAAAACAAATAAAAAATGCTGCCTTAAGCTAGAAGTTGAAAGAATTCAGTTCATGCAGTGCACTATGAGACCCCAGGAATGAGCTTTGGAGTTTCAGGGGCCACATCATACTGTGCATGAAATACAGCACTTACAGAGATTTCAAACTCTGGCAATGAGTCCCAGGATAGATATGGCTCAACACCTAGAAAAGAGTGCCAGAGCAGAAAAAATTACACTAGAAAAGTCATGACCCAAGCAAAATAACAGCAAACTTTATCTTCTCTACGGTAACAGATTGAGAAAACAGGGATTTTAGAAGGGATGAATTTCTTGCTTAAATTGATGAAAGTTTAAAGACAATGGGATTAATACTTAATGTGGTATATAGTGTTGCTATAGCCTGATGAAATCAGAGACAATTTACAAAACTACAAACCTTAAGAAATGGAATGAAACTAGTGCATTTATTCTAAACTTTATTTATTATGACCCACATATGGAAACATATTTTATGGTGGATTATATATACACAAATACACACACACAACATAAATAAAGTGTCACAAAACAACACTTACCCTATGTAATACACTTTGATATTTTCTATTTATCTATTTAATACTATTTCAATATATCAAACAGTGCTGGCTGTGATCCATTTAACTGATTTCGTGACTACTAATGGGGGTATAACAGACCCTTTAAAGTTTGAAAGACACTGATCATATTTAATTATCACCTTTTAGTTAAGAAAACTCAGACTCAGTTTGATCGATAACACTACCAATTTCCTAATGCTCCTTACCCACATAGTTGCATCATATTGTTTTCAGTCACAAAGTCCTTAAGAACTGAGGCAATAGTTGGTTAAATTGTATTCAACCACACAAGATTTTTCATCTGTGCTCTTAGCAAATGTTTCACAATGATTATAATGATGTATTTGAACCATGCTCCTTCCTGGGTTTATCTTATCTCCCTAATGAAGTTGTTAGCTCTTTGAGGAAAGAACCATCTCCAATAATTATCTTTATCTCCTACAGCAATAACATGATTCAAAGCAAAGAATTCTAGGACTCAATAAAGGCATATTTAATTGGGTAATAGAAGAAGAATTACAAAAGCAAGTTTTAAATTCATATGCTTCTAGTTGATAGCTGACAGGTGATAGTTGTGTCACCCTGCCAAAAATAAAAATATACATCATTTAGAGTTTTCTCAATAACATGCAAAACTTAACATTTCATTTCCCTGTTCAATATAAAGTTTTGGTGCAGTGTCCTGAGTTTGAAGCCTATTAACATTAACAAAAAGCTTTTTTAGATTTGTAAGAACAGATTTGGAATAGGCAAATCTTGAGATAGAATAACCAGCTCACATTTTCTCAGATTGGTAGAGTGCTGGTATACATTAAGAGCTTAATAGCTATCCAATATTCGTGCTTTGCTAAAGTGTTTGGATTCCATGAAGAAAACAAACAGGTAGGCTTATCTTATATGAAAAGGGAAGAAAACAATCTCCACAGAGACTTTCAATTCTGCCTTTCTATCAAATAGAATTTTTATGGCTTTGGCATAAACCCTTGAAAAGCTGGAATTTTAATAGAAATGCCTATATAGTTTTAAATATAGCACCCCTGGGCTATCCTTGTATTACAGGGAAATTCAATGTCCTTCATAACAACCAAATATTGGAAATATCGATGGTGGTATTCCATTCAATGTTTAGCTATTTGACAATCTCTCTTTTGATAAGAAATGTGTTTGTCACAGTTTGCATTTGTCAAGTACTGAATAATTTAAAAACCTGCTATAATCATTTCAAGCCTGTGTACTTAAAACTACTGCTTATGCAAATGTAAGTTTTAAAGTGCACAAATACGGTGAGATATACTTATTACCTATGAACAGTAATTTTTCATGTACTGTCAGCATAATATAATACAAAGAATACTACACTGTGAGAAAGAAAACATGATTGTTAGAACTAAATTTGACATTTGTTATATGTGAGATATTGGTAAGTCACTTCACTAGTTTGGGTCTCAGTATTCTATTAAGAAAATGGGAACAGTAATGACATTCTTAAATGGTTATTGTGAAAGTCAAATAAGACATAAGTGAGAAGTGATTTTTAAGCATAGAAAATGGCTTAACAGGGGCGCCTGGGTGGCTCAGTTGGTTAGGTGACCGACTTCGGCTCAGGTCATGATCTCGCAGCTCGTGAGCTGGAGCCCGGCGTTGGGCTCTGTGCTGACAGCTCAGAGCCTGGAGCCTCCTTCGAATTCTGTGTCTCCCCCTTCTCTTTACCCCTCCCTGCTCACCCTCTGTGTCTCTCTGTCTCTCAATAATAAATAAACATTAAAAAATTTTAAGAAAATGGGTTAACAATGTAAAGTCTATATATTTTTACATGTATATCCTTACTGTAAAATATACAATCACTGTATATATTATTATTACAATATAATATAAAACCTAAGACATATAAAAATTATAGGGATTACTACGAAAAACATCTATAAATTCTCTAAATATTATTTCATTTTTATATAATAATTCTTTTTCTAGATATGTAAATAACATCTTTTTTGTTATTAGCATGAATAACTGTAAACAAGTACATATGTGTGTATGTGTGTGTGCGCATATATGTGTGTGCATACACACAGACTACACACATAATTATTTCTTTAAGAAAATACTTGAAGTAAATTTACCATCCTCTTAGTGAAAACATTTGCAGTCGTTTGTCCTCTGCAACTTTGTGCCAACTTTTGATCCCATAAATAGTAAATCACAAGTATTATATATTTGCCACTTTTTAGAAAATCTTTGATAATTCATATTTAAAAAATAATACTGATCTTTCAGTAAGTATGCATTTGCTTACTAGGATAGTTAAGTATTTAAAATAGTTATTAGGCATTTTGTTAATTTTTTCTTAATTTTTCTGTTGGAATTAGTCTCTCTCTCTCTCTTTTTTTTTTTTTATTAATTTGCATGAGTTCATTGTTTCCTAAGCCTCAGTTTTCTTATCTGGGATATGGGAAAGATAATACTTCATAGAATTTTTTATTGTGATAATTAAATGAGATAATATAAGCTACAGTGTGGATAAAATTATTAGTAGAATTTTAAAGGTACTGTAGTTAAAAAGAGATAGGGGGGCGCCTGGGTGGCTGAGTTGGTTAAGCTTCTGACTTCAGCTCAGGTCACGATCTTGTGACTTATGAGTTCGAGCCCTGTGTCGGGCTCTGTGCTGACAACTCAGAGCCTGGAGCCTGCTTCAGATTCTGTCTCACTCTCTCTCTGCCCCTCCCCTGCTTGCACTCTGTCTCTCTTTATCTCCCTCAAAAATAAATAAACATTAAAAAATTTTAAACAAAAAGAGACAGAATTGGAAGTTTAATTATTAGGTTGCATGGCCCATGCTCCTTTCAAAATAGAGCTTTGTAAAAACAAAATTATGACGACAGTCATTATACATCATTTCTTGAAATGAACTGATATAATTTTTCCATTTTTCTTTTCTGGATATCTACTCAACCAGAACATATTTATTAATAACCTAATGGGCCTAATCATCCTGCTAAAAAGTGATGCTTTAAGGGAGCACATGTAATCTTATAATTTTGAAACATATACACATAACTTGTATGTCACTTTATTATTATCAAATGTCAATTATTAAATATTCTTCTATGATGGAAAGTATACACAAGTTGTGATGCATCCATACAAGAGAATACTACTCAGCAATAAAAAAAACAAAGTATTGGGATGTGCGACAACTTGTTGCTGAGTAAGAAAAGCCAATTTCAAAAGGTTACATGTTGCATGACCCCACTCCTATAATATTCTGAAAATCATAAAATTATATTGATGAGGAACAGATCAGTGATCGTCAAGAGTTAAGTTGTGGGGAAGATGTGACATTAGGAATACAGCAAGAGGAATTTTGTGTGGAGTGAGAGAATGCTGTGGCATTCTGATTGTGTTGGTTATGGATCTAAACGTTATAAAATTGTACAGAGCTACACACACACACACACACACACATAATGAGTATAAAACCTAAAGAAATCTAAATAAGGTCTGTAGTTTAGTTAATAGTGTCATGCCAATGTCAATTTCCTGTGTTTTTTTTTTTTTATTGAGGTATGATTGATACATAGCATTGTATTAGTTTCAGGTGTATTGAATAATGATTCACTATTTGTACATACTGTATTGGGAAGTGATCAACACAATCTAGTTAGCATGTGTCACCATACAAAGTTACAATTTTTGGTGTGTGATGAGAATTTTTAAAGCCCATTCTTTTATCAACCTTCAACTATGCAATATCATTATCTGTAGTTGCTGCACTACATATTATGTCTCCATGACTTATTTATTTTATACCTGGAAGTTTGTACCTTTTGAACCCTTTACTCATTTTGCTCCCCTCCCCTACCCCTCATCTCTGAGAACCACCATTCTCTTCTCTGCATCTATGAGCTTTTTTGTAGTTGCTGTTTTGTTGGCTTTGAGATCATACGGTATTTGTCTTTCTCTATTTAATTTAACATAATGATCTCAAGATCCATCCATGTTGTTGCAAATGACAAGATTTCATCCTTTCTTATGTCTGAATAATATTCCACTGTGAGGTGTATGTTTATGTAAACACACAAAGGAATATTATATTTATGATATATACATGAATATACGCACATACATATATATGTATATATATACATATATACATACATATATACATATATATATATCATATATGTCATATATCCATTTTCTTTATCCATTTATCCATTGATGGGCACTTAGGTTGTTTTCATTTCTTAGCTATTGTAAACGATGCTGCAATAAGCTGGGAGGGTGCATATATCTTTTCAAGTTAGTGTTTTTATTTTCTTCAGAAAAATACCCAGAAGTGCAATTGCTGGATAATATGATATTTCTATTTTAATTTTTTTGCGGATCCCCCATACTGTCTTCCATAGTGGTTATACCAATTTACATTCCCACCAACACTGCACAAGAGCTCCCTTTTCTCCACATCCTTGCTGGCACTTGTTATCTCTTGTGTTTGGTAATAGAGATTCCAACAGGTATGAGGTCATATCTCATTGTGGTTTTGATTTGCATTTCCCTGATGATTAGTGATGCTGGGCACTTTTTTATGTCCTGTTGTCCATTTCTATGTCTTCTGTGGAGAAATGTCTATTCAGAATCTCTACTCATTTTTAACGATATTGTTTAATTTTTGTAGAGTTGTATGAGCTTTTTTTTTTTTTTTTTTTTTTTTTCAACGTTTTTTATTTATTTTTGGGACAGAGAGAGACAGAGCATGAACGGGGGAGGGGCAGAGAGAGAGGGAGACACAGAATCGGAAACAGGCTCCAGGCTCCGAGCCATCAGCCCAGAGCCTGACGCGGGGCTCGAACTCACGGACCGCGAGATCGTGACCTGGCTGAAGTCGGACGCTTAACCGACTGCGCCACCCAGGCGCCCCTGTATGAGCTTTTTATATATTTTGGATGTTAACCCTTTGTCAGATACATGATTTGCAATATTTTCTCCAATTCTGCAGGTTGCCTTTTCATTCTGTTAACGGTTTCCTTTGCTCTGCACAAGCTTTTTAGTTTGTTATAGGCCAATTTGTTGAATTTTGCATTTGTTGACTTTGTTTTTGGTTGTCAGATAAAAAAAAATCAGTGTCAAGACTGATGTCAAAGAGATTTCCACCTATTTTTTATGAGATTTATGGTTTCAAGTCGTATATTCAAGTCTTTATTTTGAATAAATTTTTGTGCATAGTGTAAAATAGCAGTCCAGTTTCATTCTTTTGCATGTGGCTGTCCATTTTTCCCAACCAATTATGTGTTGAAGAGACTGTCCTTTCCTCATTATATATTTTTGGCTGCTTTTTTATAAATTAATTGACAATATATGTGTGGACTTATTTCTGGGCTGTCCATTCTGTTCCACTGATTTATGTGTCTGTTTTTATCCCAATACCATACTGTTTTGATTACTACAGCTTTGTAATATAGTTTGAAATCAGGGAGCATGATGCCTCCAGCTTTGTTTCTCTTTCATAAGATTGCTTTAGGTATTCAGATATTTTTGTGATTCCATACAAATTTTAGGATTGTTTGTTCTATTTCTGCAAAAAATGCCATTGAAATTTTGATAAAGATTTCATTGAATCTATAGATTGCTTGGATAGTATGGATATTTTAATAATATTTATTCTTCCAATACATGAACACTAAATATCTTTCCATTTATTTGCGTCTATTTCAGTTTCTTACATCACTGTCTTACAATTTTTAGGGTATAGGTCTTTCACCTCTTTGGTAAAATTTATTCCTGGGTATTTTATTCAAATCTGTGGTTTTTACAATTATACTTTGGTTATGTAAAATATTATACTTGAAGGCAGCTGGGCGAAGGATGCAAGAGAATACTATACATTATATTTGAAAATTTTTATGTAAATATTTTATGTAAATAATTTATGTAAATATTTTATGTAAGTAATTTATTTAAAAAGTCAATAATTAAATAATTCATAATCATTGTTCCATGTACTTGTACAACACTGAAGAATATTATAATTTATGATGATTGATAGTAGTTAATTTCAACAAGCCAGGAATCATGAGCAATTTTTTTTCCCACTCTATCTCCAATACTTAGGAGTTTCTTGAATAGAGCAAGCACCCAATAAATGCTTGCTAAATGCATAAATTAATGCAAAAATTTCATCAAGTGGGTGCATCTGAAATAAGCAAGCTGATTGCACAATACTGGAATTTTAGATGGTTTCTAACATCTGCCTATATAAATATTGTCACTGCAAAGAGCACCTTCATCCTGTACAGTTGATCTCCCATCCCTTATGATTTTTATATATTTTCCATAAGAATCAATTCTCAATAATGAGATGAGTGCATTAAAAATATGTAACTTCAGCTGAGCTTAAAGTTGATGAATTTTGTTCTAAAATTCTATCAATTTACTTTCCTTAAATTTTACAGGCTACTGTAACAATTTTACTGAAACTGCCTTATTCCCCACTTCATCCTTGAATTCATATTCCATACCTGAGCCTTACTTTATATCTGCTAAATAACAATTCCCTCAAATCCCTACCCAAACCTGACTCTCATTTCAGCACTATACATCATGGTCAAAGATGCAACAAGGCGCTCTGTCATGAAAATTACTTTGTTAAATGTGTGTGACTTATGCATATCACAAATTAGGCAGATAATGGTGAAATGCCCTTATGAAGTCAACTTTAGGAATGTTTCCATTGAACTATGTGTTAACAAACTCACTTTGTGTGTTCAACTACTTAGTGCTGTTAACACACAAATTCAAATTAAAAATCCTGAGTGAGCTTGAGGATGAACACTATTAATGCCATTAATTGAAAGACAGTGACATTTTATTTTTTAGATAATTCACTAATTAAGTGTCATCCAGATTAAGGTAATAATGCTCTTTTCAATATTTGGTCAATTTTCTACATTGTCTAACTTTAGAAATTAGATTTTACATCTTTGCCAAAGAAACTACTATATAAATCATTGCCTTAACATTTTTGGCAACTTCAGAAAGGAACTGGTGTGTATTTGAAAATTTTTAATTTTAAAATCAGCTTATAATTTTTAAAAGCAGTTATACTAACTTTCACTTTCTATTAAAACCACTCTTAATTGAATATGACTTTTACCTGATCACAAAAACTTCTAATTATTAAGACTTCATTAATTTCAGGGGAAAAATTTACTGGAAATAGTATTTAGCTTTTCTGCGTCATGACCCTGCAGTATCTAAGGTGACTCTTTGTGGCCAGGACATTTCAATTAGGAGCTTAAAGTGATATATGTGCATACCAAAATGAATTTCCTAGTAATATATATTAATCTAGAATGCATGTAAGAGTTAAAGTTGATTCATTTTCTGGTAAAATTGTGTAAGAATCTACCTTTACAAAAATTCATTACTACTTCATTTTAATGGTATTTTATAAGAAGTAAATTTGAAAGTGTGTTTAGTTTCTTGAATAGTCTATGGAAAATATACCATTTCTCTTTTTTGTTTAAAAGATATTTAAGGACTACTTGACTATTTGGACAGTAGTCATGAAATAGTTGAAAATTAAGCTCATTAAACCATAGCACCTGATTTAGTGGTAATCTACACAGCCAGGATACACTAATTCAATGATGATACTGTTCCTAGTGTAAATTTACTAGCTGTAATCCCAATGTGTGTTCAGTGTGTAATATTACAAAATGAGACAAACACTCATAAATTACCATGAGAAGTCCTGGTAATCATCTGCTCATTTTTAGCAGAGCGGTGATTGTCAATCCATTAATTAATGAATTGTCTCAACTGGTTAACATAGATAATTTCTTTTCACAGACTATTGCCAACTCAGAAAACTGATATCAAAGTATGCATTATTACTCCAAAGAAATACTAAGCTGGAATGGGTGGATAAACTTAATAAATCAATATTAAATCTATAATTCCCTATTATTAATATCATTATTAAAACAGTATCTCAAAACTTTGTTCTATTTGATGACATTATGTTGTCTTTTTTTTCTAATGGAAAAATGTCATTAATTTTCTTTTTTTTAAATATTTATTTATTTTTGAGAGAGCAGAACTCAGGGAAAGGCAGAGAGAGGGGGACAGAGGATCTAAAGTGGGCTCTGTGCTGAGAGCAGACAACTGGATGCAGGGCTCAAACTCACAAATTGTGAGACCATGATCTGAATCAATGTCGGATGCTCAACTGAATGAGCCACCCGGGTGCCCCTTTAATTAAATCTTAGCAGGATGATAATATGGTTTGAAAACAGGTTAACAAGAATACATAAATATAAATATATGTTAGCACATAAGTTTTTTCCTTCTCAGATTTAGCACTGCAGAATTAAAAAAAAAGTGCCTAAAGACTTAAGCATTTAGTTGCTCTTTGATTTGAACTTTAAAGCAGCTCAGGACCAAGGTGTCTCCCTGCCAAGCTATATTTAGTCTATTCGGGGTGAATAGTTTCATATTTTTAGATAAATGAGATTGTACGAATTTTAAATTGCTCTTGCCTTATGTAAAATATGAATAATGCTCCTTATAAACTGAATACTTTAGAAAGATATTATGAGGAAAATTGATGAGTTGCTTGCAAGGGGTTCCAAGCTTCTTGGAACAAAAACTTCACATATATTTTGGGTAATATAAAAATAGTTGAGCATCAGTTGTGGCATAAAAGATGTGATATTGTTAGATTATTATAATCTTAAACTCTATATACTTCTAATCTGATTTAAAGATTTTGTCTATCTCTTTTTCCCATAAGGATTCCAGGTCATTTAACAAACATTGCCAGTCACTGCATGATGGTTAACTATAAGCTAGTCTCCATTCTATAGGCAAATTTGGGGTATCATTTTTTGCAGCTGTTGGAAGTAACAATGAATAAGCATGGAAAACTTGGCTTCAATAGAAGGAATTTTCTGACTTGCACAATTAGAAAACTTGATGTAGCATTGTTTTCAGATAATACAAGCCTTTAATGCTACGGCAGTTATCTTAAGATTTTTTCCTCTTCCTGATATAAAGTCTTCTCACAGCTCAAAGGACTGTATGCTTCCTTCTTCATATCTTAGCCTTAAAATTCTTGGGAAACTCCAGGGATTCAATTTTATTGAATCATCTTGGAGTAAGTGCAATCCCCAAACCTATTATCTTAGTGAATAGAATGTACTGACTGTCTTAAAGTAGGTCACATGTTTTACCCCAGCACCATGGTGTCATAGATCATGGGAAACATAGATCCCCAATTAGAAATCAGGGCCTGTTGTGAAGGTTGATTTCAACTTTTGAAGTGGAAAAAAATATATATATCTATATAGAATATGTACATATTCTATTATGTATATATATAGAATATACATAATATAGAATATATTAGAATATAGAATATGGAATGTACATAATATAGAATATGTACATATTCGATTATTCCTATATATATATAGGAATATATATATATATATCTGAACATTAATGTTTATTTTTTTATTTTATTGTTTTGTTTAATATTTAATTGTTGATATTACTTGTGTGTTTACTTTTAAACTGATGAGTCTATATTTTATTGATCTTTTCACATTGGAATCTGAGTATTATGAGAGACATTTTCTCATTCATCAAGACTGTTTTGCTCACCAATTCATTCCCTGCATCCAGAATAGTTTCTGGTGTATAGCAGGTATGACCAACACATGCAGAATGAGCAATTAAGTATGTTGTCTCTGAATGTGTTTTCTTTCTTGTCCTTTATCTCAAGCAAGGGTATGAACTTTCCCTTAATCTTCCACTGAAGATGCTGAAAGTTAAAATATAATAGAAACAAAGCTTACATGTAATTCATAATTACTATTAGATATGTTAGCTCAAAGGTATGACCTAAACTAGCCATCCTTACTGTTAAGACCTTCCTAACAAAATGGCTTCTGTTTACCTTCTAGCCTGAATCTTTGTGGTGATGGCCAATTTCCTTCCTTCCCAATTCCTCTGCCCCCCATACACTTAAAGGAATGTTCTTGAGCATGATGATCCTACTACCCAGAGTAGGACAAACAAGTCTTTTATTTTTTTCTAATCTAAAATCTACCAAGTTGAATTTCTGTTCCCAGTTTCACCTCTTCCCACAGTGGTTATCATGAACATTTCTACATCCTTCAAATTTTTTTAATGTTTATTTATTTTTGAGAGAGAGAGAGAGACAGAGACAGAGAGTGAGTAGGAGAGGGCCAGAGAGAGAAGGAGACACAGAATCTAAAGCCAACTCCAGGCTCCACGCTGTCAGCACAGAGCTTAAGCAGGGCTTGAACTCATGAACCTGGAGATCATAACCTGAGCTGAAGCCAGACCCTTAACCGACTGAACCCCCCAGGCACCCCCTCCACATTCTTTAAGCAAGATTTTACCTCCAACCACAGAGGTGTAGTCTAGCTGGATGCCTTCAAAAGAATATTTTATTGGAAACAACAGTTGTGCATCAGCCTCTTTCCTCTCAAATTATTTGTCTTGAGTAATTATAGTGTGGGGCATCAGCAGTTCAGTGCAATAGTCCATTGTTTAGCCTAGCCCAATTCATTTCCAACATACAGCCCAAGTTAATTGGGCTTTCCTGTCTTTAAGTCCTCTATGGTTTCTATTGCTCATGTCTTGTGGCCATTGTTTTCATAAGGATTTCCCCTAAAGACTTGCTATAATTGTCAGAGACAGCACATTCTAAATCCATACTTGGAAAGAAAAATCCTCTAAGGGAAGCATAATCTGCAGATATGCAAGTCTACTTGCAACATAGCCAACCTCTACATTTTCTTACAGAGCAATTGAATCCCTTGGAGTCACATCCCTGGTTTACATCTTCAAAATTATAAAGCACATTTTCAGTGCATGATTTTCCTGGGACAATATAACAGCCTCTCTGAAAGTAGAATATAAGTCTCTAACAATTGGAAAGCAGAAAATATCCTGACTGCTTCAAAAGCAGATTTTTGTTTAGCTTAGTTTTTTTTTTTTTTTTTTTTATCTGTTTGCTCCTTGGGTCTCTCAACTTTATATATGCCAGCTTCAGATTTCAAAAGATACTAGCATGAAGTTTCCATCTAAGCTGGAGTGAAATAGCTGGTCCGCCCAATCTCCACAGACATCTCTACCAGGAGAAGATCTACCTCAGCACTTGTTAAGCCTTTCCAGGGATCACACTGCCTTTTCTATCCTCTAACCTGTTCTTATGTTGTAATCAGCTAGTTATGACACCTGAAGAGGGAGTGTGGGAAAACCACTATCTTTGGCACTATCATGCCAAAGTGAGATTCTCAAATATAATATAGGTCCGAGCAAAACTGTTTAATTTTTTAAAATATTTATTTATTTGTTTATTTGAGGGAGAGAGAGAGAGACAGAGTGCTAGCAGAGGAGGGGCAGAGAGACGGAGACACAGAATCTGAAGCAGGCTCCAGGCTCCAAGCTGTCAGCACAGAGCCCGCCGCGGGGCTCAAACCCACAAGCTGTGAGATCATGACCTGAGCCAAAGGCAGACACTCAACCGACTGAGCCACCCAGGCGCCCCTAAGCAAAACTGTTTAATAAAAGTTTTACAAAATCACAGAATCAGTCTTCCTTTTCTTCAATAGGATAAACAGCATCATAGTTTTACCTTTCATTACCTTCTTCCAAATTTATAGGTTAAAGACATTTGAAAGAGTGACAAGGATTATGGCATTCTTATAATCAGGAAGAAAGAGTATCTCATGCATCTCAAAAGGATTTTGGAAACTGGTTGGTCTATGGTGAAGGATTTATACAGACAATCAAGAGTTGCTGCTTGTACTCACTGAGAAACTTCAGTTTCTCTAGAGGAAATTCAAATGTTTCTCCACATGTAAATTCTGAAGACAGCATTCCTCTAGGGAATATAGAGTTGTTAATGCTGGACCTGATATAATTTGGAGGTTAAACATGGAGACAGTTTAAGAATAGCTTTTTTTCAGGCTTTTAATGATAAAGGCCAAATACTTGAACTTCAAGTTTGCTAACCTTTAAGATCAAAGGTCTTGAGAGAGAAGAGCCCATATTAATGGCTTAATGGAGAACAGTGGAGACATCTGACAAAAAGGAATTCGTTTTAGTAGCACTTTAATGAAGTGAGAATCTGGCAAAATGAACTGAAAGGCTGACAAGTCAAAGGTTGAGGTGGTAATGGACTGGATGTCTCTTGAATTATTGGGACTTCAGTTTGGATGATTTAGTAAAAGATATACTTAAGGCCATTATGGATAGAGCACTCAACGGTGTCATTATTTCAATCCTCTTAACTCAACTACTTCAATACTTTTTGAAATTGTTACTTCCTTTCACTTCTTATTGCCTTTGCCCTGACTACTTACTTGCATAGACTATTACTCTATTAGCTTCTGAATTAGCATCCCACATATCACTGTTCCTTCCCATGGTCCAACTTAACACAGAATTATTTTCCTAAAACACAAATGCTTAAAGTCATATATGGCTGATGAGAACGTAAATTGCTTGCACTTAATGGACAACTATGAAGCAATATCAATCAAAGTTAAAAATCCACATATCACTTAACTAAGCAATTTCACTTTTAAGAATTCATCTTATAGCTACATTCACCCATGTAAAATGATGAATGCATAAAAATATACATTGAATTCAGTAGAGGCAGAAAAGATTTGGGAACAGCTAAATATCTGTCAGTAAAGGACTAGTTAAATCAATTTTGTTACATTAATGCAATGGAATTTATGTAGCCATTAAAATGAAAGAAACATGTCTGTATGTACAAAATGTACTGACTGCTAGATTTACTCATTTTGGGGGAAAATAAGTAAGGTGTAGAATACCATACAGGGAACAATAAATACAAAAAATGGAAAAATAAACAAGAAAGTATTCACAGAAATTACTTCCCAGGAAGGAGTCTAGAAGGAAAAAGTAGAAGAAAGACTTACTTGTCATTATAAACATTTTGCTTTTTCAGAAATTAAACTTTGTACTGTAATGCTCGTTAAAACAATTGATTTTTTTAAAAGTATACAATGGTTTTCAATAATCTCTTGGATAATCTTCAAAATCACCAGTATTTTTTATGTATATTGCTGTACCTAATACAATGAAATTAGTATTATTACATATAATGTCATATATATTTATAATACCACATGTAACTATAATGTCCTATATATATATCACAATAGTATATTGATATGTCCTATATATGTCAAATATCATATAGATATAAATATGGTATTGTGATGTATACATTTTGTTTATCTATTTATCCATCTGGTCACAGTGATGTGTAGGAACATTTATGTCGCTAGTTATCACTGGAAAAAAAAAAACATATGTCCAAAATCCACCAACAGGGCTTTCTTAATTTCCTACAGGTCACATAGTTGGGAAGTTTGGTGGTCTTTGTTATAAATTAGTTCTGTATGATTCTGAAGATTCACTTCAAGTGGAACTTCTTTAGTAAAACATTTTCTACATGGGGTTCAGGGATGGATGATGGGTATTAAGGAGGGCACTTATTGTGATGAGCACTGGGTGTTATATGTATGTGATGAATCACTAAATTCTACTCCTGAAACAAATACTACACTGTATATTAACTAACTTGAATTTAAGTGAAATCTTGGAAGAAAACAAAACAAAACAAAACATTTTCTACATGGAACTAGCAGCCAAACACATAATGTAGCTTTAAAAACAAATAGTTGTAATATAATATACATACAGAAAACTGACCAAGCCATGAATACAGAGCTAAATAAATTCCATTTAACCACATACACATACACACACAATTAAAGACCAAACATAACTGGAACAAAGAAGGTCGCCTTGTGCCACTCTTCTTAGTCATTACAGTGTTGAAAGGGAACTAACTTCTCTGACTTCTAACACCATAAATTAGCTTTGCCTGTTTTAAAAATTTGTATAACAGAATTATATAGTACATTTTTTGTTTCCACATTTCATTCAACATATGTTGGTTAAGATTCATCCATTTAGTTACATGTAACAGTGGTTCATTGATTCTCATTAATGCTTAGCCTTTCATTGTACAACTATAGTACACTTCATTTATTTATTTTACTATTAACAGACATTTGACCCATTTTAGGTTGGGGGTGTAGTGAATAGTCCTGCTATGAATATTTTAGTATATTTCCTTTGGTGCATATATGTAAGCATTTCAATTGGATATATATATATATATATATATATATATATATATATGAAATATGTATATGAAACATGTATATGAAACATGTATATGAAATATATATATGATATATATATGAAATATATGTGAAATATATATGAAATATGTATATATGTATACATATATATGAAATACATATATATGTATATATACACATATGCATGTATATGTGTGTATACCCCCCCCCCCACATATATATAGCCCAAACTACTGGGTCATAGAATAAACATATTCAGCTTTAGTAGATACTTTCAGTTTTTTGTAGTAGTAGTATGAATTTATGTCCTACTAACGGACTATGAGAGTTACTATTACTCTTTGCTCTCATCAACAGTTGGTACTGTCAGTCTTTTAATTGGTATTCATTCTGGTGTGTGTGTGTGTGTGTGTGTGTGTGTGTGTGTGTGTGTGTGAAAGAGAGGTACAGAGAGAGAGGAAGAGAAAAAGAGAATAGTGGATCCTTTAATTTCTCTGATGATTAATGATGGAAATATTTTTATGTTGATTGGACATTTGATATTTTTTTGAGAAGTGTCCATTCAAGTCTTTCTTATTTTTCCATTTGATTGACTGTCTTTTTTATATTGATTTATAGGATTCTTTACATATATACTCTTTAAATATAACTTAATTGTCAGATACATTTAAAATATCTTCTCATGCTTGGTGAATTCCCTTTTTCACTCTCTTAAGGACATCTTCTGATCAATAGAAGTTCTTAATTTTAAGGCTTTTCAAGGTATCCTTGTAATTGCCTTTATAGTTAACATTTTGTATTTGCATTTGAGAGCTCTATGTTATCCCAAGTTATGAGGATATTATTTTATGTTATCTTTTAGAACCAAGCTAACAAACAGAGCTTTCCATGATGATAGAAATGTTCTAGATCTGTGCTCATACAGTAGTTCCTAACCACATGTGAATATCCAGCTCCTAAAATGTAGTTATTACTAGTCTTAAACTGAATTTTTAATTAAAATTTAAATAACCACATTTGGCTAGTGGTTATTCTAATGAATAACACAGTTTATTTATTTTAAAAAATTCAGGGCAAAATTTATAATACATCTAGAAGGGATTTTTTATATATGGAGATTCAATCAACCCAGCACTATATTTTGGATAGTGCACCTGTCCTAAGTGGATTGCAGTCATATTTTTGTAGCTATATATGTGTGGGTGTTTTTCTTGACCCTGTTCTATTCCACTGGTCTATTATTTATCAATCCTATTAAAGTCTCTTAGTTCTTATACAATATTTTTGATTTGTGATAGTGTAAGTCCAATATTTTTTCTTTCTTTTTCAGATTTTATTTTGCCTGTTTGTGGCCCTTCCTAATTCTGTATGAATTTTCAAATCAACTTGTTGATACTAAACACACAAACAAACAAAAAACAAAAAGACTTACTGGGAATTTGGGAACATGTTAAATCTAAGGATATTTTGGAGATATTATATATATATATATATATATATATATATATGAAATGTGTATATACATATGCACGTTAGATCTGGCTATTATTCATAGTTTTAAAATGTTCTATATATTTAGAGATTTTTGGTTTTATTCTATCATTGAATTGAAGTTTGATAAATTGTTGCACTATGTTTGTGGTTTTGTTATTTCGTCTCTTACTTTGTGACTCTGATTATATATGCAATAATTTAGAATGTTATATCTTCCTGAGATTTATTTTCATTGTAGCATGTACTTTTTTCCTAATAATTGTTAAAAAGAAAATCCCAGATGTAATCACTTATGTAAAGGCCCCACAGCAGCAAACCAAGACTTAATACCTAACCTCACTGAAGTTTTAACCCCTCTAGGAATGTGACCTTTAACCAGCCTGGAGTTTCCTGGTTAGCACTAGAAGGTAACCTAGTGATAGACCCCATCCTTTCTCCTTAAGAGGGCAACCTTGCCTAAAACAGTGCATTCTTTGCTAACAAGTTCCTTCTTTCCATTCCCTCCCTGCCTTTCAAAACTTTTTCTTCCCTGCAGTTCAACTGAGCTTTCTATTTGCTGGATGGGATGCTGATCAATTCATGAATCATTGAATAAAGTCAATTTGATCTTTAATATTTACTTGGATGATGACTTAAAATGTACTTTGTATGATATTAACTATTAGTTTACTTTTGACTAACTTTTTTTTTTTTTTTTTTGAGATGAGAGAGAGAGAGAGAGAGAGAGAGAGAGAGAGTGAGCCGTGAGCAGGGGAGGGGCAGAGAGAGGGGGACACAGAATCTGAAGCAGGCTCCAGGCTCCAGGCTCCGAGATCCCGGTGCTGGGCTCAAACTCACAGACCTGAGATCATGACCTGAGCTAAAGTCAGATGCCCAACCAGCTGAGCCACCCAGGTGCCCCAACTTTTGGCTAATGTTCTAATATATGTTTATATCTTTTTATATTCAATTTTCCCGTGTCTTTAATTTATCTCTTATAAACAGTACTGAGTTAGTTTTATGTGTTTTTTTTTTTTTCATTTAGGTTGATACTCAGTTTTTCATTGAGTATTTAGACTGTTGACATGCAATGCGATTCTGATAAATTCAGGTTTAAATGTACAAACA
The DNA here is from genome assembly GCF_024362965.1 of Panthera pardus. Lineage (NCBI taxonomy): Eukaryota > Metazoa > Chordata > Mammalia > Carnivora > Felidae > Panthera > Panthera pardus. Next base: position 87,407,784 of record NW_026526655.1, read on the forward strand.
TACTATGTTTTCTATTTGCCCAAATGTTTTTCCCCCATGTTACTTTTATTTAGATTAGTAATCATTGCTGATTTAAGGCTTCACCTTTGTATTTGGTCAGTAGTTTGATTATGATATGCCTAGATGTGGTATTTTTTTCTTTTTTTTTTTTCTGCTTGTGGTTTGTTAAGATTCTGAGGGTTTGTGTTTCTCATCATATTTGGGATGTTATCAAGCATTATTTATTCATTTGTTTTTATACACTATATGATTTTCAAAATGAATAATCATCCTATCATTCCATAATATTTATTTTAATATTTAATGGAACTTTCATACCACCTGTTATTAAGTGTTATTAAACACTTATAATTTAATATCCATTAATTCACAAAAAATAATTATAAAAGGGAAAGTCATTCCTATTTATTCTATGTATATTTATTGAGTATGTACTATTTGCAATATTGTGCTAGGTCTCAATTTTAAATATAAGCAAAAGATTTGAATAGATATTCCTCCAAAGAACATACACAAATGGCGAATAAGTTAGTGAAAGATATCAAACATCATTAGTTCTAGGGGAATAAGATCAAAACCACAATGAGATACCTATTCACAACACTAGGATGGCTAAAATAAGATAGATAAGCAATGTGGAGAAATAGGAAAACTCATACATTGCTGACTGTATTTTAAAATGTTACAGCCTCTTTGGAAAACAGTTTGGGAATTTGCTGAAATGTTAAGCATAAAGTTAGTGTATGACTCAGCAATTCCACTCCTGGATATATTCCCAAAAGAATTAAAAACAGGTGTTCGAACAATTCCACTCCTAGGTATATTCCCAAGAGAATTAAAAAACAGGTGTTCAAACAAGAAACTGTACACAAATGTCCATATCCAAATTATTCATAATAACTAAAAGTAGTAGCAACCTGAATGCCTATCAACTGACAAATCTGATTTAAAACAAATTGAGCCCTAGGGGACTCAGTTGCTTAAGAGTCCGACTCTTGATCTTGATTCAGGTCATCTCACAGTTCATGGGATACAGCCCCGAGCTGGGCTCTGCGTTGACATCATGGAAGGAACCTGTTTGAGATTCTCTCTCTCCCTTTCTATCTCTGCCCCTCCTCTGCTTTCATGTGCTACCTCTCTGTCAAATAAATAAACTTTAAAAAAATAAATTAAAAAAATAAAAACAAACATGGTATATTCAAACAAAGGAATATTACTCATCTATCTTAAAAAAATGAAGCACTAGTTTGTGCTACAGTATTGTTGAACCTTGAAAACATTAGCTTTTGTTTATATGGCAACAAACAATGAAATTATATGATTCCATATCTTTCAAAACTGCAGAATAGACAAGTCTATGGAAAAGAAGGTAGGGCTATGTTCTTGTGTGTGGGTTGGAGCCCAAGGGGAGAGTTGTTGAATAGGGAGTTACCACTAATGGGTACTGATTTTCTTTTTGGGTTAAAAAAAAGTGTTTTAAAATTAGATTGTGCTATATGTCACACAACTTTGAATATACTAAATGCTACTTTGTTATACACTTTTAATACATCAAATTCTTGGTATATGAATTATCTCAGTAAAGTTGTTAAAAGACAAGGAAAAATAAAATAAGGGTAATAATGACAAGATTACACTTATTAATATTTTAAAGAAATTTAAACACACTTGTTTTCTTAAAATATTTCCATTAATTAATTGCTCTTCTGACTTCTTTTGCTAATATCTTCTGTAGTCTATAAGTTTGAAACCAGCCTCCATTTGATGTAACCAATTTTTAGTTAATTGAAAAAAAAACAGATAACTAGAAAGAGCATTTTCCTCTTCTTAACTGTTATTTTTCAAAGATTAACAAACTCATTCAAATTGCACATCTTGAAGAAAAATATAGTGTGATTTGTTATAACTTTGAGAAAGCTTTGAAAAAATATGTATTATTTTTTATTTAGCATTTTAATGACTTGTATATGAGAAGTCACGCAAGAGAGGTCACATAAATTGAACACATCATATTTATTGGGAACGATTTAGAAATATATTTTCTATGATAATTAGTAAAGTACTCATACTTGTGATGTGCAATGTGTTGACTCCATGAAGTAGTCTTAAACATAATTAGATATTATTTTTTTTTGTTTTTTTGTAATTGTTAGAACAATATTTACATTTAATTTTAACTTTATCATAGATTACAGGAAGATGCTTATGAAACAAATACAACTTTTGTTCCAGTTCGTGTCTTTACATGATGGATGTATAAGTATAAAACAACTGTACAAAAACACCCCCTGTAAGAAATCGGGCAAATTTCACCATAAGTAATACACCATTTCAAACCTTCCAGACAGTTTTCTAGCTGCACCAGCCCTGAGGTAAAGTTTTACACCAAGAAAACAAAACAAAACAAAACAAAACAAAACAAAACAAAACAAAAGAACTTCGCAATTTTTTTGCTGCAACATACAGCAAAAAAAAACAAGAAGCAAAGTATAAACTTGATGGAATCACATGGTCAATATCGCTTAAGGGAAAATAAAGTCATAATACAACCTAGGGTGCTTAAAGCTGAAAAACCAAGCTCTGTAGTCTACTGGCCCTGTGAATGCCTGAGATGTAAGGGGCGTCAAGAAGGAGCCTCACACTCCCAGCAAAGGCGCCATTCCCAGCACGATGAAAACTGAGGGCGTGCACATGCGCTTAACGTGGCAATAAGGTGTTTTATTTTCACAGTGCAGATGGAGCACCACGGCCTAGGCACGCTCAGCAAGAATTCAGGGGCAAAAGTGAACTCTGAATTAAAACCAGACAATAAAAACAAAATCCTAAAGGGGAAAGAAAGACTCTGTGGCAGCACACTGGTATGAAAACACACCAGTTCTTCCGAAGATCTTGAGGAAAACAGGCTCTGCTTGCCTATCAGAGAGGGGCACATGGAGTTCAACAGCGTACTAACATTTTCTTGGGAAGAGGCCAAAAAGAAACGTTCACGTTAAAAGCAGTCTTTCCAGAAACAAGTTCTCCTGACGCTAACCGTGAGGGCGAGGCTGTGGTGGGGTCATCAGTCTCACAAATTTATGTTTCATGTTAATGGGAGTGTATTTGGTGACATATTTGGGTTGACCATGATTTTTTTTTCCTCTCAAAATTATAATCAGGATTTTGGGTTTTTTGTTTTTGTTTTTTTTTTTATTTCCATGTAAAAGTGATACCATGAAGTATTTGTCTTTGTCTGGTTTATTCCACTTAGCATAACTGCCCCAAGTTCCATTCCTGCTGTTACAAGCAGCAGTATTTACTTTTTTCTCATGGATGAATAATTTTCCATTTGTGTATTGCATCACTGAAATCTTGTTAGAAAGTAGAGCTTAAGTATCCCCAAATAAAAAAATAAGTAAAATATGTGAGGTGACAGATATGTTAATTAACTAAAAGTGAGGAATGCTTTTGCAATGTGTGTGTATATCAAATCACCATGATATATACTTTAAATATCTTACAATTTTATTTATCAGTTATACTTCAATAAATTTTCAAAAAGTATGTACTAGTATATCCGTTAGTCTTGTATCTCTAGATGTTACTTACCTGTTATAATACTTTCTCAATAAGCCCATCAATTTTTTGCCCTTCCACTTCTCTGCACAACTTCCTTTGATTCCACGACCCCCACCAATGTCACCACCTGACATGTACACAAAACTACAATTTTATGTTTCTTTTTCTGTCTTGGAATACAATTGCTCACAAATAGGATAAATATTTTACAAATTAATATAAACAACTAAAAGAAGATAGTCTCAAAATGTAGCCTAGAAGAAAAAAGAAGAAAAAAGAAACAAGGGAAATTGTGTGAATGTAACATGTTTTTAAGAAATTGTTGGATAAATTAAACTATTTGAAATGTTTAGTTTTCCCCTAAAATTAAAAAGGGGAAAGTAATTATGATATTTTCATAATGATTTCTACTAAAATAAGGATTAAATTAATGGGTGATGAAAACAGGCAAATACTAAGGATATTAGAGAGGAAAAAAAACTGATTAAATAAAGGATATGACACTGTTGAAGGTTTGTAAGGTTATGTCATATTTCAAAACTGGTTGTCTCCTATAATTGCAACATGCAGGGTGTATTAGTTTCAACAAATATGACAGTGATCAAAAATCACTTTCACAAGCACATGCAAGACACATAAATATTGTAAATTGTTATCAAAGTGTTTGATGTCAATACAAAAGACCACCCACTTATAAAGCTCTCTGATCTACTGACAACTCTTTCAGAAATTTAGTGATCTACTCCATTCCTAGTGGCATGAAATTCTGTTGTAACCTAATTTCTTATCACAATATATGTATTGCCTACTCTTATCTGCAACTATTTGAAAAACGGTCATATTGTTACAGACAATGATGGTTACACCAAAAGAAATTATCTGTGTATTATTACTCATAAGCTAACAATTGGTTAGCAAACATTTATATGATTTTTAAAAAATATTTAATGTGTTTAAGTCTAAAATCTTTTGTAATTGCCATAAATTTTTTGAAATGACTAAAATAACTCAAGAAGACTAAAATCTACTTTGAATTATTAGGTCTAACAAAATAAAGCTAGTATCCATTTCAACAAACTATATATGAGAGTCTTATGACAAATATTTGTTGAATCCACAATATTCTAATGGCTTATTTGTTGACATAATGGGTGAATTTTTCACAATTGTCATTTTTCACTGTTAAAGTACAAAAGCAATGTGAGTAGAAGGTGTAATGTAGAATATTGGTAAATTCATTTGAATTTAATCACAAAAATTTATATGAAAACATGTAAATATGGTTGGATTAGGTGCTATAGCCTACATCATAATTGGTCTCAGTTAAGAGACCTATCTAATCCACTTTTGACTTGTCCTCATTTACTGTAAATGTTGGGAAACTAAAAATTAAATTTCCTGTCCACTACCTCGGAATAGACAAGCTATGCCTGTGCTGAATTCACTAGCATGAAGATGAGTGCCACAAAGCAGAGAAGTGTGGGGAAGAGAGGATCCACATCAATCTTGGCATATTAAGCTTCTCCGGCTCTAATCTGCCTCCTAAAATTTCATGTTATGTGAAACAATCTCTAATTTTACAAATGTTCTTTGTCATGTTTTTGTCCTATATAATGCCCTATGGAATAGTAAGTGCTCCTATGTATTTTTTAGTAATATATAGTGATTTAAATATTTTAAAATGTATCCTTTTTCATGCATTTGTCACTGATATGAAATTGCAAATTTGAAGAAATCTCTGAAACAGGAATGACACATGAATAAAAGCAAGACTCCATCTTTTATACTTCATGTATAAAAATTATTTTCTCTTTTCTTGGAGTCTTTTACTTTCAGTAATACATATATATATATAATTATAAACAACTACTATATTTACTATCTACAATATACAAAGTACTGTCCTAGGTTTTTTACATGCATTATTTGTTTTTTTGCCTCTTCACAACAACTCTACAATGGAGGTAAATATACATTTATTTTACAAATGACAAATTGGGATCAGAGTGGTTAAGCAATCTACCTAAATTCATGTGGCCAGAAAATGACAGGCTGGATTTCTACTCACGATTGTGAAGGATAGTCCTTGTTCTCCTATGGCATTCCCACTCCCTCTGAATCTTGTTCATTTGGTTTTGAAACTGAACAGTTTTGAAAATTGCTGTTTTCCTCTATTTCTGCCAGTAGCCAAAATACTCTTTTAATATATACTTACTTGTCTGTTTTTTATGCTTTACACTCTCATTTTGAAAAGGAAAAAACCCCACATTTTTCCATACATAATTATATTTTAGTGTGTTAGCTTCCCACACTAATCTATCCTATGAAGATTGATGGTGGGATGAATGTAGCAGTAGAGGGAAAATACATATCATGACATAAGCTCAAAGAGAAGTCTCTGGCAAGTGCCATTTCTTCTACGATATGGATTTCCACCTTGACATGTTTTACCAAATATTCCCTCATGCTATGCCTATTTGGTGAGCACTGGTAATGTGTCAGATGTTGTGCTGCATCCTAGGGATACACGTAAAGCAGAGACTCCTCCCTTAAGGTGCTTATAGTTTACCTTGGGACATGCCTTTTTACTGTTCAAATAAATGGCACTATGAAAGGGTCAGAACATCTAGAAAAATTTTTATATATGTGCTCTTACAGTGGCTCCTGGTGGAGCATTGAGCAGTAGGTAAAATCTAAGCCAATTTTTCCCTCCCAGCTGTCCATGGAGGCTGTGTCTAATCAAAGGAAGACATGCCTGTTAGAAAGATGTTGCCAAGCCATATTGTGCCTGCCTGTATTCTACTGGAAGAAATGCCTTTCCTTAATTCATAAAAAGACCAAGAAAGTGATAGGATCCTTGGCATATCAGCACATGAAAGTAACCCCTATCTTGTTCGGGATGGTCAAGGAGGCTTACCTCAAGTAATGGTTAAGAATCTCATCTTTGCAGACAGAGTTCTTTTGTCAAAAGGATAAAGAGCTTTCCAGAATAATACATATACATGTGGGAAGTCAATAAAATGTGCACAAGCAAGGTGAATTCAGGAAACTGAGTATAAGATACAGAATTGAAAAGGTTGCAAATATATGCAGGGAATCAGACCTCGAAGGCCTCATGGCCCACAGCTAGAATGTTATGAGTGTACATTTTATACTGAAATATCTCTATCCACGAAAGGATAGATAACCATACCGTAAGTTAGTCATTTACTCATAAAGGGCATGACCTTACGTTTTTTTAACTTACTGAATCTGAATTATCACCAAAAAGAGAAAGAAAGCAATAGTGACGCTGAGAAGAAATCTCTGTTTTCAAGATGAAACTGGAATTTGTCATTTTGATATTGTAAAACAAAATGGGTCATAATTTGGAAAGAACTGCAGAGCTCAAATAATAATTTTTCAAATTTATACTATATGACACACATTCATGCATGGGTAAAATCTATTCAATGTGCAATGTAGTTCAATAAATTTTAAAGTAACAGAACATATAAAGTTTATTGATAAAATTTGAAATTTGACAACGCAACTCACCTTTAAGAAATTACCGCTTGTTGAGTTTTGGTGTACCATCAAAGAATATCCACAGTTATCAGAAAAGGCTACTAAAATACTCCTCTCGTTTCTGATTATGCATCTGTGTGAGACAGTATTTTCGATCAATACAACATTTAGTAATAGATTGAGAGTCAAAACATAGGCCAAGTCCAGTTGTCTTCTATTATCAGATGTAAAAAGAGAGTTGCAAAAAATGTTAAATGCTATCTCTATTTTCACTAACTTTTTTTGTATCTTGGAAAATAGTTGTTTTCATAAAAAATGTTATGTTAGCATATAGTGAAATTATCATTGTTTTTAAATGAATAAACAAATATTTTTAACTTTTTTTCAGTGTTCATGACCTATTCAGTAATACTGATAGATACAATCAACACAAACAAAGGCCTTGAGTCTCTTAACTTATTTTAACAGCTGTATGGAGGTATTACTGGTATATAATGATCTGCCCATATAAATAAGTACAATTTGAGGAATCTGACATGAGAATACACATATGAATCCATCACCACAGTTAAGGTAATACACATATCCATCATCATAAAAGACTCCTCATGCCCCTTGGTAATCCTTTCATCCCTTTCCAGGTCTGCTTTTTGTCCAACCATCAGTTCTGTCTATTTTCTGCTGTGGATTAGACTAGCATCAGAGATACTGTAAACATCAGATGAGGCAATATTATTTCTATTTTAATCTCTTGATAACTGGGAACCCTCACTAATTGTTGTTGTCAAATATTCAGACGGCGCATACATGGATGGGATTTAGAATTAGGGAATTACAGAATTGTTGTATAGTGAGGGTCTGTTAACTCTGGACTATACAGATTACCTTGTCGATTCTGTTTTCTTTTGATACTATAGATAAAACTAAACCATTTTTCAGTTGTAAGATTTAAGGATCTCAATATTTCAAATTATTGTTATAAAAACCAGTAAGAGAATCAAATCAATATTGTGAAGTTTAAAAGGAAAAAATGCTAGTATCTGTCTTTACCAGATAGGATAAAGATCAGGAAAAATTGATATATAGCATCTTTGAATAGAAAATTCTTGTGTTTTTGTTGATAATGACAAGCTCAGCATGACTCAATACTCTGATCATGTCACTGAAAATATTATCATAACATAGTATTAAATTGTGTTAATCAAAATCTCATCTCCAGATAAAGTTATTCATCCCATCTACTATGGAGTTCATACTTGGAATAATTTCTCTAATAGTGTACATCACAATGTAAAACAGAGTTTGGTGAATTAGCATATGTTCAGAACATTGAAGTGTCTGAAATCTCTGACACATTAAGGAAGATGAAAGGAACTGGGGGATTTTAGTCTAGGGATAAGAAAAAAAAAGCCTTAAGGGAACCACAATAAATGCTTTTAAATATTTGAGTAGCTATTCTATTGGAGAAAGAATAAATTTTATGTATTTTATTTATCTTTCAGACATCATTGATATCCATTCATTAAAGTTTTAGGGAAGCAGTTGCAACTTCTTACAAAGGAAGATCCTTGGAACAATGAATGATCTGCAATGATAGACTAGGCAGACAGATTGCATAGTAAGATCACCTTCATTTGTAGGCTTTGAGTAGCAGCTAACTTACTGTCTGTATTGAATGTTTGGTTAGCACATGGGTTTGACAGTATCTGTAATTTTGAAGGGAAATTTTGAAAAAAATGAAAATGAAAATGATAAAGTAGTTATCTGTTAAAATTGCATGAGCAACTGTCCTTTAATATTATATGAAGAAATATGGGGACACACAGTCTTAATCAAAGCAGGAATGTAATGTGATTCTTACTAAAGAATCTAAACAAATCTGAGACCTCTGCTCAATATAGCCTCCATATAGGGTGCTACCTAATTTACTGGATTACAGCATTTTGCAAGGCTTTGAATATAAAGTTAGGTAAATAACTTTAGATTAAGAGTTAGCAGTGAATAAATCATTTAAGGAAGATGCAGACATGGAAGGAAAGAGACAAACACCCATGGAAAGGAGGTAATAGGAAAAGCTGAGTTCTAAGAATGGCAAAGGAAATGAGGTGCAGACCCCTATATATGAGAGGATTAAAAAACTAGGTCACCAGATCTTCTATTAGATCACCACATTGATGTTAGACATGACGTCCTAAAAAATGATTTGCAATTTCAATTTTCAATAGCAGCTGTGCAGCCATTGAAATGTTTTTCTTGGCTTTAATCCTCCCCAGTCACTTGATACTAATTCTGAGGTGATCTGAGGTTATCTCTATTACTTGTGATCTAAGAAATCCCTTAGTATATACCTTTATATACAAATGTTTAAATTGAGATAGGTGGAGTGGGGTTAGCAAGGGGTCTAAGACAAGGAGATGGAAGATCCAGGCTTTAATGGATGCGTGAAATTAATACCTACTGAACATTCTCTAACTCCATCACTTCCCACCCAATACTTCTTTCTCAACAAGTAGTTTTGTTACAGTTGGACCTCATGTGAACATTTCTCCTTAACGATATATTTACAAATGTGGCTCATGGACTACTTATATTAGAATCACCAAGATTATTTAATAAAAATACATATTCCTATGCCTAATACCACTGAATCAGATTCTACTGAATCATGATGATCTCTGGACGTGAGTTCTAGGAGTCTGCATTTTAAGCAATATAACTTTTATGCACATGAAATTTGAGAAGTACTGCCTTATGTAGAGAGAATGTGCTGACCAGTCAGTGTGAATATACCCTAGCTTCTATCAAATAACGTTGGTCCCTGAACCCTAGTAAAACCACCACCTCACTTTGTCCCTAAAGTCTGGTGGTGGAAAACGTGGTGGCTTCTTACTGTGAATATCTGGACTCCCTGTCGCCTGGTTGTTGTTATTGTTGTTGTTTTGGAGTATTTCATCATTTGTGTAGCCAATTGCTTGCATTTCAGTCCTTCTGGTTTATATATTCAGAATGGTTTTATTTTTTCCTGTTTGTGTCTTGACACTACCTGGAGGATGGCCAGTGTTCCCAGAAGTCACAGGCATCTGACCTCTTTTTAATCAAAAAGATATTTGCTTGAGTAAAAGAAGCATTAGGGTCAATTTTTAACTTTAGGCTTCTAGAAAGTTCTGTATAGTTTTTAATTGTTAGCCACTGAACAAAGCTATGCAAGAAAGAAAAAAGATAAAGCCAAAATTCATGTGGCTTTTTGACTTGGTGGTATACAACCCAAATCAGAGATTTGCAGCTTTCAACAGGGGTAGATGTAACATTTTTCCTCTAGATTCAGCATCTAGCTCTTTAACATAATTATATAAGTTATCACTGATGTAGAAGGCTCTGTTTTCCATTGAAAACGAGAGAGGTACTTCATGAACATGAATGATAAATGGAAACATTTCAAAGTCATGAATAACTAATCAAAGTGGAGGCTATCTTGACATTTCATAAATCCTACAGAATGTCAAAGAACATTTAGTTTTCAAGTTAGATCTCAGAGTAGGTTGGAAGAGTTACTTATTTCCCGTAAGTGTTATCATGTTTAAAGATTTTACGGTTATTTCTTTTAACTGAGGGAGGAAAAATATGAAAAATTTATTCTCAGATCATCTTTAGTTCATCAAGTTAAAGCGAACATACTGTGAGAAATGTAAAACATTATTATTTATAGGTTACATTCCTGATTGTCCTGAGAAGGAGTAGGACCTACAGTGAAGACTTCTTTAGGGCAATCAAATGACCTCCTTTGCTAAGAGTATATTCATTCTTGGGGTGCTTGGGTGACACAGTCAGTTAAGTGTCCGACTTTGGTTCAGGTCATGATCCCATGGCTTGTGAGTTCGAGCCCCATGTCAGGCTCTGTGCTGACAGCTCAGAGCCTGGAGCCTGCTTCGGATTCTGTGTCTCCCTCTCTCTTTGCTCCTCCCCTACTCATGCTGTCTCTCTGTCTCTCCCTCTCTCAAAAATAAATAAACATTTAAAAAAAGAGTATATTCATTCTTTGAAAACAAATAATTTTTATTTTTTGTCTTTTATTTCTACAGCGTGTTCAATGGTAAAATCACAAAAATGAGTAAGATATGTTTCTTATCCTGAGCAATTGACCAGTAATTGAAAGTATTAAGAAAGCCAACAGTGAATAAATGAAAGGATTAAGGTTCTTGTTTTTGTTTCTTTTGTTCTGTTCTTTTTAGTTCTATGGGGAATGGAGAAGAGAAGGAAACCAGAGGAATGAGACCTACCAGTTGGAAAAAGGAGGTAGTTTTGTTGGGTACTCCACAGACAGTTTAGGTAGTACTATTTTTATCTTTCATTCCCCAGCCATCTCAAGAAGTACGTATCAACACCCTTACTTTACAGATGAGTGAACAAGTTTGGAGAGATTAAGTCATTTTCCAAAGTTAATTTCAAGCTCCCAGTGTAAGTCCCATGCCATTTCTTTGATTTCTAAATACTGGAATGCTTCAAAGCTGAGTCCTCCACCTCTCTCTTCTCCATTTATACTTACTCCTTACGTCAGCCTTTCTCACTTCTCCTGGATTTAAATATCATGCCACCACTGTGCTAACTACTGTCTTCTCTACGCTCCATACTCACGTATCCAACTGCCTAAATGACATTTACACTTGGGTGTATAACAGGCACTTAAACTTAATATATTCAGAATTGAACTTCCGATATCTCTCATCTCTCAAACCACCTCCGTCTGTCTCTATTTGATTAAATAGTAACTCCAGCTTTCTCTTTTTTCAGCCCAGAAACTTTGAGTAGCTTTTGATTTCTTTTTTTCGTAAAGCACATATCCACACTCCTTTGTCTCAAAATGTATCCAGATTTTGAACACTTCTACATGACTTTTTTCTCTGAGATTTTTTTTTCCTTTTTAAAGAGGGCTTTCCTAGGATCAATTGATCTATCTACCTATCTACCTACCTATCTATCATATATCTATCTACCTATCAACTATCATCTATCATCTATCTATGTAATCAGGGTTGGCTTCCTGCATATGTGACCTGTACAATTTCAAATGGTCCCAAGTCAGAAGGACCTGTTTTTGTTTTAATGTTCTGCTGCCATGATATTGAAATTCTTCAAAATTTTATCTTTGAACTTGTGTTTTGTAAATGAAGCCCAGTGGGAAAATGAAACATATGTATCAGGAGAGGAGACAAGCACTAGATGTGTGTTTGCTGCTATTCCTTGTCACTCCATTTAAAACAGTTTTTTTGATGTCCCATGGGCATAGAATTCTGGTGGAAGGAATCACAATGCATGGAAGTTCAGTTAAGACTTAAAGTACAAGGGAAGACTTTAAGTGTAAGGGAAGCATGTTATACTTATAACAAGTGGGAGTGCTAACAGCCTTGAGAGGCCATGCTTTCATTTAAACTAGAATTTGTTTTTACTACAGAACGAAGGTAATAGTGTTCTAAGAAACACAGACAACTAAAGAATCTAACATATCTTTTGTCTTGTTACTTCCTTCTATTAGCCAACCGCTTATGAAAATGATGACACTGAATGGGAAAGAATTGAAAAGATTGGGCAATACATAATTTTTTTTTTCCTTTTAACAGTGCCTTATTAATCAATAAACTGAATTTAGAGGCATTGGTTGAATATACCTGTATCAAGAAGTAAAATAAAGCCAATTGAGTTAGTGTGTGACCTTTCCACCATTCTGGTAAGAACAAAACACAAATGCATGAAATATGAACTATGTAATTTCAGTGATTCCACAAATACATTAAATGTTGTTATTTGGATTTAAAACTGTTATTTGGACAGCATGAGTGGGGGAGGAGCAAAGAGAGAGGGAGACACAGAATCCGAAGCAGGCTCCAGGCTCTGAGCTGTCAGCATGGGGCTTGAACTCACAAGCCATGGGATCATGACCTGAACCAAATAACTACAACACAAAGACGAACAGTAATGGCGCTGTTTTCCTTGCTTTTTGAATGAATCCCCACATTTCCATTTTGCACTAGAGCTTACAAATATGTACCTGGAAATGATAAATGTATGTCATGTGTGTTTTTGTATATATGTTATAATATATAAATAATGTACTTAATTAAAATTATAATAAATAAAATTCAATATACATTAATGTAATATATATTACTATATGGTACATAGTGTGTACACACTATGAAGTGTGTGTGTGTGTGTGTGTATATATATATATATATGTGTGTGTGTGTGTGTGTGTGTGTGTGTGTACCTGCTTTGCCTCGCCCTAGTCCTGACCCTGCATTGTGTGAATATACTTCAGTACATATATCCATTCCTCTTGCTGATGGACATATGGGCTGTTTATGTTTCTTACTATAATGCAGAAGGCCTCTATAACACTATTGTATCTTCTTTTGGTAAGCATATATATATTTTTTTTCTTTGATAAAAATCTGGTAGTTGAATTGTTCAGACATAGGGTAGATACATGTTTACATTTGTAATAAGCTCTCAAACAGGTCTCTAAAGCAGTAGTATGATTTTACACTCCCATGAGCAATGTATGGGATGCTCAGTTACTCCATATAGTTGCAAGCATTTAGTACTATCAGTATTTTATATGCTAACTATTTTAGTGGTTAACAAATGTCATATCTATGTGGCTAAATGTGCATTTTCCAGATGTCTGTGGAGTCTACTGGCATTTGTAAATCTTTTATACAGTGTATCTTTATAAATCTCACCATTTTTATTTGGTTGTTTTCTTATTGGTATAGATTTGTAAAAGTTCTTCACATATTCTGTGTAAAAACTATTGGTCAGATATATTTATTATGAATATTTTCTTTCAGTCTGGCTTATTTATGGAGTGCTGGCTCAGTGAAAGGTCTTTAAGCATGGTGAAATGAACTACCCAATATTTTTTTCCCTCAGCAAGCATACAATCATGGGTGCTAAAGAGAAGCCATGCTAAACATTTTTTAGAGAAATTAGTAAATACTTTTTTATTTGTTTAGGAGATTGGATATCTTTTCAAGGCTGTCTTTCAAGTTCTGTGTTGACAGCTCTTGATTACGTTTAATGCTTGCAGCTTGTGACCTTCTGACTTTCAATTTTCATATGTTGCTATCTTGGATTCACATAAAAAAATAAACTTCTTATAATAAAATTTGTATCCATTACATATGATATTTTTGCAGTTTTTTTCATTTATTTGCATAGTGATTAACCTAAATAAATTGAAATCTCTTGACATTTGCCAAGGACAAGTGTATTCTGGTCTTTATACTTAGGATTTTAAACTACAACAAATAAAATTTTACATTAAATTTATTTATTTACCTCAGAGATGACAGATTAGGTGAGGATCACAGGTACTGGAGTCTAGCCACCAATGAAAGAATACTTCACGGTTACTCATGGCACTCTATTTCTTCTTCCCTGGGAATTGTGCGCTTTTAACTGACAGTATTACTTAGAAGATGCAGTGCTTCCCAGGATAGATATCTGCATAATAGAAAAAAATATATTTTGCTTCAGAAATCCCCTATAAAAAATGACGTTAGTTGTTCCATTCAAACTGGTTATTAAGCAAGATTTTGAAAGCGATAATCAATAGCCCTCATAGGAACAAAAGCATTTTCTTTTAACCACAGGGGAAATGTGCAATAAATAAATTATGCCATTCAGTGAAGTGTGAACCCGGAATGTAATTATTAGCATTACCATTTAGATGGCAACTTTGTTGGGTATTTTACTGGAAATTTGTCTTCACAAAAATAGTCAACATGACTTCTGATTATAGGTTATTAAATGTGTCTATTACACCTGGGTGCTTATTTTCATTAAATAATTCACACAACTTCTAATTTTGTATCTGTGAAAAGTCTGGAAATGGATGCTTATATGTTTTATATTTGAGGTGTCTAAGATATTTTTATTTCCCTCAGAAATCACATTTCATCTCTATTGTTAACCTATTTATTGTTTTACCATAGTTTTATTTTGAGAAACTCTATGCATTTTGTTCAATACTTTGTGTTAGGATATCATAGTGAAAAGCTTGAGCTCTAGATTCAAACATTGGGCTCAAATCTTGACTTTGTCACCTCCTGGCTTTATACCCTGAGCAAGTTACTTAACTTCTCTATGCCTCAGTTTCCTCATCTCTAAAGCAGGAATATTCAATATACTTATCTTGTAGGATGTCTGAGGTCAAATAAGTCAATTTTAAATGCACACACACACACACACACACACACTTAATTTGTGTGTGGGTTTATGTGTGTGTATGCTTATAATTAACTTTATAAAGGTTTAAAAATCCATTCACTGGAATTGAAAAAAATTACTGAATACCCGTGGGCAAGAGAAGAAATTGGAACTGATATCATCTTATACTTAGAATAGAACACAATGAAAATATGTATTGTCTAAACAAGGGGAAAAGGTAAACTTGATTGGAGGTCTGGTAAAGAAGATGAACAGATGATTCACAAAGAATTGCCATTGACTTAAAAGAATATGATAATGCCCTCAAACTCACAATTAGTCAGAGAAAGCCAAACATTAATGAAACATCTCTTTACATTCTTAATAGGTAAAAACTAGAAAAACTAAAAAAAAAAAAAAAAAAAAAAAACAACATTGACAAAGGTATGAGTAAATGAGAAGTTTTGTAAATCTTTTAAATTATTATGATGGGAACATAAGTTGGTGCAACAATTTTGAACAGTAATCTGTCTGTACTTAATGAGCCTAGATATGTGTTTTCTCATGCCCCTGGAATAAGCTGTAAGTATATATTCTAAAGAAATTATTGTATAGTACACAGAAGTGCCCTTGTTGAAAATAATGTAGGGAAAATGAATAAATAAGATGTTATTATGGGCCCTACTAAATATTATATATTAGTGAAAAACAACAAAAGTTGTGCATACAATATCCAATGCTTTTAGGACATTTAGATAGCCAGAGTTGCCTTAACTGAGGTCCCTGTTAGGGAAAGACTTATGAAGTCCCAAAGAGGAAGACTCTCACAAGTAAAGGGGGTGAAGATGAACCAGTAGTCTGGTATAGCTGTGCTTAAATGTGATAGACACTGAATATGAATATGGAGTTACTTTTCATCACTGGATATTTTTACCACTGGATAAGGGCTAATTTTATTGAGTCCTCTCTTTGCTTTGAAAAAAATGGATAAACATTCCTGTGCAATTAAAATCTGAAGCTCCACTAGGAGTACAAACATGAAGCAACCTTGGCAGAATTTTACACTGAAGGAGTGAAAATCCAACTTGACTAACAAGGTTATAATCTCTGCAGTGGCCAAGATGCATCCTGGAGGATCTTGGACTGAATCAACTCTAGGAATATTGAAGAATGGTTGGGTTTGAGTACACCAACCAATACTACAGGGCACAGTAATGCTTGCATTTTTTCATTTTTTGAAAATAAAATTTAAAAAAAGGTAAACACTTTTATATACCTTAAGCAGATGTTGCAAATAACAGCAGATCCTAGTAATTAAATAAGCCATAGATACTTTTCCTCTCCACCTACCTTTGAACTTTTTAAAAATATTTTATTTGTTTTTTTTATTTGTTTTGTTTTTTGTTTTTTTTTTGTTTTTTTGTTTTTTTGAGAGAGAGAAAGAGAGTAGGCGAGGGGCAGAGACAGGGTGGGGGCGGGGTACAGAGGATCTGAAGCAGGCTTGACCTTGACAGCAGCAAGCCCAATGGGGGGTTCAAACTCAGGAACCACAAGATCAAGACCTGAGCTGGTCAGCCGCCCAACTGACTGAGCCACTCAGGCTTTGAATTTTTAAACTATGTTTTGTTTTACAATGACAGAACTAAATTTATGGGTCATTTACTGCCAATATATAGGTCACTTTTGTGCATTATTTTTGACATTATTTTATCTAATTATTTTAGAATATCTTCCCTCCCAGATTTATAAAAAAAATCCACTTCAAAATTTTGATATCTTCTCACATCACTTTCCCCAAAACTGTCTTAAGCCTTCTTTGGAATAAAGCAGAGCATAATTAAACAAATAAATAAACAAGAACATAAATAATCCAATTATGATATAAATAAGAAAATTTAAAACTACTTTAAAATTACAGGCTACCATCTATAGAATGAATATGTCATGAGATGAAAAGTACAACATAAGAAATATAATCAATAGTATTGTGATAGTGTTACATAGTGAAAAACACTACATTTGCAGTGAGGATAGCATGAGGTATAGAGTTATTGAATCACTATTTGTATGCCTGAAACTAATGTAACACTGTGCATCAACTGGACTTCAATTAAAAAAAAATTACAACAGAGAGGATTTAATCTAAGGAATTGGTTGTATGGGTCGCGGGGATGCAGATAGAATGATGAGGTAACAGATACCAGCAATAGTAGGAAGTCGTTACCACCTGTAGGCTGTTGAGACAAAGGGAGGAGGGCAATGTTAGAGTGTAGAGGCCAGTACTGTCTGACAGAGACTTCAATCCACTGGGCCTTTCTGGTGGGAGCTGGAGCCATGGGGCAGAAGGGAGCTATTGGAGTACTTAGGCAGGGGGAGTGGAGATATACTCTGGCCTCTCCTGATCTTCCATTAATGGAAGCCAGTGAATCCTAGGAAATGCAGCCTGCAAGGCTTGACCTGTGAGCATAGCAGAAGTCAAGAAGGGCAAGGAATGGATGTGAGGGCAGTTCCGCTAGAATCACATGAAATGGGGGAAATGTATTTCCTCAACGCAAAGTGGGAGGGGAAGAACTCTTACCAGAGGGAAGAGTATTGCGTGTACATACACAAACTGTCTCAACCATTTGATAAATAACCCCTTCAATATTTCTAGGAATTATTCTTTTTGCATTGGTGTCTTACATAGAAGAAAACCAATAACAATGAAAAAAAGGTCCCTGACATTTGATATATGCCATAAGGAGTTCCCTCTATATTTTACCTAGTATCTATAGACTGCCTTCATTGAGGAAAAATAAATCATGCATGTAGTCAGAGAGACTGAGAGAGAGAGGGGAGGGGAAAGAGATTCTTTGGTGCTTCTTGTCTAAAAACATCAGTCCTATTGGATTAGGGCCCCATTCTTACGACTTCATTTATCTTAATTACCTCATTAGAGGCCTCATCTCCACTCCAAATACTGTCAAATTAGTGGTTAGGGCTTCAACTTATGAATATTGGGGGAACACAATTCAGTCCATAATAGCATCCAAATTACTGTGACTTAGCAATGACTGTAGGCACTCTGGTAAAGAATCTATGCCAAGGGAGAGAGTGTGCATCAAATTAGGCTTCACTCAGCAACGGGATTGGAGAGTTGGAGAGGATGAATCATCCTGGTTATACAATGTTGGCTTCATTCACCCACCTCGATTAGCTAACAGCTAGCCCTGGGCATGTATCCTGGAGAAAGAAGCCAATGTATTTGTAAAATCAAACGAACTTTAACAGCTCCACGGCCAACTGATCTTACTGTGAAACATGTACAGAGGAGCCCACATAGGGAAAGAGAAGTTATGTCTCTACCAGTGTGTAGGGCATCTCAGACAGTCTTGAACTGGGCACTCACAGGTGATGGGATCAATGTTTTGGGTAGCAGTCTTCAAAAATCAAGGTGAGAATGTCTTGGGAAAGGATAGCAAAAAGAGTAGCTGCATGAAAGTAGCTGTGACAGCAGTCCTGGCCCAGCAGCAGGCAGATAGCTTGGGTAATATTTTTGGCCCAGTAGTTTGCAGATGATGTGAGCCTACTGAAAGTCACACAGATGTGAACTGAATTGATTGGTGGGTATAGTATTATCAAGAACCATTAAAAGGTCTGAAAGCTGATACTGCTTCTCAGTTAAGAAGTTAAGGGGCGCCTGGGTGGCGCAGTCGGTTAAGCGTCCGACTTCAGCCAGGTCACGATCTCGCAGTCCGTGAGTTCGAGCCCGCGTCAGGCTCTGGGCTGACGGCTCGGAGCCTGGAGCCTGTTTCCGATTCTGTGTCTCCCTCTCTCTCTGCCCCTCCCCCGTTCATGCTCTGTCTCTCTCTGTCCCAAAAATAAATTAAAAACGTTGAAAAAAAAAAAAAAAAAAAAAAAGAAGTTAAGTGGCTACAATTTCGTGAATGCTGCAGAAGACCTGGGACTTGGCCCAAAACAAAAGGCTTGGTTACTCCTGCCACAGCGGTCATCATGAGCTTTGTGGTCACATCGTTTCCCTTTGCTCCCTAAATCCCACAGGTTGAAGTGGCCCAGGTGTGGAGGTGCAGGTGGTGGCTTTGTGTCACAGCTGAATACTCCTGGCTTAGCAACCCTGATCTTTTCAAGGGGGCCCCTAGCCAACCTTTCCAACCTTTTAACTGAAGGGAGACATTATCTTGATTGTCCTGATCAGGAAACAAATTTGTAACTGCCCTAGAAGGAGACACTATCTTTATCTCCAATTCCCTTTGCTATACAAATATCCTTGATAAGACATTTGACAGCATAGAAGTCAAGGCCTTTTGCTCCAAAGACATGCACCATGGAGAATTGTCTCTCAAAAGGCACGACACGTCAAGACTGGCTGAGTTAGGGTCAGGAAGGGCTGAGGATATTAGTACGTTCTCATTTATATCCATAAGCTGAAGACTACTATCTAATACTTATAAAGGCAGCTATGCAAAGCAGTTTTTAAATTTTTCATCTCTTTGGATTAACACTAATTTTTCTTCCTCTAACATAGAATCTGTTCTGAACATAAAATATAAAATAAATCTAAACAGTAATCTATGGAGGTAAGTGAGCAAATAAATGGATAAATTAATACAGTGTGTTCTTTTTGCCCTTTGAACAATTAATATGCCTAATAACTGAAGAGATTGGGCAATCAAAAATGAGTTTGTAAAGAAATTTCAAGTAGGAGATGAGTTTTCTAGCACTTAATCCTTTATTTTTCTGGAAAGTGCTGGTCAGGGAAGGAAAACGTTGGTATTGGCAGCAGAGTCCTTGTTAAAAAGGACTTTTTGTTTTTTTACATCTGAAAAAAGTACATCTGGGACTGAGGAGACTGGTGAGGAAAACTCTAACTGTAAAGCTTCCACGGTCCTTTGAGATGTCAAAGATGGACAGTAAATCCCCTGCTGAGATTGGTGGTTCTTGTATTTGTAAAAAAAAAAAAAAAAAAAAAAAAGAGAGAGAGAGAGAGAGAAAGAAAGAAGGAAAGAAAGAAAAAGAAAGAAAGAGAAAAGAAACACTTTAAATGTCTTTGGTTATAAACAGAAACAAATTATGAATTGGTTCAAATCAATGAGTGGCAAAAATGTCCATGCCTGCTAGTGATTTTTTTTTTTTTAATAAATTGATTCATTTGGATATTTTGGAGGGATTAGGAAGACAAGAGTTTGGGGATCCTGGAAATGGGAAATGAGAGTAAGGGGAGCCAGAATTTCTGGTTTGAGAGTCAATCAGTAATCTGGGGCCATGTGGAAAGAGGACTTCTAAGAAGCCCTTTGAAGATGTATGTAAGGGATAGGAAAAATAAGATAGCACAACATTCAGTTTTGTAAAGTGAGGTTTATTGAGGTATAATTTAGCAAACTACCCCCTTAGCAGTATAGTTGTATGGATTGTGATGAATGTCTACAGTCGAGTAAACATCACCACAACGTGCCTGGTGCTTCACTCCATAAATTTTCATTTCCCTTTATGGTCTATTCCTTTACCCCACCCTGGTAACCACTGATCTGTTCCTGTCCCTATAGTTCTATCTTTTCTATCTCTATTGAGTTTTCCTATAATATAGGAAATTTTGAGTCTGGCTTATCTTACTTGACATCATGCATTTAGAGTTCATCTATGTGGTTCTATCTGTTCATAGTGCATTACTCTTCAGGTAGAATCTACTATTTGGTTGTTTTCTATTTCATGCTATGGCTGCTGTCACCAACTTCCCACCTCATCTCCAAAATCTTAAATAAGTTTTATTAACTTATAAATTTAGTGTTAGCCTTATTATTGCTCTGCCTTGGAGAACTAGGCATGTTTTTTTCATGTTTTCCAGTTATAGAACATAGCATAGTGGGAGATGGTCACTTAGTTGTTGGGGAGAGAGGTTTGCAGTAGGCGGGATTAAGAATGAGATCATCAATGTTCCTTTTGCTAGCTCATCTTCATGAATTTTCAAGGCAGGATTCTAATTCCTGCAACAACCTAGGACCCAATTCGAGTCATTTTATATTTGACTTCAGAACGTCTTATAGAAATTCTTTTTTTTTAACTTATATTTGAAAGTTTGACATCATTTTATGTCAGGCAAAAAAAATACATACATACATACATATATATAATGAGCTATACATATATATGTATATATGTACACATATATATATATACATACATACATATATATACACACAATACATACATACATATATATATATATATATATATATATATATATATATATAAAATGAGGTATAAAAATTAGGCCCTGATTATAGAGTTAATACTTAGTAAGTTACTTGAAATGAATAGGATTTTCCTTCAATGGCAAATGTTTCTATGGTTTTAGAATATTCTAAAATAATATCATATTGTTGATAAAACTACCAGAAACGGAGAGTTAATTCTTTCATTGATGTGTGCCTTACAAAAATAAAATTACAGTAATCACTCATGGTAACATCGATCACTTAAAATAAAGTTGTAAAGGATCTTTGTTTTTATATTTACATTTGATTAAAAAATAAAATCCACTCCCCAGATGCCACTTTTTTTCCTTTTAAACCAGAATGACATATTGATTCAGGTGCTTAATTTTTAAAACACTTTCTTCTTGAGAAATGAGTCTTCTGTCAACTCCTTAACTGTACACAGTTGGAATTCATACTATTCCACCTAAGAGGCTTAGCTTTCGTCTTTTATTCTATGGTCTTCAGCTGTGAGAAAAGCTGCTGCTTGTTTTTCTTTGCAATCATTTCCTTCTAAGTAATCCTTTTTCCTTATCTCCCTAATACTGAGTAAGCATTATATTTCTACTGTATTTTTCAGACTATTTTATGTTTTGCTACATTTTTTTTTAAGGTCATATAATATGCTCATTTCCTATATGCTACTCTTTGTTCAATGGCAGGTTTGACTCAGTTTAGGTAGGGGATACACTTTGAGTTACTCTTTCAAAGCAGGCCTGCATTTTCTTTGTTCCTGCTATACTGTTTTACCAAGGTTCCAAGAGATGATGATGAGTCATTTACTGGTTCTTCTGTTCTTTATTCAATGTGTACATAGAAATGGAGGTAAATATCCAAAGGGGTCAAGACTTTGACCTTGTCATTATTTTCTATCAATATTTTTAGGTAAGCATTGTTTGCAGATATTTATTAAAAAGTTGACGGCTTTTCAAAACATACTTTGCCAAGAAGATACTGGATTATTTTATACATATCATTGATTTAATCTATAAGTACCTCACTGATTATCACCAATTTAAAGATGAGCATACTAAACCTTAAAGAGGTTAATATCACCCCAAGTTTGCATAGTTACGAAGTAGCAGATTCTGGATTCATCTGTGTCAGTTGACTTTGAGCCTGTATTTTTAAATGCTGGGCAACACTGATTCCTCAGAAGAGTAAATATGGAGAGTGAAGTTGCATCACTTTTCTATAAGATTCATTATGTAAAAAATGATAAAGGCAAACAACACACACTAATATTTTAACCAAAAAAGAAAAAGAAAAAGATTCTATTGTATAACTTTCTTTTTCTTTTTTTCATCTTTGACTTTTATTTTAAAACTTTGTGATTTTAGTCACCCGAAGCCCTGCTTTGTTTTATTTTAAGAAATTTTCTCTTTTATAATAAAAGAAAAAGTTTTAGGGGCACCCGGGTGTGTCAGTTGAGTGTCTAACTCTTGATCTCAGCTTAGGTCATGATCCCAGGGTTGTGGGATTGAGCCCAATGTCTGACTCCGGTTAAGATTCTCCTTCTCACCCCTTCTCTGCCCCTGTCCCCTACTTGCACATGCTCTCTCTCTCTCTAAAATAAAATTTTAAAAATTAAAATAAAATAAAAAGTTTTAAAAACCAATTTCTTAGCCTTGAACTAAACAAGTGCATGCTACATGATATTGGAGGGAAAATGTGGTGAAAAGATTATTCCATTCTTACCAACCCAGATCATTTGCTCAGACCAGCTGTAGTATGTGCCCACAGACAAAGCACATAGATAAAAGATAGACCCGATGTGTATCTTAGTTTACTCATATGTGGCTAAATAATTTTATCCAAGTTATTAAACTTGCTTAGCCTTTGGTGTGTCATTTGTTAAATGAGGCTAAAATTTCTTGTCACACAGAAGATTGAAGAAGACAGGGGTGCCTGGGTGGCTGTTTGGTTAAGCGTCCGACTTTAGCTCAGGTCATGATCTCACAGTCTGTGAGTTCCAGCCCTGTGTCGGGCTCTGTGCTGATAGCTTACAGCCTGGAGCTTGCTTCAAATTCTATGTGTTCCTCTCTCTCTCTCTCTCTCTGCCCCTCCCCTGCTCGTGCTCTCTCTCCCTCTCTCTCTCTCGAAAATAATGAATAAACATTAAAAAAAATTTTTTTAGAAGATTGAATAAGACATTATAGGAAAATCTCCTAAAAGGTATAGAAGCCCATTAATTGCTAGTATGTGTCCCCTGGGACCTTGTACTTCCTGCTCCCTGTACCTCAAATGAGTCAGATGCCTTCACCATAATGCACCACACAATTGTCAGCCCAAGCAGCAAGTCATGAACCAGACTTCCCTCCTCCAACCTCTCTACTTTCTGCAGACCTCCTTTCATTGCGATCTCATTTGGTTTGACTCTGTACTTCTGCTGACCTTGGTATTTTGACTTTTTTTGGTGACCATTTTTTATTTGCTGACTTTTCATAATTGAATTTACAGTGACTGTATATCACCGCATGGGATTCCTGGGGGGAACTTCCTGTTTCTTTCATTTTTAATTTGTCCCTGTGGGTCCCAAATCTAACCCTAAACTCATGGGCAGCTCCCTAGTTAGGGTATCTCAGACTCTGTATTCATTGCTTGTCAGGGAAACATTGAAATACCCCTCCTTTTATGTCACCCTTTTGGTGTATTTTAACACTTGAAAAAGAAAAAAAAAAGCTTGTTTTGATTTATTTCTGGTGTTTTCAGTACATAGTTGTGTAGTTGCATATTTTCTTAGTGGTCACTCAAGTGTATATTAACACATTATGTGACTTAGAGTCTACTGGTATTGATGCTTTATCACTGCAAGTGAAGTGTAGAAATTTTACTTCCCCTTAGAATCCTTTAAATTCCCTACTTGTACAATACATAGACTTATTTTTTTCTACATATATTAAACACCACATCAGATGATATAAATTTTCTTTTAATCATCAAATATGTAGTGAGACTCATGAGAAGGATAGTCTGGTATATTCAGCCTTATTTTCACCCATTCCAAAGTGGGTTTTTTTTTTCTTCTTTTCTTTAATAGTAAACCTTCTTCTATGATGATTTCCATACTGTTTATAGATATTCCTTTACCTATTTTTTAATGATAGATTTGCCAGTGAAAAATCCTCTTAGTTTTCCTTCATCTGTAAATGACTTTATCCTGAAGGATATTTTCATCAGATGTAGAATTTGCAGTTATTTTTGTTCAGCATTTGAAAAATGTTGTGCTGCTTTTTTCTGGCCTTTAAGGTTTCAGATGAGAAATCCTCTGTCATTCGAATTGGTGTTCTCAAATAAGCAATGCATCATTTCTTTCTGTTGCTTTCAAGATTTTTTTTTCTTGTCTTTTAGTTTTCAGAAGTTAGATTATGGTGTGTCTTGTCATGGATTTCTTTGGGTTTATCCTATTCAGGATTTGCTCAACACACTACACACAGAGATCAAACACATGTATACATGTATGTGTACTCATATACCTCCTTGAAAAGGAAGAATGTATCTCAAGAATATTGAGTTTGAAGACACTGTGGGTTTAATTTTCAATCTTTGTAAGTTACACAGTTGAACAAACTCCAGTAAATTAATGGCCTGTAAATTTAAAACTAGTACAAGGTGAAAATAACAATTGCCTCTGTACTACTTCTGGATCACAAACGACTCTTTAAACATACAGTTATGCTCTAATATTGATTTCACAAATAAGTTATAGAGAAGTCGAGAAAATTAACCTGTGACTATTTTATTTGAGACTAATGTTCAATTTTGAGACTTTTAAAAATAGTCTTTTAAAATATTTTAAATATTAGAATTTTGCCTAGCTTTTGTACAGCATTTCCTCCATTGGCAGAAAGATAGTCTACTTATTCAAAAGAAACTCATGGCTTCTACTGTTTTCTGTATAAATATTTAATCAGTTCAGTAATTTCGACCTCCACCTTTCCTCCTATTTTTGCCAGATGGTAGTCTAAACTCAAGATCAGGTAATAAATGGCACACTGAAAGGAGTGAAGGAAGAGAATATGGGAATATTTACAGAGATGTGGGTAAGGTTAAGGGGCATCAATAAGAGATGATGAATCACTCAGGGATTCAGAGAGGGGGAAGTTGTCACTATCCCTATACCTAAAGGAACAACAGGAGAGGAAATACCTGGAACCTGGTGAAAATGAACAGTCACAGATCATGGAGAAGGAGGCAGTCAACTGCCAAAATTTGTCTTGTGAGGAACAGATGGAGTGAGGTAAGGTATGGAGGGAGTGGGTGGAGAATATAAGTCAATATCTTGATGTATTTATCCTCTCTCTCTCTTATCTCTTGCCAGTGCTTCTTATTGTCCTAATCCAATCATAATCCAAAAGGCAAGAGAGCCTACCCAAATGAGGGAGTCTATGCGAGAAAGCCTCTAGGTCCAAAACAACACTGAAATGAATAGATCTGGAGAGAAAAATGTGAACTATCAATCAAAAGCTCACATATCATTCTCATATTGAGGAAAAATATCTCATCCTTGCATCAACAAGGGTCTTCTTGGTTTCTACTGTGGTGTATAGTTCCCACTGATTTTTTAAAATGTTTATTTATTTTTGAGAGAGACAGAGAGACAGAGTGTGAGTAGGGGAGGGGCAGAATCGGAAACAGGCTCCAGGCTCCAAGCTGTCAGCACAGAGCCTGATGGGGGCTCGAACCTATGAACCGTGAGATCATGACCTGAGCTGAAGTCAGATGCTCAACCCGCTGAGCCACCCAGGCATCCCTGATTTTTAATCATGGACTTTTACTTCCATTGTTCAAGTTCTGGGTCCTGTGCCTTCTACCATTGTGAACATTTAGGGTTCCTGATCATTCCTCACCTCAGGTGTATGGCCCTTAGATGTCTCTATGCTCTTCTTGGGATGGAGGTGGAGGAACATTAAAATTCTTGTGATTCTCTGGGTACAAGAAAGTTTGGGGGGCAGTAGGGATCTCTTTCTGCCAGGTCATCCTCTGACATTCATTCTTGGAACTTGCTCCTTACAGGCTCCAGTATAAGAAAGTAAGATGTCAGTCCTTCTGCAATTAGTTCCTCACAAACTATTGGTCTTTGGTCAACTACTCCTGACATTAGCTTGGGAAGTGAAGACCAGTGGGGAAGGGTCAGGCCCTCCTTTGTGGACTTCAAAGTTATCTCATTTCCTTTCACAATTCTCTTTTCATTCCAAACCATGTATCTTTGTTTAGTTTGTAACAAGTAATTACTCTTACTGTATCATCTATTTTTTTCATGTGTGTTTATGGTATTAACTATGTGCTTTGATTTTTGGAGAAAAAACAAAAGTAAAAAATTATGTTAAAATATCAAAACTTTTTTTTCAAACAGGCCAGCTATTCAAATTCAAAAGTGCCTTATTTAAGACTATAGGATGACTTTGGTTACTATAGAGTTAACCTCCACTTTTTATTTGTTGTGTGGTATGATCAACTAATTATTAATTCATGTCAGCCAGGATTCGCTGTGGTTTTATTTTGTGCCAAGTGCCTAGATTAAAAAGTTTGATAAACTGGGGCTCTTGGGTGGCTCTGATGGTTAAGCAAATGGCTACTGATTTTGGCTCAGGTCATGACCTGACGGTTACGAGATCAAGCTCCACGTGGGGGTCTGCACTGGACTTGGAACCTGCTTAAGATTCTCTCTCTCCTTCTTCCTCTATCCCTCTCTCACTCACACACTTGCACATGTTCTCATTTTTTCAGAAAAAAATAAACAAAAAGTTTGATAAACCAAAATAAAAAGACTATACGATGAACTATGAGTATTTAAAACAGTGTCCTAAGAAACTTAGTTGGTTACTTTGCTTTCACTTGTGTCCCCCACCTCCCAATCCCCATTTAAACAGGCAATGGATGCCACTAAGTTAATGGGTAGATCAAGGTGGCAAGAAAATAACCATGGAAAGAAAATCAAATCTGCTATCATTTCCCAATATTGTTGTGTCATATATAGTTGAGCAAATAGATTTGCTTTGGCAAGTTTTCCCCTTAGAATTGCAGAACGGCATACAGGTTAAAATTTACAGTGCAAAAGTGCTTACAGTTATGTGTCTATTTTCTAAGAAATAATTCTGTAATAATAGAAGCAATTTAAATACACTGTTATGTTACTTGTATACTGCACCTTCAAAAATGAATTAATAATAGTATCTGCATACACCTTCTGAATAAACATTACAAAAATATTCCTGTATCACATAAATCTTATCAACACAATAGATTCAGTAGAAGCTTTGGAATACCACAAAAAAAATGTTCTTATAGTTTCAACTCTCTTGATATCAACTCTACATTTATCTTTGCTTTAAAGTGACTGTCCAGAGAAATAAGTCAGGGATTATGGATTATTTGACTGACCAGAGTCGTAGAAACATAACTTAACAACTATATTTGTGAAACTGTTCTCAGAGAATTTAAATGTTCTATTGAAATTAGATTTCTCAACAAGATAAAGAAAAGAAGGTCAAAGGATGTTTATATTCTGGAGCCCACAGAAGCACAACGGACACAGTATACTGTGGTAAACAGGGCCAGATAGGGCAAGGTTTATTATAATTACACTATTCATTTTCTATACTTTGTTACCTTGGCTACAGATCTTCTGAGAATTATTAATGGTTAATTACAAGTAAAAAGAATCTCCAAAAATTTAACAGGCCGACTGCCACTCTTTCAAATGCAAAAATTTAACTATTTAAGTCCCCTAAAGGTGTTTGTAAATGTTTGGCTGCTATAAATATAAACTATTACAAATATAATAGTTTAATAGTTAATTATTTAAACTATGTGAATTATGAAATATATTAGTTCATCTAAATCATGTCTGTGAAAGAATTTATCAGCTTTCTGTCAATCATTCAATAATATTCAGATAGCAGGGGGTTTGCTGTTAAACAGAAAATATTTTGGCTTTTTTATTGCTATAGTGTATGAAAATAATAGTCTCCTCTTTCATATTTGATATATCTTATGCAAACACAATTAAACAATTGATCTTTTTGGACAATAATTAAGAGAGCTTCTCCAAACTGTTGCACTAAGCTATCCTTAGGTCAAACTCCAATTGCCTTCTCCCAAAACTAACCAACCAAGCAACCAAC
The DNA here is from genome assembly GCF_024362965.1 of Panthera pardus. NCBI lineage: Eukaryota > Metazoa > Chordata > Mammalia > Carnivora > Felidae > Panthera > Panthera pardus. The sequence goes on from NW_026526655.1 coordinate 87,436,429, forward strand.
TAGGCAACAATTAGAACAAAACAAAGACAAAAATATCACTGGGTAAATAACCATCTAGAATAATAAATATGAAATAAATAAGCAGTAATATCATGATATTCTCCAAACCTGTAAGTATGAACAATGCCATTCTTAAGCTAAGTCATTTGGAGAGATTTGATGTTTTAAAAAATAGGCTCTGTATAGATATAGATGGTAGACAGATACAGAAATATACCCATATAGACAGATAAATATATATATATATATATATACATATTATATGTGTATTTGTGTGTATCTAACCTCAGAGAATTACACTAACCGATTTCATTTCCATGACAAGTTTGAAGCGACAAAGTTACAGTGATGGAAAACATAATAGTGTGTGCCAGACATCGGAGTTAGAATAAGATGGTATTCTATTCTTAAGGCATAAGATGGTAATATGAAGGAGGTTTTGTTTGTGTATGGTAATGGAACAGTCTGTATCCTGAATGTGGTTTTGTTACTCAAATACATGTATGTGACAAACTTTCATAGAACCATTATCTCTACTCAGTGAGCGCCTGCACGCACACGCACACTCACGTACATGCAAAACAGAAGACCTTTCAATAAAGGTTTGTAACTGAATTAAATAGTATTGTCCCAACATCAGTTCTCTTATTTTGACAATGTACTGTGTTTATGTAAGTTATTATCACTGAAGAAGTTAGAGGAAGAGTACATGGGGAATTTCTGCACTCTTTTTGCAACTCCTTGTGAGTCCAATTCTTTCAAAATGGAGAGTTAATTTGCAAAATTGACCAAAGACTGACAAAGATATTTGAATTAGCAGCAAAGGTCATATAAAAGGTATTAAAACAATATTTTATAAGTTTAAAAAGCTAAATAGAGAATGAGTAGAAGTAAAATTGACCCAAATCAAACTTCTAGAGAAATGTTTGGGATGAAAATGAAAGTGTCTGAGATTAAGAAATACATTGCATTTTATAATTGTACTGTGATTATGTAAGAGAGAGTATATTTTATGGAATTGCTTGTTTGATATTATTTCAAAACATTTACTTAAAAGAGAAAAAAATAGGCTTAGAATTAGTACATGATTTATCCATGGTCTTATAGACATTGAATGTCAGAGGCTACCCAGTATTCTTGCCAGAACGATACACTGTCTTAAAGTGACTCCCTTTCTTTTTCCTTTTTTAAAATTTAATTAGGTTCCTTTTCTTACATTAGATGACTTACTTAAGCTCAGGCTATATTTTCACTGAGAAGACATGAATCTATATACAAATTGAAGTTCTTCAAGTTGTCAGCTCCCTCTTATACAAGATAAGTATAACTGAAGTATGCTGGCTTCATATATTCTATATGATTTATTCCAATGAATGATCTAAGAATTTTTAGTAAATTATTGTATTGTTGATCTCCTGCCAGGCTTGTCTGTTACTATAAAATCTGAAAATTATGTTTCTGAACTCTGAGTAGAAACCTAGTATTGATGGCAAGGAATTGTATGACTCCATGACAACACTGTCCTAAAAATGTTAACAAATGTTCCCCACATGATGGTATTTCTTCAACAGAAACCTCATGAGATGGTCATCTTTCAGTAGATTTGCTTTAAGGGCCATTAAATTCAAGATGTGGTTTCATTTTATGCCATAGTTGAATAAAAATATGCAATTTATGAGATTTTAAAAAAAATCATGGCCATTAAAGGGAATTCAATTTGACTGTAAATAAAGCTCTTTTAATAATCACACACTGTGTTTCAGGCACTGTTCTAAACATTTTATGTTCATTATCTTATTTAATTGAATGACTTCTTTCAACAGTGATACTCTTGGCCATTATAAAGATAAAGAATCTCAGATTAGAAACACTAAAGTAATTTGGTCCAAATTACACAGCTAGTACATGGGAAAACTGGGATTTAATCCATGCTCTGTCTGACAAGAAACTTTACCATTACTGCATACATCCATGCTTCTGTACTCTGCCTGAATGAACAATTCGTTTGGATGTTTCATAGACAACGCAGATTCAATCAGTAGTGAGAAAATCTGGTATTTTGTTTGTTTATTTTGTTGTTTTTTAAGGGTGTATCCTCATCTTCTTTTCTTTCTTTTTTTATTTCAGGTTTTTATTTAAATTCTAGTTAGTTAACATATAGGGTAAAATAGGTTTCAGGTGTAGAACTTAGTGATGATCACTTACATATAACACCCAGTGTTCATCAAATGTGCCACAATGATTTGTGACTCCTAGATTTTGCAGACACTATTTGTGCATACCTAACCATAATTTCTGCCCTATCGCTCTGGCTAATGAGAGCCCAGTTTCCTTCAGGTAAAGTCAAAATTTGTATGTGTATACCCTGATGTTCTCATTCCATTTGCTACTAGGTAATTTAAGGTAAGCATATAACCTAGTCTAGCCAATGAGATGTGAAGGATGTACTGGGTATATATGAGAAAAATTTTCCTGATCTTAAAGAAGCACTTTTTCTACTTTTAGATGACAAGGTGATGTCTGCAACAGCTTTGCCCATAAAAGGTGTGAGCCAAAGGATCAAGGTGACATTCTGAAGTTGGAGGAGCAGAAAGTTTCACAGAATCTGTGTCCTTGATGATATTGCTGAGCCACTGAATTAACAATCTTAGAGCCAAACTATTCCTAGACTCCTGGTATGAGATAACAGATACCTTCACTGTTTAAGCCATATTGTCTCTTACCAAAATGTTTTTTTACCACTTTCAGCCAAATCATCCTAACTAATAAAAATTCTCACTGATGTAAGATCAGGTCGCTATCTCAATAATTTCTACCGGAACCTCATACTTTTTGTTGTGTCTTCAGAGATCCTCAAAAATGGCCAAAGCTGACATAAACATGTTTCCAAAGTGACTGTGACTTTTTGGTTTTGTCTTTCTTTACCTATAAATCCCAGGGCATTAATATGTCTGCTAGTGATCCCGTGCATTTATCTCTGGCTATATCAATCACCATTCAGACTTACAATTTTCTGTCTTATGATGAGAGCTTTTAAGATCAACTGCTTTAGCAACTTTCAAATATACAATACAGCATTATTAACTTCATTCACCATGCTGTACATTACATCCCCATAACATTTATTATAAAACTGGGAGTTTGAAAAGGCTTATTTCTTTAAGTGCTTGACTAATAAAAAAAAAAGTGCCTAGGTTTAGAGACTCTGAGATTCATACTGACATAATTATATAGGTTTTTACTACATGGCACTCATCCTCACAGAGTGCATAGATACTTTGAGGGTGGGGCACTCAGCTAGATTTAGTGGACTCAGGCTTGGCTTCAGCATGCATCTCAACAAATAGCTAAGAGTTATTAGCCAACTCTTGTCCCTATTGTTGGATGTAGTCTACATTGATAACTTCATTCATTTCTTGGATATTTTCTTTTCTTTTTTTCCTCCTTTTTTAAGTTTATTTATTTATTTGTGAGGGGGAGAAAAAGAGGGTGCTCAAGTAGGGGAAGGTAGAGAGAAAGGGAGAGAGAGAGAATCCAAAACAGGCTCTGCACTGTCAGTGCAGAGCCCGACGTGGGGCTCAAACCTACAAACTGTGAGATCATGACCTGAGCTGAAACCAAGAGTCAGATGCTCAACCTACTGAGCCACGTAAGCTCCCCATTTTCTTGGAGATTTTCTCTCAGGCCCTCAGTTTGTACTTCCTAAAATCAGGTTACTATGTTCTTCTTCTCCATCAGACATGTATGCATAGATATGGATTTCTACCAGTGTCCATGTTCAAGTTCTTTCCTGTAAAGGCTCTATGTCCCAGTACCTCGGGGTATGTGACTTGACTCCTGTTTGTGTGCTCAGGTGTTACTTGCCCAAGGGATATTTAATACCACTAACAGAGTTGCTATCTTTGTGAACAAGCAAGGAATTAGCCACGCAATTAAAAGATTTAAACATCACTATAGTATCAGTGTATACGACAAAATAAATATAGAGAAAGACTGGAGGCAGAGTGATCGGTGGATTATTGTCATCATCCTGGTGAGAAATAATGATAGCTTGAACTAAAGCTAGGGCATTAAAAGACACAGCAGAGAGAGCCAATCTGAGAGAGATTTTTATTGTCAAATTAAATATGGGGCATGAGGAAAAGGGAAAAATCTAGAATGCCCCCAGATTTCAGTCTGATTTATATAAATTCACTCTCTATTTACCTCTGGTCTCCAGAAAGTTATGTTTAATTAAGAGGTGGCAGTGGTTTAGGATACCTTATAGAGATCAAGATGACCTAAGTAGCCCAATGTACACTATGTGAGACCAAAAGAAATTATAGCCATGCTCAGGGGATTATCTTAGGACTCTAAATAAAATGATGCAATGAAACTAAATAAGTGTAATGCACTCTGCTTGTCCTTTCTACCCCGTTTGGCTCTTCAGGGGAATATTTATTTGTGAGGGAATGCTAACACATATTATGCTGAAAGTGTTTACTTCCAACACATACTTATGTCCTCTTTTTTTTTTTTTAACGTTTATTTATTTTTGGGACAGAGAGACAGAGCATGAACAGGGGAGGGGCAGAGAGAGAGGGAGACACAGAATCTGAGATGGGCTCCAGGCTCTGAGCTGTCAGCACAGAGCCCGACGCGGGGCTCGAACTCACGGATCGTGAGATCATGACTTGAGCCCAAGTTGGCCACTTAACCGACTGAGCCACCCAGGCGCCCCTATGTCCTCTTAATCTATAATGTAATGGAAGAAGAGAAAAGGTTGTGGAAGCAATGAAAATATACAGAATTTGTATTCAAGGTTCATCTGAATTTTATAAGCCAAATAGATTTTCTAGAGATATAAGGATCTTTTAAAACTATTTCAGTATGGGATAGTTTGGGGTTTCACAAACAAGCCAGGATACATTTTCACAAGTAAAGAGAGTCTCATTTTTTTCCTATGGTTGTGCACTAAAGTAAGCAGTTATGTCTATTCAAAAATACAAGGATACAGAAATTTCAGGCCTAACAGCTGCTCATAAAATTGAGTAGTATTTGTATGGTCATCTCCAGGTGCCTGTCTCAACAGTATTATAGCTAGTGCTTGGTCCCATGTCTTAAAGGAAGAAAAAGAATCTACTGACCCAAGTGTTGATGGTGTCTACTGTTTATAATTCCTCTTTCATCACCTAATCTTTAAAAAATAAATCATTGTGCTTTCCCACCTAAGAATGTGAGAAATACTTTTTGCCCAGTGAATGGAAATGAAGAGCTGGTTGAATTTTGATAATTACTCCCTCACTCTCAACCTGTGCCGATGGTAGCCTCCATAATGTGTGAAAAAGATTTTTTAGTTTCAAAGAAGATCATCTCATTCTTCCCTCAGGTCTGACAGGTTTACCAGTGAGCTTGTTATTACTTCTCTTTGCATCATGACACTTTGATTTAATCATCCCTAGAATGCAATTGTCTGAGATGAATCTGAAAGAGATTTTGTAAAATGTTCCTGAACTTGACTCTTTGGGGCTGGGAAGTTGTTTTGTCATTCTCGTTGTTCAGAAATGGATCAAACTCTTTGAAGGCGATGGTGCAAGTGATGTAAATGTACTCATTGTATTTGTGAGATTCATTAAAATCGCAACAGTGATATTTCCAAACACATGTAGTGTTCATATTTTATATTCAATAAGTTCTGTGATCTTTACCCCATATAATGCTATTATTTATGCACACTTTCCATTTTTCAGAAATGTGCTATTCTTTTCCTTCCACATTGTTTGTCGGGATTTCAGAGGACAGTCAAGAATCTACCTGGACATATTCTGGTAATGACAAGGAAACTTCCCTAAAGGGAGACCCGAAGCTGTATACTCCATTGAATAAATCCCTGTGGAGTGAGAAACGGTGATTGGCAGCAGCTGACCAGGACACTTGCATTCTTTCAGTGATTGTTTCCTGAACACGCAAATTCCTTAGGTGAGTGCAAAACACTTAGTATTTCATAAATGCCAAAGGTGCCAGTCGCAGTGGGAATTGGCTTTTAAGAAATAGTTTACCCCTAGAGAATGCAACAAAAGCATCTCATGTGTTTACCATTTGTGAAAATGCACCTTTTGAATGATTTCTGTGTTGCTAGATTTATGCCACTGGACTTTTTGCTGGTAGCTGCCCTATTGCCCTTTAGTGTCCCAAGTGAGAGAAAAAGAAACTAAGATTTTCTCTCTCTTATTAGCACATTACGTATGTTCAGTGTTCTGCTGCTGGGTTTTGTAGCTGTCTCCTGAATCCACACATCTGCCTCCAGCGACTAGAACTAACAAAAGGAACCCCAAGATGGCTGTCAGGATCCTGCCTTCCTCTGCTACTCATGCTAGGAAGTGGCAGGCCAAAAATCATAATCGCATGGCAAGATTCTGCCTGAAACCTATCAGAAAAAGTGGTGTGATTCTCATCACCTTTCTAACCAAGGTTGAACCAATGACTCTGTATTTATTGTAGAAGTGCATTCATTCACCTTTGGTGGTGGTTCATAACTTCTGTGCACATGAATAAATGTTGTGCTCTTGGTTCAAAGAGTAACCAGGTCTTAAAGGTAAAGTATAAATTAAGATGTGTCATGAAGTATTGGAATTTTTCTGAAATCTAAATGAGATCATAAATAACAGATGAAATGCAATGGCTTAGAACTTAAGCGTAAATGACTGTATAGAGATCTGAATTTCCAATTACATTCAGATAAGCATGACAAAATTTGGTCCATCAGTGTATTGAAAACTGTGGTCAGCTTGGCTCTGGGTCAATTCTATCATTTTAGTAACTCTCCATGGTGTGTGTGTGTGTGTGTGTGCGTGCATACGTGCGCATGTGTGTATTCCTGTATGCATGTATGTGTGTGTGAGTGTGTGTTTTAAGGATGAATTGCTGGCAGAAAGAATAACAGTCTGTTATGGACCAACTTGACAGCCTATAATCAGTTATGCTGATGCTATATCACATAACTGTGAGTTCCCCACACTTACATTCAGTTAAAATATGGGAAATAGAGATCTGAGATTCTCCTGTAGGAATTAACAGAAAAGCAGTGCATAATTAACCAAACTGTGGTGTGCAAAGCTTCAAAGTCAAAATAATATCCAAGACATAAGAACTGACTAAAGAAGCTGTTTAGGTACAAAATGACTTATCAGTACATTTCATAATAGCCTTGCCTATTGCTCATGATCTCCACTTTAGAAACAAATGCAAATAACTACACAAACACGATAGGTGGTAAGTAGAATAGTGACCCTTGCTTCACAAAGATGTTCACACTCTAATCCCTGGCACCTGTGAATCTGTTATTTTTCCATGGCAAACATAGTTTTAAGATTTGATTATGAATGCAGACCTTGACATTATCCTGAGATGGGGAGATTATTTTGTATTATTCAGTTGGTCCAATCATATCATGAATCTTTAAAAGTGGAGACCTATCCTGGCTGGGTTAGAAGATGAAAAGGAAAGAATGACAGATTTTTAGCATGAACAGGACTGGACCACGGCTGATGGATTTGAAGATGGAAGAAGGGGCCACCAGCCAAGGAATCCAGGTGGAATCTAGAAGCTGGGACAGCTGTCAGTTGACAGCCAGCAAGCAAACTGGGATCTCAGTATTACAATTGCAAGAATTTGAATTGTGCCAAGACCCAAATGATCAAAGAAATGGATTCAAAACCTGATGTCTCCAGAAAGAAACAGAGTCCTGCTGTCACCTTGATTTTAGTTCTGTGAGTTCCATGTAGACTTCTAGCCTGCAGAACTGTAAAACGATAAAGTTCCATTAAGTCACTTTGTTGCAGTTTGATACAGTAGTGAAAGGAAACTCTTACACTGCTCTACAGACCAGACATCTACCTATCTCATCCCTCTATCTAAATATGTGTATCTATCATCTATCCATCACCTATCTTGCAGTGGTTTTGAAACCTCACAGTATGGCATCACATTTGTGCTTCAGACATTCTTTGAAAGAAAGGAGGGAGCAAGCAATTGGCCCTTCAGGTGCTCACTGCATTTCAAAAGCAGTCCTTCTCCTTTTCTACATAATTTGAATAATGGACCATTCTGGTCAAGAAAATCCTAAAAACTTATTTTTCCTTCCCTTCTCCTGTGTTCATCTATTTTGTTTCTTAAATTCCACACACGAATGAAATCATATGAATTTGTCTTTCTCTAACTGACTTATTTTGCTTAGTGTGATACACTCTAGTTCCATCCACATTGTTGCAAATGGCAAGATTCATTCTTTTTGATTGCCAAGTAATTTTCCAGTGTGTGTGTGTGTGTGTGTGTGTGTGTGTGTGTGTGTGTGTGTATATATATATATATATATATATATATATATGCCACATCTTTTTAATGTTTATTTATTTTTGAGACAGACAGAGACAGAGACAGAGACAGAATGCGAGCAGGGGAGAGGCAGAGAGAGAGGGAGACATAGAATCCAAAGCAGGCTCCAGGCTGTGAGCTATCAGCACAGAGCCCAATGTGGGGCTTGGACTCACGAGCTGTGAGATCATGACCTGAGTCGAAGTCAGATGCTCAACCAACTAAGCCACCCAGGTGCCCCATATATCACATCTTCCTTCTCCGTTCAGCAGTTGATGGATATTTGGGCTCTTTCCATAATTTGGCTAATATTGATAGTGCTGCTATAAACATTGGGTACATGTACCCCTTTGAATCAGCATTTTTGTATCCTTTGAATAAATACCTAAACAGAGAGGGAGGCAAACTGTAAGAGACTCTTAAATATAGAGAACAAACTGAGGGTTGCTGGAGGGGTGGTGGGTGGGGGTAATGGGTAAATGGGTGATGGGCATTAAGGAGGGCACTTGTTGGGATGAGCACTGGGTGTTATAGGTAAGTGATAAATCACTAGGTTCTACTCCTGAAACCAATACTACATTGTATGTTAACTAACTTGAATTTAAATAAATAAATTTTAAATGGGAAAAACTTAGGGGTGCATAGGTGGCTCAGTCAGTCAAATGCCTGACTCTTGATTTCTGCTCAGGTCATGATCTCATGGGTTCATGAGTTCAAGCCCCATGTCGGGCTCTGCGCTGGTCTGCTTGAGGTTCCCTCTTTCTCTCTCCTGCACTGCTTGCTCTCCCTTTCTCTCTCAAAATAAATAAATAAACTTTAAAGAAAAAAGGAAAAACTTAACTACACTATTTTTTGCATTTTTTAAATCTTATTGAATGAGTTAAAAACAGCAAATAAAAGTATTGGTTTTAATGATGAGGACCACAGCTCTTATAACCTAGATACACTTGGGGTGAAAGTTGAAATTCATTAGGAGAATTGAAAGTGGAGAATATTTTGACCCAAATACATGTTCATTAGACTTAAGCCTGTCAACTGTGTGTTTAGTTGTGAAGAGCAAGAACAAAGTAAGAAATGTATGAAATGCTTGAAATATAGCAGGAAAGATCACATCTAAAATGTGATATGCAATTAGAGATTTTATATTTTAAGCTTCTGGGAAGGGCTCCCTTTCTTTAAAACATGCAAGCCATATGACTTAGAAAGTTAAATCAAACACATTTTCAGCATACTAATACAAGAGATATCTAAAAAGAGGACGCTTCAATTGGAAGAGAGGTTTTCAGGAAAGCAGTAAAAAGGCAGCCAGTTAGAAAAACAAACAGTGGCAGTGTGCCTAAGCCTCAGGGAAGAGGGAATGTGCTCTGGGCCACAAGTAATCACAGAGTCTTTGCAGCAAGTCTGTCTTATTTGGAAGAGATATAAATCAGGTCCTTATGGCTCAATGGTACTATTACTTTATACTGCAACAACGATCTTTCTGATAATAATCAGCCTTTATATGTAAGGTCTGCCTGAAGCGATTGAAAATGCTGATCAGTATGTGACAAACTGAGTGGTCATATCTCTCATTATAAATAGATAGCTTCTCTTTCTCTCTCTTTCTCTCAAGAGAAAAAGATAGATAGCTGGATACACTTTAGAGATACACAAATATATAGGATGTAGATAGATATAGATATGTATATAGTGAATTGTATAGATATGGACATAAATATATAGATAAATATAGATATATCCACAAATAAACATATATATCAGTCTCCAGGTCTTTCTCAACTGGAGTATCATGAGAGATTTAGGTCCTGTTGCCCTAAGGCATCCACTGAAGGTTATGACTTTATCTTTTCACTTCTGCATTTAAATGGTATGCACTGAAACAAGAAAACAGTCACTCAAAACATTTCCTACGTTCTGTTGCTCAAATGTGGAACCTTAGTTGAGAAACCTCAGTTAAGATGATTGATTAGCACAAATTACCTTGCCACCCAAATTCCTCAAATTTCCTGGTCTGCAAACCTGTGAGCCACCTCTGTATGTTGATTTATGTTATCTCTACCACTAAACATTACACCCCCAATGATCACATACTTTCTTTTCCCCAAGTTCTGTACATGTTTCTTCCTTTGTAAAACCTAAACACCTAATGGACAAATATTACTAACTAGGCTAAATTATTCTTTGATTATCAAACCTCATTGGGTATGCCCAGTGTGCCTCACCTGGTGCTAGATGCTAAGTGGACAAAGACAAGTATCTTTATCCTCTTAAGAACTCATGGTCTACAGGTTTTTCTTGACCAATAATGGGATTACATCATTATTCATAAGTTCATGCTATTGTAAGTCAAAAATGCACTTACTACACCTAACTTACTGAATACCGTAGCTTAGCCCAGCCTACCTTAAATGTGCTCAGAAAACTTGCATTAGCCTACAGTTGGAAAAAATCATCTACGACAAAGTCTGTTTTATAATAATATGTTAATTCTCTCAAATGGTTTATCGAGTACTGTAATGAAAGTAAAAAACAGAATGATTTTCTGGGTACAGAATGGCTGCAAGTGTATCAGTTGTTCACCCTCATGATCTGGTGGCTGACTGGGAGCTGTGGCTCGCTGCCTTGCTCGACAACATGAGAAAGCATTGGAATGGGTATCACCATCTGGGAAGAGATCAAAATTCAGAATTCGAAGTACGATCTCTACTGAATCATATAGCTTTCACACCATCATCAAAAAATCCTAAGTCAAAGCATCATAAACCAGGGACCATCTGTAGTGGGTTCAATAACTAGTCCTGACATTACTGCTAATTTTCAATTTATCCACAGTGAATTTCACTAAAGGTTTCTTTCTTTTTGTAATAGAAAACAAAAACAAAAACATAGAATGTATTCTTAGCCATACATTATTTGTCATATTATTATCAAAAGTTATTATAAAACCATGTTGAACATGAAACTCAAGTGAAATTAAATTCTTTTAAGTTTTGAATTTTGACTAATTTAATGGCTCTTTCATTTCCATATCAAACATGTATAGGGTGGATTTAATCATCCAATTTTTTCTCACTGAGACCTGATTGTCAAATGGAGTCAATTCATAACATCTATTTTTATATTGTTTGCCCCAGAATCCTAAGCATGTTTAGACAGGTCATAACCGGCATATTTAAGTCTCTAAGTAACTCCCTAGAAATGCCACAAACATCCTTAAAATTACACATGTAAGGGTCTTTTCCTCCTAGAACTTTGCATATAGAAAAATAATGGCTTATAAACCTAGGTACTGAAGTGCAAAACCACCTGAACATTGTTTTAATTCGCCAGAACTAATAAATCTTAACTTTTATTTCTTATTTTAGCAGTTAAATAATGAAGCTGAAGACCGCAAAAGAGCTTTGTTCGTTTAACTTTACAAAAGGGTCTTTTGTTTTGTTGACTTATTTTACGTGAGTGGATTATGGATTTTTTGGTTCAGTGCCTCACGGGGAAAATAGTATTTGAAGTTAAAATGCATTCTGAATGCACGTGGTAGCACGTTCAGAAACAGTGATCGAGATGTACAGGTAGTGATGTAGGTAGACCTTAAAAACATGGTACTGAGAGAAAAAAATTAAAAATGCACAAAAATATGTATTTTATAAGAATGTATATAAATAAAAATATGTATTTTAAAAATAGTGATACTATAGCTCTGTTTTACTATATATCTATCAGTCTATCTATCTAATCTATCTATTTACCTTACCAACTACCTGTCTATAACATGTTAAAATGGTTGCCTTTCTTGCTGGGTAGAGAAACGAGAGTAGGGAATTGGGACAAAAGAGAATCAAAATTAAAATAAAACAAAAGAGGAGACACCCACATTGAAGCAAGTCAAAAAATTAGGTATATAATTAACATAACTCTCTGTTTCTCAGGTCCAGAAAGAGAAATACATAAAAAAATAAATAAGTAAAACAGTAAGTCCCTAATTTAAAACAAAAATGTAAACTTTCACACAGTTAACTTTGGTGCATTATCTATGGCACAATTTTTGCGAATAGTGGCAACTGCAACATTGAAACACACCTCAGCCCCTTTTATATTTTTCTCAGAAATGCAATTATACTCAATATTTTATGGGGTCTGGGGACACAAATTTATCAGCAACCGCTAGAATAGATAAAGGAGTTCCAAGAACACATCTCACTTAAACTCTGCTAATTCTCCTCTTCAGTTGTGTCTGTGAATTTTTTCCTGCCAAAAGAAGACCTCCATCTTTCCATAGCCCAGATTTAGTGCTCAACCTCTATTCCACGGTTCCAAGCAGTTCAGCTTCTGGCAAAGAGGCAATGTGGTATGGGGGTAGAGGGGGTAAAGAGGGAATGGGGAGGCAGCGAAGATGGGCAGCAGAGGGGGGTAGTCAGGATAGTGCTCTAGAAAGTGTGCAGTACAGTCACATTGCCTCAGTTCAAATCTCAGGTCTGCTACTGACTAGTTGTGTGTCCCTGGTAAAATTACTTAACTTCAGTGTGTCTGTAAAATGAATGGAGTAATTTTACTTGTCTTACATTGTTATTTTGAGGTTTGAGGGGTTTTTTTGCATAGAAAATAGTGCCTGACACAGAAAGTCTTCCATATATGTTAGTTACAATAATTACTCATTTCAATAATAAACTTGCATCTCATTTAACAAACCAAAAGCTTTGCAGTTAGTAATCCCGCCCTTTTTAGGAGATAGCAGAAAGGTCAATTGCATTGCCACTCAAGTTGTGCTATTCAAGTTGTGTTGGTCTGCAAATTGGTTGTCATCAATCTGTGATAAGTACAGAAATTTAAAGCATTTAGAACCTTGTATAGCAATATAACATAATCTAATAAAAATATCACATTTTACATGTCATATTATTTCATTTTTCTATTGATTTATTTTATTATTATTATTTTCAAGAATTGGTCTACAGTGATTTAGGATTAAAAAGAAAACACTGGCCTTTTACCGCATATAGTTTAAGAAGCACTGATCTGTAGTTATTCTTTTGTCTTATGAAAGTTTTATCAGATTCTTCCAAATACATACAACATTACAAATTAAATTACACAACATTCTGTAAATACAGAACTTACACTTTTCTCCGTGTTATTGCATATGAACATTGATGTCTACAAAAGTGGATTTGGGGACTTTTATGAATTGTAATGAGTCAATGACATTTCATTATATGGAAACATTACTACTTAGTAATTCTTCCTTATAGAGTATTGAAATTCTTCATTTCATTCTTTATTATAAATACAAAAAAGCGAACATCCCTGCTTATAATCTTTTTCACAAATCCATACTTGTTTCTTAGAAGTAAATTTCTAAAAGCAAAATTAGGTCTTTGGAAATCCAGATATTTCTCCCTGAAACAACTGTACAAGTTTATACTCTCTCGAGCAGTGCCTCATAGGTGTGTCACTTTTCTCTCTTACTTGTCTGCTTTTTCCCGGCTACTCATATTTTATTACATATGAATAAGTAGATAAAACATTTAAAATCTGATGTCACACTGTTTTATCAGTTGAGTCTTTGAATGCAATTTTAAGTATCTTCAAATGTTCATCAGTTTTTGTAATTTCCTTTTTTTGTTAACTAACTGAATTGCACATGTCAGTAAATGTTTCTGCCCTGCTCGGAGTCCCTGTAAATAGCCAACAAATTGCATAACTATCTCCTGATACTACACCTGCCCTGAGACCAGTCAAATAATTCATGGTTGATAAGAATCCTAACTGAGAACATAGATGTCTGAATAATAGAAAATAAAATCAACGTAGTAGCCCCTTGAGTGAAAAGGTGATGAGGTTTCACTGGAGGTGGACATTTTGAGTGGCTTAAAAACACACAGAACGTTAGAGGATTCTTGAGAAGAAAAACAAAATAGCCTGCATTCTTGACTTTCTGTCTCCAGGCTTTAATCCTCATGAAGACTCAATGAAATTCTTGCTCTTTACTTCCTTCCTTTTGCTTTGTGCAAGCTTAAGTGCATTTTTGTTCCTTGCCACCAAATCTTCTTTTCTAGAGCTTATTTTCTTCTCTGATATTCTATTATCTCTTTGGGCATTTGTCAATTTTTTTTTTTTTGGTTTGAATTTCTTATCCTTAGCTATTAAGACTTTTATTCCATATATTGTTATACATATGTGTTTGAAGTTTGTTGTTTTAATTTTGTTTATGTCATTTTTGAAGAAGTTATCAACATTGTTAAAATGAATACACTTTCTATCTTCTCTGCCTTTCTTATAATACTTAAAGATGCTTTTCCATACATAACATGCATTTGTATTTTACCAATACTATATGCTTTCCTATTGGCTTACTGGCATACTTGTAGTATTGAACACAAGCAATCCTCTCTTTGCATAGTAGTGTGTGACTATGTACATGACCATGAAAGCTGTAACTGTGTAAAGCAATTTCAATAATCAATGGGATTGTTGGGGGCTTTAAAATTTGTTGTCAAGCACTAAAAATTGTCTTACTATTGGTTACAAATGTATGGATATATGAAAAATTAATGAAACACTGTAATCTAGAACATTAGAGACCTTGAAAATTATAACGTTTTATTTGTTTATAAGAAAGTTTATCATGAGTAGTTTGAGCAGCACTTTTGTCTCTTCATGTTACCACATGAAGTGAACATCTTTTCTGTGCTCTCAGAATTATCTTATTCCTTTCAAAATTTGGATCAGTTTTCAACATTTTACTCTTTGTACTTTCAATGCTATGAAATATCTCTGAGAGTTCCTTTAATGTGAAGTTCTTGCTGACATCACTTCCCCGGAGATGTCTTCATCCTTTCTATAACAAGTGCTTTACTCATTTACGTTAACAAATTCACCCTCTGAATGGTGCCAGTGTCAACATTCCTACATTCAGCTATTTCTTCTGTAACTCTATTTACATTTAATTCGAATTTAACTTCCAATGTTATCCCTTTTCTTTCTTTTTCTTTTCCCTTTCCTTTCCTTCCTTCCTTCCTTCCTTCCTTCCTTCCTTCCTTCCTTCCTTCCTTCCCCTCCTTTCTCCTGCACTTTCATCTTTGTTAACCATGTCCTTCCTTCCAATTATCCATTTTGTAAAATATCATCTGGATTTACCACAGGGAGACAAGAAATCAATATAATTACATACCTTCCTGTTTGCATGCAGACTTGTTAACAGATGCTCAGAAATCAATCACCAACAGACTTTGAAGCAAGTGGCACAGTTGGTCACTGATTATGGTGCACATAGATTATTTATCTAGTGATCTGTGGGCTGAAGAGCTAATAGTGAAGTTTGTACTTGTATGTAATTACCCACAAGTCAAATACCATAACTGAAAGTTAAACTGTCTTATTGGGAGACTGGGGTTACTTAACTAAATCATTGTTACTGAATTTTATGCATTCAGAACCATGCAAGGACTGCCTGTAGTAATCCATTAAAACATCTTACCGTGACCAGTGTTAAGTTCTAGGGATACTTTACGTGAATTAGAGAAGGTGCCATCAAATCTCTATAGATGCTATCCTGCCAGGCAATATGCTAGCAAAGAGCAGAGCGCCACCTATGTAGCTGGAAGGTACAGAACCTGATGTGACTGTATTCATAACTACTTACTAAGAGACATCATTTCCATTCTATTAGTATTCCTTCATTTCTGTGCAGTGGGCAGGGGTCGGTGGCCTTCTCTTTATGTATATCCTTGCTAGGGTGCCCTATCCTCAAAAGCACGTGCCATGTGTATGTCAGCTCCACTGACTGATGCTGCCTATGGCTTTTTGCTTAACATGAAACATAAAATAGCTACTAGTCAAGGATTAAAATCTTGGAATCTCTGTTCTTTAATATGAATGAAAGGCTCTGCAAAGAGAACTTTTATTTAAAGAAAAGAATATTGGAGGAGATGAAGTAAACTAGATCAGAGTAGAGCTATATACTTGGTCTCACTCAAGTCCCCTTATCTACTTGTTTGTCCCGAATTGAATGGTGGTCTTTTTTTTCATTCATCCAGAAGTCTGTTACATAGGAAAGAGTGCCAATGAACAAGATGTTTTATTGCTAAAAAAAATATTGTTTGGATAACATGACATCCTTTTCTTGAGAATTCACAGAAGTAATTTTTCTCTGATATTATTATCAGGGAGAATGATACTTCTTTTAAACAATTCTTTGTTTCTTCCTGCTGAATTATGTTATTCATCATATTTCTTATTTCTTCTGAGTTCCTGGACTTAACCCATATGAATTAATTAATTTGGGATCAAATTTGTATTCTTCAACCAACAAATACATAGAACACGTTGGTGAGTTTTTCATACATTACAGCCATGTTTATTCGACCTCACTTTTCCTTGTGTTATTTCCTTTTGTCTTATTTTTCTTATTCATTAATTTTATTCGTATTTTTATCTAGCTACATACATATACACATGTATCTTAAAATCTTTCAGACAAGATGAGGTACAAATAAATGAAAGGATATAAATAGAGACTGATTTCATAAAATATATTAAGTCATCAAAAAAGGCATTTGTGCTTAAAACTTTCATATTCAGTTTTGTCATAGGTCCATTTGGTCAGCAAACTTTGTGAGGAATACGGGATTTAAAAATCTTGATAAATACAGAATATAAAAATATTTATTGATTTGTTTATATAAATATCAGGGGTGACCAAACGTGTTTGAAAGTCATTGATTTATGAAGTAAGTAAAAATGTGGTAAGTAATTTTACCAGATTATTTTGCAAAAAGTCACATTCTGTTTTCCAAACTAGTAACCTAGTTATTAGTTAGCCTTTATTTTCTCATACTGAGGTCACAATTAACCTGCAGAACATTCAAGAAACAATTCAAGGGCGTAATACAGTTTGTTTTATTTTGGTAACTAAAGACTATTGCAAACAACCTAACATCTGTAGTTTTATAAAGACTATGCAAGATGAATATTACGTAACAGCAATTGCAGCATCAGAAACAGTTTCATGGGTAATTGCCAAGAGTGCCTAAGGAAACAAAGCTAGAATTAATGGGAGTTGATTGATTAGGACATCAGATTTGGACACCAGGACAATAATGAGAAGAATTAGAAATCCTTTTTCTTTCACCATCCACAATGGGATAAAGTACTTAAGGATACTTTGCAAGAAGCAATTCCATTCTGGAAAAGAAAAAAGCACATGATGTGGGCCACAAGGCCGTATCTTTTTGGAATCAATTAATATTACTCTTTCATATTATGGTATTTATTACACAAAATATATGCTCTAGAACGTTTGCTTTCAAAATAGCAGGTAGTATTTTACTTCTAATGTAAAGCCTTCAGAGACTTCTGTCCTTTCTTCTGTCTATGTTTTATGTTGAGGAAATGACTGAAAAATGCCATGTAAAATTTTTCTTTATTTTAGGCCTATTTAAACTGCTTACTTAAACAGAAGTGCATTTTTTTATAGCCAAATTGTTTTTTAAAAAGAAAAGGAACTTGAAAATAAATTTCTGTCATTTCATGTTAATTTCCCTTGTGAACTACTATTATAAACACTAACAGACAGCCATTTGCCTAGAACATCTTTTGCAGAACTTGACTACTTGTCCTTATCCTTCCGAATAGATTTTAAACTTATTTTAGGGACAGCTTTATGTAATGTAAAAAAAAAAAAGCTTATACAACATTAATTTCAGTAAAGAATAAAGGCTGATATTTTTCTGATATTTTTTAACATTTAGTTTAAGAATAGACTATATCTTATTTTGATCATTAAAGAGTTATGCATACCATTCTAGGAGAATTTATGACATACAAAGAAATTTGATGAAGGGGGGTTACTGAAATTCCCATTACTCAAATAAAATTGCTGATTATATTTTGCTAGATTTCCTTTCAGAGGGACTTAGAATATATTTTTCTGATTTTAAAAGTCACATGGTTTTATAAATAGAAAAATACATAAAAATATAAATGAAAATATAAATCAGCATTCAGAATAACTGTACAGGTTTCTGGTGATTTGTCTCTTAGTGTTTTGATTTATAGTCCTGGTTCTTCTATTTATAAAATTTTAATCACAAGATCTATGAAATTTTATATACTGATATTAGGTAGCATGATTATAGCAAATACTATCTTTAGTTGCTAAATACTAATTCACTTTAGAGATAAATCATAATTATCACATCTATTCCTTTTATTTTATATGTGATGTGTTTCCATTTTTTCCTAGAGTTTAAAAAGTGTTATAATCAGTATCCTTTTTTATAAACTGTTCCCACCCCATAATTTATTGTGGAGGGGGAATCAGTGGTGGGCAAGGGAAAAGGGGTTGTATCTCCTTAAAATAAACTGCTGGGTAGAATTGTTAGGACAGAGGTTATTAATATTTTTAATATGTCAAGACAGATTTATAAATTGTTAAATTCCAAATGTAATGTGTATATGAATAAAGTCTATGAAAAGCTAACATTTGAAGGAAATCCATTTCCAGTAAAGGGTGAACTAGGTGATTCAGAGCACCTCTTGCCAAATTCACCTAATAAGTTTTACCTGAAAGCATCCTAATACACTGCTGAGGTCCTCCTATAATAATCAGGGAGAGAATGAGCTACTTCTTCCTTAGGGACATTTTCAATCCTACCAGACAGGTGAGAGGCAGCAGACAACAGGGGTCAGAGTCAGGGACCACCAGGAGCAGGGACCATCTCTAAGAACTGAAACACCACTACCACCTTTGTACTTAAAAATTCTGCCAGTCCTGAGGAGACATGAGAGAAAAATCTATCACTCAGGAAAGTCATTGAGTTGGAAAGATGAAAGTTAATATTAAGTGATTGCTAAAGATAGTTACTCTAGTGCAATATCCTTTGCTCTGAGTTTGGTTGGCTAGCACATGCTTCTGCTTGGCAAAAAAAAAAAAAAAAAAGTCACCTTCGAATGAATATAGAAACATCTTAGGACTCAAATTATTTCTGAATGTAATTGTTTAAAGGAACAATCAGAGACAGTAAAGCAAATAGCAGAATGAAAATACACAAACTAGAATTAGTAGAACAACATTGAACAGAAGTTGGTGAAGACAAAGTCTGGTTATGGGAATTGTTAGATATAAATTGTAACACATGCCCACTGTGTTCAGGGAAATAAAAATGAATTTGAAATTTAGAGAAAGGAACTGGAAACTATAAATAGTGATACTGCATATATGAATAGGAATCAACTGGAAATTATGGCACTGAAAAATATAATAACTAAAACCAAGAAGACAATGAATGATTTTAATAGCAAGTTAAATACAGCTGAGCTGGAAAGAAGCAAAGAAAGACAAAATATAGAAGTAAAGAGGAGCAAGAGGATACAAGGAGAAGGTCTAATCCCCTTTATCTGAAATTTTAAAAAAAAAGAAGAGAAAAAAATGGGCCACAGAGAGATTTTTCATGAGGTAATGGCTGAGAACTTCCCATAACTGATGAAGAAAATAAAGCATAAATATTAAAAGTAGCCAGAGATTAACCTCAAAAGAATAACATTAGTGACCAGAGGATGGTATAACATCTTCAAGTAGCTAAAGGATACAACTGACAAGCTTAACTTCTCCACTGTGGATATTTTTAAAAATGAAGGAGATATAAAATCATTTGCATACAAAGAGTAAAGAATCCACTACCTGTACACGAACACAAAAGGAAACTACAAGAACTCTTCTTTGGGTAGGAGATGAAGTAAGGAAAAAAAAGGCAAATTATTTGAATTTGGGAATAAATTTAAATGAACCCTGATGATATAGAGCAATTATAAAAGTATTCTGGGATTTAAAGTATGTAATATTAAGATCTATAAAATGTTAGTTAAGAAGTCAATAAATGGATTTACAATGTGCTAAAGTACACCCGTAGTGCAAGAAGAGGATAAATGTGTGCAGAAAAGTGCAGTCTTGGTGCTTACAAGGCAGATTAAGAGCAGTATTTAAATAATTTCTTTTAATGTTTATTTATTTTGCAAGACAAAGAGACAGAGTGGGGCGGGGGCGGGCAGAGAGAGAGAGGGAGACACAGAGACTGAAGCAGGCTCCAGGCTCTGAGCTGTCAGCACAGAGCCCAATGTGGGGCTCAAACCCACGAAGCGTGGGATTATGACCTGGGCTGAAGTCGGATGCTCAACTGACTGAGCCACCAGTTAGTTTAATGTTGTTTGAAATAACAAATACATTTAATGAAACTCATTTAGCTGGAGGTCTACCAGTTAAATGATTTGGTGTGAGAACGGAACAATACAAATTCGGTGATAAATGCAATGCAGGTTTCAACAGATGATGTTGGTTTTAACTACATGAAAGTGACCAGCACTTACTTCAATATTATCATGGAAAAAAAAAAAAAAAAGAGTTACATGAGTCCATTGAAAAAGCCAAATAAAGATCTTTCTTTCCATTAAAACAGAGTTTCACTGCTCACTATCACCATGGGACATGTAGGACCCAACTAGGTAGAAAAGTTTTTGAAAAAAAAAAAAAAAAAAGGAAAAATAGGAATGGAATCACAATTTACTCCTATCTCTATCATGTTGTGTGAAATTAAGAAATGTGGAAAGGAGAAAAAATAAATCTGAAATCATAGCCATTATCTCATAAGGACTTTAGACAGATCTTTGACCTGATTATTCATACATCAGAAAAACAATGATGAAATTTAAAACTGTCTACAAGAGTAATATTGTCTTATGTCACAAGACTAATATTCTGTAAACAGAGGAATAAGAAGCCTAACACATTAAGTATATGAAGAGAGCTAACATTCCTAACACACTCATAGAAGTATACAGAAGACCTGTGAATAGGCAAAGAGGGTAAGAGAGATTTCAAATTAATTTATTTTTATGCCTTTTTCTTATTAATTTGCAAGAAAGAAACTTACACATTTGAATCAGGATTAGGTTGGAGATCATAACAACTCTTAAGTGCTGACTATTGTATTTTTATAAATGTGTAGAGCACTTAAAACATCAGAATCAAATGCTGTATATTTTAACAAGTAAAAAGAGAGCTATCAATAGTTTATGATATTATGCCACATAATAAGAAATGAATGTTTTCATGTTCTTTAAATACATTTTCAAAAACATGAAATTGAATACCTTTTATCTCTGTGCTAAAAAATTTTGAATTCATTGGAAGGTGATTTGATTTGAATTTAGTAAAGTAAAATAGAAAAAAATAATGAAAACACTTATAACACTATTTGGTCCAAAACGAGAAACTTTTTAACACTTAACATAAGTTAATTAATAGACTCTACTTAAAGGGGCATGGATAGTTTGTATCTATTTGCTGTTTATATTTATCTCAAGAGCCTACTTGGAGCACATAGCATGCACCTAATATGTATTCCTAGCATATACGTGCTTGTTAAATAAATGAAAATGACTGAGTATAAGTAAAAACAAAGCATGATTTTTAAAAATCCTCATTAATCAATGAGGTCTTAACTTTATTTTTTGAAATCTGAAAGAATCTATGGATTTGTTTCATGGAAAACAGAAAATATGCAATTTCTATGTGAAAAATCTGTACATTTTAGATGCAGTTTTAAGAGGATAGCCCATAATGGAATAACTCTGGGCTTCATGGAATGCATCAAATACCAAAAATCTTAGTGAAGCCACAAAAATACTAAAATCTCAAAAGTATTGGGGCCATATTTTCATGTATTTAAAGAAGTTAAATCTCATACTAGCTTTTTTCCTTTTTTTTTCTTTTTTGATATTTCTAATTAGCCTTTAGCTTTTGTTTGTTGAAAGTTTCAACTTTCATACTCCACACATATGATGGCAAATGACTGTCATCATCATATGGATGCCTATTGTGTGTTGTGCTACAGACATATTAGGTGAGTATACACACAAATTTTGAACATAAGCAGTTGTCCAAAATGATGGTGCCCTGGCTTATGTAGGGATTAAATTCTATAGACAGTGAATAAGATAAAAAATCACATTTGATCAAATAAACCACCCTTAAATGTCTCGGACTTTGACCTTTGGAAGGTTCAAGTAAAACAAAACAAAACAAAACAAAACAAAACAAAACCCTCACTTTTGAACAAAGACTTATTTAACACTTATGCTTGGTGTCAGGTACAATTCAAGATTTGGAAATACAAAATAACAAAAACTCCTAACCTCAGGAAGCTTAGATTTTAACGTGTGACACAGGCAATAAATATGATAAATAAATTTTATGTATGTTCCATAATGATGTGTTAAAGAGAAAAAACAAAGCATTTTTTAATTATCTTTGCTTTTCAGCTTTCCCTATAACTGAGGAAAGGGCAAGAGGGTGAATAAAGGAAACTGTGTCTTTCTTTCCTTCTCTCTGCCTCCTGTCAAATCCAAGTCATTTTCAACTCTGGAACTATATAGTATTAGATATAACAGATCTTTTGATTTCTAGATTTTGGCAAACTCAAACTAACTTGAACATCCTTATTAAATGGATACATCTAATCTGCATGATGTTTGAGGCACAGGCTAATGGGTGGTATATTTTGAGACTATAGCAAAGAGAAATCCCTTAGCTAAATCAGTGAGTGTAGCAGATTGTATGCACATTTCAGTGTAGTTTTAATCTATTTTATTTTATTTTATTTTATTTATTTTATTATTTCCACAATTGAGTTCCTTTTTCAGAATTTATTTTTTTGGATTTTATCCTCTATTTCTTTGTGGTATCATTTCATAGAGGTTTTGCATCTGCTTTAAAGATCTTCCATTCCTTGAGTTCCATTCCTTGAGTTGCCAAGTTTTTCATTTTGTCTTATTTTTTAATGCTTTACAGTCCAGCCTTTTCACTTCTCTGAACAGCAAACCATCTTTTTCCCAGTGTTCCATTCTTGAGCCTCTCCTATTTTCTCTAATATATTTCCAGGCAATATCATGACTTCAATTTTTACTTCTCTGTCAGTGGGTATTATCTGAATCTTCAGTGATTCTCTCTCTCAAGACCCAGCACCGTAATTCCAACTATATTTTGGATACCTCTAGCTACAGGTATTCTGTGTACTTCAAATCCAAAGAATCTAAGAATGAACGCATAATTGTCCTTTCCACAGTTGTCACTTTTCCTATGTCCCTTTATGTTATTAGAATTAAAACTGTCTTTCAGAACTAAAGTTTTAGAATCATTCTCAATGTCTCCTTTCTAGTCTTCTGCATTAAGTCATTAATTACTATTGTTTGAAATCCATAAAATCTTTTTTGTTGTTATTAATAGGATCATCTCCTTAAAGCATTTCTCTAACCTGTCCTTTTTTTCTAATCAAAGAACAGAATGTAAAAGACTAGAAAGTACACAGAGTATGGGATCTACTAATCCATGAAAAGTTTCCATCTAGGGTGATCTCTGCCAAGATGTTTAACATCTCTGGGACCCATATTTTATCTTCTGTGAGAATAATGGCGAAGTATGCAATTTTTAAAAAGCATAGCTCTACCTTAAGAGGAAATGCTACTTGGGTGTTATAATGGGGAATTCTGGGGTGTCACTGAGCAGAATGAAGGTCTCAGGCACTTGATAAGATAATAAACCATAGGAAATAAAGATGACATCAGAATATGAAAGGACGTCAAATGTGAATCTTTCCCACATCAAAACCAGGCAGCATTGGGCTGGATAATCCACTGAAATTGGAAAATAAATGTAAATACGTAAGATTAAAAGTATACTACCATTCCTCAACCTTGTTCACCTTGTAGTGAAAACTCAAAAGGGAACAAAGAAACTGGAAAGAAAACATGATCAATTTATTCCTCTCACATTATTTTTAACTCTTCTCCCAACCCACGTAATGAATAGGATCTCTGTTAAAATAGGTGGTATAGTGGAATTAATAGTGACAAGAGAATTTGGTGCTAAAGAATGGGTTTTGTAAGCTATCCATTCATCTAATCCTGTCACTGAAATTAGGTAATTAATTTGCATGGAAAACAGTTAATTCAGTCAAAGTTAATAAAAGTTACAATGAAGATGCTTTCTCAAGATCATGATCTTTCTCCAAGTAATTGAGGTAGCACTCAAAAGCCTCTTGTGATAATAAAAATGGTTTTTATAGATAAACTTGATCTTCAAAATCTCCCACATTTTCTTCTTCAATTTTATAACAGTTAAAATGTTTTTTCAGCAAAAATGCAACTAAATCAGTTGTTTGAGAAAGAAAATAAAGTAGAAGGTAAATATGTTATTTTAAAGATTGTGTCAGTTTCTCCAAGGATTTTGTTTTGATTAAAATGGATTTATATTTGGAAAAAAATAACATCTCGAATAATTAAAAAAAAAATTAATCACTTTCTTTTTTAGAATAACACAAATTAAAATGCATTTTTAAAATATTCATATTCCTGGAAACATATTAAGAGCTTAAAATATATTTTTGTACTAAAAAAAGTGATTGAAGTTAAAATTTAACTTTAAACAAATATTTGCTCACTATTCTGCTTTCTCTGTCAACAATGAGATATATTTGAGCCAAGTGTTGCTTTCGATTTAGGGAGAAAATTGAAGAATGCTTTAACTTCTCATTAACTACATCATTAATCAGTGGTTAATTGTAATTATTTAGCCTGTAGAAAAAGTGAAAGTAGAATTAGAATCTGACTACAAGTCAAATAAACGTTGTCTTTCTTATTGATTTCAGCATTTTTTAAGACAGATATTCAATAACGTTTGCTTAGCAAAATTTTGGTAGTGGTTGGTCAATGTGTTGAATAATAATTTAAGAGAGTGACTATGTCAAACTCTGTATCTCTTTCTTCGTCAGCTTGCAAACATTAATAATACAGGACAGCATTAGTATGTTTTTTTCCAGTATCATTGTATAATTGCAATTAAGTAATCTGAGTAGTTATAGAAATAAATCTATTCCCCTGTATTTTATTTAGAACAACTTAGAATGATATAAATTCTCTCAACAGTTTTCCCCGGGGGGTATTCTGTCTTGCTAATTCTTCAATGTTAAGATACAAATACTGAATCTTACCCGTTTCAACTTCTATTTTGCATGTGCAAAGTACCCTTTTGTTTATAATACAGGAGAGAAAATTGAAGACCTAAACTTCAATTTTCAATAGAATGTCAGGAAATAAATAAAAACCCCATTTTAAAAATGTGAAAATGTTAATAATGTACCATGTCTAGTTTCTCAGTATAGGAAGGTGTGGTGGTTCCAGGGTCTCATCCTTCTCCTAATAACTATACTCAGAGCCTCTTTACAGTCTTTTCTGAATAGAAATTGCTCATCGAAGAAGCAACACCTGAATTTGGCATTCTTTAGCTTCCCTTTCATCAGTGTCTAAATTATCCACATTTTCTCAATCCTATGCTAACAGGCCTCTGCAGGCTAGTGCTAAATGTTATTAACCTTCAACAAATTGGATTCCTGATGAGTCCATGTTCATTTTTGAAATAGTGTCATCAAGTCATCACAGGGCCCCAACTGGAGCCCCAAAAGTGGCTCTGAGAAAGGGCCCAGACTACTTGGCCTATGCATTTGATGATATCCATGCCATCTTTTGGTGGTTTATAAAATAACTGCAAACATTAAAATGTAATTTTACTTTCTATTCAATGGATATTTATTTGGTATGAGTGGAGGCTGGTGCTATGTTTGGGTGTGTTTGCTCTAAAACGACAGATACATTCACAGTATTTCTTTTATTCATTCAGTACATTTAGGTAGGAGTGGTTTTATAGAAGTATATTCCACATTTTCGTACCTACATCAAAGTAAGAGCACTAGACATAATTTGGCCTTTCTGTATCTTGAGTTAATAATGAGACAGTGAATTTTAACATAATCTATTAATCTGTATTTTATTTTTCAGATGTTTATTCCTACTTTCATGTGTGTGTGTGTGTGTGTGTGTGTGCGTGTGTCTTTATTCTATGTGGTCATACACAACTTTTAGATTGCAAGGCAAAAATGTTGCCATTTCCATGCATAGAAAGGACCTCCACTCAGCCTTTTGTTTTCCATAGCCTAGCCGCATATTGGAAGTACATGGTTAAGAAAAGGTGGCAGCTCCAAGCTTTGAACTAATAACAATAAAGACCTACATCTGCAATTTCTTACAAAGTACCAAATGCAGCCCTAAGCATCCTCAAATGCTAGGCTCATCTCTGTGATTTTTGCCTCTCAGTTTTCAGATTTCTAATTCTTCACTTCCTTATTAACTCTTTAATGTTTGTCTGATGATCTTTATTATGTTTCCCTACCTTCTAAGAGCTCCTAAGCAGGAACATTGGTCTGGATGCCTAATCAGCCATTCGCAGAGTTGAAGTCTGGTCCTGCCATTTTCAAGCCATCCACTGAGTGCCTCCTCACACTCGCATGCCTTCTCTGAGCTTTATATTTGAAGAGTAACAATACCCCCCAATACTTCCATTCTATCCATTTGTGTTTGTCACAGCACATTGATAATAAAGAGAGCAGGCCTCTTCAAACTTGTGATTTTCAGCAAAGTTTTTATTAAACTTCCAGTTTCTAATCATTTCTCTTTTTTTCTTTTTCTTTTCTTATTCTCTGCTTCTTCCATTGGTGGCATTTTAGCTTTCAAGTGTAGAACAGCATGGTATTATTGGTTAAAAGGTAATAGAATTGTTTTAACTGCAATGTCAGCTGCAGGAGGAAGGAAAGGGAATAAGAAAGTTTAGAAAGGAAAAATAAGTTTGCAAAGTAAGCTACCTCAGAGAAAAATTACAAAGCATATAGCACCTTTAAAGACTTTCCAGAGGGGGAGTCCTAGGAGAGAATGGATTGAGGATCTATGGAAAGAAATATAAAGATATTTGAGAAATATAAGGCTCTCTAGGCATTAGGAATGGGTGGGATTAGGCATAGGATTCAGGAATTATGGCTTTTAGGAAGAAGAACTGAAATATCTCACTTGTAAGGAATTTATAAGTCAGGGTTCAGATGAGGGTTGAGGACTAAACTGTACATATTTCCAAGGAAATTATCATACAATGCTATTTATACCAGTAGGAACAAAACTGTGAGAAAATTCAGTTTAATAATGAAAATCTATATTAGATATAATCATTTCTTTAAATTACTTATTAGGTATTTTATTAGTTTTAGTAGGGATGCCACACAAATTTACCACAAACTGGGTACCTTAAAAAAAACTCAGAAATTTATTCTCTCACACTTGGAGCCTGTAAGTCCAAAATCAAGATATTAGCTGGTCCATACTCCCTTTGAAAGTTGTAGGGAAGAATCCTTCAGTTTCCTATTTCTACTTTCTGGAGGCATTCCATGCCTTACAGCTGCATCATTCCAATCTCTGCCTTCATCTTCAACTGGGCTTCTTCCCTCTATTTTGCTGTCATTGTCCTACTACAAGGACACTGCACATTGGATCTAGGGTCCAACCTAATCCAGTATGATCTCATTTTAGTTTAGTCACATCTGCAAATATGGTCATATGCTGAGGTTTCAAGTAGGTATACAGCTTTGAGGGACAACATTTAACCTATTGTGGGTACAAGTGTTATATTTGTATCAGTAGCTAAGTATGCAGAGTATTACATTTGCTGTACTGCTTTTGTTATTTTATTTTATTTTATTATTTTATTATAATTATCTCCTATATTCATATGCCTGGTCTTAGTTTATTTTATTTTCAGTTATGGATTGGATTCAATTACCCATTCAACAAGCATTTATTTTGTGTCTGGAAGGTGCTATACACTTTGCTAGACACTTAGGATATAACAATGAATAAAACATAATAGATGAAAAAAACAGAACATAATGGGATAATGAAGTTTCTAAATATGCAGCAATCATAAGTGGAGATTTTTAATGGCTATATTAGAAGTGATACTTTCCAAGTAGAGGAAACAGCATGAGAGAAAATGACAGCTTTGAAATAGCATGGTGAGTTTTGAGAACAGCAAGCAGTTCTATGAGACAAAGCAATACAAGGAAGGTTTGGTGAGAAGTGAAGATAGGAAGGAATTTAAGAGCCAAATCACACCAATCTTCTATAGCCTCCTATGCAAGCTGACTGTAATTCTTTTGATACAAAAGCAACCTGGAGCTTGCTTTGGATTCTGTGTCTCCCTCTCTCTCGGCCCCTCCCCTGCTCATTTTCTGTCTCTCTCTCTCAAAAATAAACATTAAAACATTTTTTAAAAAAGGCACAGAGATGAAATTTGTGATGTGCCTATGAGCCCACAGGTTGTTGATATGGGAAAACACAACCTTGGAGAATCATGTAGTTGTGGGAATACTATATACAGAACTTTTAACACCCCTTTTAGAACATACAGATTTCTATGAAAACAGCTCCGTTGGCCAGGAATCCAGAGATGCACCTTGTTTTCTCTTTCAAGTGACTTCAAAGTAATAAATAATATTAAGACCTTTCTGAAACCAATAGGAAATTATAATAATCAATAATTACAATTTTAATCCATAAAAAATGCATTCAAATAGCACTATGCTGGAAAGTACTTTGTTTGTAGGTGTTAGAAGTTTTCTAAAAGACAGTAGTCTTTGGCTCAGAAACTGTAAATATATGCTCATGAGAGAAAGTGACTTCAGACTGAGGGACTGAAGGCAGGATAAATAGTCATATTAAAGCCTGAATCATTGGTAGGAATCAGAGCATGACTGGATGGAGAAACACAACAGAAGACTGGGTTCCAGTCTAAGATCCAGAACTGAAACAATAGTATCAGCATTGATGCAATAAAATGGGCATTTTGCTATCTAATTGTGATAATGCATAATTTGTGGATCTGTGATGAAATAAAATATTTTCTAAAAAATGAGCACTTTGAAGCATAGGAAAATGCAAAGATGAATAGGAAAGAATTTTTTGTCTACTGGTTTAAAAAATCAAGCTTTTTTAACATTTACATGAAATACTGAAATATGGATATGTGAGCTGAAAGAAATCCAATCAATATGGACTTTAGCAGGTGAGCTAGAATGTCACTCTCAATGTTAATTATGTAAAGACATTTTTTTTTTAATTTTTTTTTTTAACGTTTATTTATTTTTGAGACAGAGAGAGACAGAGCATGAACAGGGGAGGGGTGGAGAGAGAGGGAGACACAGAATCTGAAACAGGCTCCAGGCTCTGAGCTGTCAGCACAGAGCCCGACGCGGGGCTCAAACTCACGGACCGTGAGATCATGACCTGAGCCGAAGTCGGACGCTTAACTGACCGAGCCACCCAGGCGCCCCTATGTAAAGACATTTCTTAAACAATTTTTGCGTACTAGTCACTGGCATATATAAGCTGAAAGTCTCAGAATTTTCTGGAATGAAAACAAAATATTGTACATCATAGAACAGAATCTGAACTTATTTCATATAAATTCTTAGTCTAATATTATATAAAGGATCTGATACAACAAACTCAGTTTTAGGGGGCATGTATGAATTCACCATTTCTCTGATCATTACTCCCAGACTGTCCTTAGCAATCGACTTCTACAACATTAGGTAGTGTCATAAAATAAGAAAATACTAATAGTAAAAAAAAAAAAATCACACAATGTTGGAATTACGACAAAAGGACATAGGACCCAATGAAAAGTCTTTTTTTTTTTTTAACGTTTATTTATTTTTGAGACAGAGCATGAACGGGGAAGGGTCAGAGAGAGAAAGAGACACAGAATCTGAAACAGGCTCCAGGCTCTGAGCTGTCAGCACAGAGCCCGACATGGGGCTCGAATCCATGAACCGCGAGATCATGACCTGAGCTGAAGTCAGACGCTTAACCTACTGAGCCACCCAGGCACCCCTGAAAAGAGTTCTAGATGGGGAGAGCTGGAACAATTTGAAAAAATAAATAAATAATGTATCATTGGACTATAACCCAAGTATAAAATAAATATCCATGAGTTTATACTGATACGAATAAATAATTGAATAAATAAATGAATGGGGGGGAGGGAGGGATAGACAAATATCCTATGCAGAAGAATACCAAATAATTTATACAGATACACTGCCTTCAAAAAGGTAGAGCATAACTTCCTACTCCTAAAGTCTGGGCTGACCAGGTTGACTTTCTTCCAAAAAGCACAGTATGGAAATGGAGGAATGATAACTTTATAGTGGTGAAACCTAACAAACACTATCTCAGCCGGGTGATCAGGTTAATATCAATAATGATAAGCCGTGTTGATAACATGTACCCTTGATATAATATATTGAAATGGCAATTCACCTCTGTAGTCTTCCTCCCAGTAACCCATATCCCCATTCTAATCACAAGAAAATATCAGATAAACTGGGATAAATCCCAGTTGAGAAATATTTTACAAAACATCTTACCAGTATTCTGTCAAGGTGATTAAAAACAAAGTCTGAGGAAATGTCTCAGTTAAGAGGAACCTGAGGAGACATGATGACTAAATGTAACGTAGTATCTTGGATGGGATTCTGGAATGGATTTAAGAACATTGGATAAAACTGGACCCTAGTTAATAATATATCAATATTGGCACATTAATTGTAACAAGTGTACCAGAGTAATATAAGATGTTAATAATAGGGGAAACTGGGTACAGGATATATGGGAAGTCTCTTTATTATTTTTGCAATTTTTCTTTAAATCTGGAATTGTTCTAAAATAGAAAGTTTATTTTAAAAAATTTACTTGTTCATTCTGAGATATTGCCATTTCAGTACAGCTGGCTTGATGCTGAACCCCAGTAGAGAATGTGAAGCAGGACTGGCTCAGTTGAGCATTACCTCTTACAAAAACACACAGATAGTTTCCAAGATGGACATATAATCCATATTACTTCAGTCAGAGCAAATCCTGAAGTGTTTTGTGAATGGACTAAAAAAAAGAGGTGTTGTTTTTGTTTTTGTTTTTGTTTTTTTCCTCTTCTGCCAGATGAGCTGTGTGCATGTGGTCCTGGAGCCCCCTGCCACCACAAAGGCAGCAACTGACTTAGGACAGAATGAGAAAATGAGCTGAGATTTGCAGAGTGTAATGCTTATTTTAACCACATTTTCTGAGTTCCTGGCTCTAGTAATTTTTAAATCAAGTATAACTTTTGTTTTCCATTTATATGAGCCAGTATGATCCTCCTTTTGCTTAAGCCAGTTCAAGTTGTGACCCTGGCAACAAATTACTCTAATTCTAACTGATATAATGTATTTGAGATAAAGCATAGAATTGTCAGGGGAATATAGAGCTTCTAATAGGGTTCACCTTGGGAGACACTGCATAGCTTAAACCATGGACCTAGTGGCACAGGGTGACATTGTGGTAGACTGAAGATAGTTGTCTGATTTATCCCTCAACATTTGTATGAAATACAGCTGTTCTATTTAATGAAGCAATTAGGTATTTTCCTGTAATAAATGAGTTAAGTGGAGACAATACGGTCCATATGTTCATTCATTATTATTATTTTTTAAGGAATGCTTGAGTGCCAATATGTGAGGAGTCAACAACAGTGAACAAAAGACAATACTCTGGTTTCATTTTAATAGGAGAATATGGGTCCTATACAAGAACCAATGTACAAAAAAGCAAAATGAAAGTGACTGTATCATTAGTGAAGTACTGATAAACACCATGGAGCAAGTAGAGGATAGAGGAGACCAGAAGAGGAGAGAGGAGGGTGTCACACAGATGGCTGGGGAAGGAATATTATGGTTATGGGGAATAGCATAGCAAAGGTCATGAGTTGGCTATGACTGATGTAATGGTTAACTGTATATGTCAACTTGGTCCGGTAATGGTGCCCCGATATTTGATCAAACATTAGTCTAGATGTATCTGTGAAGATGTTTTTGGATGAGAGTAACATTTAAATCAGTGGACTTTGAGTAAAACATATTGTCCCCCATGATGTGGTTGACCTCAGCCAATCAGTTGAAAGCCTTAATAGAACAAAGACTGACCTCCCCGGAAAGAAGGAATTCTGCCAGCAGATTTCCTTTGAACTTAAACTGAAACTCTTCCCTGGGTCTCCAGCCTGCTCATCTACCTGGGAGATTTTTTTGACTTGCACCTCCACAGCTGTGAGCTAATTCCTTACAACACACACACACACACACACACACACACACACACACATATATATATACACACATATATATATATATATATATAAACACACACACATATATACAAATATATATATATACATATACACACATATATATATTTGGTAAATTCAAAAAACAACAATGAAATCCAAGTGGTTTGGGCAGAGGGAGTGAGGGGAGAATACGTCAGCCTTATTAGCTTTGCCTCACAGTCAGAGATTTTTATTTGTAGGGTGGAGGTGGGTCATTCAGCAAACTGACAATAATTAAATTCACTAACAGTTTCAATCCTCCTAGCTCTGTATTGTTACTATTCTAAATAGTCTTCATGTGTTGATATCTTTACATGATAAGGTATACCTATCATTTCTACATTTTGAGTCTCCAATTAAATGTGGCTCTGACAATGATAAAACCACAGACTAATATGTCAAATAAAATAAAAATAAAGTAAAATATAATTGATTATCTTGTATTTTATAATAAAACAAAGTCTCTAACACCCCTTCTCTGCTCCCCCTGACAATTATTAGAATAAATTTTTATTTTCCCTGTTGCTTCTTGGCAGTGGGAAAATATATCGTAAGAAATTAAAATGCAAAATATTTCTAAATTTGCCAGTTCTTCAGAACTGAGTATTACAGTTAAGCTTCCAAAATTCCAATTCTTTAACTTGACACTAAAAGTTCCACTATTTTCTAACTCAGCTTTCTGAGGAATATTAACCAAACCCCCCTACAAGAGCTAAGTAATTCTAGTCTTCTTATATTTCCATTTATTTTTCATGAATTCCAGTTCTGATTCCTAATAAATCATTTTTGATTGTAGGTACAAAGAAAATGACATTTTGTTAATTTGAAAAAAGGAGAATTCTTTATTGTGTCTAATGTACTGGATCTCACTTTTGTCATCAGATTTCAAAGCTCCCTTCCTGTTCCAGAGGAAGTTGAACAACAACGACAAATTTTTGATATGATTAGCGGACAGATCTAGGCCATTATGTAGGATGGAATTCAAGAGAAATCAAGTAGCTTTTAAGAAGTATGCTTCTACTTATACATTCAAATTGATGTTTTACTCTAAGTGGCCACCTTTGGAGGGGTGAGTTACTTATTCTAATGACAGTGTTGTTATTCAAAATATGTTTAAAGCCGTTTTTTGTTTTGTTTTGTTTTCATTCAGCCTCAGAACACATTTATGAGTCACCTAAGAAAATTATTTGTTTCTCTGTGTGTATTATTCATTTAATAAACACTTATATATGCTAAAATGATGCAGGCATTGTCCTAAGACAATGTCCTTTTAAAATGTTCATTTACTTGGAACTTATACCAACCTCATAAAGCAGGTAATATAATAATCCTAATTTTATCAATAAGGAAACTTAAGTATTGCTCAATATTACACATTTAAGAATTTAGGGAGTTAGACTGAACTCAAAAACCTCATAGCACTTGCTTAATCACTATTCATGTTACCTCTTACATCTACATTTTGTTTCAAAATTATCAACTATATTTTTCACAAAGTATAAAATACCCCTAAATATTATTTTTGCCTTTAATATAAAGTGGCTTCTTCAATGACCCTTCAGAGATAAACGAGGAACTTGGAGCAAAACAAGAACCTGAGTCAAGAAAGATTAAATCATTTATATACTGACATAAAAAGGGAAAATGGAAAATTTTCTGCTAGAAGTTTTCTGCTTAGCTTTTCGCTAATCAGAAGAACTGACATTGTCATAGCTTTCTTTCCTTTAATGTCTAGTGAACTGAGGTTTTGTTAAGGCAAATGTAGTATCAATTCTCTTAGCCACCAATTCAAAGTTATCATTCTTGAGTTTAAGATGTGCCATGTCAGCACTATGTTGACTTTCACTAACTCGGTCAGACCATTACTCAGTTGATCTTGATGAATCTCTACTAGTGAGATGATTTTGATGAGCTATAAATCAGTCTTGATGTCTTTTTTCCCCTTAAATCTGTCTTGGTAGACTGTAGAAATAAGTTAACTGTGAAATGTTGTCCAAATATAGATTCAAATAATTCCAAAAAAAATAAATTGTATATATATATATATACACACACACACACACATATATACATACATATATATACATATATATATATGTATGTATATATATATATAGTGTTATGATTTCTATTCTAAATATTGTCATCAAAGATCTAATCCAAAGAACAGAATTGAATGACTCTAGATTTCCTATGGTTTTATGAGTTGTTCATAAGCCTAAATTAAAAATGCAATTGCTTTTCATAGGGAAACTAATTTCTCATGAGGGGATCATTTAAGTGAAATCTTTGTAAAATTATTTGCTTCACCATTAGATATAATCTCTAATAGGGTAATGATGATGTCTATTTCACTCACCATTGTACTTAGCAACTAATACAACGCCTGGTACCTAATAATAGGTACTCAATAAATAATTATTGAATGAATAAAGATTTCATTCTTATTGTTATAATTAAGATCCTTTTCTAGGATGGCAGGGGAAACTCATATCCTCTGAATGCTCATAATATTTCAGGAATAGACTCAAGTGGTCTCCATGATTGAGAAGTAAGGGATTTGGAATGCCAAGATTAATCCCATTATCTTGTATTTTTATAAAATTTCATATATACACCCTTATACTACATACACCCTTGTTATTTGCAGCAGCATCCATGAGAGTAGCAAAATAGGTTTTGTTGATTCTTCTTTTACAGAATATATAATAGACTTACGCAGTTTAAGACACTGGCTAAAGGGTCACACACTGAAGTCAAAATCCTAAGCAAGGATTTGAGTTTCTTCCCACAGAGTTCAGAAGGGTGTAAATCTGCCCCAACAGCATAAATTATTTAATGACCTAGATTCATCTTTTTGCATCCAGAATAAGGCTACTGTATTTGCATCTTTCTGACTGCAGAGGAGAGAGAAAGCTCATGGCAGCTGGCAAGAAGGACAAGCAAATTAATCAGAGTATAAAATGTTTATAAACTCCCCCAAAATTTCAGGAGTTCCCAGTCTGGTTCTTCTCTTACTGTTTCTACATATGGTTTCTTGCAGAGGCTAGGTCTGATGGTCAATTCAGATTTATTCTGTTTATTTATATGTTTTAGATATTTTGAGGTGTGAAACATAATGAGTATCTCAAAGAAGCCAGTTATCAAAATCAATGGTATTTGTGAAATGCATTATGAAAAGGCTAATTATAATTTATTATGAAGCATCCCTACATCTATTGTGAATAAAGTAATGTGCTCTTCACAGCAGGCCCTAGTTTCATTAACCTTTTCATAGAAGCAGTGATCTCATTCAGAAATCTTATTTCTAAATTATGTGTTCATACCACACACTGATTCCTTCATACCTGGGTGAGGGGGGAAACCAATGTGCAGTCATGGATTTATCTTATAGGTTTAAACAGTTAAGGGAGGTGGGGAAAGATGCAGAAGGAAAAGCGGAGTCATCTCATTAATAAAGCTGTTGATACTTCTTTTCAAGGCATTATTTTCTACTTTATCTTTTTTATTGTTCCCTTCATTCTAAAAAACATTCAAAGAAAGTTTTTTAGCGTTTATTTTTGAGAGACAGAGCATGAGTGGGGGAGGGGCAGAGAAAGAGGGAGCTACAGAATGGGAAGCTGGCTCCAGGCTCTAAGCTGTCAGCACAGAGCCAGAAGCGGGGATTGAATCCACGGACTGTGAGATCATGACCTGAGCTGAAGTTGAACGCTTAACCAACTGAGCTACCCAGGTGCCCCTAAAAAATGACACTTTAAAAGAAAAAAAAAATCACAGTAAATGAAGGAGTGCCCCACAATAATACAGTAATCAAGGTATATAGTGATATGTATTTAAAGGGGAAGGAAAGAGTCCACAAGGGTCTCTGTCACTCTCTGTCTCTCCCTCTCTCTTTCCTTCATGTCCTTCCTCCAGATAGTGAGTTCATTTCCTTGATAATTTCAAGACAGTGAAAATGCCACTTCCATTATTATTCTACTTCAAGTATAAATCTCTCCTCTATCCAACACTCTATCTTGCTGGAAAGGCCAGAAAATTCATGATTCCTTTGTATGGTTTCTAAAAAAACAAAAAACTAAAACCCACAAAATACATTGCAAACTAAAGGTATATTCTTTTTTGCACACTTCCACACAAGGAACGCAAGAATGCCACTAAAGTCTTACAATCTTTTTCTCCTCTGTTTTAAATCCCTTTAGCTTTTCATAATCTTCATGGAGGCAGTAAAAAAAATGCATGGAGAGTCTGTCAGGCTTTCAGCTCCTGAAGCCCTCTGACCCTTGCTGTTGGTGTCATTTAAGTTAGTTAAGTAAATTTAGATCTTCTATAGAATCTAAATTCTTGAGTAGGTGTTGGGGAGCAAGAGTTTTTTGCTTTTATAAAGTCCTTCTAGGTGGAATGAGAATCAAGTTGACATGAGACAGATTAATAGGAGAAAATCAAATTTAATTTCATACATATAGGGAAGCCACACAGACATGGAAATTCCAAAAACTCTCAGGCAACATGAAGCATATATGTCATTCTGAACTAAAACAAATAGGGCAGTGCTCTAGGACTTCTAAGAGAAGAAATGTAATACAGAGGAAGATGAAAAGAAATAAATGTTTGGTAAACAAATATTTGCTAGGCCACTGAGAAAAACTGGGACATAGAAGATTTTGATCAAACAGGCCTTGCTAGGTTCCTCCTTGTCTATCCTACCTAATTCATGTCATAATGTATTTACCTATGGTGAGAGCTCTCTTCTTGGAACAGGTCCTCTATCTAAATTCTTTTAAGCAGTTATGGGGGTAAAGAACTTTTCCTGAATCTGCTGGGGTTTGATTGCTTTTTAAATCAATATTCTCTTCATGCCAAAGTGGCCCATCTTGGGGCAGCCTGTCCTTAGCCCCTAGTGTAGGTTAAAAAAAATCTCTGGGCTACTATTTATTTTTCTTAGGATCAAGTCAGCCAGGCTTCTGATCTTACTTGAATGTTACACACCAAGACTAAGAGTAGGACTTTTCATTGACTATGACCATGATTTTGCATTACACTACATTTTTAATTGTGCAACACTTTTGTATTAGCATACAGCGGGACTGTTTATCAGTCCTTTAGGTAATATTAAAGCTCTATTGAACCAAAATCCTTCATTCTCTTGTCCTTTATTTTTCCAGGGAAATATATTCTTTCTTGTTCCTCCTTTCCATGCTAGAGTCTTCACTACTGGCTTTCAGCTCACTGTGAGGCCAATTTCTTAGCAAACTCCTTAAACAGTGTCCTCTTAGAGGATAAATGCTTATTTTCCATGGTCTTCCTGAATATTCTAATCACTTGTTTCCCAGGTCTTGGTCATTACTGATGGGACCATTCTTTTTCCAACCAAGTCACAGTTAAAATAATATATACTATAGGCAATCCATTTGCATAAATATTTTAATCATACTTTAAAGTTAAATAATTCTATATCTGATGTAAGCATTAACTATGAGCAGTTTTGAAACTGTTTGAAAACAAGTCACATTTGTTTGAATAAGTCTATACCTAATTTAGGCAATATACATCTTCACATTTTTCCATAAAGTTAAAAAAAAAACATTACAAAAGATATTACAGTGAAATCTGAATTCTGTCGCTTAACCACAAAAGTGCCCTGGCTTAATAAATCATGAAGAGAATCAATGAGGCTTGCATTGAATGCCTGAAAGAAAGCTGTAATCATTCATAAGGAGTAACTTTGGATGATTACTAAGTTCTCTAAAGTAGTTGAGACTGCAGAAAACCATAAATGCTTTGTCCAACAATTATCACTATCTCATATACCACTGGAGCCATTTTGAAAGTATTTCCAATAAATCCACAAATGCCCTGACTGGAACTTACATGGACTATTTCTGCAGATATCTATTGTAACTCTCAGTTACAAAGGTTGCTGTCTGAATGGAATAATAATGTTCTTTTGTCAAGATGATAAATATTTGTTTATAATTGTAGATCTCTTGATCAAATGCTTCTACTCAGGAGGAAAAACAACAAAAGGAAAGCTGTTGCTATGCAGAACAATGTAATGACATAGAAATATGACAGAATCACAAAACTGATTTAGTGTAGACTATGGATGATTAAGGAGCAGCCATTTAGAGGCTTAATTGAGTTAATATCTCTCCTTCATAGCCAAGAAAATACATTTATTGAATATGTTGTTCTATATGCCACACACTGCATCAGATGCTAGAGGAAAATAAAGATGAATAGATTTGGTTGCTATTTTCAAATTACTTCAAATATGGAGAGAGTTCATGGTGGACAAGCAAGAAGACAATAACATAGGTTTGGCTAAAAAGAAGACGTTTCCACACAGCCATTCACATGGCCAGTTTATACTTTTCACCATTATCATAGGGATTGTGCCTGAGTTTCTAAACAAACTATTTATTGATACACACCAACTGCTATTGTTGAAGAGGACATCCTAGCTTATTTGAAGAGAAAAATGTATAGACACACTATATATAATCCCTAAAGGGGGTAGAAGTTGCTTAAGTGACATGGCTACATCTTAGACTAAGCATAGCCAGAGGACATAGTAGGTCTTCATTAATTGGCTGGTGACTGAATGAACCTAAAATAATTATAAAAGCTGTATGAGACTTTATTATTCATGTTGTATAGCCTGGGTTCATAAACACTGAATATATAAGAATTAAAGATATATTTAGAGAAGGAAAATGTTAGAAAGATTTAGCGGAAAGAAGCTATTAGGTGTGAATGAGGGCCAATATGCTGTGTAATTACATCATGGATATCTAGGCCAGTAATAATTTTAATGATTGATGGATTTACAAGGGCAAACTTATTTTGCAGTATGTGTCTACTGTCAAATCAAGTGGATGATATGTGAAAACATATTTACTGGAGTACATCATTGAGAACCAGCCTGCACTTTCAACCCTTTCTTAAAAATAACTTATTTTGCAGTGTGTTTCAATACATGAGGCTGCTTGGCCTTAGTTCATGGTATCCAGAGTATAAAAGAGTGAAGGCATCTGTGTCTGCTCGCAACGGCAACACTATTCCATTTACATAACTCTCTGAATCATTTCACATCTCTCTTCACACACCATGGGTAAGAATGCAAGTGCTGAGTGTTCTCTGAAGTCAATGGAAATCTGTTATTAGGTTAGCATGATATGGGTGTTGCAAAAAATTAGAAGTTTTTCCTTATGACTAAGGACCAAGAAAAACAGATGGCTGGATGAGGAATGCGGAGGTTGTCGGATAAAGCTCTTGCCAGTAAGATTTGGTGCTGACATAATATATTCAGTCAATTGGAGCATCTTGATGATACCAAATATAGAAAAGAAAGATGCTTCTGGTTGTCTTTGTAACTTATGTGATGATGGAAGGAAAACTGACTTAACTTGGACTCAGTGATATTTGCTTATTATAGAACAAAGGTCACATTTCTAAAAAACAAACAAAAAAATGTTTCCCTGCTCATGTATCTTATTTTTATAAGTAAGTAATAATTTTTTTACCTTTAAGCCAAAGCAACTGTTAAAAATTAATCCATGATAAATATATCAATTTTAAATATAGATAGATAGAGAAAAGGAGATAGATGTATAGCTCATGTACAAACACAATTTGAATTGTTACATGACAGCAATAATAACCATGTTAAGTTCAGAAAAAGCCTCCCTAATCCAATTAGGGAATGTAATACAATATACAACAAAGCAGCTATCCTTGCATATAATCCTTAGTGCATTCCAGTACAGAGAGGGCAATCTGTGGTGCTATTTATGGCACTAAAACAAGCTTTAATGGCACTTACTTGCTATATGCCTCTCTTTATTTTCTGTTCCTCTCCCTTTTATTGGCCTACATTCCAAAATTGCTTTTCTCTTAGGCAGACTGTCTATATCCTCTTTATATCTCTGGCTTTCTTCTCATAATTGTGTTGTATGATTATATTCCCTTTCTTTACTCTTTAAATTTATTTTCCTTAATGTCCTGACAGACACATCCATAGACATTTTTAGCGATTAATACCTGTCTTTGGGACTAAAACATTCACTGTCTCAACATTTGGGACTGTAGATATTGTCTTAGAATAAAATTTATCATTCTATTTTCTGTTGGGCAATCAGGAAAAGAATGGAAAACAGGCAGCTTTATCCAAGGCTGAATAAGAGTATCTTCAGGAATAGAAAGACATGGAACATAAAAGACCAGAGAAGCAAATAATATTTTCCACAGTGGTTTTTATATAGTCATGAGAAGAGGATCCATATACTGGATATGAAGAGACCATAGTATCTTGAAAAAAACTTGGAGTAAGGAAAAAATAAAAAAAAAAAAACTAGTAACATAGGCTTGAAATAAAGCTCATTGCTTTTCTTTACTGACTACTATAAACCTGTGTCCTCCTCCCCAAAATGAACATAATGGTACAATTCCTTAAGATGGTTGAGGAGCAGGAAAAAATGCATATGAGGAATCTATCATAGGATCAAAATAATTCCTTCATTTATTTTCATAATTTACCATACATAGTTATTGATAAGAACATAAACGAGATAAAGGACAGTAGTGTGATACCTCTGATGAATGTCAGATGCTTATTTTTATGTTTATGCTTATTCTTTTATGTTCTCAATATATGCTTGATGTACTAACATAATAACATCAGAAAAGTTACTGCTAGGTTTCTTTTTATCTTCTTTTAAAAAAAATTTGTTTAGTTAACACAACAGCGTAATATTGGTTTCAGGTGTACAATACAGTGATGCAACACTTCCATACAAAGTCAGGTATTCATCACAACGAGTGCGTTCCTTAGTCCCCATCACCTATTTAACCTGTCCTCTTTAACTTTGGCAAGTTTGATTTTTTTTTTTTTTTTACTTTAAACTATTTGTGTGCCTAAAATACAGGAGTACTGATGCATAGGGGCACCTGTACCCCAATGTTTATAGCGGCACTCTCAACAATAGCCAAATTATGGAAAGAGCCTAAATGTCCATCAACTGATGAATGGATAAAGAAATTGTGGTTTATATACACAATGGAATACTACGTGGCAATGAGAAAAAACTGAGTGTCTGAGTCCTAACATGGAAAGCAGTTTCAGAAAATTTTTCCACTAAACCAATATGTACATCGGAGACTTTATTTTTAGGGCTACAATAAAAAATAGTACCCTCATTCTTGCATAGTGATTCATAATATGCCCACATCTTTGTAGAGATATCATGTGATCAGAAGGTATCTTATCCATAGTTTTTGGGGGGATAAAAGGTGGAGGAAAGGACAAATCATTTATGGTCACAGGGTTTTTGAGTGGAGAATGAAGACACAAACTCCATACTTCATTAGTTTTTTTCTTTACTGCATGACTTTCTTTATGGACTCCTGTAATTCTGTTTGTAGATAAGTAACTTCTCCTGCATTAGTAGGTTGGTAGAATAAATCTTATATGTTTATTTCTAGAATTTGAGCACTGGGTGTTGTTATATGTAAGTGATGAACCATGGGAATCCACCTCAAAAACCAAGAGCACACTTTATACACTGTATCTTAGCCAATTTGACAATAAATTATATTTAAAAAAAAGGCCAAATATTCTTAGATCTCAGCACATTCCCTTACAAATCTGTTAGAAGAAAATGAGACATCATTTACACTGAAACAACTTCATGTGTGCTTTCTCCACAGAAAGGAAAATTGTTTGAAAATCATTAGAGTGCTAATTTCATATTAGCCATAGCTTGCCTATATTTTCAGTAGGGAACAGTATTTACAGCACTTTTTTGAAACCAGAATTATTTTCCATATGAGAAGAATGATTTGTCTTATTTTATTAAAAAAAAAGTTTCAATTCACTTATTTTGACAGAGGGAGAGAGGGAACAAGCAGGGGAGGGGAAGAAAGAGAGGGAGAGAATCCCAAGCAGGCTTTACACTGTAAATGCAGAGCCCAGTGCAGGCTCCATCCCACCCACTGCGAGTTCATGACCTGAGCCGAAATAAGTCAGATGCTTAACCGACTGAGCCACCCAGGTGCACCCCCTGCCCCCCGCTTTATTAGTCACTTTTCAAAAATTCTTTAAGGTATGCTGCTATTTGAGAATAGTAAAATTTAGTATGAATAGAAACATATAAATTGTTCCTAATTTTTGAAAGCTTCAAGTATTTTCATTCAATTTCTGACATTATTTTCTGTTTTTATGAGGCAACTAAGTATTCATCAGTCTTTTTCTACGTGTAAAATATTACCAAAATTTCTTTAGCTCCTGTTAACACAAAAACTCCAAAGATGGCCACCAAAGTAAAAAGACTTTTAGGGTAACTTTATTTTGTTGTTCTTTTTCCTGCAGCACTAATAGAAATTCCTAAGTAAAAGAAAGGGTATTTGATGTGTTACAAAGTACATTTTTGCATATTGTATAAGTATGTGTGTGGGTTATTGGTAATTTGCTGCACAATCTCCGCATTCTTTTCAAAATGAACCTGAATAATATGTTTCACAAGGGTAGGTGAATATTTTTAAACCAATTCACTCATCATGGGAAATGATCTTAGGGGCTTTTAAAATCCTATAAACTGTAAGAACTTCCATAATATTGTTAAAAATACTCATTTAACTTTTGCTTGAAGATGTCTGTGGTCCTCATTACTTCCGAGAAAGCCACTGTCCTTTGTTGGATATGAAAAATTACCTAAATTTCCTTAATTTTTAGGGAGTTTTTCCCTATATTGATCTGAAGTCTATCTCCCTGTAATTCCAATTTATTCATTCCTATCTCATGCATGGAACTATACAGATACAATTTTATTCTATTCCTCCAAATGTCAAATAGTAAATATCATATTTCAAAATTCTTTCTAAAATATAACAGCCAGAACTGAACACATTACTCTGTATTACCTAACAAGTGTAATACATAATGGAATTATTATTTTCTAAGGATTAGGAATATATATTAGATCAATGTTCCCCAGCCATGCAACTCTGCTGATCAAAATTGAGTAAATTAACAACTACATTCCTCCTCTTCCTGCACAGTTATTTTGTGTCAGGTACTATGTTAAGCAGTTTGGTTTATTTATATAGCAATCAGCTTAGTCAGCTATTTTTATTTATGTGATCCAGACAAGAAAACCAATGTTTGCTCAAGGTTCCATAGCTACCAAGGAGACAGAAAGGCTGAGCTAGCTCATTTCAACCTCATGTGCTTAGCTACTAGACGAAATTGCATTCCTAAAGTAAAATGCTGGGGACCCTATCACATGATCAGTGGGGTCAGATAGGTGCTGCTGGTGACAGTGATTTCTTCCAAAGACTACACCTGTGCCTTGGCTTTGGGCAAGTTTCCCCACACCTGATTTTCAAGCCTGATTGTTCCTCTCTCCCAATAATTGTGATTTATGCTTAGCCTTTTGGAAAAAGTGGTTTCTTTCTAATCAGCTATTTTTAGGGTAAACTTTATAATGGTTTTGTTTTTGTTGTTTGATCAGCCAGAATTCGATTTTGTCATTTACACTTAAGACTGACATACTCATCTGAAGAACGTTATGCTGCTATGGAATCTTGCGTTGTGATCAAGATGTATTACATTATGTCACTTGTCTTCTTTTTCAGTAATCTTATGAAACACAAGGTTAAATTTAGTTTGTTCCATGAGAATATCACTATTTTCTAAGTGTTTACCAACCCCCTGTTTAATAAATAAATACACCTATAATTTTTCTGGAGATTAT
Source organism: Panthera pardus (assembly GCF_024362965.1). Classification (NCBI taxonomy): domain Eukaryota; kingdom Metazoa; phylum Chordata; class Mammalia; order Carnivora; family Felidae; genus Panthera; species Panthera pardus. The sequence continues at coordinate 87,480,652 of NW_026526655.1, forward strand.
AATAAAACAGAATCCATTTTCGTATCTTTAATATATCACTGACCCATTCTGAAAATTACGAAAACATTTAGCCACTCCCAGTCTTCTGTTGGTAATAACTGAAATAATATTGGTAACATTTTATGTATGAGATTATGACATTTTGATGTCAAAACCAGTTGTCGCATTAACCTTGATAAGAAAAACTTACTTTTTTTTTTTCTGACTGTTTTAGAGGAAAAAATAATTAACAATTGTGTGATCAGTATATCTGACAAGAGTCTTGCCCTGTCAACATTTTCCCTGACAAGGAAAATTATCTCTTTTAGTCATTGTCCCCAGGATTCTCATTCCTGCCCTTATAATCCTGATCTTGTTTTTCTTTACCTCTTTTCCCTTTCTGAGGTAAACTGGGGGTAATAGCTGAGGTAAATTGGCATTGCCAATCCTATACCTAAATGAAAGTCCTGGATAAAGTCTAGTCTTCAACACAGCACTGTTCTTATTCTTACCACCTAACTTAATAATCGGTGTCCCTGGTTTCTAGTAGTCTTAATTCATGTCATACTACCTAGCATTTGACTTCAAACTGGCAAATAAGGTTCTCTTGATATATCAAATATGTTGTACTCTAACTATGGTGAAAGCATCTTTGAAAAGAAGACACTATTGCCCGCTTTCCTGGTACTGCTTCTGCATCTATTTCTCTATGGGAGGAGCTACAAGATTCCTAAGCTTACATATTAGCCCTTTATTTCCTTAGGCTGCTTAGTTGGGAACTTTTCCTGAAGAAGCTACAAAGTTGCCCTAGTCCTATAAATTCAGTGTCTGAAAACATGTGCATCAATATTCTTTTTGACTGTAGTTGTTCTAGAAACTATTTCTTTTTCTTCTTCTTCTTCTTCTTTTTTTTTTTTTTCATTACGACCTAGGACTGCTTATTTTTTGATACATTGTGAAAAAAAAATTTTGGTTTGTTTTTGGATGGTGTAATACAGACCTTTTAGATTGTCTGCTAAGCTATCAGTGGGGGTCCTGGCAGCTGTGATTGCTGGGAGTGACTTAATTTTCCTGGACATAGCTATGTGCAATTGATTTAGACACCTGGATCAAGCAAAAATTTTGAATTGGGAATTCAGAGATACTAGTCAATTTTGGCTCTCTTCTGAACTGAAACTCCCAAACTACAAAGCAGTTGTGCAAATATTTTTCCCATATAAAAGAGGAGCAGAGAAAGACTTCACAGAGAGAGACTGGAATTTAAGATACTCAGAAGGATTCAGATCTGAAAGACTCTGTGGCCCTAAACAGTGAGGGAGGAGGGAGAGAAGGAGGGGAATAAAATGAACGAAAACAACCAGAGGGACTACAGAGAAAGTGCCTTAATTCCTGATGCCTTTTCAGCTCTCTCCCCCTAAGGCTGACAACTCAAACTTTTCCTGAGGTTCCTGAGCTACAGCTTTAGTTTTATCCTACATTTCCTATTTTTTGTAAAGCTAACTTTAGTGGGTTCCAGTGACTTGAAGACCAAAGAAACTTAGCCCAGACATGCTGCCATGGATATGAAATGGGGGTGGGGGGAAAATGCAGAGTTAAAGGGAGATAATTTAATAGAGTTACATTTATATTAATATCATCATAACTTCTGTTTGATTTGGAAAAATTTTCAGTCTGAAAAACAAAGCAAAGGGCTTTAGAACTTTTCGTCTTCAGCAGGTGGTAATGAAACATGGAAGTAATTGCCCACAGACACACACTTAGGAGAGACATACCTGAGGCTCACAGTGGTACACAAGGACACAATTCCTAAATCTAAAAGGCAGTTAACATTCTACAAAGTGAAAAGAAAGCAAGGGACTTTATTATATTTAAATTGGGTTATAACAGCATTTAGAATGTAAATTCTGAGCAACCCAGAGTCTAAGACTTATTTTCAATTATATATCGAATATATATAATATAGTGCACTGATACAATGCACCACCTGCCATTCCAAGAAAAGAACCCACTGGCTCTAGAAAAATATGAGATGTTGAGCTAATCAAACAGATAATCCAGACTGAGCCATCAGAGAAAATTTCTTCAGCCTGGTTAAGAATTTTACTTACTTTTTAGTGAAACATAATTACATGTCACTTCTGGTATTACACTGCACAGGATTAGTAGTATTTCATAATTTGAGTTGTTAACTACATGATTGATAATCTATAGCAAGGAGAGAGTCTTTGTCATAGAATTATTTTATGTTTTTATATATGAGGTTTTCCTTCTTTTCTTTATTTTTTTTTTTCAAATGCATCCAAGAAAAATGAGAGTTGTGTAGGTGAAATCAACATAGAATTTCCCTTTAGACTGCTGGTCCTAGAAAGGCAGATATAGCAATAAGTGCCCTTAGAGAGGAGTCATCATTAGAATTTATTCCTATTGATTGCTTAATACTACGTATGTAAACTTTTCCTGCCTTCACTTTTAAGAAACCAAGGTTTAAGCTGATGACTTGATAGCCTTAGAGAGAAATTTTGTCCATAGGTCTGATTCATTGTTTCTTAATCAGGAAAATACCAAAAACTAGGATACAAAGCAATATACTTGCAAATGGTGAAACACTATTGAGTATTAAAATATAGTTATCTGTGTGTTTTTGCTTTCCTATAATCTGAAGGCAACAATTGCTTCTCATTAGATGGCATCACTGCTATAATGCTCGAGGCAATTCACAGCCCTGTGGCATTTGTTCAGTCTGTCTGCACACCGGAATATCACTGCAGGTCACAACTGATGGCAGGAATTAGGCTGTTTTCCACTTTTTACACTCATCAAGTCCACCCAAATTGATTAGAGCCTCTAACTCTGATGCTAAAAGATTTTTTTTCAAAACTTTCTACTGATTTCACAACACTTAATATTACCCAAAAGCATCAATCTTTTTTAAAAGGTTGGCGAAGGCAAGAGTGGGTAAAGGGTAAGATTTTTTATTTTTTTTTCCAACTTAATAAATGTCAAGCATAATATGTAGCAGGTTAAGAACCCTCCCCCTTTTTAGATCAACAAAATTGTTATATCTGCACATGTAATAGATGATGGAATGGTATTTCAACAATTGGTGGGAGAATTGCTAATTGAAAGATGGATTAGATGAGAAGAATGGGATGTGGAAATCATTAGTGGAGACCAGGCCAGTGAGGTGCAGAAGGGAGACCAAGAATGCCCTTGGAATATTTCTCATTTTAAAAGAACAGAACTTAAGCTAAGTGTCTGGTAAATAATTAGCACTAAATAAATGTTTGATGAATGAATGAACAAGTGAGAAATGTAAAAAAAAATGCATGTATGAATGTACTTTTCTTGTATGCTCAGCTAAAAGAAATATCTAAGCATTGAATGTCACCTATGTTGAATGACAAACATTTGCATGGAAACTGAACACAGTATTAACAATGAAACTTATAATAATACTTTTTAGATATTCATTTATCTTTTATAACTTTTGTCTATTAATTCACCTTTTTTTTGTTTATCTGCAATTTTTCAAGGCAATGTTTTAACACTGTGAGATCTGTGAAAATGAATAAAATAGTCCTTCCCCTGGAAGTGATTTCCATTCTAAAGAGATCATATAAGTGTATACAAATAATAGAGGACAGTAATCAAAGAAGAAGGGTGGCAGGTCAGAAGTGAGTTGAGAAATAAGTAAGTATTGAAGTAGCTAAATTTGTTCCATAAACAGACTTGTTTTTTAAGCTTTTAAATTAACCTTTAAGTTTTTCTATTATAAAGTAATATGCATTTATTGAATAAATTTTTCATAAAGTAGATGATGAAACAAAGGAAAAAAAAATCACCCATATCTTACTAAACTCTAAGATACTAAGTCATGTATATTGACTTCTAGAATATGCACAACTTGCAAGATTATGACAGCAAAACAGCAGGACATTCCTAATAGGTAACAAAACTTTAGTACTATTTACTAAAGAGTTAGTTAATAAAAACAAACAATCATTAAAAAGATATTTTTAAGTATATTTAATGCTATGGGGAAATCCAGAAAATAAGTGCATATTATACCTCTGGCATCATACATTTATATCTATACTTATATTTTTATATCTATATATTACGTATCTATGGGTCTATCATCTATCTGTGTATCTATCTATATATCTGTCTATCTACCTATCACTGGAGAATCAACACAACACAAAATAATAACTTACTAGAAGTAAGAGAATATGCTTCTAAACAAACATTTCAAAGAATGAATAAGCAGGAAAAATTATCACTGTTGAGATTTAAATTAGTAGTCTGGGAAATCAAATAGAAGAATACCTCAAAACACAGAGCGAAAATATAAAGAGATGAAAATCATGAAGTGGAAAAAAAGAGGCAAAGAAAACAGATACAAAAGACATAAGATATGAATAATAGAGGTTTCAGAAGGAGAAAAAGAAACAGATGGAAAAGAGACAGTAATTCAACCAATAAAGAAGAAAATTTCCCTGGTGTGAAGAAATATTTGAGTCTGCAAATTAAAATAGTTCACTGACTTCCAGACAGGATTGGTGGAACACAGACCTAGCTATATCTTGGAAAAATTTTTGAACTCTAAGGTAAAAAAAAAATCTTATAGTCTGCCACAAAGAAGACTGAAGTTATAAACAAAGGAACATAATTTCTCATCAGTGACCTTAGGTATTGCAAGATAATATAGTTTCTTGAGACAAATGGACTTCCACCCAAGAATCTTCTACCTAGGTAAGACAGATTTCACATGGCAATGTAATGTTGGGAGAATATATAAGCCTTCATAGTTATCCCCATATTTAGTATTCAAGCAAAGCTCTTAGCAAATAATACATGAATCGGATCACTGATCTCAATGGGAGGAAGATAAAATAATGCGGTGGTGAGTGATGGCTAGGATATGGTAACTAAAAATATATGATCAGTTCTAGTTGTGGTTTCCTAAAGTAGAAGAAACAAGCTTCTATAAGACACTGAAAGTACTAAACAATCACAGCAAACCTTACTGAATGGGAATGGAGTAGAGAAATAAAGTACTTCCCAAAGTTTCATCTCTTAATGGGGATGTAAGGAAGTAAAAGTATTTTCAAAGTCTTATTCTCTTTGTGGGAGGGAAAAAAATGTAAGAAAAGAGAGCTGGTGTGAATAAACAGTTGGTGGTTTTTATACAATGATTGAGGATATATGTTTGATTGGGACCATTAGTTACAAGAAATGCAATCACCAATGGAAAGCAATCAAGCCAAGCATGTTTTGTTGTTGTTGTTTTGTGAATAGGTAACATCTGTATTGAATGGAGAGTCCTACCTGGCTTTCTGGGTTAACTGCATTTCTATTTTTTTTTTTTTTTTAACAAATAGAGGTGGGCAGGTGGGTGGGGAGGAGGAGAGAGAGAGGGAGGGAGAGAATCCCAAGCAGGGTCCGTGCTGGCAGCACCGAGCCTGACTCTGGGCTCAGTCTCATGAAGCGTGAGATCATGACCTTAGCTGAAATCAAGAGTCGGAGGCTTAACTGACTGAGTCACCCAGGCATCCCTGAATTTCTATTTTTAAAAGGGAGGAGAAAATAAAATCTGAACTTCAATTCAACCTAAGAGAAATCTTGTGGAGTTATTTTTGTTTATATTTGTTAAGACATTTCTTAGAAATTTCTGTCCCTTCTCTTAAAAATCTCACTAAAAAAATTATTTCTTTACCATCCATATATACTATATAAATAAAAGAAAGAAAATTTAATAACAAAGCATCTCACTTTCCTTTCAAAATCAAGTCCTAAGTAAGGGTCTCACTTCATATAAAAAAGGATCACTAAAGTACCTTCTCAAGTAGAAAAGAAAGAATGCTCATGCTTCATCATTCTTACAATAAAGCAATGAAGATAAAAAGGAACGTGAATCTGTTTGATGGAAGTATAAATGCTTCTGTAGATTGATTTAATTAAATAATTATTGATTCAATAGTTTCATTGAATGTCAGTTTTATACATCTCCTTGTGATGGTTATGGGAGAAACAGAGATGAAGGATATAATCCTACCCTTAAGAACTGACAGACTGACAGGCAGACAGACAGACGTACACTATAATCTTATAGTGTAGAAACAGCAGTGGCTAAAGGCATGCTCTTTTATAAATAGGTTAGGAAATTCTTTAGAGAGGAAGAGCCACATGGACAGGAGAAGAATGAGGAGGAATATTATATGGAGCCTACAATGGAAGAGCATCCGTGAAACCACAGATGAGCTAGGTTGAGGATACTAGTTGTCATTGTGTATGCTCGCAATATCGAGTGCAGCAGAGAGATGTCATAGGGGAGGTATGTACTTGGCTCTAACCTGCATGTAGGTCATGCTGAGGGTTTGCACTTCCTCCTGTAGGCAATAGAGAGCCATTGATAAGCATTAATCAAGACCTTCCTTATTTAGACCTCTGATTTAGTCCCAGATTCTAAGTTGTTGATGAGCTATTGTGGTGTTTTCAGGTCTGAACCTTAAAATAACTCTCTTTGACAAAGCATTTTTATAGTTAGTATTGGTTTTAACGATATAAAGTAATGAATTAAATTCACAATCTGGGGGCGCCTGGGTGGCTCAGTCGGTTGGGCGTCCGACTTTGGCTCAGGTCACGATCTCACGGTCTGTCAGTTCGAGCCCTGCGTCAGGCTCTGGGCTGGTGGCTCGGAGCCTGGAGCCTGCTTCCGATTTTGTGTCTCCCTCTCTCTCTGCCCCTCCCCCATTCATGCTCTGTCTCTCTCTGTCTCAAAAATAAATAAAAAAAAGTTAAAAAAAATAAAAAAAAATAAATTCACAATCTGAAATGTATAGTTTGATATTGTTCTAATAAAATATTTTCCAAACACATAATATGCTTTCTTTCTTGTATTGTTTTTTTATTTATTTTGAGAGAGACCCAGAGAGAGAGAGTGTGTGCACGAGCTGGGGAGGGGCAGGGAGAGAAGGAGAGAGAGAATCCCAAGCAGGCTCTGCACTGATGGTGCAGAGTTATTTGGGGCTCAAACTGATGAACCGTGACATCATGACCTGAGCTGAAATCGAGTCTGACGCTTAACTAACTGAGCTACCCACGTGCTGCACGCAACATAATATACTTTCTAGTAGTAGTGCACTCTTAATTGCATGAGCCTTTCTTACTTCTGATAAAAATGCCAAGAGGAAGGGAAGCATATATGATGTAGTTTATTTCATCAGTTTAGAGCCAACTTATTTACACATTTTAATGTCTCTAAAATTAGGAAGTCTTATAATCAATGTCAATTTACAACTTTAATTGCAGATTTCATTTCTTTTTTTTGGCAAGATATAAAATAACACATTCTCTCCCATTTAGTGGAGTTGCTATATACAGTGAGTAACTTTGATGTATGTAGCATCTACAATCAGGAGCAAAATTTTCACTCAAGTGTAGCCTCTGAGGTTTGGCTAGAGAGAGTCCATTTAATACCTCTGCAAGTCTGATTTCTTACATTTTTGCAAATAGAATAATTGTATGCTATTCAAGTGTGCTAGCTAAAACTTTAGAAAGACTTATACTTTTAAAATATTAGATAATTAGATAATTTAACAGAAACACAAAAATTGAATCAAAACATCGAATTCTTAAAATCGAGCATGGGAATAAGACTACATGAGGGAGAAACATGTAAGTAAATATGACATTTTTAACCCAACTTTTAATCCAGAAATTTTGAGTTTAATTCTGGTAAATTCTAATATTAATATATGTCAAATCCAAAATGTTCAAAGCACTATTACCTGCTGGGTACAAGAAATATAACAAATAATTGCAAAACTGCAAGTTATTAATATCCTTTAGTTGTAAATTTCACTGCATATTCATACCTCATGAATTGATAATGATTCATCAACTTGCAAATGTCTCACTTTTTGTGCTAAGACTATTTGTCAAAGAGCTTGGGAAATAAGAAGAAATATGATAAAACTAGTTTAAATATTTCAGTAGAATTAAAATAAGCCCAAAGTTAACATTTAAATTTGCATGCATGAAAATCATTGTTGTTTGAGGATTTTTACAACTTTTTTCTTCTGTTGAAAACACATATTGGCTGACATATCAAGATATATATTTCATAAAGTATTTGATTATTCTGTTTGATGTCCTGAAAGCTTTAAAATTGGCCTTTTTCCTTTAACTTACATCTCTTTAAAGAAAATAACTGTGATCCTCCTATCTCTGTAGGGAAATTGTCAATGAAGTGCAAATCTGAACTTCTAAAAATGTTTCTCACCCTGGAAACATTATCACAAGTGACTCCCTCCTGGTAGTTCATAAAAGGTGACAGAAACCACAGAAGGGATTATAGATTAGTAAAATATTATTCGTTATCTGTACATGTGCTCAACATTAAAACATTCCATACTAAGATTATCAATGTTGTTTTGTTTCATAATAAATCAATGATGAGGCAATAACTCTCTTCAAAGAAGAAGCCTTGGGCCCAAAGAATCAAATAATTTTGGACCTAAGAGATTCCCTCACCATAAAACTGCTCTCCTACTCATGTACATTGAACAGATCTTTTGAACTGGTTTAACAATACGTGCAACATAAATAGTATATACCATAGAGTCAGGCATATAACAGGTGCTCAATAATTACTGGTAGCATCAGATAATTTATCAACTCACTTCTGTTTGAAATGTCTCTAGCATATTTTAGCTTAACATAATCATCACAAGAGAAAGAGCCATGTCTTTGTATGATTATTTTCAATACAAGTTTTTTTTTTTAAAGCAAATACGATATAACTAACAACAATGCTGTATCAATTTTCCACTTTAATGTATGTGTTCTGTGACCACCATTTACAACTTTTCTGGATTTCTCAGTGCATGCTCCCATTTAGATAATATTATTTTAAAAGTGGGGATGGGAGCATATTTTTTAAAGATACAAAGGAAAGGGTGAATATGACCGAATCATCGTTGGTTTCCTGTCCAATATCTGCTCCCTCCATTTCTTTTTTCCAATTAGAAAATTAGTTCTAGTTTTATAGTACCTGGCTCTAATAAATACCTAATTCAAGTATTTATTTGATGACTATGCATTTTCGGTTAGGGATCATGATTCAGCTAAATCCAAATTTTTCAAACTTTAACATGCCATATATTCATTCACCCGGGGAACCTGTTAAAATACAAATTGCTGGCTCCCACCCTCAAATTTTTCTAATTCAGTTGTTCTGAGATGGGACCCAAGAATTTGCATTTTTAACTAGTTCCTAAATGGTGCTGATACTGCTGGTTCAGGGAATACAATTTGAAACCACTAGTCTAAGCCAATTATAAATAATTATTAGTGCTATAATAGTACTTGTACTAGTAGTAGTAGTTTCCTGTCTCTCACTACACTTAACAATTAGATTTGTAGTCAGTTGGGAACATGGCTGGTCTGAACAGGGGTAGAGACCAGCAGTTTGGTGGGCTTCCCCACCATACCCAGTGCTGTTCCTTTTGTTTGTTTGTTTCGTTCTGTATTTTCTGGTGGGGGACACTAGTGTTCAGTTTACCTCTCATCACAAGAAAGTTTTAAATTAGGTCATAAAATGACATTAATATAATTAACTCCAAGACCAAAACTATGTCCTTTATTCTAATTCTCTCTCCAATTGAGACAATTGGACACAACATTCATCTTATTTAAAGTTTCCTTGGGGGAAAGCTCACCTTTGTATATGGTACCTGCTCTCTGCATATAGATGCGGAGACATTTCTGACTTTCCACAAAATTGAAACAGTTGTAGTTTGGCAACCATAGTTATCAGGATCACTTGACATAATCTCCTTTCTACCTAACATACTGAAAATCTCTTCATGTCCATTTTCCTGTTGGTTCTGTGTATGTGTACCCTGGGCTATACTCTCACTTGAGTCTCCTCACTGAGGCCTGCCTTTCTTTTTCTGTTTTATAATATTGATCCCCATGCATTTTTTTCATACATAATAACACCTAAAATAACTCCCCCCTTTTCTTATCACACGTTAGTGGCAGTAGACTCAGGCATATCTCTGATATTTCTTACCTCACTTGGGGCTTGTCCTGTAAGATTATAAACTTTCTTTTAAGAAAAATAAAACAAAACTTCTCTTTCCCGATATTCGCATCATCCCCACATTGCTTCTGCTTGAGAGCTGTTCTGTGAAATATATTTTTGAAACCAATCCAGTTGCCATTTGCATTCCAGCAAACTTTTTTGATAGACACTGAGATTTCCAAACACAGGCTTATGTAATTGCTTTATTTACTTTTGAGTGTGCAATAATTTCATTCAGCTATTTCCTTCCTCAATCAAAGAAAAACTCTCAGTCCTCTGAGAATACTCAGTATTCTTTGTATTCTCTGTATTTTTATTCTCAGTACCCTCAGAGTATTTTAAAGTAAATGGTCTTTAAAATGGGATGCGTGAACCCCTGGAGCTACACAGAAATCTTCCCAGGGGCATGGTTTCTGCATCCTCAACCTTCATGTATTCTTTTCCCTAGTGAGTTCATAGCAGTACTCCCATTTCACAAAAAGGAGAGGATTTCTCATCCCACATTTTGTCCTTTATAGCCTGTTCTGGAGCAAAAATGAGAGCTCCTAACCATACGGCAATTAAAACAATGTATTTTGGAGAAAACCTTTAATGACAAATCAAAGGTCCAAAAATCTATATTAGTGTTTTAAAAATTCAATATCTTTTACATAATGCATTGCTTAGAAAAGGGGAGATATTAGAACTATCAGAAGTATTAGCAATATTAGAAATGGGGAGATTTGTAGAGATATTCCAAATTGAATGTTTAACACTGTGTGAATGGTAAAATTGATGGCAGTTTTCATTTAAGGACTTCATGATGTCTATGGTCCATATATATCTTACTCTTGCAAAAATCTGGTAAGATCAAAGACAACAATGGTCTTAAAAATTATGAATTTGAAAGTGATTTTCATTGTCTTTAATTATAAAAGATTATTATCAGTTATTTTAGTCCTTTGGTCATAGGGCTGGCTATTTGCCAGAATCTTCTAAGAGAAGAAACAGTAGAGCTTATGATATTGATTATTTTAAATAAAATCGGAGTATTTTTCAAGGACCATCAAATATTCCAAGTTATGTTTGAGAAAACTCACAGGTCGTCATTTTGTATGATTCCACCAGATTCAGTGAATGTGTTATAATCAGATATTTTAAATCTATTTTATCAAATCATATCATGAAATGCTCATTCTATTACAATCATATTATCATTTTATTTTATCATATAAAACACTTAACATTTTCTACCTCATATTAACAAAAACTAAAAGCACATGTTAGTCTTAAACTGTAAATCTTTTACAAAATTGTATAGATCTTTTTCATTAAGTACATATAAACAGGTTGTGATGTCTTAATGGGGTTATTTCTGTGTTGGTTCTTACTTTTTTAACATGGCTCTTACTTATTATAAAAGTTGAACCCAGAAGTCAACACAGTTATGCAGTGACATTTTCACCCAATAAACACAGTGCCTATTATATTCTTAATCTCAGAAGGTATGTATGTTTATCCATATATTACTTGTAGTACTAAAAGTTAAATTATAGGAAGCAGAATGTTGACTTATTTATTTTTTAACTTATTATGAAGACATCTAAATAAATTATTTAGACACCTTTTAGTTTAATCTTGATTTAGCTAATTTTAGCAAGTATGTCTCAAATTGGATTCCATATTTTATATATCAATTTTTCTTATATTTCCCTAAATCATATTAACACATTTACTTAAACTATAAAATGGAAGCTACTGTGATGTTATAAAATTTTAGGTTATTCCAAAGCAAATCCACTTTAGAGGACACATTTGTTTGATATTTTGATAAAGTATGTATGAATTAGGCTTTCACTTCCCTCCTTCCCTCCCACTTTTCCTTTCTCCCCTTCCTTCCTTCCTTCCTTCCTTCCTTCCTTCCTTCCTTCCTTCCTTCCTTCCTTCCTTCTTGGCTTCTTTACATTGTTCCTTTCATGTGTTTCACTAGTATTTCTTTCCCTGTAATTTAAAGTTGCTATGCCATGCCTTCACATTTAGACAGATTATCATTAGCTGATCTGGCTGTGTAGTTCAATGACCTTACCTATATTACTAAAAACATAATCTCTAAACTAAAATCTTAATAGACATCAGGGGTGCTTGGGTGGCTCAGTTGGTTAAGCGTCAAACTCTAGCTTAGGTCATGGTCTTGTGGTTTGTGAATTCGAGCTCTGCATCTGGCTCTCTACACTGACAGCACAGAGCATGCTTCAGGTCCTCTGTCTCCCTCTCTCTCTGCCCCTCCTCTGCTCTCTCTCTCTCTCTCTCTCTCTCAAAAGTAAATAAACATGAAAAAAATAAAATCTTAATAGACATCATAGTTATATGAATTACAGTATTATCTTTAAGCCAATCAAGCTATTTTAAAGTTAGTATGCATACATACATATATATTCTCCATATTTTTTAATAGTATATTATTGAGTTGAAAACAGTTTTTCTACCACTTTGAAACATTTCTTGGATTTCTGTCATCATCATTAGGTGGTTGTGGTTGACCGTACAATGACCTTTGAGATGTCACTGCTTTGGGACCATGCAATTTCACTGGAACAGCATCTTTGAATACCAGACCTTAAAAGTCAATACTGTTCTTCCTGTGACCTACTTTCCAGATAGCAATGTGGCACATGGGAAACATACATTGATAAATGAGGATCTTTGTTGAACATTAGAACAAAAAGAACTAAATTGGGTCTCCAGATATTAATTATTCTCAGAGACACAGTCCATCTTAGTGATCTTCAAATTGAGAGACAATTTTACACTTTAAGATGATTGAGAATAGAAACATTTCAGACCTGGAGCGCAGTAAGCAATATTACAAATGGGTTGAGAAGAAGGAAAAAAAAAAACACTTATGAACACATTTATAAATTAAGTTGAGAATGGTAATATTCTCTGCCCTGAGACATTTTGGCTAAGCAAAATGAAAAGAAAGGATAATTTTACCCTCTTCTGCTCAGTCTAAGACTACCCTAGGGGCAACTTGCTTTGTAAAACAGATCAAAGCACTTTTACGAACAGATGTAGCTTGATCAAAGTCAACATAAATGATTTGGATTAATGTTCACCATAGGTAAAATAACAAGAAAATGTGTCCTTTGCCTTTTTACTTTTTCATACTGTTAGCTTATTTTAATCTTATGTGTAAAAGTATATATAATCAATTTATCTTGCCAAATGGATAATATTTATGTTGATTATTGTAGGCTCATGCTTGTTAGGAGATCAGATTAAATAATGTATATAAAAAGGGTTTTGGAAAATATAAAGCATTACACAAATGGATGTGATTATTATGATTATAATCATTGTAAATAGTGAGAGTAACTGCTGTGAACATCTTAAAATATGCTTCCAACTAGGATAATCTGTCAGTCAGTCAATTGCATTTATTTTATGAATACACATACTGAATTCTGTATTATGCCAACTGGTGAGATAGAAATGAAGGAGATCTTGTAATAGGTGACTTCTGAAGGCTTAACAATGTAAAGGGAGCACATGATAATCTTAAATGAATATGTGAAAGATAACATATGTACACTACATATCAAATGCCAAGCATATAAATCATGTCAAGCTCAATACAGCATATCTACTTTTGAATAGCAGTAAGAAAAACAAATCCAATCAAATAACTGCAATATAATGGGCCAAGGGGAATAATATAGGTTTGCACAAGGCATGTGTAACACATAGATTAGACCATTTGGCATAGTGGTGGCAATTTAGCATATCATAATCCCAAATATGATTGAAAGATGTGTTTTATTTGGTCAGTACATTGTCCCATTTTCCTCCCTCCTTTCTTCCCTCTTTCCCTCTCTCCTTCCCTTCTTCACTCTTTCCCTCCCTCCTTCTTCTCTCCCTCCATCCTTTCCTTCCTTCCGACAGAGGATGTGTAAGCCCTTTATACAGAAAATTATAAATCTGTATTGAGGATTACAAGGGTCTTCAGTAAATAAAATATATGCTGTTGTCTCTGAGATTTTACTTTACCTTACTTAAAACCAGCCAAATTACTTTGATACTATTTTATAGATTGTGGCAGAAGGCACAAGACTCTTGAGTTAGAGACAAACTATTACAGCTAAGGAGGCAGCATGAATATTGCCATATTTGCTTTGGTCCCTTTGCCCTCATCATCCAAGACACAGAGTGGGATGGCAGGTAGATGCCTGTACACAGAGGAGGCTGAATGATAGGAGAAGAAAACTGAATTTAAGGATCCATTGCTTTCATCGCAAGTAGTAAGCAAGACACTTTTTGTTTTTCAGGTTCTCAAAGTTGCCGGTTACATAAATAACACTGAGAAGTGACCTGTTTCAGTCACTGGAGAGCAGTCAGGGCCCTGCATTCTTTTCGTACCCAAAAGATGCATAGTGGGGACACAAGAGGCCCAAGGAGGACTGTCCTCCCAACATGTATCATGTCTATAAATGGCATATATAAATATGTGTATAATAATGGAACATTTGTATCATATAAATATGTTAATTTTCCCTCAATTAATTTATGAATTTATTGCCAGTCCAGCCAAAATCCCAACAAATTTATTTGAGGATATGGAATAATATACATGGTTGGAGGGAGTGCATATTAATAAAATTATTATGGATTTTTATTTGACATTATCTAGCATAACTGATGATGGCCATCTTGTATAACCCAGAATTTCTGTTTGTAATGTGCCTACCTTAGTTAAACTCTGCCACATGTACGTTGTAAGGATGTTTGTGGTATTCCTTATGATATTGTTTGTTTTGGAAAAAACTGAAAAAAGTCTAAAATATTTTATCAATATGGGAATGGAAAATAAATTATTAAATAGTTATTGAAATAAATTAGCTAGATCCAACAGGTTAACTGGGATAATACTAAAAAAACTAATGTGCTATAAAATAAATTACCAAAGGATACATGCCATTTATGCAAATTAAAATGCAGAACAATATTATTTATTATTTATAAACACAAAATGCTAGAAATTTGACAACATGCAAAGAAAAAAATACCACAGATTGAAATAGTTATTACCTTTGGATTAAGAGGATAAAGAGAAAATAGAAGAGTGAGGAGCTTTAATTCCTTATGAAACATTTTGTTTCTTTAAAATGAAGACTTGAAAAATTGCTAACACTGATGTATAAATTCAGTAAAGTTGCAGGATACAAAATCAACATAGAGAAATCTGTTGCATGTCTATACATCAATAATGAAGCAGAAAGAGAAATCAAGGAATTGATCCCATTTACAATTGCTTCAAAAACCATAAGATACCAAGGAATAAACTTAACCAAAGAGGTAAAAGATCTGTACTCTGAAAACTGTAGAACACTTATGAAAGAAATTGAAAAGGACACAAAGAAACGGAAAAACATTCTGTGCTCATGGATTGGAAGAACAAATATCGTTAAAATGTCTATACTACTCAAAGCAATCTATGCATTTATTGCAATTCTTATCAAAATGCCACCTGCATTTTTCACAGAGCTAGAACAAACAGTCCTAAAATTTGTATGGAACCTTAGAAGACCCCAGATAGCCTAAGCAATCTTGGAAAAGCAAAGCAAGCCTGGAGGCATCACAATTCCAGGCTTCAAGCTATATTACAAAGGTGGAGCCATCAAGACAGTATGTTACTGGCACAAACACAGACACATATATCAATGAACAGAATAGAAAACCCAGAAATGGACCCACAACTATTTGGTCAACTAATCTTCGACAAAGCAGGAAAGAATATCCAATGGGAAAAAGACAGTGTCTTCAACAAATGGTGTTGGGAAAACTGGACAGTGAAATGCGGAAGAATGAAACTGGACCACTTTCTTATAACATATATAAAAATATTTCAAAATGGATGAAAGACCTAAACGTGAGACAGGAAACCATCAAACACAGGGTTTGATGTGGAACACAGGCAGCGACCTCTTTGACTTTGGTTGTAGCAACTTCTTATTAGACACGTTGCCAGAGGCAAGGGAAAGAAGAGCAAACTTGAACTACTGGGACTTCATCAAGATAAAAAGATTCTGCACAGAGAAGGAAACATTCAACAGAACTAAACGGCAGCCTACAGAATGGGAGAAGATATTTGGAAAGGGTTGGTATCCAAAATCTATAAAGAGAGTATACAGCTCAACACCCAAAAAACAAATATTCCAGTTAAGAAATGGGCAAAAGACATGAATAGACACTTTTTCAAGGAAGACATCCTGATAGCTAACAGACACATAAAAAGATGTTCAAAATCACTCATCATCAGGGAAATACAAATCAAAACTACAATGAAATACCCCCTCACACCTGTCAGAATGGCAAAAATTAACAACCAGAAAACAACGGATGTTGGCGAGGATGTGGAGAAAGGGGAACACTCTTACACTTTTGGTAGGAATATGAACTGATGCAGCCACTCTGGAAAACAGTATGGAGGTTCCTCAAAAAAGTTAAAAATAGAAGTACCTTGTGACACAGCAATTGTACTACTAGGTGTTTATCCAAAGGATATGAAAATGCTCATTTGAAGGAGCACCTGCACCACAATGTTTATAGCAGCATTATCCACAGTAGCAAAATTATGGGAAGAACCTAAATGTCCATAGAATAATGAATGGGTAAAGAAGATACGATATAACTCTATCTCTATCTCTATCTCTATCTCTATCATTTCTATCTCTCTATATCATCTATATCACCTATATCTATATCTATCTATATATAATGCAATATTACTACTCAATTATCAAACAGAATGAAATCTTGCTATTTGCAATGACATGGATGGAGCTAAAATTCATTATGCGAAACAAAAAATAGGTCAGAAAAGGCAAATACCATATGATTTCACTCCCATGTGAAATTTAAGAAAGAAAACAAATGAACATGGGGGAAAGAAAAAAGGAGAGAGGGAAACAAACCATAGGAGACTCTTAAATATAGAGAACAAACAGGGTTGCTGGAGGGCAGGTGGGGGGGGATGGGCTAGCTGGGCGGTGGGCATTAAGGAGGGCATTTGTGATGAGCACTGGATGTTACATGTAAGTGATGAATCACTAAATTCTATTCCTAAAACTAATATCACACTATATGTTAACTAACTAAAATTTAAATAAAAACTAACTAACTAAATAAATAGAAAGACTTAAAGCAGCTATGGCAAAATTATAACAGTTGTGAAATTTGGATGATGGGAACATGGATGTGTCACAATATTATTTGTTTCTGTCTGTATGTTTAAAACATTTTAATAGTAATGATAACTTTAATAATACAAAAATATAAACACTTTGTCTAGCTGTCTGTCTGAATTAATGAATTCACGCAAAGTATTAAGAATTTCCCTCAGTAGCTATACTGACTAGACATTAGTATGATTAGTTTTTAGCATGAGCTATGTTCTTGTGTTCAGGTTTACAGTTTAATCATAATTACTGTGAAAACAGAAGAACATATAATAGTTGAAAGATAATATTTTCCTGGAAGTTAAAGAATGAGGATAAGCCGGACAAGTTCTTCTGGGTAGGTTATTTGAAATAGGGATTAAGTATTTTGACCCAACACAATGACAGTGTTATTTTTTAAAGCTCTGCACTGAGGAGGAAAATAATTTCTGGGAGTTGTTAAAACTGTAATTTTATGTTTTAACATCAGGTTGTATTGGAGGTGTGCATGCTTTTATCATTTCTGAGTCACTATACCTTATTTGATGCTACTTATTCATGGGTGTTTAATTTTACTTTATGTTTAAGATTCAAAAAGTAATATATGCTTATTGTATAATAAATTCAAATTCCAAAATAAACCAAGAAACAACAACCATATTCCGTAACACAAAACACCAACTGTTATTAACATTTGACTTCTTTTAATACTTTTATATGCATACCTTTATTTTTAACTTAATTGCAATCATAACATATGTAAACCATTATTCACAGCTTCTGAAGTTTGAGATTTATTTCCAGCAGATAAAATCTAGCAATTAAATTTAGTTTTAGAAGTGTTTTTGAGATTTGCATCAAGGTGGTGAAAACTACAGAGAAGTTAGAATTGGAAAGCTATATAATTATTTACATACACTTAAATATTCAGAAAGAAATATTTTTCACACTAAGAAAGTACTGCAGCTGGAGCCTTTCTCTGACTTAAAGGCTACATTCAGAGCAGGGCTGACCTAGGAAAAGTAAATGTTTACCTCAGCCCTTTCTGTCTTTTGGAAGGGTTGCTTAGGAATGAGTGGATGAAACTAGAAGAAAATATCAAACAAATTAAGTGTGAAGTCTGATTTCAGATTTGAGTTAGAGAAAACTTTTGTATCTCTGAGAAACCAGAACATTTTCCCTAGAAAATACTATAGAAGTGATCAAGTGATTGTAGAAGCTGTCACAGAGACCATGAAATTGTGTACTCTTGTGAGGAAATGAAGAACACTATGACAAACACATCTGTATCCCAAGGATTCCTAGTCTTGGTTTGATATATGTTGTCTCTAAGTTTGATCTAGTTGTAGTTGTAGTTTTAGTTTCTGCATATATCCATTTTGTAATAAAACTCAGAATTTTGTGGAACAGATCTTAGTGAAGCAACCAATGCAATAAGCTTCAATATATTGATAAAAAACAACTTAGTGCTCAATTCCCAACTCAAATCTCTGTGAGACATTTTCAGCTGCTCTGACATTAAATGACTAATTGTATTGCTGGAAATTTGGGAAAAAAATACATTGAGTTTATAGGAATTCAGACTGCATGGCTGGTAAATCAGTCCACATGCATCTGTTCCTGAGCTGATGTTGGACACTTCACTGAGTGATCCACCCAGGCATCCCTAAAAGATCATTTTAAATCTTAATTAATTTTGTAACATTCCCGCTAGGACATCTAAGTTTAAACTTATCAGTAGCCATTAAGAGATGCTTACAACAAATTTTAACAATTTGCCTTTATACATTTTGTGATTTTTATTTCAAATTACCTTCAAAGTTTAGAGCATATTCTACTCAATATCTATGTTGAGAGCTTCCACCTGAGACTGAAGAAGAGAATTATTTTCTATTTATTTTTTGCATTGAGGTATAATTGACATTTTAAATGTAAATATGGGGGCACCTGGGTGGCTCAGTCAGTGAATTGTCTGACTTTGGCTCAGGTCACGATCTTGTGGTTCACAAGTTTGAGCCCCACATCGGGCTCTGTGCTGACAGCTCAGAGCCTGGACCCTGCTTCAGATTCTGTGTTTCCCTTTCTATCCCTCCCCTGCTCATGCTCTCTCTCTCTCTCTCTCTCTCAAAAATAAATAAACTTTAAAAAAAATTTTAAATAAAATATAAATATGGATGCCAAATTGTCACGTTATATCTGATAATGCCTAATTTGTAGGAAAGAGCATAGTGTGTGTGCCAATTCAATCTTCTCAAAAAATTCCAGAAATATACAGACTCTCCAGCTAGATACAGCTGTTCTGGACCCAGGCAGGACTTACCCTACACAGTTAGCCCTCCTAAACACCCCTCCTCAAAGGCCAGAGCAGAGGAGAAACAGGGAGAACTCACTCTGTGCCAGCAACAGCTGAGAAGCAGGTAGCACTGGTACAGCCGTATCTACATAGTCCTCCTAAACTCAACTGATAGTTTATTTCTGGAGAGGAGTGGACATATAAGCACAAAGAGACTGGGAGTTGTGTCCATTCAGCAGTCTTAGCAAGAAGAAAATTCTTGGAGTGAAAAAGTGTATTCCTACTATCTACACATAAAATGGGAAAAATAACTTTTTCCTTAAAATTAATAATTATTTATATATCTTTACAGATCTCATAACATTTCTCTTAACTGTACCATTATATAATCCTCACAATTTTTGATTTCAGTAGTTATTTTATTTTCATCTAGAAGATAAGAAATAGAGTCTCTGAGAATTTAAATGTCTTACCCAATATTACCTAGCCAGAAAGTGGAAGATATTTTTCCACACTGTGCTGCTCTGTCTATTGTATCTTCATTGAAATTAAACATAATCTCTCAAAAACTCTACAACCAGTTTGGTCCAAATTTATGAATGAAATGTATCAGGATGGTGATTACAATTATTAGCAACAAAATGAATAAAAACAGATAATTTTTCTCCTTTGGTTCTGAGTTATAGTTGTGAAGAAAAGTTCCAAAACCTTTTGAACATTCGTTCTATTTCTAGAATTGGTGCAAAATTTACTGAAAAAATTACTTTTAAAATGGTATTACTTATGGGTGCCTGGGTGGCTCAGTTGGTTGAATGTCCAACTTTGGCTCAGGTCATGATCTCACGGTTCACACTTTTGAGCCCCACATCCATTTTTGTGCTGACAGTACGGAGCCTTCTTGGATTCTCTGTTTCCCTCTCTCTCTGCTTCTCACCCACTCGTACTCTTTCTCTCTCTCAAAACTAAATAAACATTGAAAATTTTTAGATTATAAAAATAAAATGGTATTATTCATGTTAATACAAAAATCTAGCTTTTCTTAAAAATTAAAAATCTTAACATTTTCTATAAATACTTATAGTCAAACTTCATATTTTTATTACATTGTTCTGCATATGGATCATCATCATGGCTATGACTTCATAGATGAAATTGAATACTTGCAGAGCAAAGCAAAATATTTTACAATACATTTATTTTTATTTAAAGATGACAATGTAGATAATTTGAAGTTAAAGAAATCTGCAGCTTCTCTCTTGGTCTACTGATGTTTTGGAAAGCTGTTACACAATTACCTTATAATCTTTGAAGTTAAATTCAAAATTTTCCATTCTGTTTTTCTCCCAAAAGTTTAGTTAAAGAAGCTATATTTAAAATACATACGTTTTTTATTGTTTTTCAGTTTGTTATGCTATTTTGCTTCTGCTGTTGCTGAACCAAGTAATTTCAACAGCAGTGTTATTTTACTTTGCCCTTATAAGTTAAAAAATGCTGCATATTATTTGCAGTCTGTAGGGAATTAGGTTGTAGTTTTTATTCAGGTAAATCAGGAAAATTCTTTATAGATTTCAATTATTGCATGATTAAGAACTAAAGAGCCATTCCTATTAATATCACTATACAATTAGGTCACAGATCAGTAGGATTTTTAGGCTTTTTACATGAATATAAAAATTTAAATTTCGAAAACCTTCATTATAGTAGGAAACTTATTCAGCACTTATTTATTTCATGCCATTATTGATGTACATTTTAATGATGGAAGATTCCTAATGCACTTGTTGATAAATAGGAGACTAGCTTTTCTCTATAGGATTACTGAGTTTTATCTTTTCTTCATTAAATTGTCAAGGCTTCTCTCCTCAATCACAAGTACATCCTGTATAATAATGTACAACAATGATTGGTGATAGAAAAGTGCAATGGGGAACATTTCAATTTTTGAACTTCCTGGTTTTCGGTTTTAGTTAATTATTCTACGATTGATGTGCAAGCAGGGATGTCATTGATCTCCATCTCCCAGATGCCTCATCTGCTGTCTGATATTAGGCTAGGCATCAGGGTGCTATGTTAACTCTCTCAGGCCAAAGGAACACTACTGAGTGAATTATAATGGGGCCATTATTATATTTGGGTTTTCTTTATTCAGGTCATTTATGGCAAGCTTCAGAGATGATGCCATGACCCTGTAGTATTGGCCAATTATTCTGTCAAGGTATGCCCTAGCCGGACTAGTGATATCACAGAGTTACAAAGCAGAATGAAAGATTCTACTTAAATAGCTTCATTTTAGGGAGGCATAAATTGTAGTCCAGAAGGATTAAAGACTTTGTGACATCATAAAGGTAATGACATATCTGGAGACAAAGAGAAATGTGACCTGACCTTTAACACATTGCTTTTGGAGAATCCAAGGTTCTTCCACTTATTGGCTGTGTGATATTTGGCAAGTTATATAGCCTATCAGGCTTCAAGTTCATTACTTACTCTTTATTGATAATGTCTACTTCATAGGTTTGTGTGGGGGGAAAAAGGCAGATATACAGTAATCATTAAATTTCCTTCTTTTATTTTTATTTTTATTGTTTCAGAGAAATCCACCATTAGCTCTTGAAAATTTTTCCTTAACCATGGTCTCTTGGAAATATTACCTTTATGACTGTAGGTAAGCAGATTTTGTTAAAATTATTCTTTTTAATCAAAGAGTTAAAATACTTTAAAACATTTCATTGTTGTCAGTGGTTGAGTGGTGAGAGGGGCAGAAAGGATTTGAGGAAGCTTGTGTTTCAACTCACTGCATTAGAAATAAACCGCAGCTAGAAATATCTCAGCTTGTGTATTTCTTTGAGTGAAAGATTTTTTGTAAAAATTTCCTTTTCTCCATTGTATTTCCATGAACAGGAATGAAAGCGAGTGCTGATTCACTTGTCCTCTATATAGCTCCCTTTGCCTCTTCTCTATTTAATCTTGCAAGCATAGGATCCTGGGATCCTCTTATGATTTTTTTCTCCTACCGAGTAAAAACTTAATCCTATATATGATACTGGTGAGATAGTTCAAAAATGTCAAAATTCAATCATTTGATTGTTGACTTGAATTGCTGTTCAAGAAATACAATATAATTGTTGAAACCATGTATTTGAAATGGAACTTTAAATCTTCTGATTATTTTTAAATTAAAATACTTTATGTATCAAACCATCCTCATTACTGTTGTTGCCTAATTATAGAGAAGAAATTTTAGAGGTGATATTTATTTATAAAACCTCAGAAAAAAATGGTTAATGTCACTCTAGACCTGTGGGTTTTTGAGACAAGTATTTCGGTTGAAGCAGGATAGCATTAGGAAGAGCACTACCTTAGATGAATGTGCCAGCAGAACTCTTCCAAAAAGAAACAAAAGAGTGATAACATGTTTTAAAAATGTAAGTTAAACCTTTTCCAAAAAATTAATATTTGACATAAAAGAGGTTGTTATAATGGCTAGAATGGAATACATACTGTTATGCTTTACAAAATAATTATAGACAAACTTTATTTGGATTAGAAATTCATTAATGATAGGTGTGCTTTGAAATATTAGTAATAAAACCATGTTAGGATAGCATTAAAAACATTAATTTGTGATCCCCAATGGATTATTTACATAATAGCATCATAACTGCTTAATGACAACTCTTATATTTATAACTTTTATGGGTTATATAGTAATTGATGGATAGCCAAATATTATCATACCATCTTCAAACCATCCCTCTGAAATAAGATATTATAGTTATTCTTATTTTATAGGTGAGGTAACTGAGGTTCAGAAAGATTACATTTCCCAAAGTTACCCAGGCCAGAATTTGAACCCAGCTCTTCTAGTTCCAAGTCTTTTGATTTCATATCACACTCTAATACCATAAATAATAAACACTGTGATAATGTGAAGAGAAAAGTGAAATGAGAGTTTAAAATCTGGAGTTTGCTCCTAACTGTATCATTAAGTCACTGTTGAACTAGCATGAGAACTTTTGAGTCTACGCAGAGAAAACTGAAGCCTAAAGATTTTAATTTGCCCAGTCCAGTGTTTGGGGTTGAATAGACAGTTCTTACCTGGTGATAGTAGGAAGGAATAGTAACTACAAATTAAAGAAAATAAAATGATTATTTGAACCAAATGAGTTATATTAGGAAAATTTTTAAAGAAATATAGCTGAGCAATAAAAAAAAAGTGAAACATTGGAGATAAAAAAAAATGACATTCTTTATAATATGCAGATGACCAAAACAATTATCTTCCTGGTCTTTTCTTTCATCATATTTTTCTCCAGAAAATGGATTAATCACCCTTTTTGACTCACATTTCTTTAATTCTTTTTAATGTTTATTTATTTATTTTGAGAGAGAGAGAGAGAGTGAGCAGGGGAGGGGCAGAGAGAGAGAGGGAGACAGAGAATGGGAAGCTGGTTCCAGGCTCTGAGCTGTCAGCACAGACGTGGGGCTCGAACTCATGAACCATGAGATCATGACCTAAGCTGAAGTCAGATGCTTAACTGACTGAGCCACCCAGGCACCCTTCTACCCATTCATCTATCGATGGACACTTGGCAGGCTCCACACTGTCAGCATGGAGCCAGATGTGGGGCTCTAACTCATGAATTGTGAGATCACGACCTGAACTGAAATCAAGAGTAGGACATGCAACTGACTGAGCCACCCAGACACCCCACAAATACTTTGTGCTTTTTAGGCAATTTCATCAGAATTCCACTGTTACCCATTTTGAGATTTGGTACATATTAAGTTCTAGAAAGTAAAGCCTCTCCAATTTTTGAGGAAGAGTTTCATCAGCTTTTCCTGGCTAAATACAGTGTTTAATTGAGATAGCCTATGTAAGTCTGAAAGCTATTAGCTAAAAGACAAAAAGACTACACTGGAAAGGAAGAACAATCGACTGTATTGTGAAGCCCGGCTAAAATGAAGTTGACACCGGGTTTGCAATTTTCTCTCTAGTCAAATCCAATCAAAGAAAATTCTGAACCTTACCTAAAATAAAATTACTTACAATCAAAGGAAATGTAAGTGAATTTGCCCAACTTGATAATCAGTTTTCTGAATGAGAATCGAATATATGAAAGATTCATCAAATTAGAAAGCGGCACAGTAGAGATGTTAGCAGTATTTCAAAGTGAGGAGTGAATAACAGTCCTATAATCCCAACAGGAGAACAATACACAATGGCCAATGGAAGAGCTTCTTGTTCTAAACTATATTCAGACTCCTCCTTTCCACCCCAAAAGATAAATCCCATACTCTGTCTCCACATCTTTAAAAAATATGTTCTAAAGTTCTTCCTCTCCTATTCATCTCTCCAACTGAATTTTGTGTCACCAACTAAAATCCTACACATTCATTAAGAATCCTCTCAAAAGCTACATATGCCATGATTGAAGCATTTCCCCCCACCCAGTGGATTCAAAACAATTCCCTCTGTGGTTCCACAGCTGTTTCTTTATTATACAAAATTAAATCACTTTGATAGTCAACAACAAATTACAATTTGTGGTATATATGTATCGGTATAGGTATCGGTATCTATCCCCTTTTAATGTGCTTGAAAGCAAAGAACTTACTTGGTTAATCTTTCAAGTTCCCACATTATCCCACCTATTCTAAGCAATGCTATGTTTTCAATAAATGTTTTTTCTGTTGAATTCACACTAAAATGTATATTCACACTATTTATATATCTTAATATAAGATTATTATATTTAGGAAATAATAGATTTAGAAAGAGGTAGAATAAGATCAGCTGGGAAATGATTCATTAAAATGTACAGAAATAGATGTCATGAGGAGTGAAAATAATTTCCTAGTTGCTAATTTATAGAAGGTAGGCAATTAGCTGGCCTGCTGCTAAAGTCATATGTAGTGCATGTATGTAAATGCATGTATGTATTGTCCACTATAGAATAACTTAAAATATTATTGTGATTCTCAGTCCTGGAAATGACTATAGGTAATTGAACTGTGACAACTCTGTTTTCATAAATCCTGAAACCTATTGAAGTTACATCTGCTCTGGAAGATTATAAATCTTTCTTAACAAGAATTTTGAGGCAGTTTTTAACTTGTATTACACAGACATGACATTTATTACTACACACACACACACACACACACACACACACACACACACACACACAAATTCCTATTGACTAAATAAACACAAGCTAAAATCTTTCTATTTAATTCCCTCATTAAACCAGATAATTTTATTTTCTTTCAAGGTTATTTTGAGAGACATAGAGAGAGAGCATGGGAAAAGGGGCAGAGAGAGAGGGAGAGAGAGATAATCACAAGCAGGCTCGGCACTGTCATTGCAGAGCCTGATGCAAGGCTTGAACTCACGAACTCTGGGATCATGACCTGAGCTGAAACCAAGTGTCTGATGCTTAACCAACTGAGCCACCCAGGTGCCCCCAAACCAGATAATTTTAAACATCATTGTTCACTTTTTATTCTAGGTGCTATAAATATTGGTTATGTTATATATATTAAGTAGATTTCTTCTCTGATCTTATTATCTTGATATCTTCTCATCAGAATAATTTTAACCTTAAATTTTAAAGATTTTTTAAACATGAATTAAATTTTCCAGTGAAGAATCCATTATTGTTATCTGTCTTTCTTTTTTTTAAACTGAACAGGGGTGAATTTATAACAGCCTAAAAACAAAGTGAAGGCTCAGTAGAACATATACAGTATTCTGCCAAATTTAGTGATGTTAACATGTTGTTTTTTTAATGTTTATTTATTTATTTATTTTGAGAGAGAGAGAGAGAGAGAGAGAGAGATGGGGAGAGAGAGAGAGAGAGAGAGAGAGTGTGTGTGTGTGCGCACGAGTAGGGTAGGGGCAGAAAGAGAGGGAGAGAGAGAAAGGATCCCAAGTGGGCTGTATGCTGTCAGCGCAGAGCAAGACACAGGCTCGAACCCACAAACTGTGAAATCATGACCTGAGCCGAAATCAAGTCGGGCACTTAACCAACTGAGTCACCCAGGTGCCCCAACATTTTTTTTTTGCATCTGAATTATTTCATCATGAATGTATTCTGACAAGCATAAATGGCTTTTCTTCATATACACACAGGGTTGTTATTTTAAAATAGAATAAAAATCAAGTCATCAAAGTTTCTGTGGAAACAAATAGCTTTATTTATCTTCTTTAGATAATCAATCTGTGAATATTTTATGTAATTTCACTAACAACAGTGAAGACTTCCCTTCATATTTTATTGCCAGAGATACTCTTTTACTACATATTTCTTCTCTTTGTAATGAAAATTATGTCTAAAAAATAGATTTGCTTTTTAAAATATTTTTATTAATATTTTAAATGCATTTTTTACATTTTATTCATTCTTCTTTCTTCACATATTTAGTATTTGATTTCTTCTGTAATTGGAATTTGTTCTTAAATATTATTTGATGTGCATTAGAATTACAAATTTCACTTCTATTATGCTGCCATATGCTCTTACACTTAAATTCGTTGACTTACTCTTTTCTCCTGTTTTTGGTCTGACCTTGAATAATTATTTCTTCTCTATTAAATTTGTTGACTCACAATTTACACTTTGTAATACTTAAGAACCTCAAAGTCAAACTACTCCAAGTACATTTGTGAAAGCCTTATAAATGTGAATATAAGTTCAAAGTTGGGAAATAAAATTAAGACTTAGAATTTTTTTACACGGCACTCACTTTCACAAAAAAAAACTTACAAGTATTTAAAGTCTCATCTCCTCATAAAACTTTCCCAAGTTACACCCTACAAATCTTGAATCTTTGCCCTTGAATTCCTATAGTATTTCTCTCCACATATATTTTTTCTATATTATCTTCAAACTGTTTTATAACCTTGGATAAAATTATACAATCCTTGAAGATATTGTTAATATTGTTAATATTGTTAATATAACCTTGGATAAAATTACACAATCCTTGAAGATATGGTTAAGGTTGTTTTTGGTATTTTCATTATTTGAAATGCGTACCACCTTGTGATTGTATATTGAAGTATTTAGCATATTGATGAAATGAGATAATTTATGTAAAATATGTCATTAATTTGACCTCTATCGGCCATGGTTGAGGCACCAAAGCAGAAGTAATTTACAACCTCATAATATCAGTTATTTTGATTCAACCTACATGTTAACAATAATGTTTAAGATGGACAACAAAGTTTTAGTATCTATCCTCTTAGCGATGTCTTATTGGCCAAACAGCCAACTTTCTGTCATCTAGTAATTAAAATATTAGATAGGCTATCTTCATCAGTGCAAAAGCGACCTTTTCCCCCATTACTCTCTAACCAAAGCCACTTTCCTTCTGTTTGAGTAGTCACTTCAGAAGCTACAAGTCACAGAATGTATGAAGATCTCTGCTTCTTCCTCAGGATAGCATTTCTGCTGTAACAAAATCATGAGGTACAAATTTTATTGAAGCAAATAAAGGAGCTGTGTACTCACTGAATCCTACCCACAGAAGAAGAGTTGTATGCTTAATTACAACAGAGAAGAGCCTCTGTTGTTCTCTGAACCAGGATCTCAATTGTAGTATCTTTAGGTTTGTATCATTGTGATTGCTTTAAGTCACACAGTTTTAAAATAATAACAGACATTCACAAAGCTTCTAGTAGGTTTCAGACATTGTGGTATGATTACATTTAATCATCCTATAGGATAGTAACCCTCCAACCCCACTCTTGGTACTGGTATGTTTTATTACTCTGTTTTAGAGAAGATGAATTTAAATAACTTGGTTTAGGTAACCCCAATAACAAGTTTATAATGAGAATTTAAATAGAAATACATAGTTCTTCAAACTCACATTCTTTACTAACCCATGTTGCCTCCACAAATCCTCTCAAATATAAAGTGTGAAATAATGGTATTTTCTTTTTTAACTTACAGCACTTATTCTTTTCACTTATAATATTGTGACAATTGGAGAAATTAGGTAACTTCTATTTTGGAGTATTAATCTTGTAATCTAGAGACAGTTAGCCAAGGGATTCAGAAATATCTTATGAATATGTTTTGACTTATTTTTCAGGTCAACTGTTGACATTAATTTTACCAATATAGATATCTTTAAATCTTTGGAAATGAACATAAATACGTTTTAAATCATTGTTTAGTTTTCATTGTCATTTTATTTTGAGATATATCATTTATAATCTGACATTTTGATTATGTCTTTAAACAGCTACAATATATATCATATTCAGTCAACATAGACAGTATAATCAGATAAATTGAATAATTCTCTATCATCACATTTTATTAGTGCTGATAATAACTCAAAAACATTCTATGAGGTTATTCTGTCTTAGCTCAATAGAAATACCATTGCTGTTTATTCACTATGTGCTTTTAGACAGCACCTAAATATTTTTCACTCATTCATTCACTCATTATGTATGTTGCTTGTAGGACAATAATTCTCAAACATTATTGACTCACAACTCATCGGGGAAGTTTATAACTGGCCCCATCTCAGAGATTCTAATTCAATAATTGACAAATATAGTCATTATGAAGCAGATTAACACAAGGACCACACTGTTATAGGAAATGCAGCTAATTAATATCAGTCACTTAGCAAATAATATTTATTTAGTGAAAAAGTGTATTTGTTTCAATAGCATATATTTCTGCCTTTTAGTATTCTTCAATTTATTTAGGGAGATAAAATTACATATAATTTTAGGATATCTGTGAAACAATCATCAAATAGCATTTGTTCAGTAGTTTCTAACAACTGTATTTTTCAAAACATATTATTACCTTTCTTTTTTTAATAATTTATTCTTAAATTAGCTAACATACAGTGTAGTCTTGGCTTTAGGAGTAGATTCCCATGATTCATTACTTACATAGACTACCCAGTGTTTGTCCCAACAAGTGCCCTCCTCAATACCCATCACCCATTTTTACAATCCCTCCCATCCCCCCCACCCACCCACCCATCAACCCTCAGTTTGTTCTCTGTATTTAAGAGTCTCTTCTCTTATGGTGTGCCTCCCTCTCTGCTTGTAACTTATTTTTCCTTCTCTTCCCCAATGGTCTTCTGTTAAGCTTCTCAAATTCCACATATGAGTAAAAACATATGATATATCTTTTTCTGACTGACTTATTTCACTTAGCATAATACCCTACAATCAGTTCTCTCCATGTTGTTGCAAATAGCAGGATTTCATGCTTTTTCATCGCTGAGTATTATCCTTATTTCAACATTACTTTCCCTGACCATTTTCACTTAGGATATATACAAAAAGGTAATTTTTCATCTTTTCCTACACATAGCATAAAATATTGACAGCTGGTTGAAAAGTGAATAGTCCATAAATATAAACATATTATTATTATTAGGCTTAATCAAGTATCTTATAACTTGATTTAATCTATAGATTGTTTTGTCTTTTAAAAATGATTCTATTCTTAGAATTTTGAATTCTAAAGAATTAAATTGCTGTATCTAATTAGCATAAAGCCCAGAAAATATGTGGTTTATCATTTTCAGTTTATTCCTTGTTCTGATTCTGAGAATAAGTCATCAAAAATGTGGTAAAATATTAAGTTGGATTTTGTAATTATATGTATTTAGTTCTGATATATGCATAACCATCTGGGTTTATTTGGCATGTTATATGAAAAGTTAAGTAATCTTTACCAAACTAAAAGTTATTGAAATATTTATGAAGGTTGACATGTATCTTTCATCACTAACAAAATGAATGCAGATATCAAAGAAAATATCTGAAGATCTCACCAAGGGAAAAGTAAACAAATAAATAGTTAATCATGGGAGAAATAAGCAGGATTAACAACTACAGACATGTACAAGATTGTTTGTATTAATTATAGCCAATTTTGATGTGTCTCATTAAATTTCAGTCACAAATTTTATTCAGAAGAGTTCATTTAAGTTGGCTTTGCATTTAGCATTGTTGTAATGTTTAAAATCTGGACAATGGGCTTGAATCAGAGTGACAGTAAACAATGTCATGTTTTCCGGGTACCATAGGGATGAATGTCAGTCTGGTTTTATTTGAAACCTCATTAATGATGTGGGAGTCAGAGTAAATAGTGTACTAATGAAATTCTGAGATGAGCTCAGATTGGCAGGTAGTGAAACATGACTTAAAAAATGGTCATTGTTTGAGACAACCTTAAACAAGTAGAAATTTGGCAAGATAGTTAAAACACATTTAATTTTTTAAATGGGATAACTGAGGAAATTAATGGAAACTACAATGTGAGCTCAATCTTTAAAAGGTATTTTGGAATTAAATAACAGGAAATATTAAATTAGAACATTTTATTCTAATTTCACCACAAAATAGTTCCATAGATAATATAGCATGGCATTCAAAAGTTTAAAAAGTTAATAGTTTATATTATACATACAGATATCCACATATCTATTTGAAAACCTACAGGCATTTTTCTGTACTTAATACTCTGGATGTATCTACATTATAGCCCCTCAGAGACTGAACTTTAAATCTTGTTGTCGATGTTGGCTAACTCATTCCAAGAAAGTTGTAGATGAAGTGGCAGGAGAGAAAGAAAAAGACCCATAAAAAGCAATTAAGAGGGGGAAAAAGGAATAAGAATTAGGAAAGAATAGCATTGGAATGACACCTTTGGGAAAACAGAGAAGAATGCCTTCCTGGAATCATTTATATGAAACAGAAAAAGGGAAATAAACAGTAAAACATGAAATTTAAAAGAAGTATCAGGAGAAGA
The DNA here is from genome assembly GCF_024362965.1 of Panthera pardus. Classification (NCBI taxonomy): domain Eukaryota; kingdom Metazoa; phylum Chordata; class Mammalia; order Carnivora; family Felidae; genus Panthera; species Panthera pardus. Next base: position 87,512,014 of record NW_026526655.1, read on the forward strand.
GTGGCAAAATAATGGAAAGAGTAGCATTTACAAATGAAATGAGTTTGAAAATAACTTTCACTACAAAGATTATCTTTTTAGAGCAAACAGATCTGTCTCTAAGTTATGTTACAAGCTCAACTGCCCCATTTATTACTATCCAGACTCCTTTCTACTCTGGTAATTTAAATATTTTTGTGACATAAACCTAGAATAATTCCAAAACACTACACATTAATTTTTTAAGGCCTATTTAGAACCTATTGGTATATTTGTCAGTTCCTGAGCACTTTTTGCCTTAGGCAACTTCTACATTTGGTGTTCTAGAGTTTGGTTGAGTTTTAAGAAAATCATGTACGAAAAATAAACATGTATTTGTTTAGGGCATGTGGAAGAGCTCTATTTTTGGTGTCAGAGCAAATGTATTTGAAAGAGTACTGAATTACAAGTCTGGTCAGACAGAATTATATTAGTTAAGTCACCAACCATATTGATCTTGGATAAATTCCTTAAACTCTTATATTTAATTGTGAAATTGTAGAGGTAGAATTAGATGATCCAACAAGTCTAGTATTCTATAGGTAGGAAATAAGTCCTTTGTCCCTCTTATCATCCAAGATATAGGAAATATAGACAACATTTTTAGGAACACTGAAAATAGGAGCAATGTATTAATCAAAAGATTCTACTGTACAAATTTAATGGAAATGAAATAATTATCAGCTAACTAAACACTACATCAAGACAGTACAAATAACATACTGAAAACAATCTAGAATTCTGAAGATTAATGGGACTTAAGTGTGGATATTTAAAGACAGTTAGGAATTTCCTAAAAACTGAATTGTAAATATGAAGAGTAGATCCTAAGTAAGCAGAAAGAAAAAAGTGATCCTTTAGGGTCTACTGTTATTAAAGGTTAACTTTTGGTTCTTGTATTTAAATTTTTTATATGGAGTTTTGACAAATGCCACTTGGAGGCACTCTTATACTGTAGTACTGTACGATTTATACTATCAGGATGTCATATAATGAAACTTTCAGTTTTTATTTCCTTTTTTAATTCTAATAATCACTTGGGGATGGGTAATTAACACTGGTTGTGGTATTTAAACTTTCACATTATTCATATTTATCATCTTGTAATTTTTACTGTTGTAAATAATCTCCTCTTTATCTAATAAAACGGATTTCATTCATTCCTGTAAGGAATGGAAGATTTTAGGACAACACCAAAGAATTACTTGAGGATAAATTTTGGTTTACAAATTAATGTCTATTTTTCAAATTAGAAATTCTTACTATTTTTTTAAATTAATGTTTATTTAAATTTGCTATTATCCAATTTGCTATTATCCAAAGTAGAACAACAATGAGAATTCAGAGACACTCTTGATGAGAACCAATCTCTTTAATCATTTGAAAAAAATTATGGAAAATATAGACAACAGGATTAAAATTACATTACATATACTAAAATATGTAATGGAATACAGAAGCATGTACAGGAATATACCTTAAAATTGATTTGCACAGGAAAACTAAAGTTCATAAGGAATGGAGTCATGTTATTTGAGATTTTCTTACTTTTATTCATTTTTATAAAGTTAATTTATTTTAAAATTATATAAAATTATTTCTATACATGTGAAGAATATGGATTGTTCATACTTTTCTTGGTTTCAAATATATTTGGAAGATCTTGAATGTTACATTAGTAAGGATATGAATTTTACCTCATTTCTACCTTAATCTGAAGATAGAATCTACAAAATAATGCATTAGAAGTAAACATTTTTTACTGTTACTCTTGCACAGGATATTTTAATGTTTTTATTATAAGCGATGTTATTATAACATTCAAGCTACACAATTAAAATTTTTCTTTTTATCAACATTTTAATTAATTGGTAATAGATAATACTGATTAAAATAGTATATTTGACTATGCATGAAATGAGTAAACACTAATAGAACTCATGCATATATGAATATGTTATGTTTGAAAATATTAATAATTTAATTCTTTAAACTCTTGTTAGTCCAATGACATATTGAAAAGGATCTGTCGTTTGGAGAACTTCAGTGGGAATGAGGTTGTTCGCTAACCTGACTTGTTGATTAAATCCCCACCCACAGTTTTGGGCACTTGCTCCCTATTCACTCTTTTGACATTCATTCCTTCTTAAGATGATTATTCATTTCCAGGGTCTTAACAGCTAAGGCATTTATGTTTGTCAGCACTACAAATCTTGCTTTGCCCTATTGTTCTACACAATGAAACATTTCTTTAATCTAGGAATTTGATTAATATTTGGACAAAAATCTCTATCCATCTTTATCTCTGTCCAAATATCTCTATCTCTATCATCTATCTACATCTTCTTTTTATTAGTTGGGGTTTTATTGGTTGGAATTAATATATCATATTAATATTAATTAATACATATTAATATATCATTGATTAAAAGCTAACAATTGAGGGCAAAGCTTATTTATTTAAATTCATACATCAAAAATGTACTCTCTCTAGGAACTTAATGGAAAATTATATTTACAGCTAAGAAAAACAAAAATACTGATGACTGAATTTTCCTCTTTGCAAGTCAATGGCTAAGCATTATATAAAGAAAACATAATAGTGAGATATCTGTGTGTTCTGGTTGTTTATTTTTGTGTACCGAGCCACTGCACAATGGCTTAAGTCAATAGCAGCCGTTTATCTGTTTACAAATTTGGGGAATGGGACTCAGGCCAGTTCTTTCTCGTCGCATGGGGTAGCGGCAGACACTGGTTCAGGCTGGGGCATAGAGAAGAATGTTTTACTCAAGCACCTGGTATTGAACTCCCTCTTTCCCACTACATGGTATCTGTCTCCATATGGCAGCTCAGGGTAGCTGGAATTTAATACATGATGGCTTAATGCTTCCAGACCAGTGTTCCAAGAGACAGCAGAACATGCATGGCCTTTTCTAAACTACCCTTGGAAGTCATGAAGCATCACTTTCCATCATGTTCTATTTGTCACAAAGGTCTATTCAGTTTCAAGGGGAGACATGGATTTTACCTCCTGATTTAGGACTGTTAAAAAAAATCACGTTTTTAACACAGCTCTTTTATCAAATTTTCCAAGCAAAGATAAACCTCAACTTTACCCAAATCACAAACATCAACCCAGCATATTTTAATTATAAATACATTCAATTTACCATTTTGTACACTTTGAGATTCCTAATCCAAACAAGTATATATCTTCCTTCAAATGAATAGTGATTTTCTTTTTTTTCCAAATTTAAAATTAAATCTTTTTATTCTATACGAATGAGAAAATATTTCCTAAATCTGTAATGTACTGTGACTCTCTGATTTTCTGTTCCTTTACATATTAGGATGAATTCCTTAGTTGTCTAGTCTAATCCTCTGCATAAAGCCTAAATACCCTGACAACATTCCAGATAGGTGAAAATCAGCTAATGTCCAAATACACACAGGAATTATTGACTGACTCAGGGAAGTCCATTCACATTTTACCCAGAAACAATAGAACATTTCTTAATTTTTTCCAATTTTACTGAGAAATTATTGAGATACATCACTATATAAATTTAATGAGTACAGCATGATGATTAGATTTACATATAGTAAGAAATGATTACCATAGTAAGTTCAGCTCACATTCACCTTTTCTTACAGGTACAATAAAAAGAAAGAAAGAAAAAAGGAAAAAAAAATTGTCTCCTTGTTATGTTAAATCATGATTTACTCTCTTAACTTTTCTATGTATCATATAGCAGAGTTAGCTACTCATCATGTCTTATGTTATAACCCCAGTACAGTAAAACCTTGGATTGCAAGTAACTTGTTCTGTGAGTGTTCTGCAAGACGAACAAACATTTTTTTCCTTTTTTTTTCTTCTTTAATGTATATTTATTATTTTGAGAGACAGATCATGAGCAGGGGAAGGACAGAGAGAGAGGAAGACAGAATCCAAAGCAGGCTCCAGGCTCTGAGCTGTTAGCAGGGAGCATGATGCATAACTTGAACTCACAAACTGTGAGATCATAACCTGAGTCAAAGTCAGATGCTTAACTGAGCCACCCAAGTGCCCCTAGACAAGAAAACATTTGTCATAAATTTTAACTTGATAAATGAGCAATGTCTTGCAATACAAGTAGTATGTGAGGCCACGTGTCACATGATCACAACTAAGCCAGTGATTATTGAAATTCACTTTGATATAGGAGTGCTTTGGATTACAAGCATGTTTCTGGAATGAATTATGCTTGCAAACCAAGGTTTTATATACTTATTTATCTTATAACTAAAAGTTCATACTATCTACCTTCAATTCCCTCCCCCACCAATGTCCATCTCATAACCACAAGTCTATCTCTTTTTCTGAGTTTAAGATTTCATTTATAAGTGAGATCATGTAGTGTTTGTCTTTCTCTGAATTATTTCACTTAGCATAATGACTTTCATGTCCATCCATCTTATTGCAAATAGTAGAATTTCCTTGTTTTTTTATGGCTCAATAATATTCCATTATATATATTATTTCTATATATTCTAATATATTATATATTTCAATATATATTATATTCCTGTATTTCTATATTATAAATTATATATATAAACAAGTAAATTATTACATATAACATTTTTGTCCATTTATCTATTGATAAACATTTGTTTCCTTATCTTGACTATTTTAAACAATGCTGCTATAAATATGGGAGTGAATACATTTTTTCAACTGTTTTCATTTCCTTTGGATATATTTCCAGAAGTAGAATTGCTGGATGACATGGTAGTTTTGTTTTTAATTATATGAGAATCTTCCATACTGTTTTCCATAGTGGCTCTATCAATTTACAGTCCCACCAACAATGCACAAGGGTTCCCTTTTCTCCATTTTCATGCCAACACTTGTTCTGTTGTCTTTATGATGAAGGCCATTCTAACAAGTGTGAGGTAATTATCTCCCTGTGGTTTTAATTTGCATTTCCCAAATGACTACTAATGTTCAGCCTCTTTTGATTTACCTGTTGGCCTTTCATGTATTTTCTTTGAAAAAACGTCTCAGGTCCTTTGCCCATTTTTTTATTGGATGTTGTTCATTTCTGTTGAGTAGCATAAGTTTATTATATTTTTTGGACATTAATCCCTTATTGGATATATGGCATGAAAATATTTTTCCTGTTCTGTAGGGATTTTTTTCACTTTGTTGATGCTTTCTTTTGCTGTGCAGAAGCTTTTCAGTTTGATATGGTCCCACTTGTTGATTTCTGGTTTTGTGGCTTGTGCTTTAGGTGTCATATCCAAAAATCATTACCAACGCCAATGTCAAGGAGCTTTATTTCTATGTTTACTTCTAGGAGTTTCATGGTTTCAGATCTTACATTTAAGTCTTTACTCTATTTTAAGTTATTTTTTTTAGTGGTGTAAGATAGAAGGTCCAGTTTCATTCTTTTACATGTGAATATCCAATAGTCCCAGCCCCATATATTGAAGACTATCTTTTCTTTATTGAATATTTTTGGTTCCCTTGTCAATATTACTTAACTGTATATGCATGGATTTATTTCTGGGTTTGTGATTCTGTTCCATTGTTCTATTTGTCTATTTTTATGACAGTAACATACTATTTTGATGACTATAGCTTTATAGTATACCTTGAAATCAGGAAGGGTGTTGCTTCCTGCTTTGTTCTTTTTTCTCAGGATTTCCTTCACTACTTGGGGACTTTTGTGGTTCCATATGAATTTTAGGAGTTTTATTATTATTCTTTTAACTTGGTACAAAAAGTCATCAGAGTCTTTTGACAGAGACTGCTTGAATCTTTTTTAACTACTGACATTTTAATAAATTAGTCCTTCCAATTCATTAACATTGGATACCTTACATTTATTTGCATCTTCTTTGATTTCATTCACCAATGTCTTTTAGTTTTTAGAGTAGAGATTTTTACCTCCTTAGTTAAATTTATTCCTAAGTATTTTATTGTTTTGGGTGCTATTGGAAATGTGATTGATTTCTTTATTTCCTTTTCAAAAAATTCATTGTTAATGTATTGAAACGTTACTGATTTTTGTATGTTACTATTGCATCCTTCAACTTTACTGAATTTATTAATTAGATCTAAGAGTTTTTGGTTGAGTCTTTAGGATTTTCTATATATAAAAATATCATATCATCTGCAAATAGACATAATTTTTTTCCTTTCCAGTTTTGATACCTTTTATTTTGTTTTCTTGCTCAATTGCTCTGCCTAGGACTTCTACTACTATGTTGAGTAAGAGTGATAAAAATGGGCACTCTTGCTCTGTTCCTGATCTTAAAGGAAAACCTTTTAATCTTTCATTGAGTATTTTCAATGAGTCTGGAAGTGCTCCCAGAAGCTTTGATCTTTTGGAAGAGTTTGAGAAGGATCAGTGTTAATTCTTTAGAGTTTGGTAAAATTCACCAGTGAAGCCATTAAGTCCTGAGCTTCTCTTCGTTGGAGATTTTAGGTTACTGATTAAATATCGTTACTAGTAGTTGGTCTAATCAGATTTTCTATTTCTTCCTGATTTAGTGTTGGTAAGTTTATGTTTGTAAGAGTTTTTCCATTCTTCTAGGTTGTCCAATTTGTTGGTGTATAGTTGATCATAGTAGCCTCTTATGGCCGTTTTAATTTCTGTTGTATCAGTTATGTCTTTTTCATTTATAATTTTGTTGATTTGGGCCCTTCTTTTTTTTTTCCTTAGTTAGTCTAGCTAAGGGTTTTCAGTTTTTTTTTTTTTTTAATTTTTTCAAAGAACCAACTTTTAGTTTGGCTAACCTTTTCTATTATTTTTCTCCTTGCTTATTTATTTATACTGTAATCTTTATTATCTATTTTCTGTGCTAAATTTTATTTCCTTTTTTCTTTTTCTTTAAGGTATAGTGTTGAGTTGTTAACTTGAGATCTTTCTTGCTTCTTACTGTAGGTATTTATTGTTATAAAACTCTCTTTTAGAACTGTTTTTGTTGCATCCCACAAGTTCTGGTACATTATTGTTGTCTCAATGAACTTTTATTTCCACTTTAATTTCTTCTTTGATCTATTGGTTGTTCAGAAGAGTCTTGTTTAATATTTTATGTGTTCAAAAATTTTCCAGATTTCCTCATTATTGATTTCCATTTTCATGCCATTGTGGCTAGAGAATCTACTTGGCATGATTTCAATTTCAATTTGCTAAGACTCATTTTATGGTCTAAGATATTGTTTATCCTATAAAATGTTACATGTGTACTTGAGAGGAATGTGTATTCTGCTATTGTTGAATACAGCGTTCTGTATATGCATGTAAATCCCATCTGGTCTATAGTTTTGTTCAAATCCACTGAAACTTTCTCTGTATATAATCTATTAATTATTGAGAGTAACGTATTAAAGTCCCCAATTATTATGGTATTAATACTATTTCTCCCTTTAGCTCTTTTATATTTTGCATTATATATTTAGGTGCTACAATATTGGGTGCATAAATATTTACAGTTGTTATATCTTCTTTATGTATTGACACTTTTATTGTTATATAATGACCTTCTTTGTCTCTTTTTATAATTTCAGTTTGAAATCTATTTTGTTTCATATAAGTATAGTTACACACACACCCTTTTATTTCATCACAATTTGCTTTAAATGTCTTTTTACATTGCTTCACTGTCAATCTGTGTGTCGTTCAGGCTAAAGTGATTCTTTTATGAGCAACATGTTTTTGGATCTTGTGTGTGTGTGTGTGTGTGTGTGTGTGTGTGTGCTTAATCCATTCAGCCATTCTTTGTCTTTTAATTGGGGAATTTAATTTATTTACATTTAAAGTAATTATTGATAGGTTAAGGACTTAACTATTGTCATTTTGTTGTTTTCTAGTTATTTTGTAGATCCATTCTTCCTTGTTTCTTATCCTTTTGTCTTTTACATGTGTTTTGATGTATTATAGCATCAATATGCTTTGACTTATTTATCATGTCTTTTTTTCTTTTTTCTTTTTCTTTCTTTCTTTCTTTTCTTTTTTTTTTTTTTTTTGTTTAATTACTATAGGAATTTCACTTTTGGTTACCATGAACCTCACATAAAATATCTTAATTTTCCCAACTGGATGGGGCAGGAACTACCTTGAGCCTTGGCTATAAATTAGTCCCCTGCCTGTGTAGAGCATGGTAATGCTTCATATCTGGTATTGGCCTTGTTCTGGGGACAATCAATTCTGCCCGTCCTCCTCTCAGTTCAATTGTTTCTGGGCTGCACTGTTTCCAGGAGTTGTCACTAGCCCTTCTGATCAGTTGGGTTAGAAAATGCTTTCAACAGTGGGTTGGGTTGTGATTCAGCTCCTTGGCTGAAGGTGGGCAAGCAGGGCTCTAGAGCCACTAAAGCTCTTCACTTCATCATCCAAATGAGGCAGATCTATGCTCTGACAAGCTCTCTAGTCATAGTGTGCCCCATCTTAGCTCTGTAGTTGAACAAATCTCCTGGTTGGGTAATTACTTGGGCACTGCAGGTATGAACTCAGTATGCCAATATCCATGTGCTGGTTGTTGCCAGCTCCTTCCCTCTTCTCTTTTACAGTCAGACTCTGGGTGGTTGAGCCCCAGATTCCTCTGTAATCTCCATAGTGCAAGATCAGGTTAGGGGTGCCCACAAGGCAACTCCAATTCTGAGGTACTGGTTGTACTCCCTGGGTCTTCTTTTCCCACTGGATACTGGAGGCAGAGGGGAGACCTCTCCACATGACGTCATGCTAGCCTGGGGGAGGGAAAATGTGGTCAATGTGTAGCCTCTTCTCTTACCCTTTTAATGTTTTTTGTTTGTTTTTGTTTTTTGGGTTTTTTGTGGGGTTTTTTGTGGCCTTTTTGGTGCAGGGGAGAGGGTTACTTCAGTCTCATTTTTGTGTTCTAGGATCTCTCAGTGGTATCTTATTTGTGAATAGTTGTTACTTATTCTGAATGAGATAGAAGTCAGAAACAACCTATGTCACCATCTTGGTGATGTCGTTCCTTCTTCCTTAATTTAAACCACCTTCTGCCTGCTTCTCTATCCTAGGTTCAAAATATTGAACCTGCACCTGATGACATTAGTGGACATGTAAGTGTGAACACATCTCAGTGGTTGGTTAGAACTTTGCATTAAGACTGTGACTTCCTGATCAGATCACCTGCATCAAATTTTAAGTAATCTCTACAATGTAGGTCAAGCACATGCCACAAGCCACTTCCCATTTCAGCACAAAGATCCACTTAAAAATTCGTCTCTTCTTCACCCCTAAATTCCAAAATCGGTAACAAAATTTATTGGCTGGAAGAACATGCTGCTTAAATGAAACAACAAATGTAAAAGACTGACATACAAACTTGTCACCAACAATGTGGATAATAAATAGAAAAGTACTTGGCTTATTGCTCTGGCCCAGAGGATGATCCAAGACTTGAGGAGCTGAATGAAAGCCAAGACTCTGTTACATTAAAATTTTTGAGAGTGCTTTTGTCCCCATGTCCTTAAATTGAAAATTCTATTACAACATTGGAATCTGTTCATCTTGTTATGTTTGCAGTGATGGAGAGGGGATGACTACTCTTTTCTCTGCCCTCATACAATTTCCATGTTGCCCCCTCTTTTTGACTGAAAATTGAAAGGAAGCAGTAAATACAGTTTAATTGTACACAATGCTTATGGTACCTAGTATTTAAAAATTCAATAAAAATTTATTCAATAAATATATATTTACTGAACAAATTAGTAAAAATTTGAAATCTCTTTTTCATCAAAAATGTCTTGACCTCCAGTTTAAAAACAAAGAAAGAGGGGCGCCTGGGTGGCTTGGTCGGTTAAGCGTCCGACTTTGGCTCAGGTCATGATCTCACGGTCCGTGAGTTCAAGCCCTGCATCGGGCTCTGTGCTGACAGCTCAGAGCCTGGAGCCTGTTTCGGATTCTGTGTCTCCCTCTCTCTCTGCTCCTCCCCTGTTCATGCTCTGTCTCTCTCTGTCTCAAAAAAATAAATAAACATTTAAAAAAATTAAAAAAAAATAAAAACAAAGAAATTTCCATAGATAGTCTTCTGGAATGGAAAGGGGACTATGATGTAACTAGATTCAGCAGGATGACCCTTCCCTTTTTAATCCTAGAACAGTCATTGTTTTAAAATATTTTGATATACATATAAAAGTGATATCCATTCTCACAAACCCTATTATTTCCCCAAAACATGTCTACCTAGCCTGTCCAACTTTTTCCAACTTAAAGAAGAAAAATGCAGAGACCAAGTCTAGGGGAAATATTTAAACAGTAATTCTTATGCATCGAAACCATATTTAACGAAGCCTGTCAACTGGTGGGCTTCTTGCTGGCAAGGGTGAATGAAATCCCTATCATATATGAAAGTAAACAGTATGTCAAGGAAAGAGGAAAGGAAGGTCATGCAGTTTTTCATGAAGATGTTTTTCTTTGCTAGAGTACTAAATATTCTTTTGGGAAATCATTATGGGATTGAGGTAATACACAACATTTAGAATCAGGTAGACATGAGATCAAATCCCTGTTTTAACCTTGACTTTGGAAAGTTACTGAACTTCTCTGAGCCCATTAACTAATTTGTCAGTACAGTTGTTGTGAATATTACATCATATAATGTAAGATTATATGAACTAGAACAGTGTCTCTCCCATTCTGTTTCCCGTCTTTTTGTCATCAGTAGTTTATCCTGGATAATTACCATATCTAGGGATTTATAATTGTGGCATCAGTAATGAATGCCAGATATCTGTCAAAAACTGTTGAAATTGAGAAGATATACAGATGGCCAAAAGACACATGAAGAAATGCTCAACATCACTAATCATCAGGGAAATACAAATCAAAACCCTAATGAGATATCACCCTACATCTTTCAGAATGGCTAAAATAAAAAATACAGGAAACCAAGTGTTGGCAAGGGTGTGGAGAAGAAGGAATACTTGTTGGTGGGAATGCAAACTGGTGCAGCCACTGGAAAAGAGTATGGAGGTTCTCAAAAAATTAAAAATAGAATTACCATATGATCCAGCAATTCCATTAATGGATGTTTACCCCCCAAAAATGGAAATACTAATTCAAAAAGATATATGCACCCTTATGTTTACTGCAGCATTATTTATAATTGCCAAGAATGGAAGCAGCCTGAGTGTCTGTCAATGGGTAAACGGATAAAGAATGGAATTTTCCTCACCCATAAAAAAGAATGAAATCTTGCCTTTTGCAACAACATGGATGGAGTTAGAAGGTATAATGCTAAGTGAAATAAGTCAATTAGGGAACGACAAATACCATATGATTTCACTCATGTGTGGAATTTAATCTACTGTTGTTCATTCACCCCCATTTCTGAAATGTCAGCAGAATTTTCATTGTTGTTGCTGTTGTTATCAAGAAGGATGAATATTTTCAAATTATCACTATGGCAGCAACAGTTGCACTTGCCAAATACTACATATGCACCACCACATCCCTGTTCCCCTTGACCATCTAACACATCCTGGCCTGCAGACTTTGGGCAGCAGGGATGTGTGCCACTTCAAGACAAAGCTTGGAAAAGCCAACAAACAACTCTCAAGCTCTCTCCTCTCCTAAAGCAACAGCAGACAAGGACTCATGCTGATATGATAAAGTCATAGATCAGTTCAGTCTCAGTTGCTGGGGCCCTACTTGTCCTAAACAGTTGCCCTAATCCCTAACAGGTTACATACAAGAGAGATATAAACTTTTGTTTTGTTAAACCATAGAACCCTTGTGATTGTTACCACAATATAACATGCTCTGTACTAATTCTCATGTGAGATATAAACATTATAGCCTCCAACCTATATCACTTGACACTTACTTTGCCCATGTAAACAACTCGTAAATATATCAAAGTACAACTGGGAGGCTAAGATAAGTTAAAAGTTAGGAAAATATATGTGTATATGAATAAGTTCCTTAAAGGGACTAGGGCTTCTGGAAGACCACAATAATGGAGGACCATTACTAATCCTCATTAATTGTATTATCATTAAGTAATTATGCTGGAGGAAACTAATGAGGAGATGAACATAAAAACTGGGAAATGGTATAGAGCACATACCCTTTTACTTTGAATCCTGCAGATCCACCAGCAGACTGAGGAACCTGCAACATGCTCAGGGAAGTCTAAACCTATCCACTGACTTTACTTCTTTCCAGTTTATATAAAAGAGTACTAATAACTAATAACTCATGACTTAGCCCATAGTACAAAGTTAAAAGGTCAAAAACCTTTTTTTTAAGCAAAATTATGTAATATGCTAAAACTGGAAGCAGCAGTTGGGAAAAGCTTAATCTAAAAGTCTTCATTTTTACAAAAAGACCTCTGAAATGAACTATATTGGAATTGAGTGATAAATTCCTAGAACTTTTAAATTTTCTAAGAAAAAATAAGTAGATTCATAACTACATTTCAAATTTGAAGTTTTTTTTATCAGAATTATTTAAATGCAAAAGTTTTTGGTTATTAATGGAAGGCTGTGTGTGGATAATGCCAATGCACATTTTTAAGTCTAATGAGCTATCAATATGTGAGTTGAAAATACCATTTCTCCAGTTATTTGAGTTGATTTAAATCCAGTATTGACGCATTTCATTTCTTCCCTCAGAACATTTTAAAGACACAATCCAAAGGACTTTGATTACTTTGGTTATTTCTGATTTATTTGAAATATTTAAATGACTAGTTTTAACATAGACCTGTATCATATAATAATTGCCATTGGCTAGTAATTTAGACTGATGAGAAGCTTTTTCCATGCTGTTTTCTGAAAATCTTAATTCACTATCTTCTCTATTAGAAACACTCTTGCAGAGATACTTTCACTTGCTCATGCATCACTAGGTGGATTTATGCTTCTGGTTTACACCTTAACTGGTGCCTGTTGCTAATTTGACCAGCCAACTGGCGGAACACTTAAAACACTTTCTTGTTAAAATGACTCAACAGAGGTAGAATTATGCACTAGAGCATTAATCAAAAGACCATCTGTTCTAACAAGAAATTTTGCAGTTTCCTAGTTGTTCTCTGAAAATTTAGTGAGACATCTAGGTTACAAATCTCAGCATTTGCATAATATTGACACAGATTATAGATTAGTTTGAAGTGTTTATAAGATAGAGAATGTATAATAATATGTATATATAAAGATAATTTTAGCTCTTCTAAAATTATATCCAAATTTAAAATGTAATTATTTCAACATTATTCACTCTTCTATGTTTTAAAATATATTGCTTAACTATATAGTTACCAAAGTTGGATGGGAATTCCTGATTTCAGATTAAAACCTAAGAAATATTACATATTCTTTCCGAATGTGTCCTGTAACACCTCACCAGTGGTTATCTGGGAAAATATTTGGTCTTTCTGAGAGCAGGGATTTAACATTTTCTTTCAAAAATTCAAGATCTTAGAAGAAAGTGAAAGCAGATAATAAATACATGTGGGTCCTAAATGCTAAAATGAATCAAGTAGAATTGTTTCAGCTGCAAGTAGTACTACTCCCATCTCAAAACTGCTTAGACAACAGGGACACATGACCTCATGTAACAAGATCCCAAGGGAGGAAGTTCCAGAATTCATTAAATTGACGGCTAAATGAAATCATCAAACATCCAATTCCTCTAATCTTTCTGCGCAAGCATCCTCTTCCTGTCAGCTAATGTCCTTAGATTTGACCCCTTTTGGTGTTACTGATGAGCTTTTAGCATCCTACCCTCACATAACCATCTAAATGTCAAGAAGAAGGAGGATGTGAACCTCTCTAAGAGGGATGAAATCTTTTTCAGAGGCTCCTAGATTTCCTCAACGGAGTCCTTATCTGAAATTATATAACAAAAATCCTTCTTAAATTCTTCTTAAATCAGGCTTGAAAGGAGTGAACTGCCCTGATATTCAGTAATCAAGATTAACCCTCTAGGTAGGTCTTAAGGAGGAGCCCCTTTTTCTAAAGCAGGTAGCCACCTGGTGTCTTAGGTGGATATTAGGTAGGTAACCAATAGTGTTGCTCTACAGGACAAAAGCATTATTTCAAAGGAGCTAAAAATAAACACTAAGAGGAATGTGATGTTGGGCAAAATGGGATGTTTTGGTACTATTTCCCATTTGCAGAATCATCATCACTATTTAAAACTTGCTAATCCTTCCAATGATTAGTATTGTTGTATGATTAATACATAGTTAAGACTGAGCATTTCAATGGAAACATCATTATAGTCATGAAAGACTAGAAAATACATTGGGCGCCTGGGTGTCTCAGTCAGTTAAGTGTCCAACTTCAGCTCAGGTCATTAGTTGTTTCAGATCCTCTGTCCTCCTTCCTCTGCCCCCCGCCTCAAAAATAAATAAACATAAAGAAAATATATATGGAGAAGAAAAATAATGCTTTCTAGTATTAGCAAGGGACATACTTGAGTACCCTTGATGTAGCTAAAGAGAATAAGAAAGTTTTAACATATTGGGGCAGTAAATAGTTTCTATTACAGTATAAAAGAAAGTTATTTGTTAGTCTACACTCAAATGCTGTTCTTAAAAATCTATCAATGTGTATTAAATATCCTGGTTCAAAATTAGCTCTAACACTAAGAAGATATTCAAATGTAGAATATTATCCCTAAGTTGTTATTAAGAAAACATAATGGCATTAACTACATTGTAACTTTTAGGTGTGGAAGTTTTAGCATACAGAATCATTAATAGCCTTTTTTTTTTTTTAAGGAGGGATTCCCTAGCTAAAAATTTGTGCTTATAATTATAACAATAATACTTTGAGATTTTAAAATAAGTAGAGAATTCAGTAACAGGAAAACTTGCCCTTTATAGTATCAGTTAAATACTGACACATCCAATATTAATGTGGTAGAAATGTATCTTAGCTCAAATCAGACCTGCATCATTGCTACCTCCTGATATCACCTAGAGGGCATCCTTCTGGCCAGTAGACATAGTTCTGGGGGCATAATAGAGGTACATTTGTTTGAACAACAGATGACTGAGGTTGGCTGACTTGGAAACCCCTTAGAGCTAACAACTGCAGTGAATTCTCCATCAACTTTTATTTTCTATTTCCTCAACTTTAACACCTTGATCTTAATACCAGCAAATGGAGTATAAGTCTTTTGACTTATTCAGAGTTTGTTGCACACTTTGCACATTTGGTTTGGATGAATCATTGACTAGGTGGCTATTGTTATAAGACAGATAATGAGTGGGTAGTAGTGAAGTTATCTTAATGTCTGGAGAATCTTCTTTTTATCCCCTGGAGTTCTAAGTTCATTTTCTTCTCTGATCTTCAAATAGGTTCTAAAATTCCACCTTTTTATAGAAGACTTAATAATAGGAGGAAAACCAAAAATTCAGTTGTGACCTTACCTAAACATTAAACCCTAATTAGCTGTCATTGTTCACTGTCTCAAAAAATTAAACAGAACTTCTTTTTAGAATGTATATTCTTGTATTCTTGCTTTTTTCTCCCTAATCTCATCTTTTTATGCAGTGATGATTAATATATGACAGATATTATTTAATATTAATTATAATTATTTGTATATAATTAATTACATATTATAAAATTAATTATATAATTAATAGAATTATAATTCTATTAATTAATATTAATATTAATATATGACAGATTTTTGGGGGGACAGTTCAAATATCACATTCTACCCCACTGCCCTCATAAATATGTGCTTACTGGTCAGATGACACATTGTACATGTATATCAAATCACTCCCTTATAGAAGAACAGAATTTTTCCTTATCTTTCATTCATAAAACTCTTCTTACACAAATATGATTTGGGTAAAATTAGAGCTTTCCATGTCCATATGTGAAGTTAGTGGAACTTCTAGCGTTTGGTGCTTTTTGAACCTTTGGTCAAGTGAAAAAATGAAGTAGGATGCATGAGGGTTAATTTTCCCAAAGAATATGAATTCCTTGGAATTAGAACAAGAGTAAGGAATATTTCTGCAGCATATTATAGCAGACTGCAGAAATGTTAACTTTGTTGGGTAATGTTATCTTTGTTGAGATTCAGACATATTTGGGCATTCTTAGAATCCTGGTGAGGCATTCCATAAGAAAATTTCTTTTGCATGACATCTGAAGTCATCCTTAGGAAAGAACTCTACTGGGGAACAGAAATGTCTGAAGCATGTCATAGAAAAATAGTGTAACAGACCAACCTGACAGTAACAGGAGGAGATGATTCATCCCAAGAGAAGGAATAGCTGTGCATGAGAGTTAAGTGTTTAAACTAGAGTCATTGTAGAAGGGGAATCGTGATTCTGATTACACCATGATGAGTACTTTCAGCCCAATCTCGTAGATACCAAGGAGAAAAAAGACTATAAAAGAAAAAGTGTACAGAAAAACTGTGTAAAACACTGGGTTATAAACAGCTCTGATTTGGGAGCTTTCTAGCAGAATACTGCAAAAGAGCAAGAGGCCTTTTTTTTCCTGTTTGTCACAAATTGCCACATATAAGTAGGGCACCATGACAGGCTAGGTCATTGATTGTGGGGCCTGGTATATTAGTCCGGGTTCTCTAGAGAAGAAAAGAAAAGAAAAAAAAGAAAAGAAAGAAAAGAAAGAAAAGACGAAAAGAAGAAAAGAAAAAAGAGAAGAAAAGAAAAGACATAAGAAAAGGAAAGAATTTATTGTAAGGAATTGGCCCACACGATTATGGAGACTGAAATCCAAAATCTGCAGCATGGGAAAGCAGACTGAAGACCTAGGAGATCTGATGGTGCAGATGAAATCCAAAGCAGCCTATTGGAGAACTTTCTCTTCTTGGGGAAATCAGTCTTTTTGTTCTATTCAGCCCCTCAACTGAAAAGGCCTACCTACACTATGGAAGGCATTCTACTTTACCCAAAGTTCACCAATGTAAATGTTAATTTCATCCAAAACCACTCTCGAAGTTGACACATAAAGTGAACCATCACAATTGCCAACAACTGATGGGAGAAGATAGGTTTAATGAGCATTCCTTGGGGACTCCTGAAAATACTGGTGAGTAAAAAGAGGACCCTGAAGGTTGTTATTCTATTACAATAGCAGGGTTAGTGGAATTCAAATCATTACAATTATTTAATTTCATACTATCATGTAAAACAAATGATTAGGGCCAATGCAAATTCCACTTACAAGTTTTACATTTGCACAATGGGCATCTTGGGCTATAAACCATTAAAAGGTTAGACAGTGTCTGATTTAGAATGTTTAGCAAAATAACATGTTTTTAACATAATATTTAATGACTATTTTTGCTAAAAGGGTGACATTAGAGTATTTAAGAGCATAATAGAATGAGTACATGGGCTCAAACACTGGTTCTAACGGCTGTGAGTCTTTCTGTAAATTTACTTGATGTTTCTATGCTTCAGTTTCCTTATGTGAAAATAGATATACTTATATAACCTTTTTACATGGTTGTTAAGAAAAATAAGTGAGACAATATTGAGCATTTGGCACAATTTTTGTACATAGTCAATACATGTTGACTATTGTTCCTATAATAATTTTAACAGTGCAATTAAGCTATCTAAATGTTTAACTAATTATCAATCCATCCATTTGTCTGCATATATTATACAGCCAAAGCTTTACCAAAAGATAACATTTAACAGTATTGGGAGGACTGGTTAACAACAGCATGAATGTGGAGCTATGACAAGTGAAGGAAATGGTTAATAATATCTGTATTTTGTACTTAATTGGTTTATAATAAGGCAAAATAAAATTTTCTGTGTGAATATGTTTTATTATCTATATAGTATGGATTATATTCAGTGGACACCAGCATACAAGCAAAGTTCCTTTCTTCTTTGTTTTTATTTTAATAGAGTTTATGTTTTAGAGTAGTTTTAGGTTCAAAGAACAATTGTGCAGAAAGTACTGAGATTTTCTATATTCCACTTGCCCCAATATATGCACAGCCTCCTTGATTATCAACATTCTTCCCAGAATGGTATAATCAAGCCAATTGACAAACTTACACTGACACTGACACACTGTTATAATGTAAGATTCACTCTTGGTATTGTACATTCTATGGAATTGGACAAATTTATAATGACATGTATCCACCATTATGGTTTCATAAAGAGTAATTTACTGTCCTAAAATCCTCTCTGCTCTATTCATCCTTCATTCTCCCTTAACCTCTGGCAGCCACTGATCTTTTTAACCATCTCCACAGCTTTGCCTTTTCCAGAATGTCATATATAAATATCATATACTTGAAATTATTTGGTACACAAACTTCTCAAATTGGCTTCTGTCACTTAGTTATGTACACTTACATATCCTCCATGTATTTTCATGGCTTGATAGCCGTTGTGTGTATGTGTGTGCTAAATAACAGCCCATTGTCTGGATGCACCTCAATTTATTTATCCATTCACCTACCGAACTACATCTTGGTTGCATCCAAATTTGGGCAGTTATGAATAAGGCTGATATAAACATATGTGAACAGGTTTTTGTGTGAACATAAATTTTTAACACTTTGGGGTATATGCCAAGGCACACATAATTGTGCAATGTATGGAAAGAGTATGTTTAGTTTTACAAGAAACTGCAAAAATGTTTTCCAAAGTGACTATACCAGTTTGCATTTCCCTCAACAATGAATAGAGTTCCTTTTGCTCCACACCCTCACCAGAATTTGGTGTTGTTAGTGTTCTAGAGTTTGGACATTTTAATAGGTGTATAGTGGTATCTCGTTGTTGTTTTACTTTGCATTTCCCAATGATAATGATCTTTTCATACTATTATTTGCCAGTTGTACATTTTCTTTGGTGAGGTGTCTGTTAAAGCCTTTGGCCCATGTTCTAATAACATGTTGTTTGTTTGGCCCATGTTGTTTGTTTTCTCACTGTTGAGCTTTAAGAATTCTTTGTGTGTTCTGAATAACAATATTCTAGCAAACAAGTCTTGTAAATATTTTCTCCCAATCTGCGGCTTGTCTTTTCATTCTCTGTGTTTTTTGTCTTATCATTCTTTTGAAAATGTCCTTTACAGAGAAGTTTTTTAATTTTAATGGAGTCCAACTTATCAATCATTTCTTTCATGAATCTTGCCTTTAATGTTATATGTCAAAAGTCATCACCAAATGCAAGGTCATCCATATTTTCTGCTATGTGATTTTCTAGGAGTTCTATAGTTGTGCTTTTGCATGTAGGCTTGTGAAATATTTGTAGTTAATTTTTAGTGAAGTGTGTAAGGTTTGTGTCTAGATTTATTTTTTTTCATGTGATATCCTAGTTATTCCAGCATCATTTATTGCCTTTCTTTTTTATGTGTGAATAAGCTTTTTATCCAAAAAATGTCTATTTATTCATCAGCAATCAATTTTTGAATCACTCATACATACAAGATACTACACACTATACTTTCAAAATGAAAGAAAAAAGACTGGGGCGCCTGGGTGGCGCAGTCGGTTAAGCGTCCGACTTCAGCCAGGTCACGATCTCGCTGACCGTGAGTTCGAGCCCCGCGTCAGGCTCTGGGCTGATGGCTCGGAGCCTGGAGCCTGTTTCCGATTCTGTGTCTCCCTCTCTCTCTGCCCCTCCCCCGTTCATGCTCTGTCTCTCTCTGTCCCAAAAATAAATAAAAAAAAAACGTTGAAAAAAAAAAAAAAGAAAGAAAAAAGACATATTCCTTGTCCATAAGGAACTCCATTATCATAAAATAGGAACTCCATTATCATAAAATATACAGAGAAGTAAATTAATAATTAAAATAAAATCACACACGTGTATATATTTCTGTGAGGCAAACGATTACTCCTATGTATTGGTAAATATAAATTACAATGCACACATATATTACAACATGACATTGTAGACAGCTTAAGTACAGAAGGACTTGATGGGAATGATCATCAACAGGATTATAAAATATACTATCTCCAGTTTAGGAGAAAAAAAATCTGTTAATTTACCCATGTAAACAATACTTACTAGATTACTATTAAATGGAAATCACTGAGAAATACAAATCCTGACGTCATGGAGCTTAGAAATATGGCAGAGATAGAAACATAACTGGTCATAACTCAAGGACAAGTAAAGTACATGCACTAAAAACATCTACAAGAGTACAGAAAAGAAATGATGAAGAAAAGAAGAAATGATGGTTAAAAGCAACAGTGGACAAAATTGCTGTTACCTTAGCAGGAATCAAGGTGTATACTAGCAGTCAAGTAGTATTGTAGTGGTAACTGCTACAGCTTGGCAGGTATTAAATGATAATTTCAGTTATACATGTCCTCAGTGAAGTTGTAAAAAGTACATATTTTATTAAATCTCAGCTTTTGAGTACATATTTCTAATATGCTGTGGGACAAAATGGAAAGTATGCATAAAGTACTTCTGCAGCATACTGAATATGATGGCCACCTAAAGGAAAGCCCTTGTGTGATTAGGCTGTGAGCTGAACTAAAAACTTCACGAAACATCATTTTTCCTTAAAAGAATGACAAACTGATAAACTCTGGATATTTTGACTTGGGTATTTGTCAGATTTTCTCAAAAATAAACAAGTGACTAAAGTAACTGATAGTATATGCTGACAAGGGAGACAAAATTGAGTTTTCAAGAGAATATTAAAATTTTGGAAAACTTTTATCTGTCACTATGAGCTTGTCAGCTTCACAATATTTAAATATGCTTTGATGAGATCAAAGTTGCTATTAATGAATGTGATTTTTTTATATTATGTAATGAAATGTGTCAATATTTAATAGATTTTTAGAAATCAATGAACTATATTTTCCAAATGACCAACAAATTGTTATAAAATCATGCATTGGTAACATTCATTCAGACTGCAATATTGATCAATGAATATTAGTGCAATACAGTATAAATTTTAATCGATATGGTTTCAGACTTTGCAGTGTAATCAACATTCAAGAAGCTATCTCATCAGTTTTTGGTGTTATATCAAAGAAGACTATCGATGATCATACGAAAAGACTATTAAAATATTCTTCCATTTTTGGGGGCACCTGGGTGGCTCAGTTGGTTGAGTGTCTGACACTTGATTTCAGTTTAGGTCATGATCCCAAGGTTGTAGAATTAAGCCCTGCATTGGGCTCTGCACTGAGTGTGAAGCCTCTGTGGGATTCTCTCCCTGTCTCTCTCTCTCTTTCTCTCTCTCACTTTTCCCTTCTTTCCTGCTCATGGTCTCTCTCTCTCTAAACAAAACAAAAACAAACAAAAAATATTCTTCCATTTTCTAACTATATATTTTTATGAGTGAATTTGATTTTTTTAATACTGCTACCAAAACAATATACTGCAATAGATTGAATGAAGCAGATATAAGAATCCAATTGTCTTCTTTTCAAGCAGACATCAAAGAACTTTGCAAAATGTAAAACTGTCACTTTTCTAATATTTTTAAAATATTTTTTTCATAAAAAGTGTTTACATGTAGACATGCAGTGGATTTATCATCACCAGCTTAAATAAGTTCTTAAAATATTTTAAAAATTTTATAGCTTTAATTTATACTAGATTTAACCCACATAAATAAAAGTTCCTTTGGGACTTTGTGCCGGTTATCACTTATGGCCTCTCAGCTCTGAATCCACTCTGCTCTATGATAATAGAGTTATTCCTTGTAAATATTTCTCCTTTGCCAGTCAATGGGAAGTTAAGGTTGGTTTATAAGAACACTGGAGTGACACTAGAGGTGGAGGAGTTTCATTGCCAGATTTCTGGAGAACATGCTTTCCGTAGCTTTCAATGTCAGGCAGCAGTGGTGTAGTCAGGACCCCCAGACACCGCAACATCTGCAGCCCAGCCCAGATCACTACTCTTTTCATCCTCGCTTTAGCTCTGCATGTACACATGCCAGAGGTCCCATCAATCTGCTATTTAGTGAGCAGATCACCCTACCTGTATTGCACACAGCCCAGGAATGCACAGAGTCTACTAGGTTTGTAAAGAGGAGGCCTGTCTAGCCCCTGGTTTCGGCAGTTCTGGCAGTGATACTCTGACTTCCTCTACAAGCCTGGCTACTAGCTTCAGCTCACCTGCTCCTCAGAGGAATCTTTCACTTTGTCCAGTGACTCTGGAACAGCTCTTCCAGACAACTGAGCAAAATTCTACTATCTAGTTGGTTTTTTAGAACTTCAACAAGGTCTGAGTCCCAACCTTGGGGACAGGATTCCCTTTTCAAGTTTGTTCTTTTTGGGGAACTCTCTCTCAGTCCCAAGGTACCCTTAGACTTTATATAGTACATATAAAGATAGACAGGTAACTAACTCTATCTTTATATTTAATCTAGTATAAAAGCTTGATAATAATTATTTACACTGAACTTCCACTATTTAAATTACTGTAAGAGGTTTCTGACTCATTGCTGGACCCAGAGTCCTCAATAATTTCTGAGATGGTAAAAGTGTCCTGAGATCAGAAAGTTTGAGAATGACTGCTACAGGACAGTAAAAAAGTAAATGAAGGTGATGAACACTGCATAGAAGGACTAGGGAACAATATTATTCAAAGCACTTGTCCCTGTAACAATCATTCCATTCTAGGAAAAGCTTGGAAATTGAAATGTCTCCTGAAATTGAAGAGAGATATCTTCTTGTGGTTGGAAGAATTTTTTATCCTATGGTTTTAGTTAATAAAACATATTACTTCTGGGACATTTAAAAAAATACGTACTTATCTTTCTCCACAACTCATTTCTCCTTTGGTCCTTCATGTTTCAGTTAATAGCCCAGAATCTGCCCACTTCTGTCCTCTTTTATTACTATTATTCCTAAACCAAGCACCCATCATTGCTTACCTGTTTAACAACAATGGCACCCTAACTGTATCTCAGGCTTCCACTCTTACATCTTTCAGAATAATATCTACTCAGCAGGCTGACATCTACATAGCAGCTAGCGTGATTCTGCTAAAATTTAAATAAAATGATGCCACTCCCCTATCAAAACCTTCCTGTGGTCCCCCCATATAGCTCAGATTAAAATCCAAAATCTTCACAATGGCCTAAAAGTTTCTGCAAAATCTTTCCTTCATGATCTCTCTGTCCTCACCATCTGGTATTGTGCTGGCACTCCTGTTCCAGCCACACTTGCCTCCTTGAAAACATCTCTGTGCTCTAACGCAAATGTACTCCTTGATGACGGGATTTTTTTTTTGAATTTTGTTTATTTCTATAAATTTAGCATCCAGGACAATATTTAAAAAAAATTAGTTGGTTTATAAGTCTTTTTTTTTTTTTTTTTTTTGCATAAAGTAGTAAAACCAGTCTAAGCTGAAATGCTATAGAAATTTAGATTGAATCTAACACTGTAATTTTCTCTGAAGTGAAATCTAATTCCCAAATTTGTCTCTGGTTATGAATATTTTCTTATATTTTACATCCAAAGGGATACTGTGGTTTCATTTCAGGTTAAAACTATATTCCCAAGATAGTGTCAGAATTAAAACATGAATTAGAACTAAGATGTTTAATTAAATCATTCAAAAAACATTCATTGAATGCTCGCTTCGGCAGCACATATACTAAAAAACATTCATTGAACATTTGCCACATTTAAGATACTCTTTTAGCTACTGTGTAAGCCAAGATGATGCCAATATGATCCCTGTCAGTGATATGGAAGATAAAATAAAGTATATACAGTGGACAATTTCTCTATCAAAATGGCAGATGGTTCAAACATTGTAAATCACTGCTTGTCATCTCCAATCTAAAAAAAATTAAAAGAAACATAAAAACAGGTCAATGAGCATACAGCCTTGACCAAAATAAAGAGGACTGCTCAGAGGCACTGAATTTGTGCAACATTTTTTAAGGGCATCCAAGTGAAATTTACCACAACCAATAAGCTAAGGACCCAAATAGAATGTCATAGCTCACAAGGGAGATCAGGCAGCCCAGAAGACAAATGGGAGAATTCTGTCCCCAGACTAAAGCACACAACTAATGACCAGCAAACTTCTGAGGAAGATCAACACCATGAATTAGAGGAAAAAAAATCAAATGTACAAAAATGCCCAAGAAAACAAAATTAATTTATTAATCCAGAAATAGATTTTAAATAAATTAAAATTAATAGGTATGTATGTTTTATTCTCATTTACTAACAGGATATATGATTAGAAAACATACTCTTTCATATGTATCATGGAGACTTAGAAGTTCAAAGAGAAAGATCTGTGTGAGAAAGTGAGTTAGGAAAATCTTTTGGGAAAAGGTAGGTTTTTAACCATTTGTCATAGCAAACATGAGATTTAGAGTTATAGAGAAGAAAGACAACATCCATTTCACTTAGGCATTATGAAGGCATATAGGGAAGGCTGAACTTTCTAAAACAGAGGACTGGTGTTAAGAGGAAGCTAAGAATCAAATTTCAAGGCAGAGACAAGGGAAGTTTGAAAAATTTGGATTTGAGTTAACATAACAGAAAATACTGTATGATTGTTAGTAGAAAAAAAACATGTCCCTGGATAGTAGAGAACCAGTTTTAAAGACATTTGCTTTTCAGTACTGAAAGGGAAGTAGTAGCAAGTGATAGAAAGAAGAATCTTAAGTGTAGGAAGGGTTAATGAATACTTTTGTAGGTCTGAAAATTTTCCCTAGGTTGTTAACATCATGCATTTTCTTTCATTAATGTTACACATTTTCAAAATGGTCATCAGTTGATAAATATCATCTATGGACATTTTAATAAATGGGGCTCTTTTGTTGTCACTTTTGCTATTGAGCAGTAAGGTCTATGCACTCTCTCTGATATTGAGTGGGTTTGGATTTACTGTGAACATGAGGGAAAAGCAAGAGTGAATGCATGAACATAGTACAATACTTGCTGTATATCCTTAGTTTGAAATGGGTTCTTATACAGCAATACTAATTGAAATGGAATGTGGTACCTTGAAGTAGGGGTGAAGTCATAAAACAAAAAAGAAATGAAAAACCAAACTCAAAAATCGAGGATATAAAGCAAGGGGCACCCGGGTGGCTCAGTCGGTTAAGCATGAGACTTCAGCTCAGGTCATGGTGTCATAGGTTCATGAGTTTGAGCCCCGTACTGGGTGAGCTCCAGCCCCATTCCGGTTGAGCTTGAGCCCCTCATCATATCCAGTGAGCTCAGCTCTGCTTTGGGATTATCTCTGTCTCCCTCTCTCTGTGTCCCTTGTGGGATTCTCTCTCTCTTTTTCTCCCTCTCTGTCCTTTGTTCACTCGCGCATGCACTCTCTCTCTCTCAAAAAATAAATAAAAATAATAATAAAATAAAAAAAAACACAAAAGCCAACATTGAAAACATACGTTGTTAGCCTTGGAACTGGGTCATGGAAGACGCTTGAATAGGCCTTGAGGAGGCTGTTGGGAAGGCTTAACATTAAGTAAGGAAGCTGTTATTAGAACCTGGAGGAAAACAGATTCCTTGTTATATAGTGATGAGGAATTAAGCAAAACTGGCACCTGCAGTAATATGGAAAATAGACAAAGTAACTAATGACATGAGAGATCCAGCTAAGGAGATTTTTAGGCAACATGTTCAAAGTCAATTATATTCTGAAACTGTGCATCATAAAACGAGAATACAGAATGATGAAATAGAGAGAACTTAACTTAGTTTTTCAGGTAGGACATAGAGAAAATATGAGAATCAGGATTTTTCTGGTTTCAAAATATAAGAACTCACCCCCAGTGCAGATCCTCCAAGAAGCAGATGTCAAAATAGGATTAGACTGCAATAGATTTATGGTGGGGGAGGGGTGGTGGTGGTGGAAATAGCTGTGAGGGAAAAAGAGAAGGGAGCCTAGGGAGGGAGGGAGAGGTGGTAGACTGTCATGCAGGCATGACACCTATAAAGGAGAGAGGAAAGGAAAGAAGACTGCATATGCAGAAGCAGAATCTTAAGACTATAGTGAAGCTCTAAGAAATTTTAGCCAGGCCAAAGTTGCTGCGAATTAAGATTGTGGTACAAAAATGCTGGTACCAACAGATGGCGGTCATCTATCAATTAGAATCCCCGCAGCAGGAAATATGGGTTTTGCACTTTCTGAGCAACCACAGTTCACTGCTTACACTGCACAGTATACTTCTCTACATGTTCCAGGAGCACTTCTCTGTGGTTCCCTGGGACCTCTTTTTCCTGAGAGTAAACTTAGAAGGGAAGATGAACTATAGCTCCCACCATAGTAGCCTATCTTGGAGCCATCAAGAGGAGTCCTCTCCCTTCTCCACTACCCATCCTAAACAACTCTCACTCTCAGAATTTTCTTGGCTGCTTTGGTGGCCCACTAGTGACTAAACCTTAATTTCTGAGAAGCTGAACCCTTGGTAGTCCTATCCTTATCAAATCCAGGTGGTTACATATGCCCATTCACAGTTGCGATGGAACAAGGGAAGGCCAGGAAGTACCCAAGTCCATCACCTGCATTCCGCATATATCCATGTCCTCATTGAGTAAAAAGTAATTATTGCAGTGACTGGGTGGCTCAGTTGGTTAAATATCTGACTCTTGGTTTGGGCTAAGGTCATGATCTCATGGTTTGTGGGTTGTAGCCCCAAGTCGGGCTCTATGGGGGTTCTCTCTGTCCCTCTCTCTTTGCCCCTCCCCTGCTTGTGTGTGCTCTCTCTCGCTCTCTCTCAAAATAAATAAATAAACTTATAAAAAGTAATTATTGAATAAAACCCAATTATTCTTAGAAATACTCTTTTACCTACTGGTCTCTAGATATAAAATACCCCAAGTGTTGTCAAATGCCCCATGGTACACTCCCATCTTTTTAAGTGTTTGCTCTAACTCTATGCTTTCACTGTGTTTTTAGAAGACTGCTTCTGCATTCTACCTATCCATCTATTCTGGAGAGTGTGACATGTGACAAAGCCAGTGGATCCTATGGTCATAAGCCTACTCTAGCATCTCTATTGCTATGAAGTATGTCCCCAGGCCAGATGTTCCCCTGTATGGCATCCCATAAGCATTTGAATAATGTTGTTAACTCACACTTTTCTAGAAGGAAATGCAAACCCATATTCATAATAAGTCTATATACCTATGATGATGAACCATTGGCCTTTTCAGGATCAAAATGGCCTAATGCAGCTCATTTGCTTTCAAGTGCATGGTTTGTCTCCATGAGGGAATAGTGCCATATTGGCAACTAGGCATTGATTTCTATCACTGATAAATTAGACGTTCGAAGGCAGCAGTCGCTAGATTACCTTGGTAAGTGGGAATCAGTGTTTTTGATCCCATATGTAGTTTTTATCTTTGCTACCATCACAATTCCCATCATGAGCACATCATGAGCACTACATCATTGTAGTTCTAGAGTGCATGGTGATGAAGGTTGGCTGTTGTCAACTGGCCAACTCATTTGGTGTCTTGTTTCTTCATTGTCATTTCCATGGTGGTAAGCATTAACATGTGGTATAAAAATCTCCAAATTCTGTGACTGAGCTAACTTGTTCATGAACTAAAGTGGGATTTTTTTCTTTTTCAGTTAGTCTTACAAGATCCCCCATACGGAAGCCATAGTGAAAGCTGGAGCAAGGTGCTATTGCAAATATGAAGGGTGACATGAGGATGTGGACTTCCCACTCATGCAGCTTATTCATGTCCTCTGTTTGTGTTTTGTTCCAAGCCTGGATATTCTGCTTCTGAATCTGTCCACCTCTGACTTGGTGAGTCTGATAGAATCCAACTCATAATAGGAAGTTCCAAATTCACAGTCAATTTATGCTCCAAGGTCAAGCATTTTATCTCTATCATAATAAGTAACACATACAACAGGAACTGCTTCTCACATGGGGTATAATTCTCTACCAGAAATGGCATCACTTTTTCCCATACTTCCAGGGGTCTGAAATTTTATACTTTCACTCAGGCTTACCATGAGCTTTATCCCACATTTTTCCCACTGCTGATGCCTCCAACACTACAGTGTCTGTCAGATTTTATACTCCAACTATGGTGACCAGCCACATTGGTTTCTCTAAGGCTTTCTTGGTTTTAGCATTGAAAGTCTCATGTCCCAGTCCAGGAACACTGAGATAGCTGGTCACACTACAAGTAACAAAAATGCTTGCTTGCAGGCCCCACAAAAAGCTAGTCTTCCATGTTATTCTGTAGATGGGGTGAAGAAGTATTCTTAAGTGTAACAGATGTTGTCTCCAGAACTCTAAGGGGCTTATTACCATACGCTGTGTGGTAGAGCACACAAGATGCAAGAAAGCATCTTTTATTTTGAAGGAAATACCTGGCATGTCTCTGAGGACAAAATTTCACTGAAGAGGTAGGTATCTGAATTCTGTAGCTGTTATGTCTCAGCTTCTGAGGCTCATGTGACTTTACCTGGCCTGTAGGCTGCCAGCCACCTCTTACTCATTTTGTCCACCAGTATGGCATAATCAATGTAATGATCTGTGTAATATTCTTTGGGATGTCTAGGCATAAGTATTATCTTCAGACTATAGTATGGCAGAAAGTAAGAATATTAACATAGTCCTGAGGCGAACTGTAAATGAATGTTGTTATCTAACTGACATGAATGCAAACTGTTTGATAGCCTTTTCTAATCTGAAACTAATACAGTTGTCAAATTAGTGGTCACATGCAGAGTACCTGAAGTCTTGCTAATTTGTTCATGCAATGATATCACATCTGGCGCAGCAGCTGTCCTTTGTTAAGCCTTCAGTAGTCTACAGTCATTTGGAGTGGTCATACTGGTGAATTAAATGGAGGTTATATATAATAAGACCATCACCCTTGCATTCTTTTGGTCTTTAGTTTTAAACTCTATTCATTCCAGGATATGATACTGTTTCTGATTTACTCTCGTAAAGGTCAGGAGTTGGGGGTAGTTTCAGAGTTTTCTACCTGGCCTCCACTGTGAAATTCTTACTTTCAGTATTATGTGTGTAAGTTATTCTAAGAAACAGACAGAAAGAAGGGATTAAATATGCAAGAGATTTACTCAAGTAAATACTGTGAGGGGAAAGAGTGGGGAAGCCATAGGAGATGGGAAAAAAAAAAAACATCTGATTGTGATGCAGGTCTGTCCACTGTGAAGGAGAGAGAGAAAAAGTATTGGAGAGGCAGATTACCCAACTATAGTGCAGTTCTAAGAAATTTCTGCTGGGCAGATAAGGAGTCGTCAAGCCAAAGTTCCCCATTAGGAGAGTATTTCCTCTTACAGGAATATGCTTAATTTAGTACCCTTGCCACATTTAGTCACTGAGAACAGCCCATGGGAAACATGGCCATATTACTTACATAGTAGATTCTGTGTGTCACAGCTGGGATTATCTGTCAATGAGCTTCACCTGGCAAGACATCTGAGTGGCATGTTTTTATGGCTACCACACCCACTACCGCCAGCTGAGTATTTCCAAGTACTGAAAGGCCTCAAGGCAAATCCAGGATACCATCAGCAAAATATGGTTTCAGGCTAAAAATTAAGCAATTGATGACTATAACATACTTTGTAACACTTCTGAAAGATTTAAGGTGTGCAGCATAAACACTTTCAGTGTATAAAAAGTCTCTCTTAGGCTTGTTTTGTTGAACACCAAGGGTTCTAAGACTCATAGGGATTTTTGTCATAGCACCTTTACAGGGAGCACAAGAAAGAAAAATTAGTAGGTGTGGCTTTTGTCTAATGCAGTAAATGATAAATCAGCACACAAGAAAAGAAACATATAAAATTAAAAAAAAAATAGAGCAGCTTAGATGGAAAGAGACAGAGACAGGGCAAAAAAAAAAAAAAAAGGCTCTGAACCCCTCTTCCCCTATTTTTCCAGGCAGGACTTAGGTTGAAACAGCTGCACAGGTGCACGTATGGGTTGCCTTTCACAGGACAGAGGACAGAACAAGAACCTGGAGGGAGCTCATAGTCATGGAGAATTCCATAACCATGGGCCAGGAGATAGGACTGGGCTGTAATCTAGAAATTGTCAACTCCTACTGGCTGAATCTTAGAAAAGCTATGGGACAGTGACTGCTGTGTACTTCCTGTCCTTCTCATGTCCATCTCTGAGTAGGAGTGCCACTTGCAGTTACCCTATGCCTACCTTACTATTGTACTTGGGTGTGTGAAACAAGATAGCACATTTCTTTAGTTCACCAGCTTTAAGACCAGGAAAAACTAAACTCAAGGACTATACTAGAGGGATCACACTGAGGAGCATCATCCATACCTGGACTGTATTTAGATGACAGAATCTTGGCTCAATTTTGAACCTCGTCCCATAAAGAGTTTAGGCATTTTGAAAGTCTTGACAGAGCCTGATTCTATTTTTCATATGTGATAAATATAAATAATTTGTGGTCAGATGAAATTTTGTTGGCTTTTTAAAATCATGGCAAATTACTTCAGCCTCCTTCCATGAGAGGTCATTTTATGTCCCCTTGCCATGATTACGGGTGAGGTGTGCATTTGCTTCAAGTAACAGAGTCCAGCAGAAGTGGTCCTATGTGACTAGGATTAGTTTATGAAAACTCATATGGCTTCTTCCATGTTCTCATGCTCATTCATATCACATTCTTCCTTGGAACCCAGCCATTATATTATGAGAATATCAAGCCACATAGAAAGCTTCTTGTAGGTGTTCCAATTGACAGATCCAGTTATGCCTATCCTTTGAGTCATCCTATCCCTGGTATAAGAAAGGCCTGAGAAGAAAGCTCTAGATGATTCCAGTCCCCTGCTGTTCAAATATTCCCAGGTAAGCCCCGACACTGTGAAGCAGTGTTCTGTCCTATTTCTTGGCTTACAGAATCCTGAAGTGTAATAAAATAGTGTTATTTTCTACTCCCAGTTTTGAGTGGTTTGTTTCACAGCAGTAGTAACTATGTCATCCAATATTCCTTATTGGAAAAGCTGAAAACAAAAAAGGTTAGGGGAGCTTGGGTAGCTCAGTCAACTGAGTGTCTGACTGTTGATTTTAGCTCAGGTCATGATCTCAGGGTTGTGGGATCAAGCTCCACATGAGGCTTCATGCTGAGCATGGAGCCTGCTTGGGATTCTCATTCTCTCTCCCTCTGCCCCTCTCCCCCACTCTCTGTCTCTCTAAAATAATAATAATAAAACAACAACAATAATAAAAATATATCTATAATACAATAAAAAACAAAAAAGTTAAGTTCAAAATAAGTCTCTAACTTAAAGACTCTCTTCCATATTCCAAATCAGTTATTTGTTTTTTCCCCTAAATATTTGCAACTACAGCACTTATAGGAGTCCCTAAATCACATACTTCTCCTAAACCATATTCTTGACTTTGGAATTTGAAAGATACACCTACAACAATGCTACTAGAAAGTTTATAATCCCCAAAGAGTATGTTTTGGGATGAAAAACAATATTTAATAATTCATCTTGAGTCATTATTAAATAATGATTGATGTGACAATATTTCATCTTTAGGAAAAGGAGAAAAAAGAATATTTATGTTGTTAGAATATATTTAGAAATATAAATATCCACTGCATATTTTAAAATTCTAAAAAGCCAAAAAGCAAAGTTCAGTATATGAAACACATGTATCTCCTCACAGAAGTGGAAGTATTTACATGTGGAAAAACAGTCAACAGGGAGAGAGAAGTGAGGAGGGATGAGAAGGGAACCATATGAAGTATGGAAACACTTAGGGAAATTTTGCATGTTTCTATGGACCATATTTTCTAAAATTACAGAATGTGAAACTAGAATGCCATGTGATTTCTTATTCATCAATTAAAATTTAGTCAATTTCACTCTAGTAGGCATTTTCTTTTGAGCGGCAATATTTCTAGAGCTTAATGTGCCATTTGGGTGCTCAGAAGGGCCTTTGAACAGCCTGTGGTGATAGAACAGACCTTCACTCAGTGAAATCTTGCTAACAGCCAAGAGCAGAACATTGCATTTTGTACCCTTAAGATAATATAATTGTTGGGATGCAATTACTCTTTCATCTTATAGTGATAATCAATCAGTGATTGACAACTCTAATTAGAAGCCTTGGTACGTACGGCATAATAGCACTTTCTAACAACGTTGTAGCCTGGAAAATCTTTTTAGCAATGCTATAATAAAAACATAATATTTTATAGATAATTCAATTTACATTGCTGCCATTATTGTTTGGAGATATGAAAAGGTTTTATTGGGGTAGAAGAATACTATCTTTCCAAGTACAAATATACCACTCTAATGGTTTTATGGTGTCTCCCAAGACCTCAGTATTTCTGCTCTAAAGGTTTGATGATTTTTCAATTTGGCAAAGATGGATTATTGTATGTGTACATTATCTTCAGAACATAGTGTATTTCAGGTGCATAGATATATTTTTTGATGAAAAACCTTCCCAACTGAGGTAATTCATAATGGGATACAGTAATCAGAAGAGAAATGGCATCTGTTAAAAAATATGGTGCTTGGTTACAATGTCAAGATAAAATACCATATTTTGTTAGGCACTGAAAATATCTAGAAAAATCAGTGCTCATTTCTTTCTATAATATGACATGTGTTAAGAAGTCTCTGAACAGATTTTTTCACATTGAAATATCTTCAAAAATGTTAAACTTCAAACTGGATAATTACACTGTATATTTGTCTTTTAGCATTTCAATTAGGATCTGTTAATCTTGAACTTGTGTTACTTACTTTGTATGCAGAAGGAAAAAGTGGAATTACAGGAAGTATTAAACCATTCTTTTTGTTCTAGATAAAATGATATAATAATGCACAAAGTGCTTTCCTTCACTTTTCTGATATTTCTTTTAGAAAATGAGGCTTTCCATCATACAGAAAGTGATAAATTACTGAGAAGACATACTATTCTTTCTTGCAGTATGTAGACTGCATCAGACATGGATTTTCCTGAGATGCCAAAGGAAAAGACAGCATAAAAAATACAATTATAATTTTGCTCCAAATATCCCAATACAGTAGTTTGAATTTAAATGCCTCCTTAGACATTCTATAATTTAGCAAACACACATTTTCAAAATAAAATTTAAAACTGAAAGGTACATGCAATATCTGGAAAAGCACCAAAAAACAGTCTTTAGCAATATGCGGATATAAAGGAGACTTGGGGATCCCTGCTTCAAAGGGATC
Organism: Panthera pardus; assembly: GCF_024362965.1. Taxonomy (NCBI): domain Eukaryota; kingdom Metazoa; phylum Chordata; class Mammalia; order Carnivora; family Felidae; genus Panthera; species Panthera pardus. Next base: position 87,545,152 of record NW_026526655.1, read on the forward strand.
AAGTGTAAAATACCACAGAACAAGTACAACTCAGCAATTCATTTTTAAAGACGATTTTTAGATATTATGTAAAGTATGTAAAGTATGTATGTAAAGCTCTGTGCTGACAGCTCAGAGCCTGGAGCCTGCTTCGGATTCTGTGTCTCCCTCTCTCTCTGCCCCTCCCTGGCTCGTGCTCTGTCTGTCTGTCTCTCTCAAAATAAATAAACATTAAAATTTTTTTTAAAAAAGAATGAAAAGAAGTCACTCCTTGTTTTAGAAATATTTTAAAAGATTAGGGAAATTAACTTGAGATACATACTATAATATAGCTATATACTGTTTGGAATTTTCCATTGAACATAATTTTCATAATCTCTTTATTTGCTATTATGACTTTACATTTTTAATAATATTTTTCTAGGCTCTGTAAGAGCCAGAGCTTAAAGAAAAATAAACTTCAAAAGTTTTAGGGTATGTTTTCAGAACTAGAAGGACCTCCTAGATATTCACAATATTTACTTTGTCTCCATCATCCTGTTAGATATTCCAGCCCTTACATGAGTGTCAACTATATGCTCCATTCGTCATCAGTATCATCATCAGTAATTACATGCTGCAATCAGTATTCATTCACTGACCTCCAAAAGAGACTAGGTATAGGTAAGATTTGTTTAGAAATATCATACTGCAAATTTAATTAAGTGAGAAGATAATTATTTATTGGAGATGCTCTTGAATGTTCTATTTACTCCTTCTCAACTACTTTACTTTTTTTTTTCTCTTTTACTTTATAGTACAACTTGCTACCTCCACCTGAATTTGCACAGTACACAGGCTTATTTAAAACAAAATAGTTTTGGATCCAATATCTTAGTTTAACCTCATAAAAATTTAAAGCAAGTAAATTAGAGTACATATTTGACCATGGAGGAAATGATGTGTGTTAGCTCATACACCTAGTTATGCCAGAGATAAAAGTGGAGACAGTTTCTTGATTTCTGGCCCATGTCTTTTCACTGGACTATAGTACTATCTATATCTATAACTATATCTATATCTATCTATCTATCTATCTATCTATCTATCTATCTATCTAAATTAATGTACACTGCTTACCTTACAGTCAAGTAAAGCAAGAAAAAGAGGCAAGTGTCCAGATACTATGAGACTTAATGTCATTTTCTAACTTATCTTGACTTTCAGCAGTACTTACAATTTTAATTTGAGGTCCTAAACCTAAACCTAAAAAGAGAGAGAGAGAGAGAGAGAGGAGAAAGAGAGAGAGAGAGAGAGAGAGAGAGAGAGAGACAGGGAGAGAGAAACATATGAATTCTATGTCTGATTAAGTTAAAAGAAAGCTGAAAAACAATATCAACAAAACTGGACATGGCTTTACTGTTTAAACTACCTTTTCAAAAAGTGGAGAAAACAAAGTATAATATAAGCCCCCAATTTTATTTTAGTAGATATAAAGAGAAAACACTTAGCCTAATAAAGTATATCATATAGAAGCAGTCCTAAAGGGTTTCAACACATATAATCAAGATTCTTTTAGGAGGAAATGTCTCACTGGTTTAAGAGAACGGGAAGAAATTACATTTTCAAGAAGATTTTTTCCATATGTGCTTGTAATAAAGGGTGCTCTTATTAGTTTGACATCTTTTTAAATTAGCCAACATGTTATAATTCCCTCTGTTTGTGTACAGTGAGATTTCATCTCTTTAACAAAAAAAAAAAAAAAAAAAATCAAAGATTGTCCATATCATAAATAAAATACTCTGAAACAGATTGGAAAGGAATATGCCAAATATCCAGTCTGCTTTTCTGAGTTCATTGACGAAACTACACTATATCTGAGCATAAACCATAAGCATTAAATGCCCAATGCCATACCTGGCACATCTCAATTCCTCACATATGCTGTCTTCTCAGCAATGTTCCCTTACCAAATACTAACTTGGAGAACTATAAAGGACATCCATTACACTAAACACCTTAAAAAAACTCCAAAAACCCAACAAAACAATCAATAAACAAAAATCACTCCAAAGAGCCCATGGTGTCTGAATGAAAGGGTAACTAAATTTAATTCTGAAATTATTTGAACATTGAGATACATTGGGTGTTTCAAGGGAAAACTGAGAAGAACCATTACTGATAATACTCTTCAACCATATATAATTAAATAAATCATTAATTTTCTATTTAAACTGCGTTTCTTACAGCAACCATCTAATAAAGATGACTCTATTAGACTCAAATATTATTGAAGACAATTAAATCCTGTCTGGATACAAACTGCTGCCTACAACTTTTCATATACAAGTTGAAACTGTTCACTTAATGGGAAATTATGCTGAAACAGAAATCTTTGGGGGGTAAATGTCAGAGAAGTTTCAGGATGAAATAAAACTAAAAGCAAGGGTTCCAAAGGCTTCATTTTGATCTATATAATTTAAAATGGGGGCATCTGGGTGGCTCAGTTGGTTGAGCATCTGACTTTGGCTCAGGTCATGATCTTGCAGTTCGTGGGTTCGAGCCCCACATCAGGCTCTGTGCTGATAGCTCAGAGCCTGGAGCCTGCTTTGGATTCTGTGTCTCCCTCTCTCTCTGTCCCTCCCCCACTCATGCTCTGTCTCTGTCTCTCTCTCTCTCTCTCTCTCTCTGTCAAAAATAAATTAAAAACATTAAAAAAAATTTCAATGGGACAAGCTGATATTATAGGTAAACAGAAGTGAGTAAGACATAGTCTTTGATCTTTAGAAGTTATGATCTAATGGGCTGTTGGAAACATATGATTATAAAGTATTTCTAACATAAGAAAGAATAATTGTGTTATGAGGAAAGTAAAAATGTAGTCCTCTGAGAAGTCAGAGGGATAAATGATATCTATGTACTGAAGCTCTGGAAGACTGTATTGAGGAGGTGATGTTTAAATGGCCTTCTATGGATGCCTGGATGGCTCAGTCATTTGAGCAACTGACTCTTGATTTTGGCTTAGATCATGATTCCCGGGTTGTGGGATTGAGCCCTGCATTGGGCTCCTTGCTGAGCATGGAGCCTGTCTCCTTGTGCCCCTCTTCCCTGCTTGCATGCTTTCTCTCTCTCTCTCCAAAATAGAATAAAAATAAATAAGTAAAAATAAATAGCCTTGTAGAGTGATAGAAATTTTAGTAGGCAAGAGATTGGAAGGGAAATTATTCTAGGAAAAAGATAGGAATGAGAAAATTTTAAAAAAAGTGTAGAGTTATTTAAGAGAGCCATGAGGGATATATTAAGGAGATTAGTGAAGTATTGAATGTTCTTCAATGTTCAAGTATGGTTTTTAAAAAAATTTATTCATTAATTCAGTAGACAATGGGTGACCCTGTGAAAATGAATAATATTATTTGAGCTATACTTTAAGAAAATGAATCTTCTGGTAAAGGAGACAATTTATTGGATACTCTAATTCAGGGACTATTACAACTTTCTAGGGAGGACACAGTGATGTTTCTTACCAAAGTGATAACATTAGGAGTGGAAATCAAAGGATGTTACAGCAGTTACAGAAAAATAGAAAGTAAGTCTTACCTTGAAGGGAAAAGAGACGTAAGGAAGAAACGAGACAAAGGAAAAAGAAATATAACTTTGAGGGTGTTAGTTAATTGGGATGATGGCATAGATGTATTTTAAGTAATATGTGAATAGACATGGAAAGTAGGCTGGGGCCAGAGGAGATTATAAATAGTAAATTCTTTAATAAAAGGGCAGCTGGGTGCCTAGAATGTGTCTTGGGGGAGACTGAAAAGGGGTGTTAGTGTTAATAAGACATGAATATAACTTATACATCCCTCCTTCCTTGCTATTCAAGGATGAGACTAGCCTAGCCCTCATCTTTAGTCTGTGCAAATATCACCGTACCTCAGGAAATTAAATTTCTCATTGAAAATTAATACATTGACACTTCGATGTATCAGAGATATTTTTTATATATTTGATTAGCATGAATGAATTTTTATGCCAGAGAGGGTCTGGTCTGATCATTTTCTGAAATACTGAGTTCTTGAACTTCCTCAGATGAGGACCAGATTCATACTTGAATAGTAAGGAGGGAGGGTTGCATAAATTGTGTTCATATCCTATTAACAACTTTGCATTTCAAATTCTAAGTTAATTTTTGTGTTCAAGAAAAGCTTGAGCAAAATTCATCTATTCTAAGATGACAAGGGCTTTCGGGAAATAGAGATATGGGAAGAAAAACTGTAAATCTCTACATATTTCATTTTTCCAATCTGTGCAAAGGAAAGTAATAATAGTATCCACCTTGTGGAGATACGAATAGTAAATCAGATTATACATGAAATTATTGAGAACAGTGTCCAGCACATGATAAGTAGCACAATTCGTGTTGACTATGATGATGATTTAGATGAAGGCGAAAAAAGTGACAATAGAAAGAAAAGTAGAAGAACAAGGAAAAGAAGATGTAGTTTTCAAAGAGGCTAGGTCCAGAAGATAGAACATTTTTAAATGAGCTATTTGATGGAAAGTTCAATATTCCCCCTTATTTTCTCTTCTGGAAAATGATTTATCCTACAGAATTTTAGTTCACTGTAAAGTGTGTTTTAAGATTTGCCTACTTGTTTGTTTCCCACAGAATATTAATATCCATGTGAAAGTGAAAGAATTCACACCTCAGAAATAAAGCCTATTCAAAACAAAATTGCAATAACATAAATAAGAACAAAACAGACATTATTGTGATGTGCACATTTCACATGATGGAAACAATAGAAATTTTAGCTGACCACATGTTACTTATGTTATTTAAATCCTATATATTAGATTAGGATAGTGCATTTGAAAACTGACTCTGAGTTGCATTTAAGAATTTTTATTATCTTGGCCAGCTACATATGTTAACACATTTTATAATGAAGTTATTTTATAACAGCTTTCAAAAAAACAGACCAAAAAAAAAATAATAATAAGCTGCCAAGCTTCAAAAGGAGATAGCAATCCATGAGTGAAATGTTTTGCTTTTCCCCTTAATCTAAATGGGCTGCTCAATAACTTGGTATTAAAAGTCAGTTCTAACTTTGGTCTAAGTACCAACTTTTTCAATTTTATGGTTATCTATAAACCTGGATTTAGTATGTGACTCTTTCCCAAAAGCTATAATTTTGGACTTACTGTAATTAAATTTAAGTTCTTATCTACTAGAAAGGATGGTAAAATATCTTTCAAATATGTGAAGGGTCAGGTCTTCAGAAGGTTGTGGGCAAGGGTGGTGAGGGTATCTATGATAAGAGCTCACATTTTCTTTCACCTCAGGAGTAATACTTACAGGATAATAACTATTCACATTTAGTTCACTGAAGGGAACCATTAACTGTTGGTGTATTCAAGTAACTAGCAAAAGCCAATTTTAAATCAAATTAAATTGATGGATGCTTGTGGCATATTGACATTTGGGGCCATGACTGTAAAGTTCCTGAGGGTTAATTGTTCTTTGCTTTCAACCCATAGTGCAATGTCATCAATTAGCAGAGAATTAATAAGTGCTAATTGAATTGAACAGTTAAAAAAAGTGAAGACATTAGAATCAAAGTATAAAATATAGAATTTTAGAAAAGATAGATAATGTAGATTTAGATAATTTAACCTTAAGCCCCTTTATATTCTGAGACAATATGTAGTCTCTAAATTCTCAAATAGCAATAGACAAAGAGTTTTGTATATTGTTGTTAGTGGGCAACATAAGGAGGGGAAATCTAAGGATACACTGATTAAAATGAAGTAGGAAGCAAATATATATATAAAAAGATGAAACAAAAAATAATAAAATAATGGATTCAAAATGAAGTCAAGGAATAAATCAGTGAGTTCATGTGGCACAAAATAAATTTGTATCAAAAATAGGTAGATTCTCAAGAAGATATAAAAGTATGACATTTTTCCTTAAAGACTATAGATAAAGGAGTGACAGTACCTGGCACGGACATATGTGGGGCATTTCACTGAAATACTCTAAACATAAAAGCAGCCTATGATTTTGAAGAGAGAATCATTTTGGGGACTGAAGAAGAAATAAGACTGAAACTCTGGAGTCTCAAAAATTTACAATTATGGAAATAGAAGTTTAAGAAATAGCTTGATAGTAATCAATACAATGAAACTACTAGACAAGCAAGGGACAAAAAGATATAGACAAACAGCAAAGAGGCTTTTCCGCAAAAACATTTTCATCTCCAGAGGGTCTTAATTTCTCTATCAGGTGAACATGGAATGTGTCTATGTTCAGCTCTTTCTTCTACATTGGAGATGGGAGTCCAATAGCGTATGATGCGAATTCAATCCTATATGCTTTATCTTCAACTTTAACTTAATTTTCTTGGTATAAACTGTGAAAATATGATTCTTGACCAAACTTTTTTGATCAATTTTAATGATTTTTGCAAATTCAGTAGGAATTAAAGAGAATTTGGAGCCACAAAATGACAGATTGAGATGCATGTCCTGTGCAAATTCTCATAGCTAGATACAGGGAGGCAAAATGGTACAGCCAGAAATATCAAGGGAAGAATGACATATATGGCTTCACATGCCGACATTCGAAGGCATGAGAAATTAAGTTAGATATGGAAAATTCATATGCCAGTTTCCCTCTGTTCGTTTCCATTTTCTGGATCTAATATAATCTCTAGATTTGGCCCCTTATTCACATAATTTAAAATAATTTAAAATAATAAGTAATGATTTGAAAAAAAAAACATGTTTATATCTTCACTTCCAAGTATATTTTTCACTGAAAAGGTAAAGGAATCAGAAGTCTATATCCTCTAAAAACATCACATTTAGGATTAGATTTGATTCTATTCATTTTTAGATTAGATTATACAGACTGCATTAAAGAAGAAAATGAGGACACAAAATGCCTTTAAGGAAAATGTCTATCTACAGTTTCAAAATCACTTAAAAATGGAAGTGCATTTCATTATTAAAACTTATATGGTAAGTTAAATATTTATTCTTGGCTTTTCAATTTTAGATTAAGTGTGCTACTACCTATTTGCAAAAAACAAACAACAACATCAACAAAAACCAGAAAACAAATGTACCAACATTATAGGTGGATATTTTATTTTCTAAAAATAAATTATAGAAGAATCAAATTCTAGCAACGGGAATCAGTCGTTAGCATTCTGATTTGTTTTAAGATGCTCCCATGACTACAGCATGCAGAGAAATTTGAGAATCGCTGCATAAAATGATTTGGCCAAAGTCTCGCTGTTTCAAAACCTGAGGGAGACTACAGCTTCCCTACATCCAGAACATTACTTGTTCTGATGACTCTACCACAATTACCTATCATTTTTTTTAGATCACAATACAATGGACATAATAGGTGTGATTCATCGTGTAATCAAGAATGGAAAATTAACAGTAAATTGAGGTCCAGATGCAAAGAAACTGGCTTGTTTTCTGTGTTTACACTGTGATTGTCAGTGACCATTATCTGCTGGGTCCAAGTAATACTGGAAATAGCTTCTTCAGGTCAGTAATATCAGCCAAAATAATGAAATAGTAGCCGTGTCAGGAAGCAACCTCACCTGACTCCTCTATTAGTTGGGAGAGAATATAAAGTGACCTGCCCTCTCTAACATGATCTTAGACCAATTATTATAGTGCATTGTTCTCAAAAGGCCAAGATATCTTAAACCAATGCCCATCGATAAAAGCTTTTCCCATAAACTCCTCCTATTAATTAAATCAAATGTAGCTTTTAAATTGATGAGATTGCAAAGATAAGTTATTCCTTAAGTTTAGTATATTTATCAATAAAATAATGTAAAACAAAACTATGAGTAAGAATACTAAAACATTTAGGAAAAGAATTGTGCTCTCCAATTTCAGTTGTCCCTGTGTGTTCCTATAATTTAAAGAATAGAGTTACTGAGGAAAAATTTAAAAACAAGCAAAAGAAAACAAAACAAAACCCTGAACAGTTAGTGAACATCCAAAGTATAAAATGTGGTTTCATGTCATGTCTATTTTGGCTTTTACTGTATAAAATGATCCTGAAAGTGAACTTATGGAAAATAAAGGGTCATTAAACTAATATTGAAGACTCTAAATAAAAAGGTCTACTATTGCTTTAGAAAAGTGAGATTTATATATTGATGCATTTAAAATATGTGGTCTATTTTCAGCATCAACTTAGAAGAAATTGTAGAACCTACTGAGAAGCCAAAACATACATTTCTGTTGCTTCCAAAAATTAACATCAATCCACTTTTATATGCTGGTTTCAGAAAACAAAGATATAAAAGATAAAATAAGTTATTTTACCTATATTAACTTTGAGACACCCTTAAATCCAATGTGTAGTTAGGATTGAATTCCTAATACTTATATATAGTAATTCTAAATGTTCCTTGGAAAATTCTGATGCCTACCAATATTTATTTAACAATGACAAAGAAGCACTTAACAATATTTTTGAAGCTTTGTGCCATTCAGAAGTTGCTTTCAATTTCCAGAAGGACATGTTATAAATGGAGTTACTTTCACAAAGCCCTTGAGTAGAGTGTTTCATTAGAACTGAATTTCAGACAGACAGTTTTATTTATCTGGAAAACTAACAGAAAGTACCTCTGAATTTAATGTAGGTCAAAAAGCACCAGCTATCTCCTAAAGATATTTTAAATTAATTACATAAAAATAAGAGCTTAGGAAAAAGTATAGTTAAATCAGGGTAAAATTCCTTCAGTTAGAGGGTTCATATTTCAAATTATATCTTGATACCCATGATATTAGCACATCTATATAATATAAGGTCTGTAGAAAAATTAAATTTTTATTTTAAAATTTTAATGTTACTTCTGAAAAGCAAAGAACACACTTTAGTAGTGAAAAACCTGAAAACTAATCTTATTAATCAATCACATTGTCTCTGGTGTGCATCACTAAAAGCACTAGCATGTCACCAAACATTGAACTCAGTTACGGACACATATGTGGAAAGACAAAATACATGTTGAAATCAAACAGATGTAGAGTCACCTCTTGATGCCACCTCTCACAAAATGGGCAGTCGTGAGACAGCTCATAATAAATGGTAGTCATATACGTATTAACTCCGGGCACCTGGGTGGCTCAGTCAGTTAAGCCTTGGACTCTCGATTTCAGCTCAAGTCATAATGTCATATGGTTTGGTTTCTGAGATTGAGTCCTGAGTCAGTCTCTGCACTGACAGCGTGGGTCCTGCTTGGGATTCTCCATCTCTTTCTCTTTCTTTGCCCCTCCCCTGCTTTCTCTCTCTGTCCCTCAAAATAAATAAACATTTTTTAAAAATTTGCATTAGCTCTTAATATTTCATTCACTCAAAATATCCTTGTTCAGAACAAGACTCACTGGGTGTGCAGCTATAAATAGAACAAGATATAATCTCTGCCCTCATGGGGCTTTCAATCTAGTGGATGTTTCTTATAATTTTTATCTCATGTTTTATTGATACATTCTGAAATTCCCTTGGTTTTTAGGATCATACACCCTATTTCCAAATTATATAACATTGCTGGTTACTAGTCTCAGCAGAAACCACCTGGATTTGGGGTAGCAAACTAAAGGCAGAGGCCAGTTTGGCTTACAACATTTTATTTAGTTTTAGTCTGTGCTTCCCAGGACATCATAGGAGTAGATGAGGTACCACTTTCAGCTCAACTCAAAAAGATTTACAGAAAGGTCTCTCTTCTCATTCCTTGTTCTAACTCCTTGGCCTAGTTTCCACAATCCTCAATAATTATTTAAATAAAAATATTTAGAAGATTTTCTTTCCTACAACCAGTTTTCATTTAGATGCCACTTTACTTGTCATCTTTGGCTGGGGTTACCTAGGTTCAAATCAGAATAATAATTTTATCAATTTGATTAAATTATAAGTTAATATGTTATTATTATTAATGTAATAACAGATTAATATTAAAATATATAGTAATAGCTATTCAATTCTCCCTATCTGCCAGACACCAGATTAAGGAATTTATATTGTATCACTTTGTTTAGTCTTGGTAACTACTGGATGAAGTATTATTTTTATCTTTTGCAATTAAAACACTGAGGCTAAGAAATGTTAAAAAAAATTACTAAAAATCCACCAATTAGTAGGATGATTAAAACTTGAACCCAGAACATCTCTCACTGGTTTTTACTGCATTCTTATTTCCTGATTCTATCCTGGCTCTAGATTTGTCTTTCTCCCTTAACATCCACTCTTTCATCAAGGCCTGACAGCTCTCTAAGTTTTCATTTATTTTTTAATTCCATCACTTCTCTTGTGCCATCACAGTCACCATCTTCACACAGGTTTCATCAGCATATGACTTTACTTCCCTGTCTCACTTACCCATCCTTCAAATCATGGCTAATGTTAGTCATCCTATAATCCCCACTTGGTATAGGCCCCTCCCATCCACTCTGCGAGAGTCTTCATTCTTAAATGCTTTTTGATGACCTTTCCGGCTTCACTCCTGCCTATATATACTTTAGTGTATCTCCATGATGGGAATCCTTTCCTGATCTTATGATAACTGTGAAAACAATACACAACTTAGAGCTGATGGTATTCAATTCACGAATAATCCTATGGGGGAAGAAACTACAGTGCAAGAGTCTGTATCTAGCAGGGTGAAATCAGTGCAGGTATAAAGTTAGTGGCATTTCAGATAGAACTTGATGACTAGATACACTATTAACTTGTATCTAGGCCCAGAGATGTGGCCAAATAGAGTATGTGAAAGTAATTTGACAGTCATATCTTTCCCCCTAGGGAGTGTGTAATTTATTTTAGAGCAAAGTCCTTGCTCTAGTCTTCATTTTCAGATTCTTAGTATCCATTCAAATATTAAGGCTACAGTAGGCTCTCTATAAAGTTTTTTTAAATAAATCTCCAATAAAATGAATTTGATATCATGCTGAAAATTACTAGAAATGTGCACATTAGAAATTATCTCCATAAAAATCATCAAATTGTCAATGGTAAGTCAATTAGCATGGGTAATAATGATTTGTGCACTGTACCAATCTCATAAAATGGAAAAGAAAAGTTTGTATTCTACCCAAGTACAGGACTTTTCAGTCTCAAAATAATAGTCCTTTAACATGAGTATTTAAATAAACTAAAAAATTAATCTTAAAAGTTCAGAACTAAAGGCAAGGACATTTTCTCTGCCAATATATATTACAAAAGAGGTAGAATTAGAAACTCCCTTTAACAATGATATTTTAAATACAATTTACCAGAAATAGAAGTGAATGAAAAAAAATGTGGGTATCCATATACTGTTGTATAGAACATTTCAATTTTATTTCCCGCTTTCTACTTATTAGAAATTGCCCATCATTGTTAGAGATAAATGAATCATTTACATTAGTCAAAAACAGACCCTTTGCTAAAATTTTGACCAGGAATATTTTTTTAGAGAACTAAAATTAAAAATTAAGCATAGGCATATATTTCTTTTATTTAAATTTCTTAATATTAGCTGTAATTAAGGACAAAATTAATAAATAGAATTGCTCTGCCTTTCTACATTTTTTCAGCAAGACTCCAAGTGTACCTGGAACATTAAAAAGCTAAAATAGTTCCTTTATTTTCAATTTCCTTGTAGAAATACCACTTTTCTTACTACCTTAGGAGTTAACATCTTAGGCATGCTGAGTTCTCAAAAAACTTAAGTGGTAATCACAGATACAAATGAACTAAAGCTCACTCACTACTTTCTATGATTATCTCTAGTATATAAGTTAGTCAGGAGAATTGAATAGTGCAGCTTCCTTACATATTGACGCCAATCAAATACATCTCAGAATACAGAATCATCTTTTTTTTTTTTTAATTTTTTTTTTAACGTTTATTTATTTTTGAGACAGAGAGAGACACAGCATGAACGGGGGAGGGGCAGAGAGAGAGGGAGACACAGAATCGGAAGCAAGCTCCAGACTCTGAGCCATCAGCCCAGAGCCCGACGCGGGGCTCGAACTCGCGGACCACGAGATCGTGACCTGAGCTGAAGTCGGACGCTTAACCGACTGAGCCACCCAGGCGCCCCCAGAATCATCTTTATAAAATTATGTTATAATAAAAAACATTATTTTGTGCACGAGTAGGCATATTAAATAGGATTTTTACAATGTTGACACATTTTAGCTTAAGACATTTGAATTTTTCCCCCCAGAATTGGCAATATTTTATTTTATTAATTAATTTATTATTGTTTCAATGTTTGTTTTTACTTTTAAGAGGGAGAGAGAGACAGAGTGTGAGCAGGTGAGGGCAGAGAGAGAGGCTGACACAAACCGAAGGAGGCTTCAGGCTCTGAGCTATCAGCACAGAGCCTGACACAGGGCTTAAACTCATGAACTGTGAGATCATGTACCTGAGCAGAAGTCAGACGCTTAACCAACTGAGCTACCCAGGCATCCCTGAGAATTGGCAATTTTAGAGATCCAATAGCCTTTATTCTTTATATCCCTGAAGGATGCAAGATGCAGGACAGTGCCTAAGAAGATGAAATACTAAGTTGTCATTATTATATGTAATAGAATATACCCATCAGAATGACCAGTTGACTCTGTTTATCCAAAGTTTATACAATAGATTAATATCATGATGACCTGTACTCCCAATTTACCTTTGAAAACTAAATGCTAAGCATAAATTATTTTTAAGTGTACAGAACTGGAAAATGACCCAAAATAATTCTTATTCTTGATGGTTGAAAATTAAGACTATTACCCTTCTCTGAAGAAATGGAGTTTAAAGGAGATATTAGGAGTCCCACAACAGGTGTCTGATTTTTTTTTTTTTCTTTTTTGGAGATATACTTTGATGTTTTTGTCAATGGATTTTGATTCTTCCAAGCATAAATATCCTTTGATTACTTTAAAATTTCTTTGTTATTTTAATGGGGCCTCCCAAATGCTACTTCATCCCAAATGATACTTCACACCAAAAAAAGAGAAAATAAAATCAATTAGAAAAATTATATCTCTATCTCTATCTATCTATCATCTATCTATCTATCTATCTATCTATCTAAATTTTCAGCAATCACATTCAGATTTACAGTGCATATTCTGGTACTGTTAAATTTGCACAATTTCCTTCTCTTGCAATAAATTTTTATCAGATACTTTGTACCCAGTTGTACTCTTGTCTGAAACCTTCCGAAGTGCTGTTGTTGCCAAGGAAACCATTTCTTTATTATCTGTGCATTCAGCACTGTCTCACTGTCTGGCTCATTTTTCTCTTTTTTTTTTTTTTTTTTTTTTCACTCTTTCCATGACTCAACTGGAAATTTTATGTCATGTGTTAGTCAAAATAAAACACATTGCTTTCCTCCTCAGAGTACAATGCTCATTTAAAAGATGCAGAATGCATAATAAAATATTATTATTTTTTTGTGTGAAAAAAAGAAGGAAACCAAAAAAAAGACACTTTTTCATGCTTTTTTTTTTTCATGCTGAACGGTGTATGATGTCTTTGTTTTGATCTCCCAGCTATATATGAGTGCTATGAAAGTCTGAAACAAGTGCTCTTTGAGTAATTTTTAGCCCTGACTCTCTGCATATAGTGTAAGAAGGAAGACACAATAGTGTAGGAAAGGTGACAGAAACATGAAAGAGAACTTGGAAATGGTAAACTGGTTTAAGGTCAAATGTTTTATGAATACTTGTTGCCTGTTTAGTCTCTGACACCTTTCTCCACTCCCTAATTCTTAATTTGTATGCATATAATAAAATGTCTTTAATTGTTAATTAGAAAAAATGTATAGAGCTAAAAGAAAATTCCACAGTAACAGTGGGGAATTTTAACAAATTGCTTTCAGAACAATGAAAAAGAAAAAGAAGACAAAATAATCACTGAAGCTATGGATCTTACATGCATTCAATTTGTTTGTTTTGGGTTTTTTTGTTTTACTTAAATTTCTATCATAAATATTTATCAAATACCTGCTGTGTTCTAGGTAATATTTTCAGCTCTGTATTTAGTAATAAAATGATCAAGAACATAGACAACTACCTTGATTACATTAGGCTTCCATTCTATTGAAGAAAGATGAGAGATAAACAAATAAACAATTTACCAAATAAGATAATTTCAGATGATAAATGCTATGAAGAAATTAAGATCAAGTGACATGACAGTAAACAAGTATGTGGTGGTGGACTACTGAATATATAAAATTCAGGAAATAATTCTCTGAGGAGATAACATTTAAGCAGAGATGTTATGAATGTGGAAAATGTGCTAGACATCTGTAAGACAGAATACACTAAATATAAATGAGTAGGTATTTGAAAGCTTACATGAACACATTTTATGAATATGATCATGATATATTGGAGATATTATTCTAATGCAGCTGTCACACCATCTTACCTATGACCTCTTCCCTGCCAATCTCCCACAAACCTAGGACGAACCACTATTTCCTTATTGTTGTTTTGTTTGCTAGGAAGGAAGTGGATGCACACATACTCAGTAGACACTGACGTGCAGTTGTTATTCTCATCTTCTTCACATATGCTATAGAGATATTTTATGTCTCCAGAGCTATAAAGACTTATGCTTTTGAGGGGAAATTTACGACTAGCTTCTGCTTCGTTGTGATTAGGCTAAGCATAGCTGTATGCAACATGGAAAGCTGGATGGCTAACCACGTCCCTTCTGAATCAATATGTCTTCCCTGTTTTTAGTTCTCTTATTCTTCACTGCTAAATAAGCCTGTAAACCTTCGTTGCTTCTAGTTGTAGCTTCTCTTTAGTTATTCCTGTATTATTTGGTGTTGATAAAGTTTATAGGTAAGTTATAGAAAGTTATAGATAAGTTATAGATAAGTTATAGGAATTCCTGACCTGTGCCTCTCCCTCCATTTTTTGAAATGTATATAAGATGAAGTTTCTACCTGAGATGAAGTCAACTAATACTTAAGGAACTCAATGTTTTGGGAAAGAAATATTCAGGTCATACCAAGGGTCAAGTCAAAACATCAATATTTTTTAAAAGTGGCTGTCTTTTTAAAGTGGCCACTTCTTAAAAGTGGCTTTTGATAGTGATGAGGTTTTGGAGTGGTGGGCATCCAGAGCCAATGGCCAAGAAAGAACTCTTGAGACATGTTTGGTGCAAAAAGGTGATTTTATTAAAGCCTGGGGACAGGACCTGTGGCAGAAAGAGCTGCCCTGGGACCATGAGGAGAGACTGGTTATATACTTGGGAGTTGGGGGAGGTAAAGTTAAGGGCAAGTTTCCATAGGGATTTTCATATGCTAAAGAAGATTCACAGGATACTAAAGGCCTAGCTATTGTCAAGTTAAGGTTGTTTTTCCCTCTAGCAAAGCATTAACATCAAGACAGTAGGGAGTTCCTGGAGAAATGTTTTAGTCTGCCAGCCTCAAGTTATTTCTCAACGTGTTATTTGCCATTTCCTTCTGCCTTTATTTCCCACCTTGAATCTGTTTTCTTTTTTTGTTTTTTATAGGTGTTCTCTACATTTTTATGAGAAATGAACAGCACTTTCATTATAGAAAAAAAAGAGAAAATGTTAAAATTCGAAATGAAGAAGTTATCCATGGAATTCTTACATTGCTAAAAGAGAGAAGGCAAGAGCAACGAGATAAAAACATAAATAAAAACAAACACCAAGAGGTTGATGTAGGTGGTGGTCGTCCACAATGTCTATTTCAGATGGCTGGTTTAACTGCTTTCCTAGGTTCTTGAGGTGAACACTTTCTGATGTAAAGGGAATGAATCCACGGTATGACTCAGACCCTGTTGTCTTCTTGCTCTCTGCTCTGTTTTCCCTCAATAGCACTTGGTTGAGAAGACTGATCTTTCAAAAGTTTTATCAGCGAAACCACACACTGATTCTTTGGCATAGTGAACTGAACAACAGCTGTCCCTCAAGTTTAGCATAGGTTCTTTTGTAGCAGGATTCTCACACAGACATATGGGACACTGAGGCTCTTCTTTCCAGGAAGCAGCTTTATTGTGCCAGCATAGGCTCAGCAGGCTAAGACCCCAAAAAGGTTGAGCCTGAGTGCAGTGGGGTGTAGTCTTTCATGCAATTTCTATTTCTTTGTCTCCATATATGGTGACACATATAGTCTGACTGGACATAGCCCAAGTTACAGAGTAGTTTCAGAGCTATGCATACATGTATAGGAGTTGATTGGGCCACGTTGCATGTTGCCTTCCTTTGTTCTGAGAAGGCCTCCACCACATTCCTTAGGGAGGGCCTCTATCACACTTTGATGCTTGGCAGAATTGTACATTCCAGGGTGATCAAGTGTTGTTTACTGGCCATAAAGTCTCTTTTGTCTTTTTCAACTAATTCCAGCTTCTGACCTGCTCCTGAATCCTGAAATTCCCAAAGGCTGATGTCTGAAGAGGCATATTCTTTAACTTATACACAAACATCCACATGTGCATCCTTATTGACAAACTGTGTACTTTGGAAGGAAATAAAAAGAAGGGCAACAGAAAGAGGGGGAAGGAGAAAATGAGGAATAGGAGTAGAAGAAAAGAGTCAGGTGGACAAAATGAAACATGGGTACACCTAAAATCAAACTGCTCTTTTGAAGTAGAATTTAGGTTATGATTTTGTTAATTTATCAAAAGGATAGTGAAGAAGTTTTGGGGTGATGGTTCATGGGGTTTGGAGCTGACAGCCAAGAAAGAATTCTTGAAGACATCTTTGGTGCAAAAAGATGATTTTATTAAAGCACATAGACAGGACCCATGGGCATAAAGAGCTGCAGTGACTGGTTATATACCATGTAGTTGGGGACATAAAGGCAAATAGGAAGTTGCCAAATAGATTTTTATATGCTAAAGAAGATTCACAAGATGCTCCTGGCCTAGCTATTGTCAAGCTAAGGTTGTTTTTCCCACTAGCAAAACATTAACATTAAAACAGTAGGGAGTTCCTGGAGAAATGTTCTACTCTGTCACCCTCAAGTATTTGTCAATGGGCTGCAGGTTTTAAGGAAATTTAATGTTATCTGCCATTTCCTTCTTGCCTTTGTTCCCCATATCACTATGGAGGGGTGATGTTGGGGTTCTAGGAAACTGAACCTATAGGTTTCTAGAGACTAGGCTATTGATAAGAATTGCTTTTTTCTTATAATTTACTAAGACATTTGTACTCTGATGGAGACTCATGTCCTGCATGACTGTGATCTGTACCACTTAACCATTTGTCTTCTTTCCTTTCCTTCATTCTTGGGCAGCCAGCAGTGCCTGAGGAATATCACGCTTATCCCACGTGGGGGATGGGGCTGGGTGTGCTAGCCTGTACTTTGATCTTAGCCTGCCTTATGCTCCCTCATCAATGAACAAAAAGGTAATAAAGGTTTTGCCTCTGTTTAGCTTTCAAAGTTTCATTTTTGTCTCCTCTGTTAAGACAAAATATAAACAGTATGCTCCCTTTGTCATTATTGGTATCAATTCCAACCAATTTCAGATTACAGTGATTTTTTTTTCTTAAAGAATAAATGAATCACTTTAGATTCTTCTAAATGCCAACTCTTACTTCTTAGGTGTTACCTTCTCCCTATAGGGTTTTGTATAAAGGGGTAAAATTGAATAAATAAAATACCAAAAATACAGACTATAAAGTGACAGAAACTCCCCATTTTGACTTTGCCAAATTAGAACTTCATTAACATTATCACCTAGAACTCTACTAGTTCGGTTACTTCTGTCTTACTGATTTTCTCTGACTGAATAAGTTCTTGTTAGTGGAAAAACTAAACCCACTTTTAAAAAGTTTTAGAAGATATTTGGCCTATAAAAAGCACATGATGCCTTTAGACTCAGGCATTGAAAAGCTAAGGAAAAGGCAATCTGCAGAGACAAGCATAATTATAAGTAAATAAATTGTAGGGCTTAATTGTGAACACCCTTTTACTGTGCTCAAGGGAATAAAGCTATTCTCATAGTCTATTTTAGACCTAGAGAGGAACTTTGAGAAAGGCCAGACAGACCTCTGTGCTGCTGGAGCCATTTTTAACTCAAGGGGATCAGAATAGGACTTATTTCCTAGAGTTATTATATAAATTAAAGGCACAAGGTTAGCTTTTGAAGTGTTCGTTGAAGTAGGTCACCAGCAGAAAAACATGAGTACTTTAGGCATATGAATTGGCACCATTGGCCTGTTTACATTTATTTACACAAAAAGAGAAAGAAGGAAGCAGAAGATGAAAGGAGACATGGGAGTTTGTTTATTTGTAAACTTTTCTTTTTATACTCAGAAATGAAGTGAAAGGGCGGGCCTACGCCTGCCAACTCCATCTTGTTCTGTGTCCTTCACCTAGACCACGTCTCCTCCCCTTGAGTAACCTCCCGCTCACCTGTTCAAACTTCCTGTTCAAAATACGACCAGCGACCTAGGTAACAGGACTCCGACCCTTCCCCAGCCAATACCTCACTAACTGCCCCTAGGCCCCAATAAAACCTTTGTCCTTTTGAAACTCGCTCTCTCTCCCTGGTATCTCACCGCTGCGTCGGTGCAGGTAGGGGATTGAGCTCGAGTTAGCTCGAATAAAGGCTCTTCTGCTTTTGCATCGGACTCGGCTCCCTGGTGGTCTTTGGGGATCACGAATTCTGGGCATAACATTTGGGGGCTCGTCCGGGATCCCCAAGACCCCTGAGGGACCCCCGACCCGGAGAGCCTGACTGGCCATGGTTAGTGTCTGTCTGTTTGTTCTGCCTTTTCTGTGTGAGCTCATTTCTGGAATTCTGGTAGTGCCTGATGCGGTCTAAGTGGACGCACTGGAGGACCACAGGCCGGGAGTTTCGGAAGACATTCCGATTCTCTCTTCTGGAGGGATGTGGAATCCCCTCATCTGTTTTGGAGGGACATGGAATCCCCTCAAAGGTCTGAGATGAGGCGGGTCGCTTCCGCTGGTCGGCGTGAGGCCATTATCTAGCTTTCGGTTTTGGAGGGACGTGGAATCCCCTCATCAGTTTTGGAGGGACGTGGAATCCCCTCAAAGGTCTAAGCTAGCTTTCAGTTTTGCTTCCGTGGAGTTGGAAGACTTTCTAAGGGCCATCTGTTTGTCTGTTTCTGTGTTTCTCTGTTTTGTTCTGTGGACTTACTGGACGGACATTATGGGACAGACTCAGACTACCCCTCTACCCACCCTCTTGGATTAAGCCCTTCCTAGCCCCGCTCCCTCTGGAGCCAAAACCCATTCTTGCTTTGCAGGGGACAAGGAAAACAAGAAAAGTCTTACCCAGCCTTCAGCACCCCTCTACCCTGTCCTACAGGGGGGTACTGAAGAAGAATTAATTTTTCCTCCCCCGTATAACCCCTCTAGGATGCTGGAAGAACACCATCCTCCCCCTCTGGGGGAGGCAGACGCTGTTCCGAGAGCAGGAGGCAGAAAGCCTCCAGTGGGAAGCCTGCCCTTTACCAGACAAAGGGCTCAGAGGGGGCAATCCGCCTCCGCCGCCAACTCCACTATTCTGCCCCTGCGAGCCACCGGACCCCCAGATGCGGAGGGGAATCAGCCCCATCACTATTGGCTTTTCGCCACTAGTGACCTCTACAATTGGAAAGCTCAGAATCCTAAGTTTTCCGAGAAACCGGCAGGGCTTATTGATTTATTAGACTCTGTTCTTTTTACCCATCAGCCCACGTGGGACGATTGCCAGCAGCTTTTGCAGGTCCTGTTCACGAGTGAAGAAAGAGAAAGAATCCTCAATGGGGCCCGAAAACTAGTTCCAGGCGCAGACAGGAATCCCACCACCAACCAGGCTCAGATAGATGCCTCCTTCCCCTTAACTCGGCCCCAGTGGGATTTCAACATGGCAGAAGGTAAGGAGAGGCTACGGGTCTACCGCCAGACTCTAATGGGGGGGTCTCCGAATGGCTGCTAGAAAGCCAACCAATTTGGCCAAGGTAGGAAATGTACAACAGGGAAAAGATGAATCTCCGGCTGCCTTTTTAGAACGGATCATGGAGGCATTCCGTACCTATACCCCAACGGATCCAGAGGCTCCGGAAAGCAAGGCAGCTGTTATGGCCTTTGTAAACCAATTGGCCATAGACATTAGGAGAAAATTACAGAAAATAGATAGACTAGGAGAAAAAAGTCTGCAGGACTTACTGGTGGTAGCTGAAATGGTATATAATAACCGGGAGCCTCCTGAGGACAAGCAGGCTCGCGCCATGGCAGCTGCCAGCAGTAAGCAGACTCGAGACCTGGCCAGAATACTACTAGCTACCACTGCTGACTTCCCCGAGGAACGAGACCGCCGTCTCCGGCAGCTGGCAGACGACGCAAGAAAAGGTAAAGGAACCACCAAGGGGGGGAAGCAGAGGCTGCAGAAGGATCAGTGCGCATACTGCAAGGAGATAAGGCATTGGGCCCGAGGTTGTTCAAAAAGGGCTGGCGGGAAGGGAAGCAAGGCTGATTGAGTAAAAGTCCTAGAGCTAGATGAACTAAGTGATTAGGGGAGTCAGGGTTCGGACCCTCTCCCCGAACCCAGGGTAACTGTTAAAGTGGAGGGGACCCCTGTTGACTTCCTTGTCGACACCGGAGCATAACATTCGGTCCTCCGCACCCCACAAGGAAAACTAGCCAGCAAGAAGTCCTGGGTACAAGGGGCAACTGGTATGAGCCAGTATTCATGGACTACCTGAAGAACAGTAGATTTGGGAACAGGCCGGGTATCCCACTCCTTTATGGTAATACCAGAATGCCCCTACCCGCTGTTAGGACGGGACTTACTGACCAAGATTGGAGCTCAGATAACTTTCAGACAAGGGGGGCCTCAGGTCTCCGATGGCAAGGGCCACCCCATCCAGGTCCTGACCATGAAACTGGAGGATGAATACCGCCTCCACTAGGAGGCGCTCCCGAGAGAGGATAATATAGACAGATGGCTTCAAGAATTCCCCTCGGTTTGGGCAGAGATGGGGGGGATGGGACTAGCCGCTCACGGGACCCCAGTCCTGGTAGAGCTCAAGCGAGGAGAGAGTCCGGTAAGGATCAAACAATACCCCATATCTCAGGAGGCCTGGAAGGGGATCCAGCCACACATCGAGAGACTACGAAGCCTAGGGGTACTAGTTCCTTGCCAGTCTGCCTGGAACACCTCCCTACTGCCGGTCAAAAAGCCTCACACAAATGACTACCAACCGGTACAAGACCTCCGGGAAGTAAATAAGAGGGTCGCGGACATACACCCAACTGTTCCCAACCCATATACTCTCTTGAGCTCCTTGGCGCCCTCCAGGGTCTGGTATACTGTACTAGATTTAAAGGATGCCTTCTTCAGTCTGCTGCTGGCACCCCAGAGCCAACCCTTATTCGCCTTCGAGTGGCATGATCCGGAGGAGGGCTACAGTGGGCAACTCACCTGGACACGGCTACCACAGGGATTCAAAAATTCACCCGCCATCTTCGACGAGGCACTACATGAGGACCTGGGTGAGTACAGAAGGGAGCACCCTGGCCTCACCCTTCTACAGTACGTAGATGACATCCTGATTGCTGCCGACACAGCCAAAGACTGTGAGTGAGGGACCCAGGGTCTGCTGGCTACCCTGGGGGCCTTAGGGTACTGGGCATCCTCGAAGAAGGCTCAGATATGCAGTGAGAGAGTAAGTTACCTGGGATATATCCTGGGGGGGAAAGCAGTGGTTACCAGATGCCAGAAAAGAAACTGTCCTAAAGATCCCTACTCCCACCTCCCGAAGAGAAGTGAGGGAATTCCTAGGATCAGCCGGCTACTGCTGCCTCTGGGTTCCAGGTTTTGCTGAGATCGCCAGGCCCCTATATGAAGCTACCAAAGAGGGGAAAACATTTAAATGGACTGAAAAAGAAGAAATTTCCTTTAATCAGTTAAAAAAGGCCCTCCTAAGTGCCCCAGCCCTGGGCCTACCAGACATTACAAAGCCCTTCCACCTCTCTGTAGACGAACATAAGGGAATAGCAAAAGGGGTTCTAACTCAAGCCTCAGGCCCCTGGAACCGCCCAGTGGCTTACCTGTCTAAGAAACTAGACCCAGTGGCTGCCGGCTGGCCGCCATGCCTAAGAATTATTGCGGCGACAGCACTCCTAGTAAAGGATGCAGACAAACTGACCCTAGGACAGGAGATCTGGATCACGACCCCACACGCCATTGAAGGGGTCCTGAAACAGCCTCCTGACAGATGGATGAGCAACACACATGTGACTCATTACCAGAGCCTCCTACTCAACCCTCCATGAGTGCGGTTCCACCCCAGTGCAGCCCTCAATCCTGTAACCCTGCTGCCCGACCCTGACCTGGGTGCTCCACTACATGACTGTGCGGGAATCCTGGAAGAAGTACATGGATTCTGGACGGACCTGACCGACCGGCCCCTCCCCGATGCCGAGGCTACTTGGTTCACTGATGGCAGCAGCTTTGTGCGAGATGGACACAGGTATGCGGGTGCAGCGGTGGTCACCGAAACGGACACTGTATGGGTGGAGGCTCTACCCTCTGGAACATCAGCCCAGCAAGCAGAGCTCGTCGCCCTTACAAAGGTGCTAACGTTGGGAGCTAGAAAATGGCTTAACAACTACCGGACTTGGGAGACCCAGTTTTACCAGACCTGCCCAAATACTCCCAAGAGGAGTTACAGCAGATCAAGAAACTCCCCATGGCCCAGGAGATAAAGGGATGGTGGTATACACCTAACAAGGAGCTCCTGCTGCCAGACTGGCTCAGAGTCTCAATATTAGAGCACATGCATCAGTCTACTCACATGGGGGCCCAAAAATTAAAAGACTTAATCCGACAGACATGCCAGAATCAAGATTCACCAACAGGACACCAAAATAGAGCAAGTTGTATCTGCCTGCAAGACCTGCCAACTCACCAACGCGAGGAGAGCCACATCAAATATAAAAAGGAACCAGGCTCAGAGGCACCAGACCAAGAGCCCAATGGGAAGTCGACTTCACTGAAGTCAAACGAGGAAAGTATGGTTATAAATATCTTTCAGTATTTACAGACACCTTCTCTGGCTGGGTGGAGGCATACCCAACCAAGCATGAAACAGCTCAGACGGTGGCTAAGAATACTAGAAGACATCTTACCCAGGTATGGTTTTCCTGCCATGGTAGGATCAGACAGTGGACCAGCTTTTATGTCGTAGGTAACACAGGCAGTAGCCAAGGTGGTGGGGGAAAACTGGAAATTACATTGTGCTTATAGGCCCCAGAGCTCAGGACAGGTAGAAAGAATAAATAGAACCCTAAAAGAGACCCTTACCAAATTAACCATGGAGACTGGCGGGGACTGGGTGACTCTCCTACCATACGCCCTTTACCAGGTTAGAAGCACTCCTTACACTCTGGGTTTTACTCCCTACGAGATCATGTTTGGCAGGCCACCCCCTGTTATTCCCAGCCTTTGAGCTGAACTTATTGCTGAGTTTAAAGATCAAGAACTTTTTCTTTCCTTGAGAGGGCTCCAGAGGGTGCACGAGGACATTTGGCCATGCCTCCATCCCATCTACGAGGCTGGCCCGACCCCGATACCTCATCAGTACAGGCCGGGAGACTGGGTCTATGTCAAGAGGCACCACCGAGAGACCCTCGAGCCGCATTGGAAGGGACCCTACATCGTGGTGCTGACAACCCCCACCGCTCTCAAAGTAGACCTGGGTCCATCACACCCACGTTTGGCCAGTGGACCCCTCCTGGATCCGGAAGGACTTCGTCACGCGATGGGCCATCAGTCGGGACCAACACAACCCGCTCAAGCTCAAGCTACAGCGCATTTGACCCACCTAATATTGGTAACTCTGTTAACTCTGCTTGTCATTGCTCATGCTGCCGGGAGTCCCCACGCCCCCCAAAACATCACCTGGCAGATCATAGATACCAGCTCGGGGACAATACTTAATCAGACCTCCCAGAGCCACCCCAGGGACACTTGCTTCCCAGAACTTTGCGTAAACCTCCAAACTCTGTTCCCCTTGTCACCGTAAATGCAGCCGGTCCCATGATTGGGTCCCTAAGCTACATCACAAGGGGGGAATGAAAGGGCCGGCCTATGCCTGCTGACTCCATCTTGTTCTGTGTCCTTCACCTAGACCACGCCTCCTCCCCTTGAGTAACCTCTCGCTCACCCGTTCAAACTTCCTGTTCAAAACACGCCCAGCGACCTAGGTAACAGGAGTCCGACCCTTCCCCAGCCAGTCAGCTGAGGCCACAGCCATTACCTCACCAACTGCCCCTAGGCCCCAATAAAACCTCTGTCCTTTTGAAACTTGCGTTCTCTCCCTGGTATCTCACCGCTGCGTCGGTGCAGGTAGGGGAATGAGCTTGAGCTAGCTCGAATAAAGGCTCTTCTGCTTTTGCATCGGACTCGGCTCCCTGGTGGTCTTTGGGGATCACGAATTCTGGGCATAACAGAAGATAAACGTTCAATTCTATTTGTCAGTTATACCCCAATAAAGCTGGGGGGGCACCCAATTGTGCTGACTTAGAATTAGACCAAAGGCTATTGCATTAGTGTGCAGATTGTGTGCTGTTAGGAATGAGGGGATGGAAGGAGAGTTGGTACCAATGGGACAACAGCAAGAACTAAGAGAGAAGAGAGTGGAAGTAGGAAGAATTATGCTTTATGGTAATCAGATTTTCGCTATATGGCCTAACACCCAAATATCATTCTCCAGCTATTCTCATTGTTGACCTAACAAGGTTTTGAGTTTCTTTTTTTACAAAGCACTTAATGTGACACCTGACATGTAACAGACACTTAACAAATGGCAGCAAATAGTGTTATCCATGTGGATTCTGGCCTCAGTGTTCAGATGCTACATCATACATGCATACCACCATTTAACCAGAATAAATGGAAACATCATTTCAGACTTATCCTTACAACAGGTGCCTACTTAATAAAAGTACAGGTGATCTATCCTCCTCTGGAAATATAATAGTCTTTCCCCTCAGTTCAATCCTTTAATAATTAATTTCTACACATACATTTTCCTTTTCCCTTTCTTTCTCTCTCCCTCTCCCCACCCCCCCCTTCTCTTTTTGCCTTAGCTAACAGAAGAAGGACCTATATGAAAGCAGTCATTTGTAAATGGCTGTTTTCAATTTATTGTTGAAAACATCACTCAGATCCTCAGATGGTTACTGCATGATGCTTGTCTTGGGTAGCAGAGCAGAAATGATTTAATTTGAAAGCAAAGGAACTGTTCCCTGAGCTATCAGTAAACAAATTAATGGAAAACATTTCCTTACTTTACTCTGCGGCAATCTATCTACTGCTTAGGACCTTCTAACACCTTGTTCCTTTCACGTATGTGGATTGTGGCCTCTTTCACACCTTAATCACTTGACCTTTCTACTATTTGAAACCAGAACATATTTGTCAAAACTTTATAGATGTATTCTAATGGAATCTAGGTGGCCAGTGGGTCTGGACTTTAGAAGCTGAATGCTAGAACTTGAATAGTGATGTTAGAGAAAGTGCCCTGGGGCCAAGAAAAATTCATTTCAAAAGGAAAAATTCTAAGAAAGACAATTCAGAGCATATTTGTCAATATTCATTTTGACATTGAAAGTTATTTTTTGACCTATCTTTTGACAAAGCCTTGAACTTTAAGAGGAAAAACAGACCTCTTTTTTTTTTTTTATGTTTATTTATTTTTGGGACAGAGAGAGACAGTGTGAGAAGGGGACAGGCAGAAAGAAAGGGAGACACAGAATCCAAAGCAGGCTCCAGGCTCTGAGCTGTCAGCACAGAGCCCGACTCAGGGCTCAAACCCACAAACCGCGAGATTGTGACCTGAGCTGAAGTGGGATGCTTAACTGAGTCACCCAGGCGCCCCAAAACAGACCTAACTCTTAAATGCCATTGAGAAGTTTTGCCAAATTTCCTATTAGTGAACATTATTATTCATTACATGGTTTTTCACTATCATGTGTATGTTATGAACTAAAGAAAAGGAAGGGTCATTGTGGAAACCTGGCCTAAGGAAGCAGGATCGGCTTAAGAGTGACATCTGTTAAAAACGTAATTAAACGATTGTTCTCCTATAAAGCTGGGCTGGGCTAAGCTGGTCATCTAACATGGTTGCCTGAGTTATACAGAGATTTCATGAAATCTGTGCCCAGGGCATTCTGTGTTCTACAATCATTCACATTACTATGTGTCTATTTACCCAGAGCCAAAGGGAAGCCAAGTGTTCAGACTGATATGAAGCCTTAACGATTTCCTCTGTGTGATCTTTTCTAGCCTTTGCTTTAATATATATATTTTTTCCAGTGGGTAGGAAAGAGGCAGGGACCGAGCATGTGGCTGGATGAAAACAAGGTTCACTTAGTGTCTCTGTGTAAGAAGTTTCTAGAATCTCTGATAAGTGAGGGTAGGTCAGGGCAAATCTCCTCAGTGGGGTAACTTTTGGTCAATTCTGCAGCATCTAGTAGCATAATATTAAAACCATAGAAGGTTGACAAGCAATATCTTTTGTCTCTTAACAACTACCCAATTTCACCTCTGCTTCCACTGGTCCAATTCTCTCTGATTAGCTGTTTCAGTGGCAAATGAAATAAAAATCCATGGTATTAACCTGTCATATTAAAAAACCCTTTTTGCTCTGGCGCATACATTTGGCACAGCTGTGCATTTTGCATTTAAATATCCCTCCACCAGTGGGCTGCTTGAAACTATTGCTTTTCTATGGGAAATTAAACAGGGAGCTGCTTAATGCTCCTTGTTAGTTTTTTAATAAAAATGGAAGTGAGAAGCCAGCAGTACCGGGAGCAAATGTCTGCAGGACCCCATGGCTGTGCTAAAAGCAAAGAGGAGGAACCAAAATGCATATTACTTTAAACTGCCCCTGCACCGGTGGCTTTGCAATACCCACTCCACTGTGGACCTCTGAAATTGCCTCTCAAATGTTGTTTAGAGGTTATGTTAAATTGGGAGAGTCTTCTCCTGGGATCATTAGGCAGCTTTCAATTTGGTTTTCTAATAAAATATTGAAAGTTACAATGTAGAAACAAAGCCACAGCTATTGAATTTGTGTGGCTTTTGTGAATTAGGGAATCAAGAAGAGGACAACAAGAAATAGAGGAATGGAGAAGAAAAGAGAGGGAGCAAAGAGATTGGGAGAACCAATGCAATGAAAGAGATGCAGCTCTTTCAAGGAAGACACACACACAAGCGCGCACGCACACACACACACACACACACACACACACACGCACAAACAAGAGAGACTGAAGCAGAGACTGAAAGAAAGAGAAAAACAGAGAGCAAAACAGAGAGAGAGAGAATGGCCAAAACTCAGCGTTGGTGTCTGACATGGCATTAAACAGAAACAATTTATCTAGGCTGAGCCCTTAGTCTCATCAAATTCATTTCTGTGGCTAAATCCTAAACTTTCAGGGAAAATAATTCTGGATTGATCTAACTGCAGTATCCTTATTTCAATGCAGACCATGTCTGGTGGAGTGTTGCAGAGATTTGTAATTGTAAACATGAAATTAGTCATTAGCAGCGGTGTCCCAAAGCAATAAAGGTTTTATTTCTTTTTCTTCCTTACCTTCATCATTTCTATGCTAACATGCATACAATTAAATTTATTGAGATGACAAAACCTAATTATCCAATTTTAAAAATAGTGATATGAACTAACTTTAAAAAGTTTACTGTTCAACAGACATTGACAAACTTTCTGTATGAGGCCAGAGAATGGGTAAATCAGTCATGGAGTGTCAGACTCTTGGTTTCAGCTCAGGTCATGATCTCAGGGTCCATGAATTCCAGCCCCACATTGGGCTCGGCACTAACACACTGAGCCTACTTGGGATTCTCTGTCTCCCTCTCTCTCTGCCCCTCCCCTGCTCTTGCTCTGTCTCTGTCTCTGTCTCTCTCTCAAAAATAAACCTAAAAAAAGCCAGAGAATAAATAGGTTTCTGTGGGCTATATGGTCTCTGTCTCAACTAGTCAACCCTGCAACATAGGGAAAAAGCTCCGCAGACAATTGCCAAAATGGGTGTGTTTGTGTTCGAATAAAACTTTATTTACAAAAATAGGCATTAGGATGGATTTGGCACCAGGATCATGTCCCTGCTATGCAGCAACACTTTTTAAGTAATCCAGGAAACATGTACAATAAGCTTCCGGGGGAAACAAATGTCTGGTAGGGAAGCTTTTCCCTAGTTCTAACTCTTTCGCATAAGAGAACAAATGCCCTTAAATTTTCTGATATTGCAAAAACACTCATTTAGTATTCTCAGACTACTTATAGCTGCATTTGACACTAGTGTAAATTAATCTTCATCACCTCCTCAAAAGTCAATGTCCATGCTCTCATTCTAATTGGAAGAGTGATAACTTTGGTCATTTATTTATCATTTTAATTTCTACCAATTTAATACTTCACTAACCTCCTTTGACTTTTTTTTTCTTTTTGTATTGTTTTTAAGCACACACTTCAGTTTTTTGGCCTGTGGTTTTATGTTTTCAGTAATGCTTTGATATAAGAAGTTCAAATAAAGTGGTTTTTTTAAAGATTTCATTTTTTAAAGTAATCTCTACACCTTACATGGGGCTCAAACTCACAACCCTGAGATCAAGAGTTTCATGCTCCACTGACTGAGCCAGCCAGGTGCTCCTCAAATAACGTTTTTTTAAAAAATCCCAGAAAACAGCATACATGAGATGTTCATAATTGGAGTGTGTATGATCATGGTATTTCATAATTAGGGTTTATAGTTAGAGACAATATCCCTTCACTCCTCAATCAGGAGGGAGCTCACAACTCCCATCTTCACTCCAAGGAGTGAAGGTTACTTTACTGAAAGGGCGGGCCTCCGCCGCCGACTCCATCTTGTTCTGTGTCCTTCACCTAGACCACGCCTCCTCCCCTTGAGTAACCTCCCACTCACCCGTTCAAACTTCCTGGTCAAAACACGCCCAGTGACCTGCATAACAGGACTCCGACCCTTCCCCAGCCAATCGGCCGAGGCCACGACCCTTCCCCAGCCAATCGGCTGAGGCCACAGCCATTACCTCACCAACTGCCCCTAGGCCCCAATAAAACCTCTGTCCTTTTGAAACTCGCTCTCTCTCCCTGGTATCTCACCGCTGCGTCGGTGCAGGTAGGGGATTGAGCTCGAGCTAGCTCGAATAAAGGCTCTTCTGCTTTTGCATTGGACTCGG
This sequence comes from Panthera pardus, assembly GCF_024362965.1. Taxonomy (NCBI): domain Eukaryota; kingdom Metazoa; phylum Chordata; class Mammalia; order Carnivora; family Felidae; genus Panthera; species Panthera pardus. The sequence continues at coordinate 87,574,351 of NW_026526655.1, forward strand.
CTCCCTGGTGGTCTTTGGGGATCATGAATTCTGGGCATAACACTACATCTAAAGTTCCAACTTTTAAGACTGCCACCTAAGAAATGTCCCCCCTAAAACATTTAGCTCGTAAAGCCAACAGAACTTGCATCCAGAGACCCACAGAGTATAGAAAACAAAAGAAATAGATCTTAATGGGTTCACAAAGACACTGTGGCTATCATCCAAGGGTTCAGCCCAGAGAGAGCAAGCACAATCCTATTTCCTAGTCTTTCCCTGAAAGAGGACTATTTACATATTTTAAAAGCTGCTGCCTGAGGGTCAGGCTTCTAATTTAGCACACATCTAGGAGCTAATTGTGATCCTTCCTGGAAACCAGGGAAGCCCGCATACATCTTTTTTGCCTTCTCATTCAAGCCCACTCCAAATAACTAATATCTCCCTAGAAGGGATGTGTACACATGACCAGCACCCCAGCTTTTGTTGCTGCCACCCAAGGGACTGGCTTCTAGGTCATCTGGCTCTAACAGTCAATGGAACTTGCTTTCACAAGTCTTACAGGACTACAACAAACAAAAAAGACTATTCATGGACACAAGAGCATGCCCCCACCCTAAAGATGCACCCAGACCCAGCACAGAGGTTAGGAGACAAAACAAACAAACAAACAAACAAACAAAAAACCATCAGCTTGCCCCCAGGTGCTGTGATCCTCCACTCTTGAACGGTAATAGGTGTTAGCACACCCTCAACACTGGAGGCCAGTAAGAAAAAAAAAAAGATGGCTTGGATAATCACAAAGGTTTGAAATGTTTAGAATAGGCCAACATAGTCAGAAAGTAGATTGGTGGTTGCCTAGGTGTAGGGGTTGAGGTGGGCAGCATTGAATTATGACAGCTAGAGTATCAAGTTTCTTTTTGAGTTGATGAAAATGTTCTAGATTGATTGTGCTGGTGGTTGTACAACTCTGAATATATTAAAAATCCTTGAGTTATACATACACTTTAACTATGTGAATTTTATGGTAAATTGTACCTCAACAAAGCCCTTAAAAAAGAGAAATTGGAGTCATCTCTTCTAAACCCTCATTTCAGTAAGATATTTATTTTATAGTTAAACATATGAATATACACTAAATTTTATAATATTTTCTAGCATTTACTGAAGGACAACAATGTGTGACTTTTAAGTCTCTCTAAAGACAGATATTTGTTAAGAGAGAGAGGGAGAGAGACTGATGCTCTTACAACAAATTACTTCTAGGGAAAATTTCCTGCATACCTCATCACTTTAGCTACTCTCTCACTTGGTTAATGCTTAGGGTAACAGGGGATAATGAAGAACCAGTTTTCAAATGACTGACAAAGTTTTGAGTTTAACTTAAAAGCTGAAAGTGAAATCTCATAGTTAAGCATTTCTATGTATATTAGCCTAGACAGTGAACAAAGAGAATAACAGATGAAAACAATTTTGATTGAGACCCAGAGTTTATAGAGAATGGAGAAGCCAGCCCACTCAGAGGGTCAAAGATCCTGAAGCCAGGGTCTCTTGCCTTTGGGCTTCCTATGGAAAAGACACCTCAGACCAGTAAACATGAAAAAATAAAATGTCCAGGGGAGTGTATTGGAAGGGGGTGAGCAAGAAAAGAGTATCAAAGAAGACAATTTTGAATAATTCATACAGATTTTGTTTTGGTTATCCTGACCAGAAATGAAGATCTACTTGATTGGAAGACAGAAAATCAGGTGACTTAATGTGACTCCTACAATTGACCAACTGATGACCAGAGAACTCAAAGGAATCATAGGTTTTGGGGTGATAAAAAGTTTCAGACAACTCTTCAATATACTTTTAACAATATCTCAGCCTCATTTTTTTCTGGTTATGTGATAAAGAGTTTATCTTATTTCTGTCTTCCTTTGTCTGGCCTTTTTGTATCTCCAGTGCATTTTAATGTTTCAACAGTTATGCCAATTTTATTCAAGGAACACAATTTCTAACCTGTATTAGTTCTCTATGTTTTCTGCCTTCTCCCTTCTCCCCAAGGTACCCACAGACTAGCAAACTTATGTACCCTTTATTTGATCTCCTTGCTAGTAATTTAGAATATGTTAGGATTTGCCAGGTTGTAATGTGGTATTCAAGTTGTCTAACTTGATATCATAGCAAGGTATGCACTAAGAGAATTTTGCAAATGAAATCTCTTAAAGACAAGATGATGACACATCACAATTTTCCTTTCCTAGTCGCAAGCACTACAATGCATGAGGTGGAAATTATTAATGTCTCAGGAAGACACAGTAACTCAAAACTGCTGCAGCGTAGTAAGGTGCTACAATTGGGGGAAAAAGAAGAAAACTGCCAAAAGAGCGTCAGGGAAGTTGAAAAAATGATGAAGTCTGGAAATGCATTTATGAGTCACAATAGATGGCTTTTTATCAACTCACTTGTAGGAAAGTTGAAAAACAATGCTGAGATTCTGTTTGTTTTTTTCTCATTCCCTTTATCGTTATTATTATTGAATAATAGTATAGTACAATTGAATAATAATTCCAACAGCAGATCTTTTTTTCCTTAAATGAAGGTCCTAATTTCATTAGGAATTACCTGATTTCAGGTCAGCCATTTTCCTCACAGGCCAGCACACAACAGCAGTTGATGCCTGGTGGCTAACCTCCTGGTAACCACTGCAGCTTCATTTGATGATTAATTATTCACTGAGCACCTACAGTGCCCAGGGAAAGCCTCATGCTCTTGCTAGCGACTTGCAGCTTACTAGGCAAATACTGACCAAATGAGGCAAACAAAAATGTGACACAAGTGTGACACATTTACAAATGTGCATTCTGGATCCTCCAAAGGGGAGCATATTTCCAAGATGGAATCATGGCCTACATCATCTTAGAAATTTACCAAATCATTTGAAAGTAAATATTTGCGTATGTAATTATGTTAAATATACATATATAAAATTCAGAGTTTAATATATGCGTGTGTATCCATTTATCTGTATCTCTATATAAATATGAAGTCCACAAAGGGAAAAAATATTTATAAGGTAAAACATTTTCAATCTTTGCTTATGATGAATGACAGAAAATTGGCATGGTGTTTTTGTGTGGCTTTTAAAACAATACCCAAGCATTAATACCATTTATAAATAAAAGTGTACCCTAAAAACAGGGCAGAAGATGATTTAAGTGTGAAAATCTCAAACTGAAAGATAGAAATCTTCTGAGACTCTTGCTAGAGGGCACACAATTAATACATGTGGCTAGGGATTCAGGGAAACTTAGTTCCAGCTTAGCACCTCATTCTCCAGACCAATTGTGGAATGCTTTGCCAATCTCTGAGGCATGAAGTCCCAGTTTTCTATATGGATTGTTACAACAAGCCACCTTTGTGTCCTGCCTCTCTCAAACACGTGCTTACAAATATTTCAGAGAATCCTATGAATGTCACAGTCTGTACTAAGCTTTGACACTATTTCTACACTGCATACCAGTTTACCAATGAGAAAATGGGGGTGAGGGCAGTGTGTTGATCTTAAATTTAACAAATAAGTGTATGTTCTTAAGGATAAGGCTGGAGAGCCCTTATTATTTCATCTTTAGCTGGGGTGATATTTTGAACCCCATTCTTATAAACTTAAATGTCTAAAGCTACTAGGTTCATTGAGATTTTTGAAAACTTGCCCTGTTTTTTCATTTTCTCACCTGTCAACATTACAAAATGTAAATGGCACGGCCATACACAGAAAATCAAGAATCCTATTTAGTTTCTAAGTCCTAGAAGTCCTTCAAAACAAAGCTTATGCATACCTAAAAACACTGATCAAAATTAAGTCTGCAGTCAAAACTAAATAAATATCAGCCAATGCATCTTAGTAATAAAGATTAGAAAAACCAGGAGATGCAATGAATGTTGTATGTGAGCCTTTGTATCTTTAGCAAGTAAAACAGCATCATTTGTGGAAAGCACTGCATTTACCTCCACGGAACTGGAAAGGGAGTAGCCACCTCGCCCTTATTTCAGGGAACTGTCATTTTTTTTAAGCCTTATGTGCTTTGGCCTAGACATATGTTAACTCATGGGCTAATATATTTGATTTTTATTTTGATATATCCATTCTTCTTCCTGAAGTGTTATTGAACCATCATCTTATTTTCCATATTCCCCAAATGTCTTCTAGTTGATACATTTTCTAGTAGTGTTGACAAATAAAATATAGAATCTCTAGATGACCTGAATTTCAGAGAAACAATACATAATTTTTTTAAATATAATATGTACTATGAAATATTTTTGGCATACTTGTACTTAAAAAATCGTTCATTGTTTATCTGAAATTCTAATTTAGCTGGGCATCTTGTAGTTTTATTTGCTAAGTCTGGCAATCCCTAAACATAGTAATTCTTTTAAAACTACATACACTTTTAAAGGAAATGTTTGTCTTAGCCAGACCTGTCACTCCCTACTTATCTCTCCTGATTAATTATTAACAATAAGATCATTTGTACATAAATGATGAAAACAGTAATATTTCTTTCTGGCATTGTAGCCCCAAAGAACCAACTTTTTCACTTCCTATGGTGCAGATCTTTTTGTCATGGAAACCATTGCCTTCTGTAGCTACAAAGTGCAGAGCCAGGAGTTCATCTGACCTCTTCACTAACCAGAGCCATCAATGCCTTTCCACTTCATTTATTTTCATTCCCTGAAGTAACAGCACAAATAGAAAAACTTCAGTAGAATAATTATGTGACAGTGGGTACAGAGGAAGGGGCCCAAAGTGACATGCTTTGGAGCATTAAAAATACTGTAATCAGTGAGACTTCTTGCTCAGTGATGTGACTCATTTGTTTTTAAACATCTTGTGGCCACATATGGTCTTAAGACTGGAGACAGAATCATATAAGATGTTATAGAGGCTTGTGACTTTTCTCCCTTGGAAGAACTGTTTTTCACTAGTACTTGCTGATTTCTATGTAAGTTTCTGATGATAAAGTCTCTTGCATTTACCAAAAAATAAAAATAAAAAAAATAAAGCAAAAGACACTATTTTCCCCAAAAGTTTAGACATCTTTGTCTAAGAGGTCCTTTTTCTTTGTTCTCAATGTCACCTGCCTAGATCTGTTTCTTAATGCTTTGACCTATTTATTTACACAGAATGACCTTTAGCTTCAGTTTTCTCATTTGTAAAATGAAGGAAACAGTAGTTACCTCTCTTAATTGTCATGAGTATTAAATGAGATGAATGTCAAAATTCTTAGCTTTGAACAACAGTAGTGTATTGTTTGACACTGGTTGGCTGAATACCTTCCCATCTGCTACTCTTACCAGTTTGTAACTTACTTACTGACATGCTTTCTGTATAATGTTAAATATGCAACTATCCAGCTTCTTGCCTCCACATGGATGATTGGATTCTGCCATTTTGGAGGCACAATTTGAAGGGATAATTGTTATAATTTCAATGTTATTATGCATTTGTCCTAAAGGACTTCATACCTTGGGGGGGGGGGGATTGTTTTGCTTTGTTTTTGTGTTGTTAAACTTTACTAAACTGACCATCATTCATAAGTATTCCATTACCAAATTTAATACACATTTAGATTTTCTTAACTGATAGAAACTTTTAAGTGGGATCAATTTGAACCTTGCTTAATTGTTACCTTATTGTTCACAGCAATTAAGCACTTTTCAAAGACCATCTCCACAAAGAAGATGTCTTTGGTCATATGTCTACACCAAAAACATAATATAAGGACGGTGACTGGTTGAGAGGAACAATCATATTTATTATCAACAGTAAATCAATAATACAAAAGGTTAACTAATAGTACCACCACTCTCCTATAAAATGATAGCAAATCCATCATAGTAAGTAGCATCTTCAAAAATACAAGATTCTGATAACCTCTACAGCTAGGAAAAATGAATAAATACCTCAAAATTAGATATAATCTATTAAGTTTCATATTATGTAATTTGTGAACTATGCAACATCAAGTTATGTGATGGGGTGGGGGGGAGCTAAAAGAGAAGACAGCTTAAAAAGAAGCTAGCTATTTCCCTAGAACACATTCACATTTTAAATAATTAACAGCAGTTTTCATTTTTTGAAGTTTAACTATCTCCTACAGTAGCCATGTTTTATGACTTCATGTGATTAACCTAAAACATATGTTACAATAACTGAAGAACATTAAAACTTAAATTTAAAAGTTATATTTACAAAGAAGTTGAACACAGGATCCTTAAATATTAATAAGATACACGCCTCCTAGGGCCTAAGATGTCAGAAAAAAAGCATGCAAAAACTCACTGAAATATAGCAGGTCATTATAGAATGTAACCTCAGTTAAGACTTTTGGTCTCGGCACAACTGCACCAGATGTCAAGGTCTGTGATCATAATGTATTTAAAATATTCAGGTGCACAGACGATTTATTAAACCTGGTCAAAGAAAAAGAATGAGTGATTACTTCATACTTAGCCTTTAATTAAAACAGAATTCTTTCTTGAAAGGGATCTCATTTTTTAAAATTATGTTTGTCCTTCTCAAAGGGGCAAGGGTTATATTTTCTCTTTCTATGGAATTAATATTAAAAGCTAATGAAAAAAATCTATGTGCATCACAAATACAGCATACCAATGCAACAGATCCTGCTTTTATGAATATAACTTATAATAATGCGGGTCTGATATTTCCCAAATTTGTAAGAGATATTATCCAAGTCATAACTAGAGGCATGTGGAATCAGAGGATAGTGCATCATCCCATTAATACATTTGAAATTTAAGGGAAAAAACAATGATGACTCATTTGGATGAGTTATTAAATAAGGGAGAACTCAAGGAGAAATTTTGACTTAAGGTGTAAAGATAAAGTATTGAACAGAGCCAGGGAGGATATAAGAGAAAACAGGTGGTATTAAAAAGGTGAGTGGAGGCAGTCTTGTACAACACAGAAGCAAGAGTTCCTATGTGTAGTATAATGACTAAGAACATGAACTTTGGATTTAAACATGTCTTTGTTTGGGGCGCTGGGGTGACTCAGTTCGTTAAGTATTCAACTTCGGCTCAGGTCATGATCTCAGGGTTTGTGGGTTCAAGCCCTGTGTCAAGCTCTGTGCTCAGAGCCTGGAGTCTGGTTTGGATTCTGTGTCTTCCTTTCTCTCTCTCTCTCTGCCCCTCCCCTGCTCATGCTCTGTCTCTCAAAAATAAATAAACGTTAAAAAAAAAAGACAAGGAAATTAAAAACAAACAAACAAGTCTTTTTTTAAACTCGGCGCTTCCCTTTACCAACTGTCTCAGAAATTTCATCTCTGTAATGGAGATGATGATAATGGTGGTGATAAAGATGATGATGATGATAATGACAGAAAGATGTTTGCATCATGAAATCCGAGGGTGCACACAGAGGACATAGCACTCATTACATGTAACAAATAGCAGGTCTTTGTATTCCATGGGTGGAAAGGTTTAGTTAAAGAGAACTGGACTGAGCTGATTGTCACTATACATAACACAAAAACAAAGTAAAACTGCAGTCAAAGTTGAATAATAATGTGCATTTAAAAACATCATTCAAGGGGCGCCTGGGTGGCTCAGTCGGTTAAGCATCCGACTTTGGCTCAGGTCATGATCTCGCAGTCCGTGAGTTCGAGCCCCGTCAGGCTCTGTGCTGACAGCTCAGAGCCTGGAGCCTGTTTCAGATTCTGTGTCTCCCTCTCTCTCTGACCCTCCCCCGTTCATGCTGTCTCTCCCTGTCTCAAAAATAAATAAACGTTAAAAAAAAATTTTTAAATAAATAAATAAAAACATCACTCAACATGGAAAAAATTGAAAGACAAAAAAGATGAAACTAATGTGCATTCAGTATGAAAAATACCTAAACAAAAATATTTAAAGTTATATAATATAAAAAATTAAAAATGACTTCCATAATTCCAACATCTAGATATAATTACTTTCAACATTTTTCTTTCATCTCAGACTTTTAAAAATTCATTCACATATACACATACTCATTCACACTATTTTATTCTTTCAAAATATAACCGTACTAAGAATAAGTATCTTGTCTTTTTGGATATACATATTTTTCCATGTCATATATATGGTGATACAGACATATAATATGCTACATATTATTCCATTGTATAAAATAAACTCACAGCCAAGAGACACAGCCTAAGGAGACATGATGACTAAATCTAATGTGATAACCTGGAAGGGATTTTGGAAAAGAAGAGACATTTGATAAAACCCAAGGACATCTGAATAAAATACAGACTTTAGTTAATCACAATGCACCAATATTAATTACAATACAATATTAATTGTAACAAATGTACCACACCAAGGAAGATGTTAATAGTAGGGGAAAATGTTGGGGGGATGTATGAGAACTCTACCTTGGTAACTTTTCAAAAAAACCGGCTTCTTATACAAACATTTTGTACTCTCAAAAATGCTCAGTATGAATTTCCAAGAATGAAAAATTTGGGGTCAGAATTTTCACATTTGGAAACTTTGTAAATATATTTTCAAGCTATCCTTTACTACACTGTACTATGTACATGAACTAAGTTTGTAAGTACATATTTTGTCTCCACTCAGAATATTATAATCCTATTAAATTTTTCATGTTAGATTAAAATTATATTCCTTTTTAAATTTGTAAACATGTTTTTAGTAATGAGGTTGACTGTCTTTTTATTGGCAATTCATATCCATTTACTTGTAATTATTAATATGTATGTATGTGAATTAACAGGAATATTATAACATTCAGAATATTTCCACTGTTGACATTGTTTTCGTTCTTGCCTATACCTTGGTTTAAAACTGCACTTTTTTGGTACCTAGCAGTATTTTCAAGACAAGACAGAAATCTCCTCAGTAGAGTCAGTGAGTGTTCATATACTCTTATTTTTCATACTGTCTCTACCACTGGGAAAGACACTTGAAGCTGCCTTCCAGCTATATTCCTGCTATAAAAGGTGAAGGAAAATTGTACAACCAAGTGATGACTGTAGTAGATTTATGTGCTATTTAAATTTAGAACAGGGGAAATATTAAGTATTTTCCTATATATCTCTATTTTTGGTTTGCAGTGCATAATTATTTGCAAGAACAAACTAAATATAAAAGCCAATTTACAATATATCAAAAAAGAAAGAATATAAGATAATTGTGAAGAGAAATAACTTTCAGAACTATCAGATAAAAAGATGCAAAATACACACCATCTTTTATTACAGTTCAACTGTTATATAAATTGCTTCTTATTCTGGTTATATGTAAGCTTTGTAATAGTTTTTTTTTTTTCAGAAACATATTGATGTAAGCTAGAAAATTCTGCAAGTGTAATAATCCTCCTCAAAATGAATATGTTTTTAAAAATCAAGTCTAGAATAAACATGTTCTTTATAGAAACCAATTAAGTAATACCCAAGGCAAGGCTATAACTTAAAACATCTGCATAGACTTTTTAGCATTTATATAAAAGATGAATTGCTGGGGTGCCTGGGTGTTTCAGTTGGTTAAGTGTCTGACTTCTGCTTAGGTTATGATCTCATGGTTTTTGAGTTCGAACCCTCTTTCGAGCTCTGTGGTGACAGCTCAGAGCCTGGAGCCTGTTTCGGGTTCTGTGTCTCCTTCTATCTCTGCCCCTCCCCCACTTGTGCTCTGTCTCTCAAAAATAAATGAATGTAAAAAAAAAATTAAAGATGAATTGCTGACCAGTATTTTGTCATTTTTCTCCTTAATAGGGCTTAAAGATCTGGGATAGTGTCTCTTTCCTGTATTCCCCTTAACATTTGTGAAAACTGCATCATTATTGAGAAAAAAACCAAACATCTTTGTAAGTTAGTTTTTTGGATTGATATCAAATTTTTACTACAAAACTCTTTGTACCAACCAATTACTCAAAAACAGAGCATCTGCACCCAGTATTGCCCTGTGTATCCCTTCAAATTTTCCAATACATGAAAAATATGACTGAGAACATTTGCTGATATTTACTGAGCATGTATTATGTGCTATTCTAAGGGCTTTAAATAGTTTTATTTAACCCTCACATAACCTTACAAATCAATGCTAATCCCCATTTCTACAGATGACGAAAGTAACACATAGAGCAATTAGCTTACCAAGTATCTCAAAGCTAGGAAAGGAGACAAGTCACTGGAAACATACAGCCTTCTTTAGAAAACATATTATTAACCTTGTGTTATGCTCCCTTATAGATCACTGAAGACATTGAGGCAACACTGGGAGAAAGATGCTATTAAAATAAAGTTATGATGCATGAACTTGGGAGAACACAGGTAACATGGAGCAAGTAAAGTGATGCAATTCACCTTGATGATATACAGAAGAAACTAGGTCTTTCCTGTAGACATTTACAAAAATTTCTTGAGTGTCTACAATGTATATGTCATGCACTGTCTTATCATTCAGGTGAATAAAATCAGACATAAATGTTACCTTATGGAACTCATCATCTAATTTGGGATGCATATATATTTATAAGTTGTAATAACTGTGATAGGAAGAAGCGATTGTGAGTCATGAGAGGCTATACTGGGGCTATTTGTAGGTGTCTAGGACCAAATCTTGGGGCCTTCAAATATGTAACCCTCCCTTCCCCCACAAAAAAGAGAAGTACTACAGATTAACACGGATGGGTCAGAAAGGTAGGAGATATGGTAGATCAGATGAGTATATTGCTCATGAAAGTCAAGGGAAAAGCAACTTTTGAGAGAGAGAATGATTAATACTAATACTAGTATGAGTTCAAATAAGAGAAAGAGTTAAAAATATCCATTGAAAATATCAACCAAGATATAACAGGTAATCTTTTTTTGGATAAGCTGCTGGAATAACTTTTTATTCCTCTACTCTCTCACTGTCTCTTCCTCTTTTTTTTCTTTTCCATGAATTGTGTGTATTTGTTAAGAGAGGTGAAGTAGAGGTAGGTTGAATAAAAGGACATGATCAAGTGTGTAGATTACTGGCTTGAACAAGGCAGAATCTATCAGTGCTCTAAGTTAGCTGGATACTCTTAACATTTATTTAAATCTTCAGCCTTAGAGAAATGAGCTGATTCTCAAATTAGCTACAAATAGCCTGTAGACAAGCCATTTAAAATGTGATTTTCTCAGTTTGCAAAAATGAACCACACTTACTCTTGCAAAGAAAATCATGCTGTCCATCAGGTGGGTGATTGAGTGGCCATCATGCTTCTTTGCTGTCTAGCATGCTGCTCATGGTCAAAAGTTCGGTGGGGATTTAACATGAAAATTTGGAGAATTACTGTGCCCAGGAGGGGAGATGATTTAGGCAAGAGAACATACTGAGATGAATTGTAGCAACTGAAAATAGAATTTTTGTGTGGCTTTTTGTGATGGTTCCAGAGACTGTGGTGGTTTGCCTTTAAGTTCTACTCTGATTGTAGGTAAAAGATGGAATTTCCTTTCACTTTTTTACCCATTTAATCCTGATCATCCATATTATTCTTATCAGACATGATCATTACTACATATGGATTAGTCATTCTAATGTACTGGGACTTGGCAGAAAATATACTAATTATATTGCATCAGTTAAGCCCCTTAGACCTCCACAAAATAGGCTAATGTCAAGAAATGATATATCCTCATAAAAAAATAAATAGGGAGCTTGAGATTAGAATTCAGGGCACTGGTTTAACAATCCTTTTCTCGTCACTTAGCTACAAAACTAATGTTACAGCTGTTCATGGCCATTTAAAATAGAAGAGAACATATTGCCAAAGAAGGGTGTGGGTGTATGTCAGGCACTGTTTTCTGGCCAAATTTCAAGTTGGATAATTCTTTACCAACTTCCTGAATCTCTGTTATTTTACTGGAACAATATCCATTCCTTTCCTCTCTTGTTAATCAGTGTTGTTTGCTGTTAAATATTTGCCACGATATATTCTAAAGCTGAAATGGAAAGTCCTAGTTAGTCTTCTGAAAGGTAATAAAGCAATCTCATGTACATACATTGGGTATCTTCTTTGAGCTAGACACTTTGAATTGATAAGAACATCTGAAAGTCTGTTATTGTAAACAGAATTTCATACTTACCTAATTGAGCTTTTTCAATAGTGCTTTAACTTCAGACCAAATACTGACACCAACTGCTAACAAACAGGAGCTTACCGGTTGGGATATCTGTTTTGAAAGGCACTAACAATATTTAAAGTCGTATTTCCAACTTAAAACTTTCTGCTTCTTTGCTTTACTGCCCTCCTCATCTCCCTCCTGCTATATACTTTTAACAGAAGCACTCAGAGCTACTTGGATGGAAAAGCTATCTTGACTTCTTACAAAGACCAACATCTTAAGTGGTTTCCAAGTTGTTTTGATGGATATTGTTTATCAAGTCATTTCTGTCTCTCTGTTTAAAATACACAAAACCAAATGTACTTCGAGAGACAGTAAAACAAATCAAATAATACATATTCAGCCCTTTCCCAAATGCCTGAAAGAAACAAGTGAAGCACTTACAAAAAAAATGACAAGTGCTTTGCTGCCTTTATCTTTTTCTTTCTTTATCAGGCTTGAAATCATTTCTGAAAGGAAAAAAGCGTCTAGTGTGGACATTTCTATTTCAACAAGATAGCTTGCTATTCTATCTTAAGTAGCAACAGCAAGGTAAATACAGAAAATAACTTTAAATGGACATATTTAACTGTAAGAACTTGAATGCAATTGATACACTTCTAAGAGGCAGATTCTGAAGTAGAAAAAATATATATAATTACTCCTCTTTCCCCAGAAGAAAAAGGAATATGTAAGTACAAATAAAACATTGACTTCTTTATATTAAAAAGATTTAAAATATTTCCTTGACTGACAAGAGATTCATTTCAAGAATTATTTAATATTTTTAACCTACCACTGTTTGGCAATTATACAAACATATTATGCATTTAGTTATTTGAATAAAAAACAGAAAAGCACACTACAAAATCAAGACGTTACCTAAACATCCCCACATAATCAGGATATAAATATTATTCAAACAGTGTGCACAGTTCATATGCTCTCTGAAATATCTAAGTGAATTTCCAATTCAGTCAGTACAAATTGCTTCAAATATTCAAATAGCCCAAACATGCTAGTTTATAGGACTCTGGCTAGCTGCGAATGTCCAGCTCTTTTATTACCCTATGGTCTTCAGCCAACTTTCCCTTGCTCACCTCCAACATTTGTTCATTTTACCCTCTCAGTTGCTTAAAATGCAATTTCACACACTCTTCTTTCTCCTCCTTCTCTACCTCCTTTTCCTCCTGCTCTTTCTTCTCATTCTTCATGTTCCAACTCCACATACTAATAATACTTTCTTTACTTTAACCAATCAAATATTTTTAATTCCTCCAAGAAAACTCTGAAACACTTCTCTATGAAAACTAAAACAGGGATTTGCCATGAATCCTCCATTCCTGCAATTATAATTACTTAAAATCTTTTTTTTTACTTGTATAATTGGTTGTCGAAAACCTCTGTGGACCTATCAGTTTATATGCACTGATTACACATGCTTTAGATTAAGTCACTCTTGTGAATTGATGATATTTCCTGACATACCATTTGAGAATATTTTGTTCTTGCTCTTTTCCTCAATCCATATAAAATTCAAATACCTACTCTGGCAGATTTAAAAACTAAAACTTTCAGCAACTAAGAGGCATCTTAGATTTGCTGTCTTCAACTGATGATGAGTAAATGAGAGTGGACAATATCAGGGCATAGACAAAGACAAGCACATCATAGGAGTTAAGAAATGCTGAGATGTGCCTGCTGAGCCCACTGTCTGGTAAGGATCCTGGATACTTGGAACAGAGATTCTGCAGAATGGAATGAGAAGTTCCATGAATTTTTTTTTCCTGGTTTTATATCTAATAGGAACTAACAGAAGGAAAAAATGTTGGAATAATAGGTTTAAAAAAACAGGGGCACTTGTATGTACACAAACCTCAATCCCATATCTGAAGAGTTCCCATTGTTTGAGGGTAGCTATTATTGGGAAGTATGCAGAATGACTGCCAATGGTGCCAAGTGGCCCAAAGAGAGAACTTCATATCGATGTACTTAACGAAGGGCTCATAGTTCTATAGTGTCCCAACCTAAGTATCTGAGGAGTCCATTTGATTTGACCCCACCTATAAAAAAATGTGATATTTTTATTTATGTACGTAAATTTGTGTGTATCCATATATGATCAAATATATATCTATATCATTACAGCTAAATGTTTAAGCTTCATGTGGTCATAATCTTACTTAATACAATACTATTTCTTTTGTTTGACTCATTTGGCTGAATACTAGCACTGTTTCAATCTTTTTCCTGGCCTTCGACATTATAACCTTGCCTTATTCTCTTTGGCATCTTATTCTGCATCATTTTATTTCGCAGTTAAACACCCATACAGGTCTCTCTGAGAAAAGCTGCAATGAGCTTCCCTCAATTTTAAATCAATATTCCTTAATTAAGTCTTATACAGTAATTATGCCCAGTAAGAGAAATAGAAAATCAAAATAAGTGGGGCGCCTGGGTGGCGCAGTCGGTTAAGCGCCCGACTTCAGCCAGGTCACGATCTCGCGGTCCGTGAGTTCGAGCCCCGTGTCAGGCTCTGGGCTGATGGCTCGGAGCCTGGAGCCTGTTTCCGATTCTGTGTCTCCCTCTCTCTCTGCCCCTCCCCCGTTCATGCTCTGTCTCTCTCTGTCCCAAAAATAAATAAAAAATGTTGAAAAAAAATTAAAAAAAAAAAAAAAAGAAAATCAAAATAAGTAAAATAAAATTGAAGTTTATTTTGCCCTGTCATAAAAGAAGTACAGAGTTCAGCCCTCCAGGACTGATAGGAAAGCTGTCTATTGCCAGCAAAGAGGCACACACCTTTAATAGCCCCAAGAATTTAGCACTCAGCTTCCATCCTCATTGTCAAGGTCCAAAATAACTACAGATCTTCATCCATTCGGTCTTAGTTCTACACAAGAAGAAGGAAATGGAAAGGAAAGAGATGGCAAAGAGGTGCACATTAGCCCTCTGTCCCTCCCTCAAGGAATTTTCTCAGAAGTGCCATCTGTCAACTCCCCCTTATATGTAATTGACCACCTTGGCTGCAACGGAGCCTGAGAAACGCAGTTGCTAGTATGGGCACACAGCCGAGCAATAAACTAGTAATTCATTTCTAAGAAAAACAGAATATACCTGAAGTAGGAAACTAGTATTCTTTGATTACAAAGTCTTTTTCTCCCTAGGGGGAAAAATAGTAGTTTTCCAATGAATACTCCCGCTTTCCCTGAATTTTACACTGGCTCTTTAAATTTGTAACTACCCTAAATATATCGCAATGTTTCTACTTTAATTTTCTATGGTAATTTCTGTAACTTTTATAACATAGGAGATATAATTTGAGGAACTCAGTGGTTTAAGAAAAAAATAGCTTTCTTCTACTATTTGTGTGGTTGATTGCATTATGATTCCAAATCATTTGCTTCTCTCTTTGTCTTGGAGGTTTACATATCTTGACACATTGCAATATATCTTGCATTACTTTACTGTAGGTGAAATGTATTTCCTTTCTTCAATGTCAGGTATGCCAGTGTGACTTACTTCAGCCAATAAAATGAATCAGAAGTAGTACAAGCTTATTTTTAGAGGAAGCTTTATGTGCTATTGTCTGTCTCCATAAACTGTCTTGTTCTTTTCCCTTTGCCATAAGAATACCACATCACAGATGGGGGTCTACCTTTGGCCTCTGCTCTTTAAGGAGATGGCATATACAGTCGAAGCAAAGTAGATGAGAACCATAGACATATCAAGCAAGAACCAAACAAATGTTATTACGTGCTGTTAAGATGTTATGGTTACTTATCATCATTGCAAAAGTTGGTGAAAGTTGCCTAATACTAAAATACTTAAGTAACTTATTCTAGTACCCATGTATACAATGAAAATTTTACTTTTTTTCATCTGATGTTATTAAAATTTCTTGATAAGCAAACATGATCTAAAAGGTCACTTGCACCTGAGGGTCATCTTTCTTCCTCTCCTACAGGTATATTTTAGCCATTACCACAGACTGTATTTGGTGAGTTCATCTTACAGAGTGCCCATCATTATTTCTGACACAGGCAAGGTAAGATAAGGTGAAAATAAAATGTCTAGAACTGCTCCTCCCATCTACTCTCTTTCTTTATTCAAATGTGAATCCTCATCCTTTCTCTAAATTCTCCTATTAATAAAGAAACAAGAAATGAAACATAATGGAAATCAAGCAGAGGGCATTCAAGCGGGATTTTCATTCTTTTGGAAACAGTTGAACTAAATCAAAGTTGCCCAAGGAAGAATAAAATGTGATTTTTCTTTCAATGAACCCCACTACATCGTCTGAACATGCCCGTAAACATTTCATAAACAATTTTGCTGCTAGTAATTAAAAAATGAGAGAAAAGTTAGTGATTTTTTTTTGCTTTTGGGGGGTACCAATGAATTGCTTAAAAAATTTCTGCCTGAGTTGGCAGTCTATGTTTTATCACAATTCAAAACAACTGCATTTAACATAAAGAAAAGAGATGATTTTAAGAAAATAGTTATGGGTACTAGATTTAATTATGACTAGGTGTACATACACATACATTTTTTTCCTTCTTTTTTCTCTCACCCTGGTTCAACTTTATTAATTCAATCTTCATGTAATTCAAATAGCTGTGGTTTTGCTTTATATTGTTTTGTTTTGCTTTTTTTGTTTGTTTTGTTTTTAGAAATAAGATTAGGCACAACAAAGGAACAAAGATAGAAAAAGAGATCTAGGAATGAGTGATTTAATAGGCTTTCTTCAAAGAATAGCAGTCATATGATCTTGAAAAGAAAAACATTTTAGGGAGAACATATAAAGAAAGGATAGCACCAGAGCTATCACTGGAGCCATAGTTTTCCTGATGAAACACTTTATTTTGGACTAATTGCTGTTAGAAACTAAACTTCTTTGGGTAGAATTCATTAAAGAAATCATTTATACCAAATCTCATGATATAGCAAGTTGTAGTGGAAACAAGGCTGTATGCTTGCTGTGAAGGCAGAATAATGGCTCTCAAGATAACCATACCCTAATCCCTGGGACCTGTGAATAGGTTACTTTATATGGCAAAGGGGACCATGCATGTGTGATTAAATTAAAGATCTTAAAGTGAAGAGATTATTCTGGATTATCCAGGTGGGCAAATAGAATCAACATGGGTGGGTCCTTACAATCTTTCCCAACTATAGTCAGACAGAGATATGACTAGGGAAGGATCACCAGGAAGATGCAAAGTTGGAAAATGGAATGGTCTAGGAGCCAAGGAATGTGCTGGTCTTTAGAAGTTGGAAAAAGCAAATAGATTTTCCCTAAAACTTCCAGAAAGCAAAGCTCTGCCAACAGCTTGATTTTGGCCCAGGGAGACTTATTTAATATTTCTGTTCTCCAGAACTAAAAAATAATAAATCTGTATTATTGAAACCACTGTTTGTAGCAATTTGTTATAGCAGCCTTTGCTTGTTAACACGCTTACCAAACACCACTACCTTTTCCTGCCAGATACACATTTGAACCACATTTCCCAGATTCCCTGGAATTTAAGTGAAACTTCAGGTCATCTACATGGGCATGTGGACTGCACAGTCACATTATGAACTGTACTTAAAAAGGCTCTGTGCTTGGTTCAATGCTCTGTTGTTATAATCACGAAATTCTCAATTATGTTTGGCCAAGAGGGCCCTCATTTTCATTTTTTACTGGGACCCCAAATTATGTAGATGGTCCTGCTATAGGAGTATAGAGTAGACTATAGAGACTATAGGACTGACGTCTGTCCAGTGACATTGACAGAGATGAGTTATGCTACTTTGGGGAAGGACCCTAAAACAAAATAATTAAATTAAATTAAAACATCCCAGTTCTCATGGTTCTCCTTTTCCCTTTGCCACCAAGAATTAGAGGATTCAGTAAGGATGTACCAGTGTAAAGAACTTCTGGGCCCACTAGTCTGGGGGAGCTATCAGGAATTCTGTGCTCATTGAGCACTGTGAACAACATGCATATGAAAAGGTGCTGCAGGGAAAGGATGCAGACACACATTGTGCATCAAACCTCTGTTTGGACACTTGCTCCACTGACCCTTTGACATAACTTACATGACACAAGTTCAAAGATAAAATGTTTAAGAATTTCAAGATGTCAAGAGCAGAACTGAGCACAGTGCCTTTTTGACTGAGGAGCCTTCTGCATCTATGTAGGGCATATGCCTATGAAAGCAGCCTAGACACGTTTTGTTTCATTTTATTTCTCTCTCTCTCTCTCTCTCTCTCTCTCTCTTTCCTTCCTTTCTTAATGTGTAGAGGGAGAAAACTCTTAATCCTGCATGACCATGTCTTGTTTAGGCTCCGGAATACTGAAAATACAGCCAAGAAAAGAAAAAGCATATTTAAAATTACAGGCATTTAGTTACAGAGCTAGAATCTGGGTATCCTGATGATTAGATCTTAACAAGCAATAAAACCTTTTAAGAAAGATGTTAATGATCAAAATAGCTACTTCCCTTCTTCCCCTCAACTAATTTCGAAGATATATTTGTAAAAACAAAACAAAAACAAAAACAAAAAAGTAGAAACAAACCAAAAATGGATCTTTTGAATGACACCGTGGAGCAAAGCCCCTTGATTTGGACTGTGATATTAGCTAGAAATAAATTCTCATTATATTAAGTCCTTGATCTGGTAAGATTGTTTATTATAATAGTTTGCTCCTCGTAATAAAATATAGTTTATACTAAACTGGAGGGTGTAGCCTAATTATTACATGAGCAAGAAATAATATTTCTAGATATGACAATAGAAGTAATGCCAAAAATAACAACTGCTTACTCAGTTGTTGTAGTTAATAAATAAGAATAATCTTCAAAAATACTGGAACAACCTAGACTAAATTCTGCTTCCTCAAACCTATCAGGTCTACTGGCGAGAAAAACTTAAATTGGGATTTTATATTTTTATAATTCACACCATGGGAAATAAGCCATTCCCTGGTTTAAGCTGGACTTTGAAAGAGTTAGACCTTCACAATGATTTTATAACTGCAAGATTATATTGAATTACTGCTTTGCATTGGGCTTTTTGTTTTTCTTCCTGAGAAACTTCATCTTTTTTTTTTTTTTTTTTTGGTAGCTATGAAGAGAAACAAGAGAAAGCCACCATGTCAATGTTTAGTTATTCAAAGTCAAGCTCCCTTAACACAGTTTTCTGTTCTTCTTTCTTCACTGTTAATTAAATCTTAATAGTAGCCCTCCAAATGATAAATAATATTATACCTTAACGTAAGCCTTCACAGAAAGTGGTTAAATTGGGAGTGTGTTTCTAAGTGTTTTTCTTGGTTATTATTTTCATCATTGCCTTTGTTCCAGTCTTCTAATCACAAACACAGTTACATAAAATGGCCTCACTGAGAAATAGGATGTCAAGAAGAAGGGAAAAAAATATATAATTGAAGTTTTGTAGCTGTTAAGAGATTGAAGGGCTCAGAACATATTTTGCTATTATTGGCATGGTTAAGATGACTTAGATGTTTTGGTTCTTGAACTAAATGAAATAAATGTACAATGTGCCAGTAGTTCCAAACAATGATTCTGCTTTTACTTTTCTGCTCCACTGAGATGAGTGACTTTACTGTCAGTGAAACTTATGACAAGGTTGGAAGGGAGATTGATTTTGGGGTGGGGGGATGATGTTAGAAAACCAACTGAGATTCACAGAACACAAAACTGCACATCACTGCACATTAAAATTACACTTGTGGTTTTCTACAAAGAAGTATTAATTGATTGAATACTGTGTGCCTAGCATTGACTTAGTAAAATATAATATAGGAAAACATTTTTCTATAGATAAACAAAACTCTTTCTAGTTAGGATTTTAAAATACTTTGGAAGAAATCAAATTTACTTATTTTAATCATGAAAGGTTTGTAGCTGAAAATCACTTGAAACATGAGTTGTAAAGTGAAAGAAATCCATGATTCAATTACTTGGAAGCTTGGCAAAATCTAATTATGGCTTTAGTTTTTGATTATATTTCTGGGGATGAAGAAAAATTTTTATTGATTTTTAAATTACCATTGGTAAAATGTACAACAGTTATATTTTTATGTCGAGACTATTTTAATGGTGACCAATGTTTGAAAATTGCAGACAACACAAATGCATATTTCCTCTTTCTCTTGATACATCATTAAAATAATGGTAAAATAGTAAGCACTATAAACCACTACAATAAAGAATATCAAATGGAGGCCATGAAAAAATAAGAAAGGCTAGTAAATTTCTAGAATACAGAAAACAGTAGACACAGTGTCGACTGATGACATGAGAAAGTCATAGTCTAGTTGACAAGCAAACAGGTTTGTAACTGATGAGCTAGCTAAACTGCCTGCCAGGCTACAGAAGGGAAGAGTGTAAAGCAGGGTTGATTGCAAGGTCACAGGAGTGGTTGCCCCTGCCTGTCTACAATTCCACTCCACAAATGGGATCATCTAAAATAAGGCTGCATTGCTTTAAAAAACCAAAATGTTAGGGATGACTTACTTGGGCAGAAATAGTAGGCATTAGTGCTTCCATTCCTTTTCTTACACTGAAGGGTTCCCCACCAAAATGACCCTGTACCAGAAGATACTTCCTCCAGGTCATAAAACTCACACATATTCACAACTGTGAATGAACCTTTCTTTGGTTCACTTAAATATGAATAATTTACTGTTGGCCCCCACAAAAGACCCTAACATTGAAAGACAACGACCAAGATAAACAAAAGAAAATCAATTCTGAAGGAGATAGAAGTTAGGAAACAGAAAAAAAATAAGTAAAACTAAATAACACAAACCCAAATTCTAATTAAAATCTTCAGAGAGAGAGAACATATAGATCTATATACACATATACATATACACATATACATATATATGTATGTGTTGCATTAATTAAAAAAGATACTATGAAAAAAATAATCACAAAATAAGTAGAGTTTCCTGGAAGCTAAAACCAAAATATAAAAAAGATTAAAAGATACATTTCAAGAAATCTCCCTGAATATAAGGCATAAAAATAAATTTAAGTAAAAATATGACAGAAAAGATAAGAGATAAAAAGTATCAACTATTGGAAAAGTCAGAGAAAGCTATCAATAACAATTATATTAATACAAGAAAGTTTCTCTGAGTTAAATATGTTCACATTAGAGAGGCGTGAATCCAACACAAGTGAATGAAAAATTATCAAAACTTAGATACACTGAGGAAATCCTAAAATTCTTGAGTGGGAGTAGGAATGAGGAGCACCTATGTAGATGAATCCAGTAGCATTGTTCTTATAAGAATGAATTAAGTTATTTCTTTGTGTCACTAAGTGAACAATGATTTTCAACCTCAAACATTTTTCACTACAAGCCCTATGGATTACTTGACTTTTATTTTCTAGTTTTAATTAAACTTTTATGGAGATAATTGTAGATTTGCATGCAGGTACAAGAAAGATACAAAGAGATTCCTTCAACACTTTGCCCGGTTTCTCTCAATGGTACATGTGTCTATACCTAGAATGATATGACTTCCTGGTATATTCATTCTTTTATCAATAAGTAATGTCCCTCTTTGTCTCTAATATTTTTCTTTGCTCTGAAATCTACTTTATTATATGTTAATATAGCCACTCCTGCTATGTTCTTCTTGCTTAATATTTGCATTATATATGTATATGTACACATATGCACACATATGTATACACATATGTATTTGTATATAGAGATATATTTTTACTTTCAAATTATATTGCTGAATTTGAAGTCATTTTTCATAAGCAGCATGTGTTGGGGGTTCTCAACACCATCCCCTTATATGATGACTTGTTAGCAGTATTCACAAGATTTAGCATATAGTCAGATTCAGAGCTACGATGTATTAGAGCAAAGGATTTACCTGGCAAAGGGAAAGTCATATGGAGTAAAATTCAGAGAAAACCAGGTGCAGCTCTTGAAGAGTCCTCTCCCAGTGGAGTCATACAGTAAGTGCTTAATTCTTCAGGCAATGTGTTGCAATAACAAGAGTGGAATGTTTTTCATTAGGAAAGCTCCTTGGAGACTCAATACCCAGAGGTGTTTTTTGTTGTTTTTGTTGTTTGTTTGTTTTTGTTTTGTTTGTTTGTTTGTTTTTTAATTGGCAACAGGTCATGTAGGCATCTTTTGCTGGGCATGTACCAAAATTCCAGATTCTCCCCCAAAAAGCAGGTGTTTGGTATAGACCATACTATTTGCATAGTTTAGGCAAAAAGAGTCAATTTCATCACAGAAAACCAAGTTCCAAGATTTCAGGTAGGGGCCAATCTTACAAGATGGTTCTTTTAAGTCCTGATAGTCTCAGCCAACTCTGTTAATCCTTTGCTGCAAAAAGCATGCATATAGGTTATCTTTTTGTATCCATTCTGCCAATCTGTCTTTTGATTGTTGTACTTAGAGCATTTACATTTAAGATAATACTGATATGTTAGAGTTTCAATCTCCTATTTTATTTGCTTTCTATTTGTTTCTTCTGGTTCTCATACCTGGGTTACTCTTTTCCTGCTTTACTGTAGGGTTTTAGGCATATTTTTTAAGGTTCCATCTTCATTTATTTAAAATGTGTTTGAGAGTATCCTTTGGTAGAGTTTTCATAGGGGTTGCTCTGTGTATTAAAATATATATGTGTGTGATACAATAGGCTACTGGAATCAACATTTCACCAGTTCAAGTGAAGTGTGGAAATCTAACTTCCATTTAGGTCACACATTTAAATATCATTGTCTTGAGTATGAGATGGTATTATAATTTTTGTTTCAGTCATCATATATGATTTATAAAACTCAAGAAAAAGGAATTGTTTATTGTATGTATCCCTATTTCCTCTCTTTCCACTGTTCCTTCTTCCTTCCTGATGTTCCATGATTCCTTCTTTTATTGTTTCCTTTCTGTTTGAAGAACTTCATTTAGCCAATCGGTAAGGTAAGTTTGGTAGTAACAAATTTAGTTTTGTTTTGTTTTAGAATGTCTACATTTCCTTTTTCTTCCTAAAGGATAGTTTCACCAGGTATTATAGCATTAGGAACTGCAATTGTTTTCTTGCAGCACTGAGAAAATATTATGCCAAGTTCCCTTTGCCTTCCACAGTTTCAGATGAGAAATCCGTTCCAGTCCAAACTGGTGATCCCTAGGGGTAATGTGACATCCATCTTAGCTGTTTTTAATTTTTTTCTTTAGTTTTCAAAAGTTTAACTATAATGCATCTTGACATGGATTTCTTTGGATTTGCCTGCTTGAAATTCACTCAGCTTATCTATAGGTTGGTCTTTTACCCATTTGGGAAGTTTATAGCCACCACTTTTAAAAATACTCTTTCAGTCCCATTTTCTTTCTCTTCTTCTTCTGGCATTCCAATGATACAAATATTGGACCATTTTTATGTTTCACAGGTCCCTGCATCTCTGCTCATGTTTTTGTTGCTGTTGCTTCTGTTTATTTTCTATTGTTCAGATTGCATCAATTATATTGTTCACTGATGCTATTATTTGTCATCTCCATTCTACAATTGAGCCCACCCCAGTTTTTTTACCCTGTTTTTGTATTTTTCAGTTTTATATTTTCAATTTGGTTTATTTTTATGACTTCTATGTCTTTGCTGAGATTTCCTATTTTTTAAGTTAACGAGTTTTTATTATAATCTGTTGAAATATTTTTATGACACCTGCCTTAAAAGTCTTGTCAGCTAATTCCAACATATGATTTATTTTGGTGTTGGCATCAGTTGATTGTCTTTTCTTATTCAAGTTGTATTTTCTTGGTTCTTTCTATGATGGGTGATTTTTTATTGTGTACTGGACCTTTTGTCTCTTGTGTTAGGAGAATCTGGGTTCTATTTAACATTTCTTTTTATTTTAGTGGAAATATTTAGAACCCGGCATTTGGCCTATGTTTGTGGAGTATGGTACTAATGTCAGTTTAATTATCAGAGCCTTTGTGGTATTATTTTGATCAATCTCATTCAGCTGTTGCTACAGTGGCTCCAGCTGTTCCCTGCTGGTGCTGCATCAGGGGTGTGGAAGGAGTTTCCTTAGTCCTGGCTGCCAGGTATCTCTCAGCAGGGAGGTTATAGGGGGATTCTCCTACTGGGGTTCCTCCTCTGCATTGTATTTCCAGATGGGGGAGGAAAGTCTGCTGCCTGCAGTGATACAGGTGCTTCTCAGACGAAGCCCCTTTACGTAGCTGGGTCCTTTGCCCTAGTAGCCCAACCCAGTGACTCTTGGCAGACAGGAAGAATCTGGGTTTCACTGAAGCAAAAGGACCTCTTGGACCAGGACGCTTGATGTGGCTGCATCCATTTTCCCAGTTCCAGCTGCCCACTCTCCTTTGCTAGGCAGGGGAGGTGAGTGTAGATACAGCAGGGACAATGAGGCTTCCTGAACCAGGCCACCTACTGTATATTGGCTCTCCTGCCAGCTCTGCCTGACCAGTTGGGTATCTCTTAGTGGGTAAGAGGAGTGGAATTTTTCAGGCCTAGTGGAAAATAAGAGTACCTCTCCTGGCTGTTTATTTCTGGTAGGACTTCCAACTGACCCTTTTTTCAAGTAGTATCCAGCTTCCCTGCTTTTGTCAGAGGGAATTCTGTTTGGGGAGGAATGATGACCTTCCTTCTGTTGCTAATTTAGGATTTGGGAAATGCTGGGTCTGGGTGGCCTTCTTCTGTCAGAAGGGGAAACACAAGATGCCCTGCTGCTGCTGTGTCATTCCCAGTGTCCTTCATACCACCCTTCAGGGTCCTTTGATTGTGTCTTGTACCCTTTCCAGGGTATATAGTTGTCTTTAGAGGAAAGATGCAGGGAAAAGCAATTCTATACCATCTTGTCCAGATTAGAAGTCTCTTAATTGACCTTTTAGTATGTATCGATATATAATAATTCAGAAAAATCATCTTGTAAAATACTAGTTGAAATACTTTCTTTGGCAAGTAAATAAAAACAATTTTAATTTTGACCAGTTTCAAAACCATATAGTATTTTTTTTAAGTTCATATGAAATAACAATAACATCTATCATCTTTACAAAACTCATGCAGGTAAACTGTTTTCCTTTTTGAAAGAGGGAAAAACTGAATCCCTGAGAGATCCACTGAATGAGGGGAGTGTGAGGCTAGATAGTGCTGTCATGGACAGAGACTCAAATTTAGATCTATATAGTTAATAAACTGTTTCTTTACATTCCAATTTTATGATTTTAGTCTCAGCCTTCTAAAATTCTGTATAGATTTATAAAAAAAAAATGTTCACTTGGAAACCCTCAATATGCATGAGCTTGTTTATTTTATTTTTAGTTTTTAATGTTTATTTATTTTTGAGAGAGAGAGAGAGACAGAGTGCAAGTGGGGGAGGGGCAGAGAAAGAGGGAGACACAGAATTCGAAGCAGGCTCCAGGCTCTGAGCTGTCAGGACAGAACTGGATGTAGGGCTCAAACTCATGAACAGTGAGATCATGACCTGAGCAGAAGTGGATGCTTAACCAACTGAGCCACCAAACAGTCACCCTGTTTGTTTATTTTAAATTAAATCTATTCAGTAGAAATATGAACCTGTAAAATGTGGTTTGAAGTCAGACTTTTCTTTCCACATATCCAGATTTCTCCATTTACGAACAATAAGACCTTGGATAAATTACCTTATGTTTCTGATTCTCAATTTTCATATCTGTAAATTGAATTTAATAATATTCACCTCATCATGCCATTCATTGTAGTGATTGTATAGTGACAGAAAAAACATTGCAAAACACCTAGAATGATTTCTGACCCATAAAAGGAACTTAATAATGATATATTATTATTATTTTATTATTACTATTGATAGATGATGATGATAAGAATGGTAGAGATGAACAGGAGGAAGAGGAGAAAGTCTCTTCAAAAATATCGAGGCATAAAAAGGAAATAATCTAGCCTAAGAAATCAGCTACAGCTAATTGTATTAGTCTGGATGAAAGTTATGAGAAAATTGGAATACATAATGAGAAAAGGTATTGGTTAAAATGGATGAAGCAAAGAATAAGTATAATTTTATAGAATCAAATCAAATTTTTCTAATCAGCATTCGTTTTCCATGTAAAGGCAGAGCAGGTAAAATCACATTGGGAGTTCAAGGGGAAGGAAAAATATGAGTTGAACACATTTAAAATATTCACAAATTCTTATAACAACTAGTTAGAGGCTAAGAATGGATCACTGGCTCAGTTTTACAGTTGTGGAAATTTCATGCATATCCTGTTAAGATCTTGAAAAGTGAAAGGCACCACCATTTTGGATGAACTGAAACATTTTAACAATATTTCCACTAAATAAGGAGCAGAAATTTAAATGCTGGTGGTAAATGTAAATGGGGAAAATAAATACCCCAAATCTGTGGCTGCTGTCAGAGATCATATGCAAATATCCAGCACATGACACATATTAGAAATTAAATGGAACATTAGAAATCATCTGATCTAATGAAATTATTTTACTAATAAGGGAACTGAGGTTAAAAATGCACAAGATGAAAAATGTGGCTTTTCCCACAGATGTAAATTGCTAAGGAAAAAGAGAAATAAAACAAACCACCTTATTTCTGGAATCAGGTCCATTGGTGGTAATATGAATTACAGAAGCCTATTTGTATACAGGTAATATAGATGTTCCGATCAGGCTGACAGATATTCTGAAAGTAGATTGTAAATAAAGTCTGTTCTAAAATATGATGAAATTTTCTCCAAGGTATTTCAATCTTAAGACAAATAAGTAAACAAACAAAAGTACTTTGTAGTTAACCTCTTCATAAAGTAAATAGTTATTTTGTAATGTAGCAAATTCTAAATGATCTTAAAATTTTGAATTTCATATTAATTAAGCAAACACATGCCTGGTATATGCAATATATGCTTGGACACGGAGTATGGTATATATAGTTCTACTATGTAAGAAAGCAGTTTAACAGCTAGTGAAACAGACACACCATTACCTATGTTTAACCCTCGTATCATTTCCATGCCATTTTCATAAGAGAGAATAAAAGAAATGCTAAGATTATGCTGGGGGCATAGTGATTGGTAAAAGGCTTTTTGAAGGAGCTGATTTCCAAGTATGGCATAAAGAATAAGTATAGATTTGGTGGTGGAGATGGAGGAAGAGATGTTTCAGGCATGAGCAAAATTACAGAGGTATGGAAGTAATTGTGTAAATAACCTAATAAATGGGCAGGGTGGTGGGAACTCAATGTTTAGAGAATAGAAGGGCACCGATAATCTGAGATAATGCTAAAATTCAAGGTTGGAACCAATATGTAAGGTGTTTGATGCCATTTTGTTAAAGTTTATTTATTTATTTTGAGAGAGAGAGAGAGAGAGAGAGAGAGCGAGCAGGGGAGAGGCAGAGAGAAAGGGAGAGAGAATCCCAAGCAGGCTCTGTGCTGTCAGCATGGAGCCTAATGCAGGGCTCAAACTCACGAACTGTGAGATCATGACCTGAGCTGAAATCAAGAGTTGGATGTTTACCCCAGTGCCCCTATTCTTTATCTATTAATACAAGGCCCTTATCACGTTAATGGTTTGCAAATATTCACCTACGTTCTGTAGGTTACCTTTTAATTTCTTAATAGTATTATTTGCCATTTGCCACCCACTTCTTTTTATTCTTACAGTAACTATTTGAATTAAGTCCTTTTTATTTTTGGACTCATTTCTTAATTGTCTTGTAGACTTCCAAATGGACTCTTGTCTTCAGTTTCTACCCTCTCACATCAATCCATCATGTAGCTGTGAACTATCCTCCAAAATCAAAAATCAGATTGCCATTTCTTCCTTACAAACTATCTGTGTCTTCTCTTTGTATCTAGCATAAATCTTAACTCCTAAAAATGGCAGCAAACACGAGCACCTGGGTGGCTCAGTCATTTAAGCATCCGAATCTTGATTTCGGGTCAGGTCATGATCTCACAATTCCTGAGATGGGGCCCCAAGTTGGGCTCTGTGCTGACAAGGTGCAGCCTGCTTGGGTTTCTCTCTCTCCTCTCTGCCTCACCCGCACTCGTGTTCTCGCCTCTCCCTCTCCTCTCTCTCTCTCAAAAATAAACAAAAAAAAGTGAGTGGATTTGAATAATATTTCAGTGGTAAAATTAGCAGAATTTAGTAATTTGTAAACTTAGAATGTTGATGAATGAGATTGTTAATAAAATGTCATCCTCTGATTAATCTCTGTGAATGTGGTGTGTGTGGCATTGCCACTATTTACAATTTAAAAAATCAGATGTAATAATATGTTTGGGTGGAAAAAAGTAAATTTCATTTCAGGCATGTTGAACTGAGGTATTGATTTCTTTAGTTTTTCTTTGTAATTCATGAGATTTATAATTTTGTAGAAGACAGGACTATCATCTTGTAGAATATGACTTAATTCTGTTATGTATGTTTTTCAGGAATACTACAGAAGAGATACTTTGTTCTTGGTGCATCACATCAAGATGCACATTGTGTGGATTTATACTATTACTGACAAAGCTAACTTGTAATCAATCACTTGGTTAAAATGCTGTCAGGTTATTTTTTCCCTTAAATATATAGTGGAGAGATGTTTCCATTGAATTGAAATGATTTCTTCCTTATACATTTGGTTGAATTCACCAGTAACGCTGTTGGTATGGAGTTGTTATTGTTTTAGGAGAGAGAAGTCAGAAATGTTTCATGATAGATGCAATTTATTTAATAGACAAAAGTAATTCAAATTACACTATTTCTCCTTGTGTAATCTTTGGCAGTTTGTGACTTCCCCAAAATGTCTGTATTTCATCTAAGTAATCACATTTATTAACATAGTTTTTTATAACATTTCCCTATTGTCTGCTAAATGTCTGTATAATCTGTAGTGATATTCCCTTTTACCCCGATATTGGTAATATTGGTATGCTCTCTCTTTTTTTCCTGCTCAGTATAGTCAGAGGCTTATCGATTTTCTTGATTTTTTACAAATAACCTGTCTTTTGTTTCCTGACTTTCTCTATTGGTTTCTTGTTAATATTCTTGCTTTTTGTGCCTATCTTAATTGTTTTAGTCCCTCTGCTTGCTTGGGCTTAGACTGTCCTTGTTATTCTACTGTGCTAATGCAGAAGCTTAGCTTATTGATTTAAGACCTTTTTCTTTTTTAATATAAGCATTTAGTGTAACCAATTTTCCCTCAAAATTTAGCTTAGTTCCTCCAGTATTAATGTTTTATTTTATTTTCATTTGAATTATTTTCTAATTTTCCCTGTGATATATTCTTTGATTCTTGCATTACTTAGAAGTGGTTTTAAGTTATTTATTTTGATTTTAATTCCATTCATTGATTGTATGATTTATATCTTTTTTAATTTGTTGATTTTTTTTTTAATGCCCTAGAATTCTGCTTATTATAGTGAATGTTCCATGTGCAGTTGAAAAGAATATGTAGGAGCGCCTGGGTGGCTCAGTCGGTTAAACCTCTGACTTAGGCTCAGGTCATGATCTCACGGTCCGTGAGTTCGAGCCCCACGTCGGGTTCTGTGCTGACAGCTCAGAGCCTGGAGCCTGCTTCGGATTCTGTGTCTCCTTCTCTCTCTGCCCCAACCCCACTTGTGCTCTGTCTCTCTCTATCAAAAATAAATCAATGTAATAAAAAAAAGAAAAGAATATGTATCCAGTTCTTGGTAGAAAGTAGTCTATAAATATCAGTTAGATGATATTGGTTGATAGTATTGTTCAGGTTGTCTATGTTTTTACTAAATTTCTGTATGCTTTTTCTATCAATTAATGAGTATGGTACTGATTTGGTCAACTGTAATTGTTTTGTCTATTTCTTATTTTGCTGTATCAGTTTTGCTTCCCATATTTTGAAACTTTGTCTGTTACACATTTAGGAACCTAGGTCTTCTATATTAATTAAATTCTATATTATATAAGCCCCTCTTTATACCTGGTAATATTCTTTGTTGTAATTCTATTTTGCCTGTTATTATTATAACCAGGCTACTTTGTTTTTAATTAATGCTTATATGGAACATATTTTCACATTTAAAATATTTTTAACCAATCTACATTACCCTTTAAATTGAGTTTCATATAGCATATATTTGAGTCTTGCTGTCTTTTGCAGTTTGAAAACCTCTGCCTTTTAATCAAGGGTGTTTAGATCATTCACATTTAATGTCAACTAAATTGCATCTTAATGTAATTTAATGTAATTATAGTTGTATCTGAATCCAGCATTTTACAATGTGTTTCCTATTTTTCCAATCGTTCTCTATTCCTTTTGTTCTCTTTTCCTGATTCTTTTTGGACTAATTGGGTATAAAATTTCATATTCCATTTTATTCTCCACTACTGGCTTTATATACATCACTTGAAAAAAATTAGGATAATTCTTAAACAGTATTTGTCACCTAATCACCAACAATATTTTTGACTCAGACAATTCTCACTTTGTTGTAGGGTATATCCTCTGCATTCTAAGATGTGTAACACATCCCTGGACTATATAAGTAGACACAGTAGCACATTTCAATTTTGATGGCCAAAAACATCTTCAGACATTATTGATTGTATCCTGTGTATATGTATGTGAGTATATACGTGTGTGTGTGTGTGTGTGTGTGTGTGTGTGTGTGAGGGGGTGGAGGAGTAATCATATACATGTGAGAAACACTGTTCTGGGTTTATCATAGTACAATTTTGAATAATACCATATCATTTCCATACAGTATAAAAATTTTAGAGCCATCCATTCCTTGTACTGTTGGCATGTGTTTTATTTTTACATGTGTATAAATCCCATAATACATATTTATAGTATTTGTGTACTCTATCAATTATTCATAGTACAATTAAAGAATATATTGATTGTAATTATTTATGCATTTTGTCTTTTCTAGCCCTGTTCATTTCTTTGCATAGATCTAATTAGCTTCCTTGACAATACTTCTAATTAAGGAACTTCTCTTATTAAGTAAGTTTTTTGAGTTTTTAAAATTTTTATTACTTTTAGAGCTGTTATAGGTTGAGGGAAAGGTACAAAGATTCTGCATGTACCCCTGCCCTCACACATGCATAGCGTCCCTCACTATCAACATCCCATATTAGAGTGTTCATTATAGATGATGAACCTACTTTGACACACAGTCACCCAAAGGCAATAATCTGAATGATTGTTTCCTCTTGGTGAATCCATATTATGGATTTAGACAAATTTATAGTGACATATATTCATTGTCATGATATCATAGAACTGTTACTGCCCTAAGTCCTCTGTACTCTGCCTATTCATCCCTCCCTCCCCCACCTCTGCCACAATCCTGGCAACTACTGATCATTTTACTGTCTCCATAGTTTTGCCTTTTCCAGAGTCTTATATTGGAATCATACAATATATAGACTTTTCATATTGGCTTCTTCCATTTTGTAATATGCGTTTAAGGTTTATCCATGTCTTTTCATGGCTTGATTGCTCATTTATTTTTAGTGCTGAATAATATTCCATTGTCTGGATGTACCACAGTTCATTCATTCTCTACTGAAGGATATCTTGGTTGCCTGCATGTTTTAGCAATATTGAATTAAGATGTTATAAACATCTGTGTTCAGGGGAGAGCTTCTCTACTCTCTTGGCTCATTCTCCATCTTAGGTGTCTTGTGTTCCTGGGCCCTTGGGGTGGGGTTTTGTCTATCTGCATCCCTGAGTCTTTCCTTTAATGGCGCCAAAACTCTACCTTGTATCTGTTTTGAGTATTGAGCAGGAGACCGTTTCTTGACCCACCTCCAACAGTAATAAACTTGTAACATTTCCTGAAGCTGGAAGAGAGAAATCTTATTTAGATAGACCTGAGTTATTCAATTTATCTCAACCTCTTCCATTTACTCAATGTATACTCAGACACCCAATACAGGACATATTTTCTCACTTTATGTATCCTATGCTTTGTGGACATTTCAGTATAGAACCTCAAATATAAATAAACCCATACCACTATAAAATTCCATTAGACAAAAACTGCCATATCCAATACATTCACATATTTAAAGAAATTTAAGTTGAGATAGGTCTGGTATAATACTACTACTAATTGTCTAGGATTAAAAAATAAACTCTAAAGCCTAGCTATATCTAAGTCTCTATTACTCACTGGATAAGTCACTTAAATTCTAGGACATAATTTCCTTATTTTTGATTCAATTAAATAAAAAAATAGGTACACCTATTTTTCAATACACCTATTTTTCAATACAATCACTGTATTGAACTGAAGATGAAGAAAATGCAGTATTTATCCCAAATGAGTTTGCACTTCAACCACGTATTGTATGACTGTGTCCTTATGCTCAAAAATTGTACAACTCTAGATTCTATGTACAAGGAAAAATGAACTCATATAAAAAATAAATAACATCATTTAACCACACTAGAAAATATTTGAAGTTAATAATACAATATTGCTTAATTCAGCCTGACAGAATCCTATTGATTTTAGTTTATATGAGGAATTTGATTTATGCTCCTTTTGTCTCTTTTGATTAATATCTCACCTTACACAAAGATTCAGTCATCCAAAATCCTCCTGTGTATTCCATTTCAAATAAATTGAGAGTTTTGTTCCAATGAAACTTGGTTTAATAAAAAGAATATTTAAAAGTTAGTTTGGAGCATGGAAACTTCAGATTTTAGATAATAAATACGTTTTCATCTTATTATATGTATTTCATAGAATTTAGCATTATCTCAGGTTTCATCTTAGTTGGAGAGAAGACAAAAAGATTTATGGACAGTCATAGTCTACTGCTTTATGCTACAACTTTTAGTGAGATATTTTCTTAGTATAGTTTGTCCAAGATATTAACACTTCTAAGACACCACAATGACTACTAATGCTATCTTGAAATTTAACAATTGACATTAGTTAAATAAATTATATATGTATATATATTAATAAAATGACTTCCTATTCCATTAAAGAAAATATTTTCAATAACTATGCATTGACAATGAAAAAAATCTGTATGCCATGGTCTCAAACCATTTGTCTCTGTGTTTAAATGTGTTTGAAGAAAGAGTAAGTACATATGTATGTATTTGTATATCTATCTACCTATCTTAACTATTTATCTGGGGAGTGAGAAAGTTTGTGTTTCTATTTTCTTATATTTTGACTCTCTGAGAGGGTTTTTTTCCCTTCCTGACACCAACATTCATTCTGATAATGAGTGTCCTACAATTCAATTCAATTCTTACACTAACTACCTGCAATTAGAGTCAGACTTCACATGTTCAAGGGCTCAGTCCCACAAAACTGCCCCCTGCCTCAGATGCCAGAAGTATGGGCCACCATACTTCTGCCTGGCTATAATTTAGAGATTCTCACAACTACTTCCTCGGGTTTTATAAGAAAAAGTACTTTACTTACATTTACTTGTTTATTGTAAAGCATACAAATGAGCAGTCAAATGCAGAGGTATATAGGGCACAGTCTTGAAGGATCCTAAGCATAGGAGTTTTTATTGCTATGGAGCTGGGGTGTGCCATGTCCCAGACATGTGAATGTATTTGACAAACTCTCTGAACCTCATCAGTAGGGATTATTATGAAGGTTTCATTATATAGCTGTGATTGATTAAATTATTGGCAAATGGTGACTAGCTCAGTCTCTAGCTTCTCTCTAATTCCTGGAGGTTGAGGCTCAAAGTTCCAAATTTCTAATTAAAGATTTGGTCTTTCTGGATATCAGCCACTATCCTGAAGCTATAGGAGCTATCAAGTGCAACTCATCATAACAAAAGATCCCATCACCTTTATCACTCAGGAAACTCCAAAGGTTTTAGGAGCTCTATGCTAGGAACTAGGGAAAAGACTGAGTATCTTTCTATGATACCACACCCTATATCATTTTTTTTAAGTTACAGTAGATATACGGCACCTTTATAAAAAGAAAAATAATGTAACATAAAATTTGCTATTTAGCAAAATACAGTTTTCATATGAAATACCTGTACAGTAAACGTAAAGTTTACAAATATTTTATTTATGTAATGAATATCTCTGAACTAAATTATTTCTTGAGAAGTGTTTAAAATATCTTAGAAGGCCTTTAGGGTGAGTCAAATCAGGTTTACATCATCATTGTGTGGTATGATTTGAGGGTCACAAAACCACCACTTCCTCATTCCCACATTTCCATTGGCTTTGCCACAGAGGTTGAGTTACCACGTAACATGCATTTTCTTAAAGTCTGTTTACTGCATGAGACAGTATGCAAAAGGAATACCAACACTGAAAATAAACTCGAGAACTTATTCATCTTCTAGGTGCAAGTTTCTACCCTTGAACAACATCTCCTCAATCACCCCTCCCTCATGCCAGCCATGTATTCTGGTAACCATGTATTCTCTGTTTCTACAAGTTCAGCAATTTAGATTTCACATATTAGTGATATTATATAGTATTTGTCTTTCTCTGTATGACTTATCTCACTTACCTAATGCTCTCAAGGTCTATCCATGTTATCCCAGTAGGTCTTTGGTCACAATAGCATACCTTCATAAAACTTTGAATTAGAAGTAGGCTGATAGATTACCTAGTCTGTTTTCTGAGGAGTGTTTGATTCCCTCTAGAGCATAGGCTGGCACACGTATTGTCCTTGGGCCAAATCTGGTCCACCTCCTATTTTTATTAAAAAAAAATTATTGGAACACAGACTCACGCACACACACACACACACACACACAGAAACCTTGAAATGCAATGTAATTATTAACTTAAATCTCATAAATGCCAGAGAAGGTTTCTGCTCTGGTTTGTTGTTGTTGTTACTATTGTTTTTAATCTTTTAGACTCCACATAACATCTCTTTAAAAATCAGAATTTGCTGCTTTTATATATTAAGCCTCTACTCCAGATCCCATAATTAACTTTATCTGGTAGGTCTCAGATCTTGCCACTGAATGAATATAGCCCATTTCAGGTCTTCTCAGTCATGGCTCTACTTAATCTGGTCAAACCCACAACAAAATAAAATTTGAGGTCCTAAGCAACAAAACCTTTTCCCTCTCTTAGAAAGCAGAGAAGGGGCTACCATTGTGATTATTCATAATTCTTTTTTAAAATTTCTTTTTACCTGTTATTTTAATACTAAAGTTTGGTTCAAGACAACACAAGCCCCCTGAAGTTCAAATGTTCAATTCAGGTTAGAATTTACATTTACCAAGTAACTAGTTGCTTAATTTCAGTGACAGAAAAATAAATAAGACATAATTTTGCCCTCAAGAAATTCCAATCTAGTAAACGACAAAAGAGCACAATCATAACTTTAGTATAGAGGGAATAATGTCATAAACTATCAAACATCAATTTCATAATTTATGAGATAAGTTTATAGGATTACTTGGCCTTGAACTAAATAGACCATAAATGGGATAAAACAAAAGACAATTATATTTTGCTTTCTAGGAAAGGCTGGGCAAATATTCAAAGCATAAGATGTTTTCTGAAAGGACAAAAACAGAAATTAGAAAAAGTACATTGGACTCTTCTGTTTGAGTAGAAGCTCATGAAGGAAAAGGATAGGAAGGAAATGTCAGTGAGACTGGATAACACCTTGGATTCCAGGGTGATGTGCCCAAGATAGAGATTGATATATACATGCCGTTGGCTACTATCAAAGTTAGTTGGAGATAGTTGAGGGCTGGAATAGAATTATTTGAAAACACTCAGATTTTCAGCTTCACTTGGTCACTGGAAATGTTAGGCCATTTATCTTCACATTCCTAAGCTTTTTTAAAGAGCTTTATCAAAATATAATTGATATACAGAAAACTGCACATATTTAATGTATACAATTTGATGAGTTTGGACATATACTCACCTCAGTAAGGTGATAAATGTATCAATCATCTCCAAAAGTTTCCTCATGCCTTATTGTGTGTACGTGTGTGTGTGGTATGAACACTGAACATGAGATCTCAACAAAATGTTAATTAAGTGTATTGTTATAGGGTATTGTTAACCACAGGTACTATGTTATACAGCAGAAGCCTACAACCTGTTCATATTGCATAACTGAAACTTTATCCTGTTGGAAAACAACTCTCCATTTCCCCCTCCCCTCAGCTCCTGGCAACCACCATTCTACTCTCTGCTCCTATGAGTTTGAAAGTCTTAGAAACCTCCTATAAGTGGAATCATGCAGTATTTGTCCTTCTATGACTGGCAAATTTCATTTAGCATAAGGTCCTCCAGATACATTCATGTTGTTGCATACAGCAATATTTTCCTTTTTTGAGGCTAATATTCAACATTATATGTATACATCACATTTTCTTTATCCATTCATCTGTCAATGGGCAATTCGATTGTTTCCACATCTTGGCTATTGTGAACAATGCTCCAATGAACATGGGAGTGCATATGTCTCTCTGAGATCCTGATTTCAATTATTTTGCATATGCCCAGAAATGGGATTGCTGGATCATATGGTCATTCTATTTTTAATTTTTTACTTCCATCCTGTTTTCCATAGTAGCTGTACCATCTTACATTCCCACCAACAGTATAGAGAGTTTCTAATTTCTCCACATCTTGGCATTTGTTATCTTTGTTAATGACTGTCGTCTTAACAGATGTGAAGTGGTATTCTCACTGTGGTTTTGATTCATGTTTCCCTGATGATTAGTGATATTGAATACCTTTTAATACACTGAATTTTCTTTAAGAAATTGGTTAAGTTGGTTTAAATATCTCCAACAATACTAAGAAAGTACAGCCAAAAAAAAAAAAAAATAGAGAAAACAAAACAAAAGACAAAACAACAGACAAAACAAAAAATAAAATAAAATTAAAAAATCCCTTTGTGATTTTCACAAAAAGTACTTTTAAGTGGATTCTGACAACATTCATTCACCTGGTATCTGGGACAACATCACCAAGACTACTGAGAGGAGAACTCCGACTCCAAAATCTGGAACAGCCAGCACAGCTGTGAAGCCAAGTTTATGGGGCTTACTAGGGCAGCAGCTGGGCATGAACTGAACAAAGAGGATAATTCCAGTGCTTTGGAGCAGAGTGCAATGAAAAGCACAGCTTAATCTCTTGGTGAAGCAAGAAAATTGTATTTAAAAAAATCACTAAGTGATCAGCACTTTAAATAACAATGTCATTTTTAAGGCACTCTGAAAAGTTCATGTTCTTCATCTCCCCCACATTCATTACTGTCATTCACAAATCATTGCCAAGTCAAATTTTCATCTCCCTTTGATTTTTAAACTGGGCATTGGAGTAACTTAAATAATGTTTCAATTTGTTGAGAAAATTTGATTTAAAATAGGAAAAGCAAATGAGGTCCAAGTTGACAGCCAAACCTTTGGGAAAGAGGGATTAGAGAATGTGGCATTTCCCATGTGTCCCTAACATTGGACTTTAGGCCGTAATGCTGAAAATAGGCTGAGAGAAGGAAGTAGAATGTCTGTGATAAAGATGTGTTAAAGTTTACCTTGGTTAAATTATCTCTTCAAATGTTCAATTAAAAGATATTTCAACCTTCAGCTGATTATCAGAGGGGTCTTGAAAAAATTTTAAAGTATTGCAATGTAATGTTAAAAACAAATCAGAATATGAATGAAAGAAGCCAGGGAGTATATGGCCTAAGAGCAGGAGTGGTCTATTAAATCCTGTGTAGCAGGCAAAACTTTATAATTGTCTCACCCCTCCCTTTTCTAAATCCTGTTTTTCTGCTATAATACTCACTTCCCACCTGTTATACAATTGTTAGAATCTTTATGTTTACTTGAAAGAATTAATAATTAACAAAACATTTGAATTTAATTCTTTCAAATAAGTAATACAATTCAAAACAGATTTGTATGTGTGGAGATAGATTCAACCATTTTATTGAGGTGTGTGAGCAGTCTCATTATTTTAATGAGAATCTGATGTTTGTGTATATGTAGAATGATGATTTTATGCTTCATCTGGGCATGAGAGAAATTCTGAATATTAGCTGATAGACAATGGTAGAAAACTAGATCCTGACCAGAATAACAGATGAGGAGATTCATCCAGGGCCCAGAATGTTCTCCTGTCCTGAATGGCATGTATGTAGATGCTACTAGGCAAACTACTTCTATAAGTATTACTGAATGCAAGGAAAATGTTTTTATATATTATGAGATATAGTGATCAATGCCTACATGCATGAGATAGGAGATGTGTGTAGGGTATGAGTTTTTAAGATGTCAATAAAAAATTGTCTAACACTTAGAATTGGACAAAAGAGATCAGTGCACATTGTTTAAGTGAAATTAAATCTTATCTACTGGACATGTGGAGGAATATCTGATTCTATAGGGGTATGCACTTTTTATTGACTTTCCATGGCTAGACTATTGGACAACTCTGTTGGGCTAGAAGTTAACTTATAGAAAAATGTGGTCAAATGTGCATTGCCCATATTAGGGATCCTGTACATTAGTAAATGTATCATTTGCTAGAGGTGTCATAAAAAGAACTACAGACTGAGTGCTTAAATAGAAATTTATTTCCTCAAAGTTCTGGAGACTAGAATTCTGAGATTAAAGTGTTGTCAGGGGTGGTTTCTTCTGAATCATCTCTCCTTGGCTTATAGATGGTCATGTTCTTCCTATGTCTTCACATGGTCTTTCCTCTGTGTGTATCTGTGCACTACTCTCCCCTTCTTATAAGGAAACCAGTCATAGTGGGTTAGGGCCCACCCTAATGACCTCATTTTAACTTAAATTACCACTTATAAAATGCTGTCTTCAAATATAGTCACAATTTGAGGTGCTGGAGGTTGCTGGACTCCAACATATAAATTTTTAGAGGGGACACGATTCAGGCCATAACACCATATTACTTAATGAGTTGAAGAAAATTTCTGAAAGGGGCTCATTTATACTTGCATATCATTTAGGTTTTCCTTTTTTGAAAATTTTGATTTATTTGGAGAGAAATAAGGGATGGGTTGGAGCTTGTTAAATTAGGTCTTATCTTTTGACAATGGAAAAGCAAAGTTCTACCCTAGTAGGAAAGTCATGTGATTTTATAATATTTTGTTCATTGCCTATATTTGTGTCTAACATCTACTGTTAATATCAATTTTCTTCATACCCAGAAGCCAAGTTTGGATGGAATCTCAGAACAACCAAGAATCTTCAGAAAGATTATGAAATTGTTTCCTCAACAACATAATGGAAACAAATCCTCATGTTGAAAAGAAACCTTGATCCAAAAACTTACAAATTGCCTTTAGTTCTTTCCCATCTTAACTATAAGAGGAAAAGGAAAGCATTAAAAGGCTGAGGTGAGAAGGAGAAATCTGATGTATGTTTTGACAACAGATTAGTTCTCTGTGGAATTCTATAGTTGTCACTTTATGTTATCTTCTTTTATTAAAGCTTGCTTTATTAAGGCCTACTGGCACCAATATTGGTCGGGCTGGCTGGTAACCTTCTTCAGTAGATGAAGCTGATTCTGAAGGGATGATGGTATAGGGGAGAGAGGAGTGAGAACAGTAAGTGCAGATACTGAGCATACCAGGCTCAGGTCCTTGACTGGAAGACAAAACAAGCTTTAGTTCTAATGATTCACAACTTGATAGAAACCTGTACTCCTTATTGTATAGAGATTATCCCTGTGTTAAGAAAATGAGATGTAGTTCTACTCATTTTAAAAATCAGTCATTTGAAACTGCTATGCTTAATTATTTATTGAGTAATTGTATCATAAAAGGCAAAATTTGGGAAATTTCCTACGAGTATGTAGGCCATAAATTTTAATGCCAACCCCCCCACGAAAACAAAATAAAACATTGTGATAAATCACCCGAAAGAATG
The DNA here is from genome assembly GCF_024362965.1 of Panthera pardus. Classification (NCBI taxonomy): domain Eukaryota; kingdom Metazoa; phylum Chordata; class Mammalia; order Carnivora; family Felidae; genus Panthera; species Panthera pardus. Next base: position 87,614,346 of record NW_026526655.1, read on the forward strand.
TTTTACTAGTTTTAATCAGAAATTGTTACAATTTTATAAAGTGGTCTTAAAGTTCTCAATGACAGCATTCCAAATTGCTGGCAAGATGATCCATACCAAAGAACCTAAAACTGTTTAAAGTCTTAAAGAAGATACATTTCACCTATAAATTTGAGCAGAGGAGATCCTCCAAAAATAATGTCAAGGTGATTTGCAATCTATCAAATAGTTTCTAAGAGTGCCTTTACTCTTCAATGGACCAAATAAATAACTCACTTTCACTATTATGCAATCTCTCCAAGTCCCAACTTCTTCATATGTAAAGCAAGGACAATGACAAAACCCAATGTATAAGGCTGTTATGAAGATTTGATATACTACCCTTGTCAACAGAAGCACTCAATAAATGGTATTTTCTTATATAAATAAATATATGCACTTAATTCTGGACATCCAATGATGTTATAAGTAGTGGGGTGCCATACTTAAGTGTTTATTTCATTAAGATGACTAAGGCATCAGTTTGCATAATCAAGGCCAATATGCATGATGGTAGCCAAAGAAATGTGTTAAAAAGACTATTGTATTTTAATGGTCCAGATAAAAGATTATGAAGCCCTAATTTAAGGAAGTAAATGTGGAGAAAAAGAAGAAATTATACCTATGAGAGTTATTAAGTATCTAAAATTCACAAAGCTTGATCTGAGAATGGTAGAACAAGTGAAGGGAATAGAGAAGTCAAACATATCCAAATTTTTGAAATGGAAAATGGAAAATGCTAATAGGGAAAAATCTAAATACCTTATAGGTTCTTAATGATCTGCTTCTTCCCTACCTCTGACCTACTTTTATAGCATAAATAATAGAACAAAGAGAATTTTTAAAAATACAAACCAAGTACATCACTAATCTACATATATCGCTCCAATGAGTCCCACTGCTTTTAAGATAAAGTCCAAAATTTCCATATGGTCTAAGATTGCCATGACTGAGTTCCTGTGCTTATGTCTCTGAGATTATTTTATGCCTCATCCCTCCTCAATTTCTATGCCTAAATCACATAGCTCTCTTTCCATTTGTAAAACACAGCAAGCACTTTCCCAACTTGCTGTCCTTCTTTTCCCACTTGTGGCTCAACTTTTACCACTTGCTGTCCATCTTCCTTGAAACTACTTTTGACATAGCTGGACAATTCTCCATTTGGCCTCACCTTAAATATCATCTCCTCAGAAAGAATTTCCTCAGCTACTAAATTTTTTAACCTGAAATCTAATTTTTTTATTATAGCATTGTATTTATTTTTCTGAAGGGCATTGCTTACAATATGTTAAATACATTTATTTATTTGTCTAATTATTATACAGCACTTCCAAAGATTTTCAACTTGATGAATGCAGGGACTATGCCACTTGGCTTTAGCTACTGTGTGCCCATCACTTATTGTGGCATTTGGCATATAGTACACAGGCAATACATATATCTCCACGAAAGGATGAATATCCAATAGGAAATACATATATTTGTGGCTTGAAAAAATATATAAATGGAAATATGGATTTGTAATAATAGCCATACAGAGAGTAATTAAAGCCTTTAGAGAGAATGTAATGACTAGAGGAAAATAAATAGAAGGAAATGTGAACTTAGATTAATCTTGGATCATGCCAATACTTTTGTTAAAAGCTTTAGCTTTTTTTCCAACTTATAAATAAAAGCAATACATGTTTGTTGGAAAAATAAATAAATAAAGGTTCCAACCATAAGACTAGTTGGGGTACTGCATAGCCTCACTATCAACAATTGTGTAAATATCTCTGAATATGTATTTTAAGAATATGCAAACCTATCATTTAAATAAGTAAATAGAGAAAATGGCACTCACCAGAGTTTCAAATAGAGCATGATATTTGGTCTGGAAAATATCTTTCACTAGAGAACTTACTGAAAGAACTGAAGTATGAGCAAAATAAAGAAGGACTTTCAGTAAAGAAGAGGAATAATTTGTGTTTATCTCTCCGGAGATAAGAAATACGTTTAAAAAAAATGAGGTGGGAACAAGGATGATGGTCAAAATTTCTGGGACCTTCTACTTGTGTTTCTCTTCGACTTCCTTTTAAACTTTAATAGTTCCAAAAGAAAACAAAACAAAACTTCAGGCTGTGCAACTTTGTGCTCCAAATCTATCTTCATATTTGGACAGGGATAAGAAGAAAGCATCAGAAACAGAAAATGTGGAGAGGACATTTAGAATTAGATTATGGCTGAATTTTATAAAATTTCCTAGTAATATCTGGGTAATATACATATACTTTTTTTTTACTTTCATAGAAGCATACTCTACAAATTGTTCTGTAACTTCTTTTTGTCATTTTGTCACAAAATTCATTCCGTGGTAGTATAGGTAGATGTTTTTAATCCTTTTTAAAATACGTGAATCAAATTTCATTGTACTTCATTGTGCAATAAATTATTTCTTATCCCATGTTTACAGACTTCGAAAGTGTTTCTATATTTAGTTTATTGTATAGTGGAGCAATTAATAACTTAATATTTATGAGCTCTTTCTACATATGTTGCTCCTATAATCCTTGAAGTAGATTTTAGTTCAGTACATTTGGATTTCAATGAAAACTTACTCCCCAAAGGCATGTTAATGTTCATGTTCACCAATAGCATGTGAGAGTTCTTCTACCACATTCTTTATCCACCAATACTGTCTATTTTCAATTATGTTAAAAAATTTTTTGCCAGTCTAACATATATATATGAATATATATATATATATATATGAAATATAGCTTGCCATTGTTAAGAGTAGTACTTTAATTATGAATTAAGTTGATAATCTTGTTATATGTTTATTTTTATTTTTATTTTATTGCTGTGTTGTATTTTTCTTGTTTGCTTCACAGATCCACCTTCTCCCTTCCCTTCTCTATTCTATCTCCCCTACTCTAGCATGGATGAATTACATAAATTAACCCTGGCTTCTATTTGGTTTCAGCTGAGGCTGAGCTTCAATATGGCATTATCTCCTGATAGTGGGTGGTGTCTGCTCCCTGAAGGGAAGTTAAGTATACTGGATCCGACCTGTCATGACAGATACCACATTTTGTCTTCATAAGGTAAGGTATTTTCAATATAGATTTGCCTGTTTCTCAAAAAAACCTCTGCTAATTATGGATTCCAGCACACTATTTCACACAGCATTACAATGAACCAAAGGACGTGTGTGTGTGTGTGTGTGTGTGTGTGTGTGTGTGTGAAGAGCATGTGGCAGTGGCTCAGTCCTATAGTATGCACTTATGGTATGTCCCATCATTCATATACAACTGGTCTGGTAGAAAGTTTGAATGGACTATCAAAGGCTTAGTTACCATGCCAGTAGAGGATCTATCTCAGCAAATTTTGGGTGAAGTCCTACAGAATGGAGTATATGTCTCATAATCTAACCACTATCTTGTGCCTTCTTCCCCTTAACCAAAATGTAAGGACCAGGAAGCAAATGGTACAGGTGAAAATGGCCTACCAGAAGAATTTGTTTCCCTTTCTTCATGACTTCTGGCTCAATGAATTTGGGGGCTCTTATGCTGAAGGAAGTAATGTTTCTACAAGGGGACATGGCGATGCTTTCAATAAATTGGAATTTGGGACAATCTTTAGATGATATAGAACAAGGATAATTTTTGTTCTGAACCATTAGGAAGAGAAGTACGTTACTAGCTAAGAAGTTTGGGCAATGAGTTGCTGACATAAATTTTTGCAAGACTATGTCTGAAACTCAAGTAATTTATTTGGAGTACATCTTTATAGTCCATTGCTAAATAGTTCTGGTCAGGGGTAGGGAGTTAAGATGGCAGAGTAGGGGGATCCTAGGCTTGTCTTGTCTCTTAAACACAACTAGACTAATATCCAATCATTTTGAACACCTAGAAAACTGATCTGAGGGTTAAGAGAACAATCTGTCCAATTAGAGGGAGAAAACATGGCAGGTATGAGGTTTGGAGATGTGGCAGGTATGAGGTTTGAAGATGTTTGGGGGAGAGAAAAGCCACAATGCCACATAGGAGAGGGAGCCCTTTCCATGGAGAGAGGAGAGAGAGAAAGAAAGAGAAACGGGGAGAGAGAGCAGCATATTGGGTTTGCACAAGAAAAAAAATTTACCAAAACCATTGACTGGGGAGTCAAGAGCAACTGATTATTGCAATTTTTTGCAGGCAGCAGAACTCAAATTCTGAGGTTTTGGAAGTCACACCATTCACCAGAGTGGAGCCACGCGGGCATAGCTGTGCTCCTGGGGAGGAGGGCAGAGACCCGCAGCAGAGAGTGGGTGCAGGGATCCCCAGGGTTGCACTGGGAGAGAATGCTACCCTTTCTAGAGCACCTTTGTAAAAGGGTATATTGCCTCTCCAAGGACAAAAGACTTAGTGGGTACCAAGGAGTGGCCATTCAACAGCAAAGGACAGAAATACACACAGAAGACAGATAACCTGGTTGTTGATTTTTGCTGTGCTTCACCATAAACTCCAAGCACTCTTGCAGTCCTGCGACTGCTTTTCTGGGATGAAAGTGTACCAGACACAGCATGGTGAGGCTCTCCTCTGGAGAAGGGGAGTAGGTCTATGCCTTGCTGGGTCCTTTAAGATCTGGAGTTTTGAGTCCCAACTAGGCACCAGAGACAAAACCCAGGAAAACAGTGGCACCAGGCATGCTAATGGCCTGGGAACAGACAGGGTGAGGCAGGAATCCAATAGAAGCCTGAGACACAATAGGGGAGATTGTTGGCTTTTCTGTGACAGCTTCATGAACAGCAGTGGACAGGTGGGCTTCCTGAACTCCCCTCTCCAGGGATGAGAGAGTAGGATAATGTCATTTTCCACCTGCCTACCAGCATGGTCAGACTTCAGTGAGCAACACAACACCCCGAGTGGAGGCTGCAGCTGCCTACCAAACCCCACTCCTCTGCACCTTACAAGTGCATCCTTACTAGGGCAGGTCTGACTGTGAGCCAGTGCAGAGGACCTCTCTCTCAGAAGACCAGCACAGTGAGCCTGCATGCACCAAGCCTACTGATCATGGAGTACTCCAAAGCATCAGCTTCAGTTCTGGTAGAAATAGGACGAGGCGGCTTTTGTTTTGTTTTGTTTTTTGTTTATTTGTTTGTTTTTACCAGGCTTATTTTAATGAACAAATCAAAGAACACCTAGTTAAAGGTCCAAACACTCCCCACTCTACAGAGGACTGGCCTGTGGAAAGAACAGCTAAAACACAATAGTAGAATCCACACAGAATACACTAGAAGCATTTCCTAAAGTGCCAGGCCCTGAACAGTGTATAACCCCTTCTTAATCTAGCATTAGTCTCAGGAGCAGGAAACATAACAAGCTTTCATAACACACAAAAGACAGAAACCTAAACAAAATGAAAAACAGTGGAATTCTCCCCAAAACAAAGATTGAAAAGAAATCATAGCCAGGGATTTAATAAAAACAGATATAAGTAATATATCTGAACAAAAATTTAGAACAGTCATAAGAATACTAGCTGGGGAGAAACCCTTGCTGCAGAGATAAAGACCCAAAAACTAGTCAGGCCAAAATAAAAAATGCTGTAACTGAGATGCAAAACTGACTTGGTGTAATCACAATGAGTATGGAAGAAGCAAAGGAATGAATAAGTTATATACAAGATAAAATTATGGAAAATAATTAAGTCTTCTGGAATCCCAGAAGAAGATGAATGGGAAAAAGGGGAAGAAGGTATATTTGAACAAATTATAGCGAGAACATCCCTAATCTGAGAAATGAAACAGGCATCCAAGTCAAAGAGACACAGAGAACTCCCCTCAAAATCAAGAAAACAGGTCAACACCAAGTTTTACTTTTACAAGTGAAACTTGCAAAATACAAAGGTACAGAGAGAATTCTGAAAGCAACTAGAAAATTAAAGGTCCTTAACCCACCAGGATGGACACAGCAGGTTAGCTGCAGATCTGTCCACAGAAACTTGGCAGGCCAGAGGGAGTGGCATGATATATTCAACATGCTAAATGGGAAAAATATGCAGCCAAGAATACTTTATCCAGTAAGGCTGTCATTCAAAATAGGAGAGATAGAATTTTCAAAACAAGGAAAACAAAGGAGTTCATGGACACTAAATCAGTTCTGCAAGAGATATTAAAGTGGACCTTTGAGTGGGAGAGAGACCAAAAGCAACAAAGACTAGAAAAGAATGGAGACAAACTACAGGAACAGTGACTTTACAGGTAATACAATGACACTAAATGTATATATATTAATAATTACTCTGAATGTAAATGGACTAAATGCTCCAATCAAAAGACATAGGGTATCAGAATGGATAACACACACACACACACACACACACACACACACACACACACTAAGACTCATTGATATCATCCTTATACTGCTTACAAGAGACTCATTTTAGACCCAAAGACACCTCCAGATTAAAAGTGAGGGGATGGAGAACCATTTATCATGCTAATAGATGTCGAAATAAAGCAGGAGTAGCCATTCTTATATCAAACAAACTAGATTTTAAACAAAAGACTGCAGTAAGAAATAAAGAAGGGTAGTATATCATAATAAAGGGTCTATCCAATAAGATAGAACAATTGTAAATATTTATGCCCCTAACTTGGTAGTGCTCAAATATATACATCAATTAATCACAACTTGAAGAAATTCATTGATAATAATATCATAAGTATAGGGGACTTTAACACCCCACTTATAGCAATGGACAGATCATCTAAGAAGATCAACAAGGAAACACTGTCTTTGAACGACACACTGACCAGATGGTCTTAACAGGTATTATTCACAGCATTGCACCCTAAAGCAGCAGAATGCACATTCTTCTCGAATGCACATGGACCATTCTCCATAATAGATCACATACTGGTCACAGATTAGGCCTCAATCAGGACAAAAAGATTCTGATCATATCATGTACATTTTCAGACACAATGCTATGAAACCTAAAGTCAACCATGAGAAAAAATTTGGAAAGACCATAAATACATGAAGATTAAAGAAATATTCTACTAAAGAATAATCGAGTTAGCCAGTAGATTAAAAAAGAAATTAAAAATACATGCAAGCAAATGAAAATGGAAACATGACAGTGTAAATAAAACCTTTGAGATGCAGCAAAGGCAGTCCTAAAAAGGAAGTATATAGCAATACATGCTTTCCTCAAGAAGGGAGAAAAGTCTTAAATACACAACCTAATCTTACACTAAAGTAGCTGGGGAAAGAACAGAAAATAAAGCATAAAACCAGCATAAAAAGGAAAATAATAAAGATTAGAGCAGAAGTAAATGATATCAAAATTAAAAAAAAAAATAGAACAGGTCAAAACTAGGAGCTAGTTCTTTGAAAGAATTGACAAAGTTGATAAACCCCTAGCCAGACTTATAAAAAAGAAAAGAGAACAGACCCAAATAAATAAAATTATGGCATGAAAAAGGAGATATCACAACCAACACCACAGAAATACAAACAATTATAGGGAATATTATGAGCAATTATATGCCAACAAATTGAGCAATCTGGAAGAAATGAATAAATTCCTAGAAACATATAAACTACCAAAACTGAAATAGAAAGTAGTAGAAAATTTGAACAGACCTTCTTCTGAAAGTGTCCAAAATAGAAATGTAAGGGAAACTTCCAAACTTATTCTATGATGACAGCATTACATTGATTCCAAAATCTGACAAAGACATGTAGAAAACCTGAAAGACTCCACGAAAAAATTGCTAGAACTGATACACAAATTGCTAGAACTGATATAAAATCTAAGTACAGAAATCTGTTACATTTCTACACACCAATTATGAAGCAGCAGAAAGAGAAATCAAGGAATCAATACCATTTACAATTGCACCAAAAACCATAGGATACCTAGGAATAAACCTAGCCAAAGAGGTAAAAGATCTACTCTGAAAACTATAGAACACTTATTTAAAGAAATTTAAGTTACAAAGAAATGGAAAAATATTCCATGCTCATGGGTTGGAAGAACAAATATTGTTAAAATGTCAATACTACCCAAAGCAATTTACACATTCAATTGAATCCTTATCAAAATTACATCAGCAATCTTCACAGTACTAGAGCAAACAATCCTAAAATTTGTATGGAACCAGAAAAGACTTCGGATAGCTAAAGTAATGTTGAAAAGGAAAAGCAAAGCAGGAGGCATAACAATTCCGGACTTGAAGCTGTATTACAAAGAAATCATCAAGACAGTATGGTATTGGCACAAAAACAGGCACATTGATCAATAGAACAGAATAGAGAACCCAAATGGACTCATACCTCTGTGGTCAACTAATCTTTGACAAAATAGGAAAGAATATCCAATGGAAAAAAGTCTCTTCTGAAAACTGTGTTGGGAAAACTGGACAGGGGCATGCAGAAGAATGAAATTGGACCACTTTCTTTCACCATACACAAAAATAAATTCAAAATGGATAAGAGACCAAAATGTGTGACAGGAAACCATCAAAATCAGAGGAGAATACAGGCAGCAAACTCTTTGACATCAGCTATAGCAACTTCTTCCTAGACATGTCTCTGGAGGCAAAGGAAACAAAGGCAAACATGAACTATTGAGACTTCATCAAGATAAAGTGCACAGTGAAGGAAACAATCATCAAAACTAAAAGGCAACTTACTGAGTGGGATAAGATACATGCAAATTAAATATCAGATAGAAAGCCAGTATCCAAAATCTATAAATAACTTACCAAACTCAACACCCAAAAACCAAGCAATCCAGTTAAGAAATTGGCAGAAGACATGTCAAAGAAGACATACAAAGTGTTAACAGACACACGAAAAACTGCTCAACATCACTCATCATCAGGGAAATACAAAATCAAACCCACAATGAGATACCACCTCACACCTGTCAGAATGCTAAATTAACAAGTCAGAAAACACGATGTTGGCAAACACGATATTGGAAACACGATGTTTCCACGATGTGGAAAAAGGGGAGCTCTTTTGCACTGCTGGTAGGAATGCAAACCGGTGCAGCCACTCTGGAAAACAGGATGGAGGTTCTTCAAACATTTAAAAATAGAACCACCCTATGAGTTAGTAATTTCACTACTAAGTATTTATCCAAAGGATACAAAAATAGTGATTTGAAGGGGCACATGCACCCCAATGTTTACAGCAGCAGTATCAACAATAGCCATATCATAGAAAGAGCCCAAATATCCAACAGCTGATGAATGGATAAAGAAGATGTGTATATACATACACACATATACAATGGAATAATACTCAGCCATCAAAAAGAATGAAATCTTGCCGTTTGTGACAAACTGGATGGAAGTAGATGGTATTATGCTAAGCCAAATAAGTCAGTCAAAGACAAATACCATATGATTCTACTCAAATGTGGAACTTAAGAAACAAATCATAAATGAACATAGGGGAAGGGAAGGAAAAATAAAGTAAGATGAAAACACAGAGGGAGGCAAACCATAAGAGACCCTTAACTATAGAGAACAAAGTGAAGGTTGCTGGAGGGGAAGGAGTAAAGGGGATGTGCTAATTGGGTGATGAGCATTAAGGAGGGCACTTGCTGTGATGAGCCCTGAGTGTTATATGTAAATGATAAATAACTAAATTCTGCTCCTGAAACAAGTACTACACTATACATTAACTAAATTAAATTTAAATAAAAACTTGGAAGAAAAAATATAAATGAATGGTTATGATCAATGGAAATCTGCAGCAATTCAACAGAAATAAAGATCATCAAGGATTCCGATGTTATAAGAGTAAATATTTGGTCACACAACCAGGCAGAAAACACATTTAGATAAACTGGGGGCAGAGGGTAAAATGACCTGGAATGAATTGAAGAAAATCAGCCATGTTATTTAATACACATCTTGTGATCAGCTATAGCAGCAGTTGCTGTAGCAGCTGTGTTTTATAGAATTAAATTGTTTATATTCTCCCTGTTTTATCCTTTGTTTAATTTAGGTTTTAGAATAGGATTAATTTGGCAACACTTTACAGGAATATTGCAAAATGGAACTTCATGCACTCCCCGTATTAGGGACACAAAGTTTACTTAAATGAAGGACAAGGATGGAAGCTAATGTACAGGACAGGAGTGGTAATTGAGAGGCAAAAGTACCAAAATTTACTGAAGATTTTTAAAGGTTTATTTATTTTGAGAGAGACAGAAAAAGCATGAGCCAGGGAAATGTGGAGAGAGAGGGGGAGAGAGAATCCCAAACAGGCCCCATGCTGTCAGTGCAGAGCCCATGTGGGGCTTGAGCTCAGGAACCATGAGATCATGACCTGAGCCAAAACCAAGAGTCAGACGCTTAACTGACTGAGCCACCCAGGTGCCCCTTGATGTTTTATTTATTCTCCAGATCCATGTTTCATCTTTTCTACATTGCTATCTGTCCAGAGATGTTAACATATAAAGACTACATCAAAGGGACTGTCAGAGAGAGAAAGAGAGAGAGAGAGAGAGAGAGAGAGAGCGAGAGAGAGAGAGAGCACTGCTAGGTGTTGAGGTAGTCAGCTAGGACAAAAGTCAAACTCAAAGTAATAGCCAAGTCTTTATTCATTTACTGAGATAGTTGAAGAAGGAGACTAGAAAGAAATTGCTGGCTCCCCCAGAGTTCCCATTTCTTTCCCACAGAATGGCACTAGCATGAGGGTCAGGTGAATCAATGCTAAGAAAGGGATCATCTCATTGCCAAAAGAACCTCCAGCCCAAAAGGCTCCTGTCATTCTATAGACCTAGGGGCCAAGAGAGGGGAAGGGAGAAAGGTTAGACATGGAAAAGTACTGGGTACTGAGTCAGAGTAGATGAAAATGTCTTAAGGTCTTTGCTTGCTTTGGAGGTCTCCAAATGCAGGCACCTGGGGTATGAGTACAGATCTACATAAGAGCATGTTTGGCTGGCTAGTGGGAGGCAGCAGGGAGGAATAAATCCTTTTATGTAATTATCTCCAGAGATTTCATTGCAACTGGCTATGCACCAAGTCTGGTATGAGGTGGGTCGTTCCCCCCATGAGAGCCCGAGAAAGACTTTAGAATTGCCCATGGTTGGGCCTGAAAGATCATACAAAGGATTTTGGCTTTTACCTAGGCTCCTCAAGGATCTCACTGTCTCTAGCTTCTAATTGATTCAGCTAATGGGGATCCCAAAGAATAAAAAGAGGAAGCAAGAAGGTGCTTTCTTTATTCCCTGTCCAAGGAGGTCCAAGTATTTGTTCCCTGTTAATCTCTTTCCCCACCATCAGGCACTGTAAGCCAACTTTGTCCCTGGACTGAAGGTCACTGAAGTGTCTTTGAGGGCAATGAGGCTCTCACAACTCTCTGTCCCTCCAGGTTCTGGTAACTATTCCTGTTTTCCCCCTTAGAGCCTAGGATTGGTACTAGCTGAAATTTTACTAAATCTGGGGTCTGCACCTATGTCATGTGTTTTACCTACCTCACAAAGAAACTGCCTTTGTATTGTTACATTTTGAACGTTTTAATTACCTTGGCTGAGACAGTTGCTCATGTATATTCCTTCAATTTTCAAAAATTTACCTTGTCTTTTTTTCATTTTTAAAAATAACTTGTATTCATTGATTTATTACATAAATATTTATTATGCACTTGTCAGGCTTTGTTCTGGGCTCTGTAGCCTATGTGTGAACAATCTAGCAAACTTAAGCTTACATTTAATGGGGGGAAAGGGGCAGGCAGTAAATAAATAAATATCTCATATACAAGAAGAATATAAAAATGGCCAGTGGTAGTGGTGGTAGAGCTGCTGTTTCACATAGGGTAGGGAGATACACTTTCATCAATTAAGCAATATTTGAGCAGAGACTTGAAAGAAGTGAAGAAGTTGGAACCTAGGAGGTAACTGGGAGAAAGTCATTACAGGAAGAGCATCATAGCAAATGAAATGGCTCTAAGGGGGGCAATGTGCTTGGTATGTCAGAGGAATAGCCAAAAGGCCGACACACTGTAGTGGAACAAGCAAAGGGAAGAGTGGCTAAAAAGGCGGTCAGAGTAGTAGCTATGGGCTGCACAAGCTTTAAAAAATACCAATAGCTAAAACTCATCCCATAGAAATTAAATCAGACAAAAAAAAAAAAAGAAATTAAATCAGAAACTCTGGAATAGGGCTACAAAATTCATATATTTTGGAAGCTTGCCAAGATATTTTAGTGTGTAGCCAAAATTGAAATCCACAGGTAAAAATAAAAAGTATTGTATACCTTCAAACGACTTTAGCTTTTACTCTCAGAAAGATAGGAAGTCACTGAAGGGTTTTGAGGAAAGAAGAGATGTGATCTGACTTTTGTTTTCAGAGGATCTCTCTGTCTGCTGTGTTTAGAATAGACTGCACTGGAAGGTAGATAGAAAGAGGCAAAGCAGGAAAACCAATTAGGAGGTCATTGCCGTCCACATGCCCAAGATGATGGTGAAGGCGAAAAGTGAAAGGGATAGAAGTAGTGAGCTTCTGGGTGTATTTTTTAGAGACAAAATTGACCCAATTTGCAGATGGGTTGTCTGTGAAACATTAAGATAAAGAGAGGACACAAGAATATCTGCAAGGCTTTTGATCAAGGCAAACAGAAAAACAAAATTCCTAAAGTTACTGAAATGAGGAGCACTATAGTAGCTTCAAATTTGGGGATAGAGTGGGATTTTATGTGTGATTTAATATGTGTTTTTAGGCTTTTTAATTTACCTCTTTATTTAAATATCCATTTAAGTTTGAGATGCCAATTACACTTCAAGTGAAGATTTCCAATAGGCAATTATATGTGCAAATGTGAAATTGAGATCTATAGACCACAGACATAGCATACAAGTAGTACACTATTACCTAAGCCATGATGGGATGATCTAGGAAGTGGGAGTACAAAGGAAAGCAGAGACATCTGAGGGCTGAGCTCTGAGACACACCAAAGGCGAGAAATCCTAGAGTTGAAGACAAGCCAAGAAAGAGAATGCTGGGGGTGGGGTGGGAGAGGTTAAGTTGGAAGAGGAGAACCTGCAGAGTCTTATCCTAGGAGCAAAGTGAGGAAAGTCTTTGAAGAAAGACAATTAACTATGTCAAATGCTGTCTATACATTATGAACAATGAGGATTTCAAAGCCTCATCAAATTTAGCAACATAGATGGCACTGGCCACCAAAATGAGAGCTCAGTGGTAGAGGAACTCAGTGGAGAAGGTCAAGAGAAATGACAGGAAAATAACTGGACACTGCAAAACAGGCCTCACATTTACTCTAAAGGCAGGAAGAGAAATGCCCTGACAATAGCACAGGAGCACAGGAGCTGTGAGGCCATGGAAAGAATTTTTTTTTGACATGATAGATGTTGCAGCATGGTTGATGGAAAAGATATATTTAAAGACTTCCTCATTTGTCATTAATTCTGCAAATATTGTTCTGTTTGTCTTTTGATATTGCTGAGAGCACTAATATTTAAAGGTAGGATATGAAGAATTAAAATCTGAGAATTCATCATCCACTACATAGAGTAAGACAGGAGACTGCCAATATCAAGCATCAAGAATGTAGAATTCTTTTTTTTATTTTTTTTTAATGTTTACTTATTTTTGAGACAGAGAAAGACAGAGCTCGAGCAGGGAGGGACATAGAGAGAGGGAGACACAGAATCTGAAACAAACTCCAGGCTCTGAGCTGTCAGCGCAGAACCCACGAACTGTGAGACCATGACCTAAGCTGAAGTCAGATGCCTAACTGACTGAGCCACCCAGGTGCCCCAAGAATGTAGAATTCTTTAAGAAGCCTAATCAAAGCAGAGCCAAGAGATAGAAGCTATAAGAGATTTATATTTATTCCAGAGGGATTTAATGAAACTAAATATTTGGTAAAATTCTTACATAAATCTCTTCTTCCAGGCTACTTGGATCTTCTTCAGGGTAGTGTGTGTGTGTGTGTGTGTGTGTGTGTGTGTGTGTGCGCGCGCGCACGCGCGAGCATGTGTGTGTGTACAAACTGAAGAAGAAACAGAGAAAGAACCTTGGTGCTTGAAACTGGCAATGTTTAATCTTTCTGTCTGTAAATAAGCTTTAGTGTTCTTGGATCATTTGAGGAAAAGAAGACATCAACATGTGTTATCTCCTTTAAGACAGCCGTGGTATATATTTTGAAGATCTGACATATAAAAGTAGTAAATCTTTAAAACCATTCTGCATTCTGTCATCATACAGACAACATGTGTATTTCTAAAAATAAAACAAAACCTAGGTTATGGAAGTCTTTAGCCAGAAGTTTGAAGGCATTTACATATGCGTTTTAATATAAAAATGTAGTCACTTAAATGCATACTGTATCCATCACAACTCAGAGCCCTCTTAAACTACATAATTGCAACAACTCTTCTATTGCCATCTGCCACAAAGACGGTATTCACTGAAAAAGAACCAGATGTGGTAAACAAATTAACACGTGCACCATTGTCAAATGCTGCTGTTCTAAGGCGTATAAGTGACATGGCAATTAATGCCTGTGAACAGCTGGTTTTAAAGAGTATGGAAAGTGATTACTTTGCCCCATAAATGGTCAAATCCACAGATGTTTCAGGTTGTGCTCAGTTGTTGGCATTTGTAAGATATATTTTGGAAAACACTGTGAATGAAAGCATGCTGTTTTGTAAAACTTTGCTGGATGGCATAACAGAAGAAGAAAACTTTCTGAAATACTTCAAGTGGCAGCACAGATTTTAGGGTAAGTAAGATGCAATGTGCAGTTCTTAATATGGACTCTAGCAAATCAAAGATCAGGGGAAAGAAAGAGCTTTGCTAATGCCTTCTGGATGTATTATGCTATCCACTACAATCATCTAAATGATCATGTCTTTGGAGAGATGAGAATAAATGGCATCACTTGTCGAATCTCTTCTTGCAGATCTGCAATGGCAATGATGGAAAAATTTAAAATCGGCAAATTAAAATGTGCTCAAGTGTCACCTTTCTTTCTTGATCAAAAATTAAACTTGGCAGATTAATTGATAATCCATTTAGCTTTACAAGGTCAGCTTCCTGGAATATCCTTTGTTTCTCACCTTTTGAATGATATAAACATTTTCTAATACAAAGACAAATGCATTCTTATCATCACTGACAAAACTGAGGCTTCCATATAAGTTAGTCAAAAAAATTAGAAAGCAATATTAGGTTTATCTTCTGTGGAAAAAATTACATAACCGCCCACCAGATTTATCATTCAATAATAACTTACAAACAAAATCAGAAAATATTGTATGATAGTAAAATAGAGTTTCTCAAAATAATTATATTATTTTCTTTCCAGAATCACTTTATAAATATGAGGTTATTTTCTATATTTACCTTTAAATGTGAGTTCTTTATTGTTTACCAAAATAGAATCTCAGCTTTACTATATTATCCAGCATCATACAAACATTTGATTATTGACTGTATTTCAAATGCATCAGAAAATATATTCAGATTATGTATAGTGCTCATTTGAGAGAAAACAATATGAATCAACTGATTCATATGTCAAGGAATTATTATAATTGTGGTAGTTTAGTAGCATAATTCAGATCAATGATTGCAAATTAAAGAAAGAAGTTCCCAGAGTTAAAATCAAAGAATGTGGTTGTTTTCTAATTCACCAAACACAACCAGGGTTCACAGATACAAAATCAGTTACTTTCTTTTCTTAAGTTTATTTATTTATTTTTGAGAGAGATAGAGTTGGGGAGGGGCAGAGAGAGAGGGAGAAAGAGAATCCCACCAAAGCCTGGCTGGCACTGTCAGCACAGAGCCTGATGGGGGCTAGACCTCTTGAACCATGAGATCATGACCTGAGCTGAAATCAAGAGTAAGATGCTTAACTAACTGAGGCACCCAAGTGCTTCTAAAATCAGTTACTTTCAGTGGAACATTCTTAAGTAATAGAGACAGATAGTGACGCATGAAAAAGCAGATTTAAAACTACCCCAAACAAACAAGGGTCCTATCTTTCTACTTTTCTCCCCCATCGACAACACCTGCACATTCCTGGCCAGTCTGCAACTTCAGTTTCTTTCTCTGAGGATTTTAGTTTAAGAAAAAAAATCACAATGGATCCCTTTCTAAACAAGAAATAGACATCAATTGACTGAGAGAAAATGTAAAAGAAATGGATCAGTGGTCAAACACATCTAAATGTTTTCTTTGTGTTAGCATGAAAAGAACTCAAATCTATATTTAATATTTTCCTTAATAGACACAATAGAATAATAGTAACAAGATTTACTCTTCTACTTTAAAGAATTTAAAAAAATCTATAAAATGACGGACACCAGACCACAGGCATAGCAGGATGATAATCTTGGAGAGAGAAAAAAAAAGTGAGCTCTTTGATGACATCAGGATATTATGTAGACTGCATGTTTAGAAATGTGAGTTGAGAGACACACCTTTAGATTTCAAGGCAGTCAAGTCAGGTAGAATTGCAAGACAGAGCGTCATAAAGGACAGAGCTGAAGATGGTGGAAGAGGGACAGGGAGGGAGACATGGAACTATGCAGAGGTTTTTCCCTTGAGGCTTCACCTGAGTATAATCAACACATGCTAGGAAAAGAACCACTGGAAGAGAACTTAAAGAACATCCTCAGAGTTTACACAGGGATAGAAACAGTTTGTTCTCATTAGACGACAGTTTGGTCTCACGAGACAGATCTTCAGGGGCGCCTGGGTGGCTCAGTCAGTTAAGCATCCAACTCTTGATTTCAGTTCAGGTCATGATCTCAAGGTTTGTGAGTTTGAGCCCATGCCAGACTCTGTGGTGACAACTCTCTCTGCCTCTCTCTGATAGAATAAATAAATAAATAAACTTTTTTTTAAAGAAATTTTCAAATGATGCAATATTGAATAGAATCTTAGATGTTGTCTCAGTTATCGGGTCATATTAAAACACTACTGCTCTACATCCACATAGCATAGCAAACTTCAAAAGAATCAAATTACTTCCAACTATCTATTGCATGCAGAATAAGATTTTAAAATATTTAAAGGCATACAAAAATTATAGCACTCCAATCACAAAGTTCACAAGTGGCATGAAAAACAAACAAACCAATTGTCAGGCATGTAAAGAGTTCAAGCAAATACAACCCATAATGAGATAAAAAAAAAAAAAATAGCCAATAGAAACCAAAAGAAAAAAAAAGGAGACACAAAGATAACAAGATAGACAAGGAAACACAGATAGATAGATAGATAGATAAGATAGATAGACAACACAAAGATAGACAAGGAAATTAAAACTATTATTACAAATATGCTCCATAAATGCAAGAAAATATAGAAGGGAGTATGAGTATAAAAAGGAGAGGCTTATATGATACAACAATAGCCAAAATGAACTTCTAGACTTAAAAAAATAATGCCCAAAATGAAAAATGTGTTGGATAGGACTATAGCAGATTGTATTCTGCAAAGAAAAGATACAAGAAGTTAAATACACATGAAAAGAAACTGTACAAGATGAAAAACAGAGAGAAAATATAATTTACAAATGTATCATGCTAATAACGTAAGATATTAATAATAGGAAAAACTGGTTGTGGGGTATGTGAGAATTCTCCGTAGTATCTTCACAACTTTTCTTTAAATTGAAGACTATTCCAAACTGTAAATTGTATTAAAATAACTGAATGAGGGATAGTGAGCTGAGGGA
Organism: Panthera pardus; assembly: GCF_024362965.1. Lineage (NCBI taxonomy): Eukaryota > Metazoa > Chordata > Mammalia > Carnivora > Felidae > Panthera > Panthera pardus. The sequence continues at coordinate 87,632,068 of NW_026526655.1, forward strand.
CAGAATCAAGTGGCCTATATTTATGTAACTAGAGACCCAGGAGAGGAGAGCTGGCAGAAGCAGGAAGAAAATATTTGAAGAAATAATGGTAAAAATCTTTCTAAATTTGATGAAGCTACAAACCTACATATTCAAAAAGCTCACTGAAGCCCAAGTGAAGAAATATGAAGGAAACCATTCCAAGATGCATTATAACCAAATTGCTTAAACAGTCTATGACCTATGTGACAAGAATGTTGTTATATCCTTCTCATCTTCTGCACATCCATTCATAAAGTGACCTCTGACTTCCTTTCCAGAGTCCTATTTGCCACAACAGCAACCTCTACTGTCTAGATTTTCTGTATGACTAAAATTTTCAGGAAAACTTTACGGTTTCATGTGTCTATTTCTTCTGCATCATATCCTGCTCTTATGCAATCTAGGACCACCTATTTGTTTCTAAACATTCTCGTCAAGTGTCACTTCTTAAATGCTTTCCCAAGCTTTTTTTATGAACTCTGTAGGTTCTCAGAAAATATTTGCTAAATTAATGAGAAGATGGATGGATAAATGGGGTTCTTTAAGCCTTAGAGCAAGGAAAAAAGACATGGTAATTGAGAGCAAGTTCGATTATAAATCTAAGCCAGTACATTGGAATGAACTTCCTTGGAATTCCTTTGAAGAATGGGCACCACTGGACTAGTGGGTGATTATTCTAGTTTAAGAGGAAAAGATGAATTCTTATAGAGAATGCTTTCTCAAGCTTCTCCCATTCAGAGTTTCATCTCTTTTATGATTGGGTGAGAATAGACACATTTTCCTACAGTTCCTTCAGTTTTTGCAGAGGAGGATTCCACGCACAATCACATGCTAACATGTGCATAGGTTTCAGCAACCATGGAGACAATAACGTCAGAGTGTAGCCAGGTCCCATGATGTTATGAAAATTAGACTTCATGTAATAATAACAATAGTAACAATCACTATTTATTTTGTAACCAAGGTTATTCTAAGGCCCAAGGCTAGACCTAGGGTGAGGCAATGAGGTTACTTGCCTCAGCACAAAATTTAAGGAGGCACCCCAGATCTCATTAATCAAGATAAATATATTTTATGGCAATATTAAAAAAAATAAAAACTGATGCAAAAACCCATGATGGACTATTATATCAAAATTTTAAATAAAAGCAGAATTATTAGTACTGATTTTTTTCTCAGTCACTCATATGTCTCAGAATGATGCCTTTATTGGTTCTGGTTAAGAGTTATGATTCAACAGAAAAGGAAGAAGGAAGGAAGGAAGGAAGGAAGGAAGGAAGGAAGGAAGGAAGGAAGGAAGGAAAAAGAAAGAAAGAAAGAAAGAAAGAAAGAAAGAAAGAAAGAAAGAAAGAAAAAAAAGAAAGAAGAAAAGAAAAAAAAGGAGGGAGGGAGGGAGAAAGAAAAAGAAAGGAAGGAAAAGAAGGAAGGAAGGACATAGAGAAGGAAGGAAGGAGGAGAAAGGAAGGAAGGAAGAGGAAGGAAGAAAAGGAGGGAAAGGGAGGAGAAAGAAGAAAACAAACAAAGGCTGTACTAACAGCCTTTAGTCGAAGGCACATTTAAAATGTACACTTGTTGGGGCTCCTAGGTGACTGATTCAGTTGAGCATTGACTCTTGATAGCTCCAGTTATGATCCCACAGTCAGCATCTAGCCTTGTCTTTGGACTCCATGCTGAACTTGGAGCCTGTTTAAGATTCTCTCTCTCCCTGTCCTTCTGCCCCTCCTCCTCCCCAGTTTGTGCTTTCTCTTGATCTCTGTAAAAAAAAAAAAAATTAATGTATACTATTTAGCTGAGAGAGTTACCACTTCCTTTGACACCCTCACTGCCCTACCTCTTCGCAGGATCAAGTTGGAAATAAATTCCACATCGGTGTTTATAGTAAGATTATAAACAACAAACAACAGAGAGGATACAGATTCTTGTCTGACTCTGAGTTTACTTAAGACAACCAATGGTCTCTCTGGATCTTAACCTTTTGCATGGTTAGAAATAGTACTATGCAAACAAACAAACAAGAAATACAAACAAAAACTCCCACTATATCAATTTCAGAGGATTATTGCATTGCGAAATTAAAACAAAATTATCAGGGTGCCTGAGTGGCTCAGTTGGTTAAGCATCTGACTGTGGCTCAGGTCATGATCTCCTGGCTCATGGGTTCAAGCCCCCCATTGGGTTCCATGCTGACAGTTCAGAGCCTGGAGCCTGCTTAGGATTCTGTGTTTCCATTTCTCTCTGTCCCATACCATTCTCTCTCTCTCTCTCTCTCAAAAATGAATAATGTTTAAAAATTTAAAAATAATTATGTCCCCTGACCATTATTGACTTCAGATATAAATGTTCTTAATTTCAAAATTAAGATGAATTTTCCAGGAAAAAGTTTTGACTTTAGCTCACCGATCCAAAAGCAAACACTTACAGAAATGCAGCTCTGCTTGGCTGAGTGGGTGCACAAACCTCTGACAGTTAAGAGTGAGGCGGCTTTAGTTCAGTGGCTGAACAGAGCTGGATGGAATACCATAGATTCAAACTTACAGCCGCCCCCCTTCTTGAGCCAGATGGCACAGATGTGGAGTGTGATCTATGTCAGACCAACAGAAGGGGCAATGGAATCAGAATTGAACTGATAGACTTTGAACAAAAACACCAGGAATTTTGCAGTGCACTCTAAGGCTACAGATTGAGCCCAGCTTGATCATGTTACTACCTATAGCTGACTTTCTATGCCACTTTACAGCCTACAAAATGTTATCATGAGCAACCCCCTTTGAGATGCCCAGCTCAAATATAAGAATTGATGTAAATGCTTACACATTGATACCACATGCTACATGAAAAAAACTGAGACCTGAAGAAGACTTGTTCAAGTTCAACACAGTGAGTAAGAATTGGAGTAGTTCCTAAAGCTATCTGGTCCAAAATTCAGGATTTTTTATTTTATTTTATACCTTCTTTACATTACACTGTCATATGCAGAGTGGAAAGAACATCAAATTCCTTTTTCCTTTGCTCACATTAGTATATGTTGAAAATGCCTTGGCTTTATTTTTTTAAACTTTAATTCCTTATTATTTTTTAATTCCTTATTATTTTGAAACAGTTACAAAAAATTCTAAGTAGAGCACAGATAAATTATTTGCCCTTTATAATTTGAAGGAGATATTTATATGATGTCTCCCCACATACTTTATTGTGTAGTTTTAAAACAAGAACATTTTTTCTACAGAGCACAACAGAACCATTGAAATAGAGAAATTAACATTGACACATCACTACCATCCACTCAAAAAGTTGAATTCAAGTTACCATCTAAGTTTTACCAAGTGTTCCAGAAATGTTCTTAACTGCAAAAGAATAAAACTCAGAATTCTATGGGGCATTTAATCTTCCCCTTCATTATTAAACCTTTTCGCAGTCTTTCATTGGCTTTTATCACACTGCACCTTCATAGATACAGGCTAGACATTTCATAGTCTATACCTCAATTTGAGTTTGTCTGATGTTTACTCATAGTTAGATTCAGGTTGTGCATTTTAGGACGATCACAGAAGTAATATTGTGTTACTGTTGCATCTTATTAGATTACCCAAGCTTTCTTTTTGCCCTATTACTGGTAGTGTTAATTTTGATCACTTGGTGAAGGTGGTATCTACTGTGTTTCTCCACTATACAAACTTTCAGTTTATTCATTTATTTTTGTGTATCACTATGAACCATGGTTGTCTATTTTATTCAGTGTGCTGGTAATCCATTAACATCATTATTTATTTTGATACTTAGTTGTCCCACAGTTGGCCAGCGGAAGTCCTTCCTGCTGCCTTCTGTGTTCTTTTGGCATGCACCCTCATTGTTTGAGACTTTTATTATTCCTGGTACATGATTTCTAGGCTCATGTTATCCTTGGGATGCCCCTGTTTCCAGGCTTTCCAAATGGAAAAGCAACAAAAAATATATGTAAACACACATATATTTATGTCTCTATTCTATATTTATTTCTATATTGAAAACCACAGGTTTACGCTAAAATCTTTAATTTCAATATAATACTGTAGGGTTCAAATTAGTTTTCTCTCTTTCCATATTTTTAAAATTTTTTTTAATGTTTATTTATTTTTGAGACAGAGAGAGACAGAGTATGAACGGGGGAGGGTCAGAGAGAGAGGGAGACACAGAATCTGAAACAAGCTCCAGGCTCTGAGCTGTCAGCACAGAGCCCGACGCGGGGCTCGAACTCACGGACCGTGAGATCATGACCTGAACCGAAGTCGGACGTTTAACCAACTGAGCCACCCAGGCGCCCCTCTCTTTCCATATTTTTAATTTCTATCTTTCATGGTGAGAAATCCAGTTCTCATTATCCCTACCTGACATATTTATTTAGGTGATCAATGCTCCTCTATGTGACTGCTCTCTCAATACTGTTGCCGTCCTCTTCATGTACAAACTTCATGTACAAACCTCTCCAGTACAAACTGGAGCCAGTCGGGCTCCAACACTTTGCACCTGGCTGAACTGCTCCTCCACAACATGTGAATGCTTTTTTCTCCCTACTTTTGCTCCAACTTCCTGGGTGGAATTACCCTATAATATGGAAAATGTTATCACTCTACACTCCTTACCCTACCTAGGGTTAAATATCTCATGATGATATGGTCTCCCAGGTGAACATACTCTTTCCTAGGGTTAAATATCTCATGATGATATGGTCTCCCAGGTGAACATACTCTTTCCTGGCTATGGTTATGACAGCTCTATTGGACAGTCATACTATGCAGATGCCCTTCTCAACCCACTTGGGCTCACACACCCAGTGAAGAGATAATCCTTCTGGAGACATCTTCCTCATACTGTTCATAATCTAATTCTCCATGTCAAGCTTCCCTCCCTGCACACACACTGGAATGTCCTCCATAGGCCACTCAAACATTGACAACTGCACTGAATTAACTCCTCCACAGTCCCCTCAGGCTCCAACACCCTATGCAAGACCACCTTGCAATCCTCTCTTTTATACATGCTTTTCTCACCTTGCTTGAACTCCTAAGACTCTCCCCCCGCCCCCTCCCCCCACCATGGATATTCACCTTATCCCTTCTGAGATTCAATATCCTGAAGAGGGCAACTCTCTACCCACCACATGGACACACTTCTACCCCACTTACATCAGAAATCCTATAACTAGCCACACCATCATGTGGACACACTTCTCACCATGTTTTGGTTCTGACATCCCACATCAAGCTACCCTCTTAGTGGGCATTCCTAAGGAGGCTTGGGTTTTGATCCTCTCCATTGGGCCACCTCCCCTATAAATGTCCTTTTCATTCACACTGATTCCAAAACTGCACACTGAGCACTGGCCCCACTGTCCCCCCATCCCTGGCATGGACATCTATTATTCTCAGCCCCACTTCTTGATTGGTGGACTCAATTTTTCAAGAGGGAACAGAAAATGGAAGGGGTAGAGAAAAATAAAGCATTGTTTCAAAACATAGAATGATTTTCCCTTACCATTGCCCTCTTTGTTTTTCAATAGGCATTTTTATTCACAAAACTGATTTCCATATTCTTCCATCCTCATCAGACACCATAGTCTCAGGTTGCTTACTAAGTCACATCAGGAAATGATGTATATAAACTAAGTACAGGAGCCATATTCTATAAAACATCAATAAAATATGCACATATAAAGAAATATATTTTAAAAGACGACTTGGAAAGAATACTTTTTTTTTATTATACCAAATGATTAAAAATCATTTTCCATGATCTTAATTCTCTTGATAAGATAATTGCCAATTGATAGTAATTAATTAGAAAATTTTTCTGCTAATTGGACAAAATTCTCTTTATAGATGAACAAAGCCAATTGGTTTTTTGCTCTGTCAGAAAAAAATAATGAAAAACAATAGGAAAAAAGCTTTAAAGTTGTAATATCAGCAGGGAATTATTTTGACAGCACACTTTCTAAGAAAAAGTACGTTTGAAATATGCTAGCCTAGTTGTTCTTTTTCAGAACTTTATTTCATTTTTATTTTTAGGCTCTTTCCTTACTGAGTATGCTCTTGGCCTTTGAAATACATTGTTTTTTATGTGTGTCTATGTACCTTACTTTAAGGAAAATGAATATATGTGAGAAACAGATCTCAGAGTGAAGACCTAACGCTTTTTGGGTTGCAAAGTCTGATGTGTCTATATGGTTTATAGGGCTGGATAACCTAACATCAGTTTTAGGATGATGCATGATACCTAAGTAGATCCCTATTCCTATGTCACCAAGACTGAGATGCCTAACCTGCCTCATTAGAGGTCACTCCTCATCCTCCAGGCAGCATTCTAGAAAGGAAAAGAAGGTCTAAAGTGTGATGTGTATGAAGACAATCTCAGCATCACCTCTCCATACACATTAGTCCCCCCCCACACAATAGCACCTTTACATCAGGGCAAAGAAATCTGGAAGGAGGTTGGTTTATTTAAAGTACCATATAGCTAAAATCTCTGAATAAAACAAAGAGCACAAAGCACTGCTTTTATGACCAAACACAGAAAAGTATGTTTATAGTAATGGTTACAAAGGAAATGCACAATATTCATATCCATAATGGCAGGAAATGTTCCTAGAAATCAGGGCAGACCACTGCTATATTCATGCTACCGCATATGGTACATGAGGTTTGCAGAAGAAGTGGCTGTAGCAAAACATGGCACCTACAAATAACTGCAAGTCGTACAAATCCAATCCCGCTGTTGAAATCTCATACAGGTATCCCCACAGCACACCATATACAACTGTGAAAGATTTAGAAAGGCCTAGGTATGGAGATTCCAGTTGGGGACAAGTCAGAAAGTTTACACTTTATTCATGATCTTAAGTTTATTTGTTCCTGGTTACTTGTACTCCAATTATATCAGACTTAATTTGTTGTGGCCCAAGAAATGCTTTTTATATATGAACACCCAGATTTACTCCAAAGATAATTTTCCTAATGAACTTCCTTTTGACATTTCATAGAAGTCAGCATATACTGATCCAAACTTTGACAAAAGTTACCTCCGTCTATCTTTCTTGCTTTGACTACCATCTGGCCAGACTTCTCTAGATCTTAGCCAAAACTTTGGGCTTGCTTGACTTGAAAAGATCTGTCAGTTTCATCATAACTCAAATCCTTCTGACCCATGTCTGGTGGGTCTTCCCCTCCATGCTTCCCTTGAAGGATGAAGGAGTAGAAGAAACTTATAGTGCTGGCTGCACTTCTTATTAATGTCAAATGGAGTTACGTAGGATTTTCCTTGTTTTCTAGAAGTGTGACCCAATCAGAGAAGACTGTATAATAAGTAACTAAAATGAGACAAGTCTTGGGGGAATGCTGTAAAAGTTATTAGAGAAAAGTGTTCCCCTTTCCAAAACCAAGGGATCACTTCTTAAGAACGCGTGCCCAAAGAAAGAGAAAGAATTGTGTTCCCTAAGTGCTTAGGCAGTGCACTTGTAACTGTGCCCCTATACTACACAGGTAGAAGAAAGGATTAGAAAGAAATGGTAGAGATAAGAAAGAGGGAGCTGAGCGGAGCTCCTTGTCCATCATTTGGCAATGTCTGTTGTGAACAGACAGAAGGAACTTCATCAGTAACAAGCTCTTGGGTAGATTGATGCTGGTCGGAAATAAGTGGCATTTGTATGGGTCTAACTAGAGCCTTATCTCTGATATTAAGAAATTGTGCTACTGAACACCACTTTGGGAGTCTTAACATCAATAGGTGTCCTTCTAAGAAAGACAGCATTTAAGTAACTGCTACATAAAAAGCACGAGTAGCCAGTTTCAGTTATCTAGAGAAGCAACAATAATCAACCTTGCCAGATAGTCACCTCTCAGAGTGAAGTCAAGGAACACTCCTTTTTCCCCTTCTCTATTCCTCCTTCTAATTAGCCCTAGAAAAGAAAGGAGGGGAGTGTGTAAATAGTGATTCTGTCAGAATTTCCCTTTCCTGCTCTTTTTTCAAAACACTAAAGTCACAAGTGTTTTGTCTGAAATGCTGGAAAGAAGAAAAAAACGTTTGAATCTAATTTAATGTGAATGTTTCTTAAATAATGAGATGGCATACTAAATACTGAACTGAAACTCTTTTAATGACTGAGAAATGACTATGAATGTATTGAAAATTCCAAGATATTAACAGACTCACTACATAGTAATATTTGAATAAATAAAATTGTTACGTGTTATATCATCATTGTTACTTGTTATATCATCAAAAGTTGATCTTTCTTAACAAACTGTCCTCTTACTAGTTAAATGACTCTGGTGATTCACTTATACTTTTTGAATTTCAGAGTTGAAAGTGTGACTTTAAATTTAAACAGCCAAAGTTATAAGCAATGGAAATCCATGAAGGATAGCAAAGAGCTGACAGGATGGAAATGTTTTCCTTCTGACCTTAGTCAGTAAGAAGAAAAAGGGCTCTACTGCATGCATTTGAAGGTCAACATTGTATGGTGAAAAGCTTTAATTGAATTTAGGACAGAAGGAGAACACTGGAGAAAAACTTGTATCAGGCATTAGGAGGTAGGAAATGACATTAAATGGCCAGATCTGGATAAGACAGGTCACAAACAGGGAAAGAGAAGGATATGATAAACCTAAATCCAAATGTCAAAGCAGAACAAGTTTCAAAAAAAAAAAAAACAACAAACAAACAAAAAAAACATGAAGTACAAGGCTTTAGAGGTCCATAGACAATTACATTAAAATATTGCTGAGGCATGTTTTCCTCTCATGGATCAATGAGTATCAAGCCTGCTAATCAGTGCAACTACACGAGTGAACATAATACAGTCATCTCTTGCCCCCACACTGCTTAGAATCTAGAGAAGCAGAAGGACTCTAACGTTTTCTCTCTCCCATTTCTTGCCAATTAAAATGTTTTATAAACTTTATATTATTAAAGTATTTCTAATTCTCTCAATGTAGTTTATTTTAAATTTTATTTTAAAAAATTTCATTCCAAATTGAGTTTTTAGTCTTGTTAACAGTTAAATTCTATCAAAATTCTTGTGACTGGGGCAATGGTTTTTACAGGCAGTCAATCTAGGCTGAATTAAGTCTAAGACTTACTTATAAAGCTACTGCTATACGTAGAGGCTACTAATTTTGTCTGTTGAGACCATAGAATACTGGTTTCCACAACCAGGCAGAGTTGGCTTAGCAGGATTGCTAAACACAAGTATTCTATAGTCATTTATTAACTTGCAGATTGTTTAATATGGAGTATAGGCTGATAATTATATTTGTCCAAACTCTACAAGGGGAAGAGGACTGTAACCGTTTCTCTTTGGATATACCCTTCAGTGAGGTCTGTTTATGATTTCTCTTTCACAAAATATATGATGAGACCTCTAATTGGGGAGGAAGTCTAAGGGTTGCATTTCTATAAAAGTTTTGTTGGGCTACCTTTTCTGTCTGAAATGCTCAAGTCTATTATTTCTTTTCTGGTTTCCGTACTCTTTTATGCTGCCACATAGGAGACTCATTACCACTTAAAGATAACTTCCCTTTTTTCCAGGCCTGCCCCTTTTTGAAGACAACTTTTGGGTTTTATATTTGCATTTGTTCATAATAACAACCTTTAACTACAGAAGTTTTGTTTTGTATCACAAACTTCAAACTCTTAGTTGTTTTTTTTTTTTTTTTTTTACTTACTATTCCTGCAGTCACTGTCCTCTAATTTAGTTAAACATGCTATCTGTACTCTAATCGCTACATATTTTCACCCTGCCACCATCACCATAAGATCTCTTCTGGTGAAGGGTTGTTTGACACAGTCATTTGCAACTTTGAGTTCCTTGCTGAAAACAGATTCCACAAAGAATATGCGTATAACAATTGAATGACCTGATTTACATACTTAGCAATTGTAGTGCATCTTGCTGTATATCTCACAGATCCTCAGGATGGAGACATTCATTCCTCCAATAGTCATGACTATTGGCTACAGATGGCCTATGATTGATTCATTTTAGAAATTGCCTTCAGCCTAAGAAAGCTGCCTCTCCCAAGGTCATGGTCATTGCTGGTGTCAGCTTACATTCAGTGACTGGTACTTGCACATCTCTGAAGTCTTGGCTCTGTTACTTTGACTTCGGGTGATCCAAAGATGCCTATGGTACTGCCTGAGCCTTCTGTTGCATCTGCATTACAGTTCAACTTCTTTCTCTGTTCAGTCCTGCTACCTTCACTTTCTTACACCTGTTGTTCCAGTATTTCTTCCCCAGTACAGTTTTTGCATGCAAATTCCTATCTTAGATACTATTTCTGAAGACTGTGACTTAAGCCAATTGGTATCAAGAGTGATTCTAAAGAGTTAACTATAAAATGGGATATTAGAGCTAGATGACCCACTGGCTGGCTGCAATTGTGAATCCTATTTTTGATAGTACAGGGAGTACTGAGAAGACTTGGTATACTAGAGCAATGCAATTATTAAATTTTAACCAGTAGTGAATGAGTGAAAATAAATGCATTGGAGAATACAATATCTCAAGCATTTAAGAAGTAAAAGAGAAGTAGTCATTATAATGTATGATATTAGGTGACTCTTGCAGGGTACTAACTATGCATCAGAAAAAGACAAAGAAAGACTCTGATGACTATTTTAAGGCAATATATGAAAGTCACAATGCCTCCTTGGAAATATATAAAAATATTCTTATTTTCTGATGCTAGACAGCAGAAAAAGTCTGAGCTTGGGATATATGGGATTAGGGTAACAAACTATACAGTTACATAAGGGAGAGTTTCCTCATATGGGAACATGTTCCTGTCACGTAAAAGTTAACATTTTGACAAGGACCCTGGGAAATGGTGCTAATCACTACTAGGTAGGTTGTGCAAAGCTGGAAAAAGTGATTGCCCTCACTAAATAAAGAGAAATGCAGAGATACCCTGGTAAACAGTGGAGAAAAGATAAAGTGTTCAAGAACATATGCTATTAGAGTACACATAATACATATATCTGTGAAACATTATGAGAACCCTGAGTACAATTTATTTAGCAAAGTGGGAAGAAAAGTATTAGCGAGGGGTACAACAGTATTGTAAATATCTGTGATGACTATCTCGTGTAGGCTAAGAATGATTTTAAAAGATGATGTTATCTGATTCAAAGAAAGGTGATAGAATGCCAAATTAATAGAGACCAGGTGGTAAGGTTTAATTGTCAGGAGAAAGATGAATGAAATTATTGAAATATATGTCAATGTCAACCATCACTATGGTAACTGTTAGTGGAACACAATGCTTCTAGGAAAAAGCTATATGTCAGCCAACAATGACATTGCTTGATTTATAAAATAAAACAAACATTATCCATACTGGTTGATAAGGCAGTCAAGAGAAGCAGCCCCCGTAAAAGTCATGAGACCTAGCCCAGTTTCAAGACTCAAGTCAGTTTATAAACCAAGAACTCACAGAGTGAATGGGAAGCTGGGTCTCCAGACCCTATAACATCATGGGAAATATGTAATGATTCTGTCAGTTCTTCCCCCAAAGAATCAGTGAATATTAACTCAATAATCATACCCTGGGAATATACAGCAGAAAGATAATAAATGGATAATAAGCAGATAATAAATAAATCTGGCCCAGGTTCTTTTCACTCTGGTTTCACTTGTTCCACAAAGTTAGTAAATTTCCAAGTCTTCAAACATATAATCAAAATGAACATCTTACTTGTTAGTTTGTATAACCCTTTGTTCTGGTTACTATTGTATACAACAAATTATCCCAAAGCTTAATGGCTTAAAATAAACATTTTATTTTTTCTCATTTTTTGTGGATCAAGAATTCAGGAAGAACTCGGTCGAGCAGTTCTTACTTAGGACTTCTGATGTTTCTGTTGTCAGTTGTTGGCTGAGGTTGCAGTCATCTGAAGACTCAACTGGATTATATATCCAAGATAACTTGCTCACCTGGATACCAGTTGATACTTTGATTGTTGGTTAAGAGCTCAGATGAGGACATCATCTACAGTAGTGCATGCTGAGTCTCTAGAGTATTTGGAGTTCTTACATGATAGCTGTTTTTTCCCAAGGCAAAGATTTCATGGGTAGTAGGTAGAGAGTGCATGGCCTTTCCCAACATAGCCCTGAAAGGCATATATTATTACTTCCACTGCATTTGGTGATCAAATTGGTCACAAACTACCAAGATTTTAAAAAGACAGAATAGGAGGAATTTGAAAGACTTTTGAAGCAATGGATTCAAATTGCCATGCCCTTCCATCGATTCCTATGAAGAGTTACAATGGGAAAGGCCAAAGCAAGTTCCTGGAACACTCCCTTCAACAACTTGGTCAAGGTAGTAAATTAAAACCTAAAGTTACATCCTAGGAATGGCAGAGATTAGTGTCACCCTTGTAGTCTTAAAGGATGCAGGAGTGATCATCTTTATCATATTCTCATTTAATCTACTAAGGCACCCTCTACAAAAGTGAGACAGATTGTGAAGTTTAATAATAGACTATCAAAAATTCAACCAAGGACTAGGCCCAATTGCTGTTTTCCTGGTAGGAGTAGTTAAAGCACATTAGCATAACTGTAGGTATATGATATATAGTCATTATCTGAAGAAAATATTTTTTCATCTTTATTAGGAAGGTGAATCAGAGGCAGTTAACAATCATGTGGAATGAAAAAGAGTATGTATTATGATATTTATGTTAAGTCTCCTTCTCTCTATCATACTGTAGTTCAAAGAGACTAGGATCCTATGGATATTCAGCAGAATATAGTAATACAGTGGTCATTATGTTACTTGGACATGATGAGTAAGAAGTAGCATTCTGGCAACCTTGGTAAAAAAAATCTATGTAGTCAAGAAATAGGAGTTTCAAACCTATAAAGACTTAGGAGCTACCCATATTAGTGAGGTGTTTATGGGTCCAGTGAACTGGAATATGCCAAAATATGCCATCTATAACAAAGAAAAAAGTATTGCAAATAGGATCTCCCGTCACTAAGAAGGAAGCACAGCCCTCATTTGGCATCTTGAGGTTATGGAGACAGCATATTCCACACTTGGGAATACTGCTCTTACTCATTTAAGCTGCTGACCCAGATGCCAGCTTTGGACAAGAGGCAATGCAAGAAAGGACCCTTGCATGTAGCAGGTCCAAGCTATATTATAAACTCCCGTGCAAGAAGACTTGCTACTTTGGTCACTTAACACAGCAGACTCAAATTTTGACCTTCGGGACAAATCTGGCCAGGTTCTGTTTTTGTTAATAAAGTTTTGTTAGAACACAGCAGTGACTACATATTTAAATATTGACTACAGCTGCTTTCATACTGCAATGTCAGGTTAGAGCACAGGCAGTCTTTGCTTTGCATGGTTCTGATGTTTACAATTTTAGTTATCACAGTTTATTTAGATAACACTAGTCTCCCAAGAACATGGTTCAAGTTTCAGTCACCATGTTATATTAACTGTACTTCCATTAAGCACAAACTTTGCTGCTAGCTCTTCAGTCTCCAATCATCAAATGATCCTTGAGCATCAACTGTTCAGTTCACACACAGATGGAAAAGCATGGTGTTGTGTTACCTCCTACTTTCCTAGTGATAAACCCAAGTGGTATTTTTTTTAATGAATAATCAAGAAAGAGACTTAGCCAAAAGGAGACTTAGCCACTTTTGAACACTTCAAAAAGTGTTTTGAAGAAATAGAAAGTAATAATGATTGAGGTGAAATTTGAGTCTAACATAAATGGAGCTAGAGAAGCTATAGCTGACCATCAGAATGTTAACACTACTATCATTAGAGAGACACTGGATATACAGCTTGAGGAATTTGATGAAGGAGAATTTATCAACATAGTAAGTGTAATAAAGTGGTTGTGATGCAAAAGATGAAGATGTCTCAGAGGAAGTGACATTGCAAAATCTTCACAATAAAGGAAAATTTAAATATATTTTAGTGAAATTGAAAGAGCAAAGGATAAAACATTGGAAGCTGATGCAACCTTAGAAAGAAGCATGACAATTCACCAGTGCACAGAAAAGATGCCCACTCCATCTATTCAGCTATACAATAAGAAGAAAGCAAGTATTGTTCAAACTACTTCTTTAATCAATCTTTTCTTTTAATTGTAAATTCACATGCAGTGCTAAGAAACAACCAGACAACTCCCATGGACCCTTTATCCAATGGTAAACATCTTCCAAAATTATAATACACTATCACAACCAGAATAATAAGTTTAATTTTTTTTAATTCTCCACACTTTCAATGTTTGAAGTCACAGTATACTATATAAATATTAGTTTTACTATTTTTTAAGTTTTCCTGTATGCTCACAATTGGCTGTGACCATTTAATATTTTGACAAAAGTTTTAAAACTACGGAACAATCATAATTTTATCCATTAATTATTGAGATTGCTTTGCATGGTTTCAGCTTGCCATAGTCATCTTTTTCTGGACCTTCTCCATCTACCCTGCAAAGCAAGGAATTTTGAAGGTCTGACCCACGAGGTCTAAACTATATACTATCAGGCTCTGTACAGAAAAAAACTGTCAACCCCTGGTCTATGGTATTAGTAGGCCCTTTATGTACTCTGAAATATTTCCATTTAGCAGAGTATGTCATCTGACAAAATCACAAGTTTTTTATGAAAAAGTGTTAGGAACTGCCAGAAAATTCACATCTTGAATATAAATAAGAACTTAAAGTTAAAGGCATTTGAAGCTATAAAACATCTAGCATTAGAGAACATTACAGCATTCATTAAAAGAGGGTGGATCTATTGAGTGGTTGAATGAATTGTATCTCTCCCGCCCCACACAACTCAACCAGAATATTGCTGGAATTATTTTGTTTTTGCCCTTCCTGTCATGTCTTTACAAAAGAAAATGTGGTAAGACAAGAGTTGCATGGTACTGAGATTTCAGGACAGTTCTTTTAAACTTGCTTTTTTGTTAGTCTGTCTAGTTTAATAAAAGTGATTATATTTTACTTGTACAAATGTTCTAAGATGGAAAGGTTTATGTTTTCCCTATTTTCCTATACAATATCTTTAACAAAGAAGTTCATTTTATTCAAGAATATCAAGGTATTGTAAGTTTAAAAGTAGAAGAAAATTCATTTCACAGAGCAGATTTTTTTTCAATTAGCTCTTGCTTTTGAGTATTTAGAGGTAATTAATTACATATGAAGCTACTTTATTACTTTGGAATTTTGAAAAATACCACATGGGATGATATTAAATCATTTAAAAAATGTTAAAAATGGAAATTGGGAGCTATGGAAGAACAGGAGAGATTTGAGTTTTATCTGTGTCACCATCTGTGGGCTCCTCTCTATCCATTATTACTTACTGTCACCATCAGAATGTCGGTGCTCAGGAAAGCATAGGATAAAAACGAATCACCATAAGAAAGTGTTACTCAGGCAACTGGTCTTGAACAATATCAATATTGAGTCAAGTCTGCAAGAAAATGATGAAGACAAAGGGGAGAGACTCTATCAATATGCTTTTTATACCCCTAAAAGACCTACTGAGACTTTTACTTTCATTTATTTTCACCTTGCTGTGTGACTTTGGCCCATGTACTTAACACCTTTCATCAGCAGTTTTCTCGTCTTTAAAATAGAGGTAATAATAGTATTTACCTCAAATATTATCTTGAGAATTAAAAGAAATATTGCTTGTGAAATGCTTAATACAAGGCTTGGCGAAAAGTGTTCTGATAGTTATTGCAGCCTTTGAATGAGTTCTGAGTTCAGCCAGCAGTCACTTAAAAAAAAAAAAAAGCTAACTATAATGTGATATGATAAGTGTTATAGAAACCATTTGATGTAGTATACAGTCAGGAGCCACTTTACCTATTGACCATGATCTGTTTCCTGAGGCAGCCAAGTGAATAACCTCTCATCTTACGCTTTTTAAAAAATCAACCTGGTGCCCACATATCATAAAATAAAAAAATATCAGGGTCAAAATAATGGAGGAAAATTATAGATTGGGAAGTCATCAAGAAAAACTGCAAATACAGATAAAAGTCAAGGGAGTAGTGTATTCTCTATGTGGCAGCTTTTCAAGCACAGTGTCTAGCAAACAAAACAAAACAAAACAAAACAAAACAAAACAAAACAAAACAAAACACCTTAAAGAATAAATTCTCTTTTCCATGATCATCAGTCCTTGGAAATAGAGGCCCTTTCCTCATGCTAAAAGAATCATCATTCGAGAGGAGAAATTTGGTCTGCAGTTGCTTCCCTCAATGTGTCCTTCAGCTGAAAGTCTGAAATGTAGGAGATTGAAAAGATCAAATGAAAATTAGTCACACAGACTTTGAGAGGCTTTATCAGCCTAAAATTAGGGGAAAATTACATGGTTTTGAAAAAGATTCTGCTAAATAATTTTGATGCAAGATGAAAAAAACAAGTATCATTTGGAACAATAGTTTGTTATCAAAAACACATAAAATTTAAAATCACCAAGTTTTCCTTTTCAATGTATTGAATTACCTATTTTATCAAATAAGAGATGAAAGGTGAGATGACATAATTGAAAGGAAATATGACTGAGGGAAAGTGAGCTCAGTAATAAAAACAGAGACATTCCAAAATCAAAATGGGGAAAATAAATGAACAGGCACCTTCCAAATAAGATATATAATGGTCAATACACATTTGAAAAATTCTCAGTATTATCATTTATCAAGGAAATGCAAATTAAAACCACAAAGAGAAATGACTACATACCTTTTCAAATCACTAAAATTTATAAAGATTGGCCATACTAAATATTGGCAAGGATGTGAAGAAAATGTAATTCTTATACATTGTTGGTGAGAATATAAAACACTGTTGTTTTGTAAGACTATTTGGCATTTCCTAATAAACAACACAAATGACCTATGCAATGTCCATGACATAGCAATTCCACTATTAGGTATTAAGAAAAATATTTTTATGTATACACAAAGAGCTGTGATAGGCACTGTCATAGTGTCTTTATTCATAATGGTTAGAGACTGAGACCTTCCCAAATGTCTGCCAAGAGAACAATGGATACCAAAATCGTATTCATATAATGGAGTACCACTTAGTAGCAAAACAAAACAAAACAAAAAACTATATATACAACATGAATGAGTCTTCCAAAGATCATGTCAAATAAAATAAGAGAGGCACAAAAGAATAAATGATAAATTAATTTATATATATGAAGGTCAAAAATAGGCAAAACTAATCCACAGTGATAGAAGTCAAAATAGAGTTAACATCTATGGGTAAGGTTGAGATTGACTGGAAAGGTCATGAGAGAACTTTCAAGAATGATGGAAATATTCTATAGTGTGATTTGGGTGGTATCTACATGCTGAGTATAATGCAATACAATAAAACTTAGCAATTTTAAGCATACAATTAGGTAAGTTTTGACAAATGTATTATAGTTCATATAACCAGCACTGCAATCATGATCTATTTATTCTGTTCCATATGGTAGCCAACAGCCACATGTGCCAGTGAGCACTTGATACTAAGAAATGCGGTAAGCATAGAATACACTCTGGATTTTGAAAATTTAGTACAAGAACATATAAAATATTCTATAACTTTTACACTGGATACATGTTGAAGTGATATTTTGCATATATTGAGTTGCATAAAATATATTATTAAAATTAGTTTCACCTGTTTCTTTTTTCATGTGGCTATTGCAAAATTTTCAATTCCATATGTGGCATGCATTACAGTTCTCATGAAGAGTGTTATAAGACTATTCAATGAAATTATAGAGATTTGTTTTTGCCATTATTTCCCACCTCCTATGCTTCTGCATTACAGATGTCATGTATTTTACTTTTACATATGTTGTAAACACTATGATACATTTTATTATTTTTGCTATAAAGAGGAGGTTATATTTTATTTATTTATTTTTTAGGTATTTTCTGATGAAAAGATGTTTTTAATGCTTTTAATATTTATTTATTTTTGAGAGAGAGAGAGACAGAGCACAAGTGGGGGAGGGGCAGAGAGAGAGGGAGACACAGAATCTGAAGCAGGCTCCAGGCTCTGAGCTGTCAGCACAGAGCCCAGTGCAGGGCTCGAACTCATGAATCAGGAGATTATGACCTGAGTCATCAGAGGTTTAACAAACTGAGTCACCCAGGTGCCCTGGGGCAGCTATTTTTTAAAGAACATTTTAAAGATAGGCAATGCCTTTTGTAGATAACTGCATAATTACTGTTTGGGGTGCTCCAAATTTTTGTTCTGCCAAAAAGACTTTTAAACATATGTTATGAGGCAGGTCTGTTTTTTGTTTGTTGGTTTGTTTTGTTTTGGTCTGAAAAGTCTTTAGTTTGCTTTTATGTTTTAAAAAATTATTTTTGCTGGCTATCAAATCTGAGTTTGTCAGTTATTTCTTTTAGCACTCTCAAGATATCACTTTATCACTTCACTCACGATTTCTCTGTTCTTACCTTTTTTGTTTTCTGCTTTTAGATTTCCTCCTTATCATCAGTTTTTAAAAGTTTAATTTCAGTGTGCCTTGGTATGGTTTTCTTTGTTTATTCTGCTTTGTGTTCTTAGAATTTCCAGGGTATTTAGTTTTATAGTTTCCATCAATTTCTTTTAATTTATTTTTTATTTTTTACCTTTCTTCAAGTTTTCTTCGTATGCTTTCTTTTCTCTCCTGAGAACTAAATTATGGATATTTTAGTACATTTAATATCGTTCCTCAGGTGACTGACTTGCTAGTTGTTTTGCTTCTATTTCTTCTCTATGTGCTTCACTTTAGTTTTTAATGCCAGGTCTTTAAGTCTATTGATTTCTTCTTCAATACCTAATTATTGCTAATTTCATTATTTTATTTCCAATTTTGGTATCACAATTTATCTCCCTAGAATTTCCATTTGTGTTTCTTGTTTGTTTTTATTCACTTCATTCTCTTTATCAGGTTTGTGTTTTCTCCTCACTTTTCTGAATATAGGGAGCACATTTTATTTTTCTGGATCTGCTTTAAATAAAATTATAATTAGAACTTACAATTTAAAATTTACTTCATGTATTGTTTGATTTTGTTTGCATTGTTTGAATTTTATCCTCATTATGGGTCATATTTCCTTGCTTCTGAGCATGTCTGGAAATTTGGATGCTGAAGTATGAATTTTACATTTTTGGGTTCCTCATATTATTGCATTCATGTAAGTAGTATTGGACTTTTTTAGCATGTAGTTTACATTACTTGGGATTTGTTTAATACATCTGAGGTTTGCTTTTAAGCTTTTTTAGGTCAGTGCAGAGCAGTCTTTAATCTATGGCCAATTGAGCTCTATTACTAAGGTGGTATCTTTCTGAGAACTATGATGCCTTATTTATTGAGATTTTTCCATTTGGACTGGTGGTAATATGAACTATTCCTAACCATGTGTGAGATTTGCAAATTGTTAGGTTTCCTCTTTTCTGGAAAGCCTTTCCCCAACCTGTGTAACTTCCTTTAACACATGTATTGAGGGGGTACTCAGCTGAAGAATTGAGGGGTCCTCTTCAAAGCTCTTTGCCCTTCCCTCTGTGCAACAACCCCTCTCCATTACTGAGCCACAAATTATAAGCACTAAGACCTCCCTGAACTTTGATCTATATCATCTTATATTAGTGACCACCACATTCTCTGCAGGTTTTCTCGCCCTGCACTACAACCCCTTCCTGCTTCTAGGCAGGAAGCTGAGGTGATCAGAGGGTTCACCTTATCTGTTTTCTCTCACTCAGGAATCACCATCCTGGCTGCCTGTTGCCCAATATCTTAAAAAATGTTGTTTTTAATATTTTATCCAATCCTCCTGTTATTTGAGACAGGGACATAAATCTTTTTATTTCATATAGACCTAAAATTAAAATCAGTAACTATCTTTTGATTGATTTGTTTCCACATTCAACAGATTATACATTCAGATACTATTTTGAAGAGGCCCAGAAATTTTTACTAATTGATACAGAGAATGCAGAAAAAAAATGTGCCCCCAAAACATTTTAAACATTGAATAGAGAACCATGAAAAGAAATAAAAAGTTGAAATATAAGCTGGTAAATATTTAAATATTTGCATGGATAATTTATCAGTTTGTCACTTGGCAAAATTTTGTATTCAATATTATGAAGTGCCTTTTGAGAGTAGAGATTGCTAAGAGATAATGCAGGCTACTAAGAAAAGTTATTCTAATGTTATTTTCTCCTAGAAATAAATTAAGGAAGAAACTTTTCTTTCATAAATTCTTTAAATAAATTTTTCTGGAAGAATAATAAGGCGGAACAGGATAAATGAATTTTTTTTCCAAATCCTCTATTTTTGTAACGTGTATTGTCTCTTAAGATTGCTTAATCAGCTAATTTCTATTTTCACTGATTAGCCTTCACTGTGCCTGGCTCACTAAATAATCCAGTCCCCACTACAGTCTGATAATGATGAATCATGACACATATTCTTCCTACCCTCTCCTTCTCCGGCATCTCGTTTTCATCAAAGTCTTAATGAAAAAAAAATCACTTATTTATCAAGGTATAACAATATATAAACTTTCAGTGAAAATGAATATTCTATATGACTGAAACTTATCTCTCTGTATCCATACCCTGAAATGTTAAGCAGTTGTGTTTTGCATCTTTTTTTTTCTGTTTAACTCTTAAACACAATGCTACTTGATATCTGTGGTATCAGAGTTACTCATTTGTGAACACCAAAAGCTGTATAATATTCTCACATTCAGAGTGTGGAGCTTTTGACTCCTTTCCAGAGGGCTAAGATTATGGAAATTAGATTTCTGGATGAATGTCTAATTACTGTTGAAGTGAATGCCTATGAAACTATATGCAATGTTTTTATCAGAAACTAAGGATGGTATTAAAAGTTATAGTCATTAATTCATGTGTTGAATAAATATTTATTGCATACGTACTATGCTTCAGAGACTGTACATCTGAGTATGTAATAGTAAATATAAATGCCAATTATAAATATTGAGGCTTGGTTAACATTAACACCCTTGCTCTCTGCATTCAATTTTCCATATGGGTCGGCTACATTCTATTTAATAAGTTTCATCAAGAACTCTTGGGGCGCCTGGGTGGCTCAGTCGGTTAAGCGTCCGACTTCAGCTCAGGTCATGATCTCACAGTTCGTGAGTTCGAGCCCCGCGTCGGGCTCTGTGCTGACAGCTCAGAGCCTGGAGCCTGCTTCACATTCTCTGTCTCCCTCTCTCTCTGCCCCTTCCCAGCTCATGCTGCGTCTCTCTCTGTCTCAAAAATAAATAAACATTAAAAAAAATAAAAAAAAAAAAGAACTCTTTACTACTCTAATTTAACCTATTTACTCTCCTAATCCTAGGTACAAATTATCAAAGTGCTTAAAATGCACTTCTGGATAGTTTTGAAGTATAAATTTAAATAGCGATAGAATGTAGTTTAACCAATATGGTTTAAAAAAATAAGCACAATTAATCTGACTGCAGCACAAATTAAGCCTCGCTTTTCATTTTCTTAAAGCCCCAACTTTACACTGGCTCTTTGGATACTGTGTTTGAATCCTAACATCACTGGTACAGCAATATTAATGAATAAAGGTGATTTTTATATCTATAGTAAAAGGGGAGACAGAGAGAAGCTTCTTTCAGAAAACCCCCTCCTCCTACAGATGTGATCTGGTTTATGGTAGCAATTTGGCATTGCACATTTTTTACTACAAAGTTTCAAAAAAACATCTTGATACAGTATTTCTGCAAGTAGTTTCAGAGGATTATTTATGGGTCTGCAAGGATGCCAGATTGCCTCATTTTGAGACGATTAAAACAGGACTTTAGGCAGCTATTATTTGCATCTTTAGGAGAAAAACCCATTAGCACAAGGCCAGGGGATCATTGGGACCTGGAGAAGCTACCTTGAATAATAATCCTGGACCCTACTATATTCGAGCAAGCAGACCCACTGATGCCTGTTAGAGCAGTCTGCATGTAGACGGGCACAGAAACAGAAGCTGCAAGTCTTTTAGGATGATAACTAATATATTTTTTATGAGGCCGACTGAAATGAGACTCCAGAGAGAGCAACAGAAAAGACTGATCAGAAAGAGTAAAATTGGTGACAAGAAGATTGGAAAGTAGAAGTCATTGTAAAACATATAAATCATGGAGAAGCCTGTGCACGGAAACAGACCAAACTCCAGAAATCCACATTTTGCTAGAGGTCAGCTTAATGAATTATCAATGTGAATACTTAAAATATTTAATATTTTACCACATATGGGAAAAGGCCAGTTGTTGACTCATTGAAAGGCTGTTGAAAAGGCTCATTTCTCTGTCATGAGGTTCAACATCATATCAGGAAATAACCACTCACAAATTTGGAATAAAGAAAATGGTAAGAATTCTTTCAATGGCACACATTAAAAAAAAGTTAACATCTTGGTTTCTATGTTAGCAATTAACATAAAAACTGACCCACTCCTACAGTTGATATTGGCACTGATACTGATATTCCCACTTGTTGAAATAAAGACTTAACTAATGTTTGATGAAATGCAACCAATGTATTTTAAGAGTCATGGGCCAGGTGTTTTGTAGGGATAGATATGGTAAGGGGGACAGCTGAAGTGAAGAGACCATTTTTCTTCTTTTTAAAAAGTGTCCCCTGTTCTTGGCCTAGCCACCTCTTCTCATAGAAAGTTCTCCAAATAAACTATTCCAATATCCCCTATGTTCAAGTACTATGCCAGGTACTAGAAAAACAAAGACATTAAAATGGGGTCATTTTTCTCAAAGAGCTCATAAATGAGGAAACAGACAAATAGTGGTAATTGTGTTTGATAAATACAATGCATGTCTTAGGTTTCTATGCCAGCAGTATAGAGGTGAAATGTGAGATAATTACATTTCATTTCTTTCTTCATGAGTTGGAATACTTGCCTGAAGAAACAGAATGCCAGAAAATTTTATCCATTCAATCCCCCTAGCCAGAATACAAATGTAGCAAAATTAAGCCTAAAAGACTAGTATTTATTTCTAACAACATTCAGAGAAAATGTGACAACTTACAAAGCTATTTATTCTAAAGGCTAATTATATATATATTATATATATACATATATATATATATAACATATAAATATATTGTATCTATTTTATACACACACACACACACACACACATACACACACGTACTTTAATTAGGAATTCTCCCCTAAATCTCATCTACTGTAACAGGTATATATCATGCTGTTCAAAATTCATTTAAAAAAAAAGCAAACTAAAGCAAACCATAACAAAAAAAAAATAATTACATCTATAACTTTGATAGAATAGGATTTTATAGTTTTTAGGCCATTTTCATGAACATTTAAGAGTCTAATAACAAGTATCTCACAAGCAAAAGAATACGTATAATATTAGTTTTGTATGTTGAAACAATGTAATATAAGCTATGTGTATGGTATGTGTACAATATATACTCATGTAAATATGTATACATTTATGTATATATGTATATACACACACACACACACACACCAGACAAATTTATGAAATAGAAGACTGACTTAGAAAACAAATGAAGTTATTGCTCACATCTATCAAAATTCAAGGGGCATACTTCACAGAACTAGAACAAATAATTCTAAAATTTGTATGAAACCTGAATAGCAAAAGTAATCTAAGAAAGAACAAAGATGGAGATATCATGCTCTCTGACTTCAAACTATACTACAGAACTATATAATCAAGACAGTATGGGATGGGTACAAAAACAGACACACAGATTAACAGAATAGAATTGAGAACACAGAGATAAATTCACACATATATGGACAATTAATCTATCATCAGAAAGCCAAGAACATACAATGGACAAAGGACAGTCTTTTCAATAAATGTTGGGAAAACTGGACAGCCACATACAAAAGAATAAAATTTGACTACAATCTTACACCATATGCAAAAATTAACTCAAAATGGATGAAAGCCTGAATGTTCAACATCAATGTGAATGTGAATCCCGAAACCATAAAAGTCATAGAGAAAAACATAGGTGAGAAACTCCTTGACATCAGTGTTAGTGATATATTTGTTGATCTGACTCCAGAGTCAAGGGAGACAGAAACAAAAGAAAGCAAATGAAACTACATCAAATCTAAAAAAGCTTCTACACAGCAAAGGAAACCATCATCAGAACAAAAAGGTAATTTACTAAATGGGTCAAGATATTTGCAAGCTGTATACTCAATAAAGAATTAATATCCAAAATGCATAAGAAATCCACACAACTCAACATCAAAAAAAAAAAAAACTGATTAAAACTACGCAAAGGAACTGAATAGACATTTTTCCATACACAGATGGCCAACAGAGACATGAAAAGATGCTCAACATTACTAATTACTAATCTTCAGGGAAATGCAAATCAAAACCACAAGATATTAGCTTGTACCTGTCAGAATGGCTGTTATAAAAAAGGCAAGAAGTAAAAAGTATTCGCAAGGATGTGGAGAAAAAGGAGCCCTCCTGAACTATTGGTGGGAATGTAAATTGGTACAGTCATTACTCAAAACAATATGGAGTTCCTCAAAAATTAAAAATAGAACTACCATATGTCCAATAAACCCACTTCTAGGTATTTACATGAAGAATGCAAAAATACTAATTTGAAAAGATATATGCACCCCTATGTTTACTGTAGCATCATTTACGATAGCAAAGATATGGAGACAACAATGTGTCTGCTGATAGACGCGTGCGTAAAGAAGATGTGGTATTCATATATACACTGGAATTCTATGCAGCCATAAAAATGAATGAGCTCTTGCCATGTAAGATGACATGAGTCATCTAGAGGGTATTATGCTAAGTGATAATAAGTTAGACTGAGAAAAAGAAATACTAAACAATTTCACTCATATGTGGAACCTAAAAACAAATGAATAAAAAACAAACAAAACAAATGAATAAACAAACAAAAAGTAAAATCAGACTATAAATACAGAGAGAAAACTGGTGGTTTCAAGAGGGGAGGTGGATGGGGGAGATGGGCAAAATGGGTGAAGGTACAGGGCATACAGTCAATGATATTTTAATAGACTTGCATGTGACAGATGGTAGCTATACTTGTGATGAGCACAGCATAAAGTATAGAGATGGTGAAATCACTATGTTGTACACCTGCAACTAATGTAACATTACATGTCAACTATACTCAAGTAAAAATAAATTAGTTTGGGGGCTATACAAAATGAGATAGTATTAAGAAGCTGTTTTTTTTTTTTTTAAACTGAACCTATATTCCACAGTTCTCCATTTCTTCCTACTCTTAAATTTCTAACCTCCAATCCTTAAAAAAACACTCTTCTGCCTTTTTGATGTCAACCACCAAATCAAACCTACTGAACTCTGTACGGCTTCTAGATAAAGTACATTTTACTATTTACTCCAACACCAAGGTTGAGATTTTATCAGAGAACTACTGATACCTTGATCTCTGTTCTACACTAACCTGTACTTATGGAATATGAATAGCAATGGGGAAGGGAACAACAAGAGCCCAAAGAGCCAGAGACCCAAATCCTAGTGGGAAATGCAGGCTCAGACAAGCAAGATCCAGAATCAAAGGAAAAAATAATGGAACAAACATTTGTCAGCTTTTACCATAGAGAAAAGGAACTTTTCTTTCAGACTTATTTTATAGCCAAACTGTGTCTGAGTGGTGGGGTGTGAATGCCTGTGGCTTAAGAGGATTTCAACAGGGGTTCCATAGGTGCTATTGATATAATATAGTACCAGTGCAGGTATTAGAGTCAGGGTTCTAATACCAATTTTACCATTTATTCACTGTAAATTTAGAAAACTATTCATCAAAACCAGCTTATTTTTTTCAATAGGCAAAATAGAACTAATCATAATCTCATCAGATTGTCACGACACTCAAGTGGAATATTGAAAGTCAAATGTCAGATATGTTATCAGTGTTTAATACATTCTTTGTCTTTTCTCTTCTAATAAATAATATATAGAAGAACCAGGCTTATCAGTGGCTTCCGATAGCACTAGCTGTTGATTAATTGATATGCTTAGCAAAACTCAAAATAGAAGTAAAGGATGCAATAGATTCACAGAATCTGGTTACAAAGAAATAGCATTTGGGATGGATTGCTACATCATCCAATAAGACTGTTCCTTCTTACATGAATCCCAACTTTTGTGCATTTTGCACTTATGACTAAGGGATAAGAAAGTGGTTTAGAAACAAGGACCACTCAACACAAATAAAGAATGCCTGTCTCCTCTCCCCACCAATTTGCTTGCACAACTCATGCTATCTCTGGTTTTTGACCCTCCTTATTTAATACATTTCAGCACCTCATCCTCCCCTGTTGCAGGTAGGGAAAATAAGTTTTTGTTTAAATAACATCTTAAGTACATTGGCGTGTATAAGTATGATTTATATAATTACAGCAGTTAGTAATTAGTGTAAATAGAGATCATGTCACAACTAGCAAACATCATTAAAGCATATACCAAGTCAAGAAAAGCCTGTGTTATTTTTTGCAAGAAAAAAAGTGTGTTAGATGAATCCCCAAATTGCCTGTTGGAACAAACTTGACATCAAACATATTGTACCTCATATCTAGGTAAAAATTATTGCACAGGAATGTTTCTTAGGAATATTTTTCTTCACAAATTTTAAATAATTTTTAAAATTCAGAAAAATAAAATGCCCCAAACATAAATTTTTCACTTTGTTTCTTCCTGTTTCCATGTGAAAGAACTGTCTATCACTTATACTGGCTCTTTGAGGGAAGTATTGTTTATTGTCTCACCCTTCTTAGTGCCCTAATGGAAATTGACTTTTTTGTGTTTATCATTTACTACCTTATTCTGTTATTAAAAAAATGAACGGATGCCAAATTTTTCCACCTAAACTATAAGCTCTTTTGAGAATAGGAGCTTTATAGTTTTACATTCCTCATGCTCACAGCCCCACATATAATGCCTTCCAAATATCTAGTAGTTGCTGAGTCAATTAAAAAAAGAGTAAAATGTTTATACCAGTAGTAATTATTTAAATAAGTTTAATTTTCACCATAGATCAAATCTATATAATCACAGGATAATTATTTTTTCAGCATTGTAGGGTATGGAAAATATTTTGTTGTACACTAGCTCTTTGTGTCTGGATAACTGCCTGAGGAAATTATTTATATACATGAGGGAAAAGAAGTTAGAGACAATGTAAAGTTATAGCATGTCATTCAGAATGCAACTGGTGGAGGTAGAAATTAAATCCAAGAACTTCAGCTACTCAATACATAAAAACCTGAATCTATTTAATTGCAGATTAACTGTACTTAAAAAAAAAAAACATATGAGTAGCATTTATTTTAAAAAAGTAAGTCTAACTAGCTTCATGAATAATAAATACATACCTGAAAGAACACTTTTTCAAGGAAATATATACATTTGGTTCTCATTATTCACTGCAGTTATGTTCTGTAAAGTTACTATAAACACTGAATTAACAAATACTGAATCATTGCTCCTTGAAAAAATGCAGGGTTAGATGCTTACATATAGATGGCCACACATTTTTGCATAAATAACCTTGTTTTACATGTCTTTGGCTTAAAGACACCTTATTTACATATTGTTAATTCATTAACATTGAACCCACAGTCAACAGCACTATAACTCACGCCTGAACACAGCTGGTCTAACACACATAGTTTCTCAGTAAGGCATATCATAGCCTTTTGTAATTAGGAACAGTAGATAGCACCCAACACTCTGCTTGGTCGCCTTTTTAAACAGTGACATCAATAATAAAATATTAAAATATGAAATATGAAAAACATAGAATTAAATAACCCACAAAAAGTACACTTGTTTATACTGTGAGAACCAAAATAAGAAGGCAAACCACCTTCTTGTTTGATCTTAGCTGGGAAAGCATATGCTGGGTGATTCACATTTCTTACCTCTCTGTACATATGAATGTTTCTAAATTACTGTGAAACTATCATGAGCATTGATTGATTTGAGGGTTACAAATAAATTTTAGTCAGTAGGCAAATTTGTAAATACAGAATCTATGAAAAATGAGGATCAACTGCATTGAATTTCCAAACAAGACATATTGTGCTATGCATTAAGGAAGATGAATAAAATATTATGGCTGATTTTGAAGGGTTCAAAGTCTATCTGGGAAAATGGAATATCAATAGTTAATGCCAGTGCAATGTAATTGAGTTCTTATCAATGGAGAATCTCAAAGGAGGAAGCAACTCAATCTTTAGTTTGCAGTTGACTATGTCCTCCAGCATTACACATATGGAATGTAGGGTCAATTCCCACTGCATTCTTATCATTTTCAATTTATGAACTGGCTCTTCCTTGTTGATATGGAAAAAAAATCTCAAAAAGCACCACCTCATTGTTCCTCTATCCTTTTGGTGCTCAGCAAGGCAAATTAAGCCTTCATGGAAATTTGAATTTAGAAAAGGGAAACATTTCATATATTCTGTATTACATATAACCACTCTATAATTTCCCACAGAAATGGCTCAACAAACTTTACTGGAAAAAAGAAATACCAATACCCTCTTTCTTCATGGAAGGCAGTAGTACACTACTACAATGTAATTACTTCTCTTGTCTTCTTTTAGTCTTGTCCAAATGAGGTCTATGTATTTCCATAGAGCCTAAAATTTCTCACCCTCCTCAAACTTCCAGTTGATTATATTTCTTTGGGTAACATAGGGCTTTTTAAAAATAATTATATTTTTATGTTTCAGATCTGAGATCTAATCCTATAAGTATTAAAAGATTTTATATTTGTATATCTGGAAATCCATAATTCCTGTTATATTTTCTGGCCCGGGGTTGTACTTTGAAAAATAAAGTGTAATTATTTTGCTATACTACTTTTTTTCCTATGACACACCTATTTAAATCCAGGATATGTTTCTTTCTTTTTTTTTTTTTCAATTTTCTTAGAGAATTGTTTTTCCCTCCAACTTATCCTTTATATTTTCTACTCCATCTACAACAAAACGACACCAGCAAACTTTGTAACTATTTAAAACTGTTTGTTCATGTAAATGAGACTTGATCCTAATTATCTTTAGCAGAACTCTTAGCTTTTGTTCGGAACCGCTCCTTCATTTAAACTTGCCCTTAACACCAGTGCCTTAAATGGCAAAATATGATTTCAACTCATCGCTTCCTATTAATCATGTTTAAATTTCACAGTGAATCATGGACCCCTTTGGTCTGTCCCAATTTTAAATTGCTTCTCATATTATTATTGTGTGGATTTCCTTGTCTTACATTTTTCTATGTCTACTAAATTAGCTCTTTATTTCCACTGCTCTACTATAAAACTTCTCTGAGTTTGCATTCTCTGAATTTGGAATTAACTTTCAGCTATTATTCTAAAAAGTATTTATTTAGGTGAACGTGACATATTTACTTTCTGTATCAGAACTCTGAACCTCCAAAAGAAACTGCTATTTTACCCCTACAGCACTTTGAATGTTACCCTCCTCCACTAGCCCAACAGTGATGTCACTTGAGCTCATTCGCTTGTTGAAATGGGATTTATTTTTGTCAGAACCGAAGTTCTTTTAATTGATATTTACATAAAATTTCAATTCACTTTGATCTCCTATGATCACCTCTGTGGCATAGAAAGAAACTATGCACTTTAGTGAAGTTTGTTCTGTAAAATGTTATAGATTATTTAGCAGTACTCTCTCATTTGGAAAATTGAAAATTGTTCTGGGATGAGTCAACAGCAAAAATATATTAATATGTTATAGTTTTGTATCATTAGAGGAAATAGAAGCTTTTGAAATACCATCTTGTTAATCAGTTGATCTTTCCTCTCAATAATTAGGTCTTTCAATTTACTTCTAAAATTACTGGATATGGTATTTTCAGCTAATATAAAGTAAAATTCACTTAATGAAAAAAATGACATTTGAAAATAATAGATTTTTCTTTTCTTATATTAAATTCAATTCTCTCACAACTCTTGGTGGCTAATTCATTGCGACTATCATTTAAAACTTTGATCTTCTAATTTTTAATGGTTTAAAATTGAGGTAATTAGAAATTACATGATAATGATTAATTAGAATATGAACAGCACTATGCTTGAAGTACAAATAATGAGTGGGAATGTGTTGAATTTTTTTAATGTTTGGAATTATATTGGTATTTGAGAAATGCAATTATCATTTCCAATAGCAATTTCGTTCATACAAAGAAGTTTTAAAACACAATTGCAGCTTGAGACCTCCAAATTTGTTCAAATATGTTAAAATCCCACTATGTCCTTTTAATTTTGATATATATAAACTGTGAATTTAAAGCTGAGATTTTTTTGTCTATTTATAAAAAGAACATTTGGGGTTACATTAAAATATGTATCTCATCTCATTTTTGAAATATATTAGACAGCAGGCTAATTCATTATGGGCCAGTTGGTTGGGACTGGTGTGGCTACTCAATGAATATTCTAAATATAACCTTAGCCCAAAGTCTTTGGTGAGAAAATAAATAATAGGAAATTTAATTTAGTTACCCTCTTACCAAATAACTTTGAGGTAAGGTTGTATTTGTAGCAGCCATATTATATATTTATGTGGAGAAATATTTTGGTAAAACTGTAATGTAAGGAATATGGAAAGGTTTTTGGATGAATTATTAGTTATCAATGAGGATTGCTTGGGCAGAGCAGGTGGGTTGTGATGATTGTTTTGCCACTAATTCCATCTTAAATTTTTTTTTTTTCAATTAGGCAGATTTTTATTTGTTCTGTGGTCAAGAGCAAACTCTGAGAGATCCAACTCTACAAATTGTCCAAACAACTCAATTATTTATATTCATAATTTAGAATAACTCTACTTTCTAACTTTTGCATTATTACCTTTATTGTCTTCCCAACTTCAGTTAAGTTCATAAAATATAACTGGAATTCTCTGTCTTACAAAAAAAATGTGAGACTCCAAACTCCAGATAATTTTTTGTGCATAGAAAAACTAGATAATTTCTAAAATATCTATAGGGGCGCCTGGGTGGCTCAGTCAGTTGAGCAACCAACTTCGGCTCAGGTCATGATCGCGTGGTTTGTGAGTTCAAGCCCCGCGTGGGGTTCTTGCTGACAGCTCAGAGCCTGGAGCCTGCTTCTGATTCTGTGTCTCCCTCTTTCTCTGCCCTTCCCCCACTCATGCTCTGTCTCTCTCTGTCTCAGAAATAAACATAAAAAAAATTTTTTAATTAAAATATCTGTAATACATTGCAGTAATCCATATAAACATTTACTAAAACCTGTGTAAAATATGTATATAAAAATGTGCACATAAACTTTAATTATACAGAATGAAGTAGCTATAATTTGTCCAAATATGAATCTCAAAATCAAAATTATTTTCTGAGTTGGCCAGATAACATTAAGTTTCATCCCCCATTTCAATTTGAAAATTGGCCACATTCCCCAAGTCATGTGAACATGAAGAATTTTCATGAACATAAAAACAGTGAAACACAGAATATGTACTATAGAGCAAACTGAGGAAGAAATAATAACATCACCACCTTTGACTTCTTACCTAGTGCTAGCTGAAAGAAAAGAGAAAAAAGATGTCAAATCAATGAGACTTTCTCTGATATAATCATGGTCAAGAGCAATAACAAGGCTCATTGGAAATTACTACATTTTCTTGGAAACCTAAACATTTGGATTTCTAGGGCCACCTGGGTGGCTCAGTCAGTTAAATATCTGACTCTTGATTTCAGCTCAGGTCATGATTTCATGATTCTTGAGACAGAACCCCAAGTCAGATGCTGCACTCACAGCATGGAGCCTGCTTAGGATTCTCTCTCTCCCTCTCTCTCTGTCCCTTCCTACTTGTGCATATGCATACTTTCTCTCTCAAATAAAATACATTAAAAAAAATAAACATGTGGGTTTCTATATGCATTACCCTTTGAGTAATTAGAAATTTGAAGTATGTATACTAAGTGTTAAAATTTGGAGATGTGGCATGTCAAAGATAACACATTTAACACGTTGTCTGTCCAGCCTCACTGCTTTAATGAATAGAGGAAATCACGCTGATAACCTAGATAGACCGGCTTATCTCATATCCCCAAACCAAGCCATGTAAACTATAGATTTAAAAAGTGGCGGGGCGCCTGGGTGGCCCAGTCAGTTGAGCGTCCGACTTCAGCTCAGGTCACGATCTCACGATCCGTGAGTTCGAGCCCCGCGTCGGGCTCTGGGCTGATGGCTCAGAGCCTGGAGCCTGCTTCCGATTCTGTGTCTCCCTCTCTCTCTACCCCTCCCCCATTCATGCTCTCTCTCTGTCTCAAAAATAAATAAACGTTAAAAAGTGGCAATTCCTCAGAGCAGTGCTAGAAACCAAGGAGAGATCTACAGAAAAAATATAGATATCAATAGGGTCCCTGAATAATAATATCTAATGGAAAAACACAAATTATCTAATTTTATTCACAAATCAAGAAAAAAGTCTGTATAGTATAATAACCATAGGAAAAAAGTGTAGTCCATGTTTTATGACAAAATATACATTAGTCCCCAAAGTTTATGTGGCTGAGTATTATAAAAATTTGAAAAAATAGAAAGTTCCTGCATTATGTAATTTTTTCCAGAAAGACAAGGGAAGTTGCTTTATTGTAGGGGCTTGTGAAACTTCAGATTGATGAGTCAAAACCAAATCCCTATCTCTCCATAAATACTTTCATTACCAATAAATAAAAATCTCCAGTTCATAGTTACACACCAACACTAAGGGTTATCACATTTATTTGTATAAAAGAGACAAAAATTTTATATCCTATTATTTAAATTTGTTTCCCTAATTACCAGATTGAGAATCTGTTCATGTCTATTAGTGATTATTTTTTAAACATGGATAAATCATGAATACAACAATTTATACAATGTAGTTCATACACACATGTATTATATTTGTTGAGTAGTTACAAAAACATATATAGAGATGATATTCACTAAAGTCTGCATCATGACTATCTTCTGGTAGGGCTTAAGCTAGAGTGAACTTTAACTATAAGTGAGTAGATTAGATTTTTGTTCACAAATAATTACTACCTTCTTCCTGTGACACCCATTAGAAGAGTAAATTCAGCTACCCTATTGATTTGGAGATGGTCCATGTGATTTGTTTTGAGCAGTAAAATATGGATGGAAGTGAAGATATATTAACTCTGAGGAGAAATCACATATTTCCACTCACCTCTCTAGGAACTTCCATTTCCTCCATGAAAAGTAAATGTTCCCTGTATCAGCTGTCTTCAACCAAAGTCCAAAATTGGTACAGGTGAAATTACCTGAACTCAGTGGCAGTCTTTTATCAGAGCTGACCAAGCCATTCCTTAAACACATGAGCAAGAAACTCTATTATATGAAATAGTCCTGCAAATCAATAGGAAAAAAAATGACAAAGGGAAAAACCAAATACATCACAGAAGACAATCACAGAAGACAACCAAATACAATCACAGAAGACAAAATACAAATGAGGACCATAAGAAAGTTGCTCAAATTTGTTAGGAAAATATAGGGGAAAAATCAAGGGAGTTATAATTAAAATATCAAATAAAACAGCACTTTCCTCTTACCAGCTTGGTAAAATTAATAGCTTGATCATATATAGTGTTAGTGAGAGTATGGGGATTTGAGCATCATATATCTTTGTTGGAAATGTTAATTATTATAGCATTATTGAACACAATTGACAGTACCTGTTAATTTAAAAAAATATACAAATGTAGAGCCTCAGAATTTCAACTTCTACAGATCTATCATAGAAAAATATTGTGCATGGGGTGCCTGGGTGACTCAGTTGGTTGAGTGTCCAACTCTTGATTTTGGCTCAGGTCATGACCTCACAGTTCATGGGATCGAGCTCCACATCAGGTTCCACATTCATATTGCAGAGCCTGCTTCGAATTCTCTTCCTCCCTCTGTCTCTGACCCTTTCCTGCTCTCCCTCTCTTTTTCTCTCCCTCTCAAAATAAATAAACTTAAAAAAAAAAGAAGTGGAAAACTATTGTGCACATACATGAATGGTCATGCAAAACTCTTTTTATTGTATCAGTATTGGTGAGAAGATAAATATACCTTCCTGTCCCATTGTTAAATAATATCAAGAACAGGCAAAAGAACTTAGATATACGCTCCAGGAAGATAAGACTAATAATCAATTATAATACAGGCTAACTCATCAAGAGTAACAGATTTCTTGTCAAAATTTGCTTCCAGAGCCTTACCTCTCTGTTCCCACCAATCTGAAAGTGTTATGTTACAAATTCTGCTCAATCCCACTCAGTTCTTTACCATGTAAGACTTTCTTAAAAAGTCACCCTGCCCAAATCTTAAAATCCTGATTCCCTTTTCCAAGACATCCCTAAGACCATGTCAACTTGATATTCTCTCTTATCAAAGTCAATCTAATCAACCTACCATTGCCTGGTTACAGATTTTCCTGGTGGTCTTTTAAGAGTTGAAGGCCAATGTTTGAAATAGCAGTAGCAAAATATACAAAATAGCAGAAAAGAGCACAGTTTTGGAGTTAGATTTACTGAAGTTGAATCCTGAAACCACACCTTACTAACAGCGTGACCTTGTTTTCTCTCTCTGGTCCTTGCCTGTAAAGTAGGGACAATAACAGAAATTATTTATTGAATTTTTGTGAAAAATAAATTACATAATTTATTTAGACCACTTAAGGTAAGGGTACAGAGTAAAGCCTCAAATAGTGTTAGATATAAAAAACAATAAGTAAATAAATGACCTAAATCCCTTTCAAATTGAAGAATGACTAAAAAATCTACAATACATTCTTGGTATGTACAGTTTAAAAGAAAGAGATTAATAATTGAATAAAATCAAATTGTGACACAAAACATATTATGTTAATACTTAAAATTACAGGTATATGTTTTACACTTAATCAGTATACAAAATTGTTTTTGGAGGAGGTCATCAAACCAAAAACTGTGTTCATTTCTGAGGGAAAAGAATTGGATTTCAGATTATTGAAAGGGATTATATCCTTTTTTCCCCAAAAGGCATGTTCACGTATTGGTGGTTTTTCTTACAAAGGAAATATTTTCATTGATGATTTTCTTAACATTGTGGTGATGAGAAATTGTACACATAACATATGGAATTGTAAAAATGTATATAAAATACCTACTTTTTAAATCCAAAACTTCCAGGTAATTTATAAATGAATATATGAATTGCTTTCAAATACTGCTTTATTTATAATTTTTGAATAGTCATTTCAGGAAAGAGACTAAGCAGATGTTTTTACTGAAGCATAAGCAACTTTGAGTCATGAAGTGAAGAGTAATTCCTTAACCAATGAAAATGTCAAGAAGAGTTTAGGTACACAAATATCATCCTGCCCAGATGGTTAGATTCAATATTGCTTCATTTAATTTTTGGCAAATTGATCCATTTTGCTTTAGTGAATACATTGCTAGAAATCATAGGATATTTTACATTATCTTACAAGGGAATATTTTCCTCAATAAAAACCAAGCAGCATATTTTATCTGGTCTTTACTCAGAACAAAAAAAAAAAAAAAAAAAAAAAAAAAAGAAAGAAATTTCAGTCATCAAGCTTTAAGGATTATAACAGAACTCTCTTTTATAGAACTTTTATAAGTATCAACCAAATATAGTCTAACACCATGTTGTGGATAACAGCTATCCCCAAAGGCAGTTAATAGATTTCTGTACAATTTTGTTTTTAAAAATGATTATTTATTGCTTTAGAGTTTACAAATCTTATTCAGAAGTTTGTGTGATTTTTAATACAGGTAGTGCCATTAAAACACTTCACAAAGACAGATGGATTAAAGAAAAACAATACTGATCAGGGAACATTAAGTACTATATTTGATTCCTCTAATTACTAGCTCTAATATGTGGTTAATACTCTTTCCAGTTGTATTGAGATATACTTGACACATAAGATTATAATAATTTAAGGAGTACAACATAATGATTTAGTTATGTATACACTGTGAAATGATCGACACAATAACTATAGTTACCATGCTGTAC
Source organism: Panthera pardus (assembly GCF_024362965.1). Lineage (NCBI taxonomy): Eukaryota > Metazoa > Chordata > Mammalia > Carnivora > Felidae > Panthera > Panthera pardus. The sequence goes on from NW_026526655.1 coordinate 87,668,248, forward strand.
ATGGCATCTCCAAGACTTATCTTATAACTGGAAGTTTGTTCCTTTTGACCTTCACCCATGTCTCCCACAGGCCACCCTTCCAACTCTGACAACTACCAACTACCAATCTGTTTTCTGTTTTTATGAGTTCAGATTCTACAAATAAGTGTGATCATACAGAATTGATCTTTGTTTGACTTATTTCACTTAACGTGATGCTCTTGAGGTTCATCCATGTCAAAAATGGCAGGATTTCCTTCTTTTTATGCCTGAATAATAATAATAATAATAATAATAATAATAACAACAACAACACCTTTATCCATTCATCCACTGATGAATATTTACGTTGCTTCCATGTCTTGGCTATTGTAAGTAACATAGTAGTATAGATATCTCTTCAAGATAGTGACTTTGTTTCTTTCATATATACATGAAAGAATATATATATATATATATATATATATATATATATATATATATATACACACACACATATATACACACACATACCCAGAAATAGAATTGCTAGAGCATATGGTAGTTCTATTTTTAAATTTTTAAATTTTTGAGGAACTTCCATAGTGTCTTCCATAATGACCATAACAATTAACACTCCTACAAAAGGTACACAAATGTTTACTTTTCTCCATATCCTTGCCAGCACTTTTGTTATCTCTTCTTTTTGGTAATAGCCATTCCAAAGGTGTTAAGTGACATCTCATTGTACTTTTGATTTGAATTTCCTTCATAATTAGTGATGTTGAGCATCTTTTTATGCCCTTATTGCCCATTTGTATGTCCTCTTTGGGAAAATGGCTATTCAGATCTTCTATTTTTTAATCAGATGCTTTTTTGTTATTATGTAAGCTTTTTATAAATTTTGGGTGTTAATCCCTTATTATATATATGATTTGCAAATATTTTCTTCCGTTCTGTAGGTTGCCTTTTCTTTTTGTTGATGGTTTCCCTTGTTGTACAGAATCTTTTAAGTGTGATGCAAACCCACCAGTTTATTTTGGCTTTTGATGTCTTTGCTTTTGGTGTTAAATCCAAAAAATCATTGACGTCACCAATGTCAAGGAGCTAACCCCTCTGTTTTCTTCTAGGAGTCTTATGGTTTAGGTCTTTCATTCAAGTCATTTAAAAAAAATTTTTTTTAATCTTTATTTATTTTTGAGAGCGAGAGCATGAGTGGGGTGTGGGTGTAGGGGGGGCAGAGAGAGAGGGAGACACAGAATCAGAAGCAGGCTCCAGGCTCTGAGCTTTCAGCACAAAGCCTGATGTGGGGCTCGAACCCATGGACTGCAAGATCATGACTTGAACCAAAGTCGCCACTTACCAAATGAGCCATCCAGGTACCCCATCAAGTCTTTAATCCATTTTGAATTAATTTTGTGTATGGTGTAAGATAGTGGTCCAGTTTCATTCCTTGGCATGTGGCTGTCCAACTTTCTTACCACCATTTTTTTAAGGTGCAATCATTTCCTCATTGTATATGCTTGGATCTTTGTCATCTATTAATTGACCATATATTCACAGGTTTATTTCTGACCTCTGTTCTTCTGTTCCATTGATCTCCTGATTCACAGGAGAGCACAGTGCTCTCTATCCTATATCACTAATCCATTGTATGCCTTTATGCCAATACCATACTGTTTTTATTACTATTGCATTTATTACTATTGATACAATTTGAAACCAGAAAGTGTGATGCCTCTGGTTTGTTCTTTCTTAAGATTGCTTTGGTTATTTGAGGTCTTTTGTGGCTCCATACAAATTTTAGAATTGTTTGTCCATTTCTGTGAAAAATGCTATTGGAATGTTGATAGAGATTGCTTGGGTAGTATAGACATTTCAATTCTTCCAGTACATGAACATCAAATATTTTTCCATTTATAGGTGTCTTCTTCAATTTCTGTTACTGGTATCTTATAATTTTTTAGTGTAGAAATCTTTCACCTCTTCAGTTAAATTTATTCCTATTTATTTTTTTAAGAAATGATAAATGGAATTACTTTAATTTCTCCTTCTGATAGTTTGCTATTAGTGTATAGAAACATATTTTTTGTGTGTTGACTTTGTATCCCACAATTTACTGAAATAATTTGTTAGTTTTAAAGTTCTTAGGGTTTTTTTATATATGATAATATTAAATTATTCTTAAACAGAGACAATTTTGCTTCTTCCTTTACAATTTGGACATCTTTTATTCCTATTTATTGCCTAATTGTTCTGGTTGGGATTTCTAACACTATGTTGAATAAAAGTGGCAAGAGGGGCATTATCTTGCTCCTGTTCTTAAAGAAAAAACTTTCAACTTTTCACCATTGAATATATTAGCTGTGGGCTTGTCATACATAGCCTTTATCAGGTTGACATAAGTTCCCTCTATACCCAGTTTATTGAGAGTTTATATTGTGAGTGGATATTTAATTTTTGTCAATTTTTTTGCATCTATGAAGATAATCATGTATTTTTAACCTTTATTATGTTGATGTGGTGCATCACATTGATTCGTATTTCTTGAACCTTGCTTGTATCCCTACAATTATTCCCACTTACCACTTGATCCTTTTAATGTATTATTGAATTCAGTATGTTAATATTTTATTTAGGATTTTTGCATCTATGTTCATCAGTGATATTGGCATGCAAGTTTTTTTTTCTTCTAATGTCTTTGTCTGGTTTTGGTAGGAGAATAAGGCTGTTCAGTTGATAGTGTTCTCTCCCATTTAAAAAAAATTTTTTAAGATTATTTTAATGTTTGTTTATTTATTTTGAGAGAGAGAGAGAAAGAGAGAGAGAGAGAGCATTAGTAGGAGAGGGTCAGAAAGAGGGAGAGAGAGAATTCCTAGCAGGCTCCATGCTATCAGCATAGAGCCTAATGTGGGGCTCTGTATCACAAACCATAGGATCATGACCTGAGCTGAAACCCAGTCGAAGGCTTAACCAGCTGAGCCATCCAGGCACACCCTTCCTCTTCTATTTTTTGGAAGAGTTTGAGAAGAATTGTTGTTAATTCTTTAAATGTTTGAAATCACCAGGGAAGCCATCTAGTTCTGGCCTTTTCTTTGTTGGAGGACTTTTATTAGAGAATCAATCTTAGTAGTAATTGTTCTGTTTAGACTTTCTATTTCATGATTCAGATTTAGTGGGTTTATGTTTTTAGGAATTTATCTATTCTTGGTTGTCCAATTGTTGGCATATAATTGTTAATATTAGACTGTTATGATTATTTTATTTGTGTGGTAACAGTTGTACTGTCTCCTCTTTCATTTCTAATTTTATTTATTTGAGTCCTCTCTTTTTTCCTGGTGAGGCTAACTAAATGTTTGTCAATTTTGTGTTTTCAAAAACCCAGTTGCTAGTTACGTTGATCTCTTCTATTGTCTTTTTAGCTTCAATTTAATTTATTTCTTCTCTAATTTTTATTATTTCTTTCTTCTACTAATTTTGGGCTTTTTTATTTTTCCTTTTCTATTTCCCTGAGGTATAATGTTAGGTTATTTGAACTCTTTCTTTTTTCTTAATGTAGGTATTTATCAATATAAACTTCCCTATTAAAACTGCTTTTGCTGCATCCTATCAATTTTGGTATGTTGTGCTTCCATTTTTTATTTTTCTCCAGATTATTTTTAATTCTCTTGATTTTTTATTTCACTCATTTATTTTATTGTTTAGTAGCATGTTGTTTGATCTCTACATTTTGTGAATTGTCCAGTTTTCTTCATATAATTGATGTCTAGTTTCATAAAATTTGGTTGGAAAAGATGCTTGATATGATTTCAAACTTCTTAAGTTTATTTATGTATTTATTTTTTTAATTTTTTAAATGTTTTTAGTTTTTATTTTTGAGAGAGAGAGAGTGAGTGGGGGGTGGGGGCAGAGAGAGAGGGAGACACAGAATCCGAAGCAGGCTCCAGGCTCTGAGCTGTCAGCATAGAGCCCGACATGGAGCTCAGACTCACAAACCATGAGATCATGAACTGAGCCAAAGTTGGACACTTAACTGACTGAGCCATCCAGGCACCTATCTTCTTAAATTTATTAACACTTGTTTTGTAGCCCAACTATGATCTATCTTGGAGAATGTTATATGGACACCTGGGGAAGAATATGTATCCTGTTGCTATTGGGTGGGATGTTCGGTAAATACCTGTAAAATTAACCTGGTCTATTGTATAATTTAAGCACTTCATTTATTTTCTATCTGGATAATCTGTCCATTGTTCAAATGGGGTATTGTATTGCTGTATGTTTCTCCCTTCAGATCTGTTCATATTTGCTTTATATATTTAGATGCACCTGTGTGGAGGTGAATAAATATTTAGCAATTGTTATAGATTCTTGTTTTGATGTCTTTATCATTATACAATAACCTTCTTTGTCTCTTATTACATTCTTTGGCTTAATTCTATTTTGTCTGATATAAGTATAGCTTTCCCTTTCTGTTGTTGTTATTGTTGTTGTTGCTTCCATTTGCAGAGAACATCTTTTTCTAACCCTTCACTTTCACTATGTTTATGTCCTTGAAGTTAGTTTGGTGGTCTTCTTCTTCTTCTTCTTCTTCTTCTTCTTCTTCTTCTTCTTCTTCTTCTTTCTTCTTCTTCTTCTTCTTCTTCTTCTTCTTCTTCTTTCTTCTTCTTCTTCTCCTTCTTCTCCTCCTTCTCCTCCTTCTCCTCCTTCTCCTCCTCCTTCTCCTCCTTCTTCTTCTCCTTCTTCTCCTTCTTCTTCTCCTTCTTCTTCTCCTCCTTCTCTTTCTCCTCCTTCTCTTTCTCCTCCTTCTCCTTCTCCTTCTCCTTCTCCTTCTCCTTCTTCTTCTTCTTATCTATTTAGCCACTCTGGATCTTTTGATTGAAGAATTTAGTCTATTTACGTTTAAAGTAATTTTTCATAGATGCGTACTGTTTGCAGTTTGTTAATTATTTTCTATATATTTTATAATTCCTATGTTTCTTTCTTCTTATCTGGCTCTCTTCCTTTGTGACTTGATTTTCTGTAGTGATATGCTTGGATTCTTTTCTTTTTATCTTTTGTGTATTTATTATAGATTTTTGCTTTTTGGTTACAATAAGGCTTATATAAAGCATCTATAAGAGTCTATTTTTAAGCTGTCTACTTTCACCTAATCCATAGTAGTTTATGAGATAGTTTCTAGGTATCTTTCAGAAAGAACTATTCCATGTGTAGCTGTAGAATTGGTGTGTCCATAGGAAGCAGTAAATTCAGAAGTCTCCTCTGTCACCATCTTGGACCAGACTTCTTTGTGAGTAATGATTTTGTTGCTGTGGATTTCACTTTCATTTTGATACAAGCTTTAGTCCTCCTTCTCCTTTTATTTCCACAAGCATGTAATGAAGTTTATGATGTACTAAATTCTAGGTGCTGGGTTCTGAAGATGCAAAACTGTAAGACTAGGTGTCTACTCCCCATCTTAGCCCTGAGACAAATACCACTCTAAAAGATAATTTTCAAATATAATCAAAATACTATGGGTGGCTAGAGAAGGAAAAGATCTGGAATATCTGGGAAAGTTTTCACAGCAATCTTCAATTTAACTAGATATATAGGATGGGTAGTGTGCCAGGCATAATAATTTGAAAGGAAATGATGCTTCAGAAATAAGAAAGCACATGCACAAAAGCATGAGGCTGAGAAAGGTGATGATGGGGAATTTACAATATAGACTAAATTAGGATTGAGGCAATGACTGAAGATGAGGTTGAAGAGACAGATTACAACTAGAGTAGGATGGATTTTATGCACTAAGCAAGTAGCTTGAACTTGGGAACAAACAAGTTACCAAAAACCTATGGGAAAGTCACATGATATTTTATCTTCTTAAGGAATATCCTAAACAGTCTGGATGAATGCAAATGAGACCAAATGCAGACAGATTGCAAAGAAACCAAGAGGTATGAAATAGACCTATAGGATACAGAGTTAATCATATGTCTAAAATCTGAATATGAGAGTAGCATTACATATGGATTTTAGACATTTTGAAAACTAGAGAAAAACATAAGAAATAAAATAGATATATGGTCAATCTCACAACATAGAAATTGGTGGTTGACATTTCAATATATTAATTTCTAGATTGTTTTCTATATATACATATATAGTTTAAACCAAAATTCATGACATCAATGTGAAATGCTAAACAGTTTTCTGAACGACCAAATAATAGACAGACATCATTTATGTAATATATCATCAGTTACTACCACTATTAGAAATGTAGAGTTTTTAACATTTAAAAAAGCATTGTGATAAATATGCTTGTGCCTACATACTTGTGCCCTTGTCTGATTACTTAGAAAAAGATATTAGGTAGAATTTCTAGGCAAGATATAATATACATTTTAAGGTTTTTAAAAGTATCTATTCAAAATTCACTTTAAGAAGGCAATTGATATTCCTACTAGCAGTGTCTTTTCTCTGAAGCTTTTAAAACAATGAGTATTTCTATTTTTTTCTGACAATAGGCAAATATGGAATCTCACTGTTTAATTTGCATTCCTTTGATTACTTACGAAGTTAAATCCTTTCATGTTTATTGTAACTTGCCTGTTCTGTCAATTTTTCTATTGGGGTGTTTGTAGTTTTATGTTTGATTTAAAAAAGGCTCAAGGACCTATCTGTTTAGGCAAAATACAGCATAACAATTGGAATTAGTTATTCATCCATAGAGAGCTGTGAAGGCATCTCAAAAATTCAAAATGTGTGAAAAACAAGAACACAGCAAGGCTTCAGGTAAACAGAAATCTGTTGCAAATATTTGGTAGAAAAGTCATATTAAGGCAAACTTACCAACTGCAAGCAATGATGCTGTTAAGGCAGTAGAATTGGCTATTATCAAGGTTCCAGAAGAATGATGCAATGGAATAGACAGACTTTGTCCCTGTGAATTCAAAGAAATCCCATTGAGTTTTAGAGAAGAAGGCTACACTCAGGTGGGTATGGCTACTAGTTAGCAATCTCAGTTATTTTTAAATATTGCAGAGGTGCCTATGTGGCTCAGTCAGTTTAGCATCTGGCTCTTGATTTCAGTTCAGGTCATGATCTTGCAGTTCATGGGATTGAGCCCTGAATCAGGCTCTGTGCTGACAGTGTGGATCCTACTTGGGATTCTCTGTCTCTGTCTCTGTCTCTCTGCCCCTCTGCCTCTCTCTGCCCCTCCTCTGCTTATGGTCGGTCTCTCTCTCAAAATAAATAAACATTTTTGAAAACTTGTAGAGGTGCCTGGGTGGCTTAGTTAAGCGTCTGACTCTTGATTTCAGCTCAGGCCATGATCTCACCATTTGTGAGATCGAGGGCCATGTTGGGCAGTGCACTGACAGCATGGAGCCTGCTTGGGATTCTCTCTCTCCTTCCCTTTGCCTCTCCCCTATTCATTATCCCTCTCTCTCTCTCTCTCTCTCTCTCTCTCTCTCAAAAATGAATAAACTTAAGAAAAAAATTTTAATTGTATGTGAGAGGAAAAAATGCCAAATTACAATCCCATTGAAAACTAGTAGTAATAATCAGCAACCTATTAAATTTCAAAGAAGATAGAAGAAAGGTAGTCAAGGAGAAATTGTATAAGATACATCCAATCTGAGTATCAGTCCTTTGAAATATAGGCACCCTGCTCCACAAAAAGTGAACAGACTGCCCTGAAATTTGCAGGAACATTTTTCCTCACATTATTAGGAAAATACAATAAAATGGACTCACTTGTATAACCACCATCATAATCAAGATTGAAAATATTTTCATCACACCAAAAGCCCCCTTATTTCTCTGTTTTCTCTCACTATGGGTAAATTGCCTTTTTCTAAAATTTCATACAAATGGAATCACAAAGGATTATTTTTTATACATGCTTTTACTCAATACAATGCTTTTTAAGATTCACCCATGTTTGGGAATACATCAGTAGTATGCAGCAGTAGTATTCTTTTTTTATTGGCATATAGTATACCATGTGGATATACCACAGAGTACTTACTCATTAATCTGTTGTTAAGCGTATGGGTTGTCTGCAGTTTGGGGCTATTATGCATGAATTTGCTATATACAAGTTGGTGTCTACAAATCTTAGTGTGGATAGACGTTTTTATTATTCTCAGGTATTACCTAGGAGTGGAATGGCTAGGTCCTATGTTATGTGTATAGGTTTCACTTTTCAAAACAATATTCTAGCCTTCCCAACAACAAAAAAATGCTAGTTTACAGAGTGACTGCCATTTTCCAGTCCCATCAGAAATGTATGAGAATTTCAGTTCCTCTAGACCCTTGCTAATATTCTGTATGGTTAGTCTTTTTAATTACAGCCATTCTAATGGATGTATAGTAGTATTTCATGTTGGCTTCAATTTACATTTCCCTGATGATTAATGGTGTTGAAAATCTTTGCTATGTGAATTGGTCATTTCTACATCTCTTTGCTTAATATTTTCTAAACCATTTGCCTACTTCTTTATTTTGTTTGTTTGTTATTCTGACATAAGAGTTCTTTATAAAACATGGAAAAAAGTCTTTCATCAGATATACATATTGCAAATATTTTCTCTCAGTTTGCGGCTTGCTTCTATTTGTTGGTGTTATTGTTTTTTCATTTTTGTATTGGTATCTTTCACAGAGGAAATTTAGTTTTGATAACATCCATTTTATCAATCTTCTTTTATATTTTTTGTTTTGTTTAATCTAAGAAAACTTCTACCTATGTAGGAGTTTGATAGTTTTATATATTTACTTGTAGATCTACAATCATTTTTGAATCATTTTTGACATATAGTGTTAAGGTTCAATATTTGTTTTTATTTTTATTTTTGCAATATCCAGAGCTTTGAGCACAATATTTTAAAGACTATCATCATTTTTCCCATTGAATTAGCTGAAGCCGTAATATTGCCTTTTTCAAAATTAAATTGATCAGTTACATGTAGGTCTATTTCTGAAATCTCTATTTAATTGATATACACCCTTATGCTAATACCACACTGTCTTAATTATTATAGCCTTATAATAATAATAAAGTTAAGTAGCAAAAATCTTTCAACTTTGTTCTTTCATTTTAAATTGTTGAACTATTTCAGGTCTTTCACATTTCTATATAAATTTTAGGATCTTGTCAATTTCTTGAGGAGGTGATAAAAAGTGACTATTGGGTGTTAGATCACTGAATTTATACACAAATTGGATCAATAATCTTACTAACAGTTTAAGGTTTTAATTTAGAAACTTAGCAAAGTACTTCACTTACTTTGTTGTCTTTAATTGCCTCAAGCAATATTTTGTTATTTTATACATAAATTTTGTTAAGTTCATCCCTTAATATTTAATAGTTTTTTAAATTATATTTTCAAATTGTTACTTATAATATATAGAAGTAAAATTGGATCTTTCTTCCTAAACTTCCTTACAGTGCGGAAAGTGCCTATAGAAACATAGCCCAGATTATCATTGTACTCACCTCTTTGGTATTCCTTTTCCCAGGGATAACAACAATGGGCTGACTATTGACAAATGTAAAGACAATTGTTTTATCATTTCTTCAGTGTGCAGAACACTGCCTATTTTTAAGAAATGGTACATTCATATTTTTATGTACAGAAATTCAGAAGTAGAGAAATTAGAAGAGGAAAGTACTTTCAGGTGTGAAAACATAAAAACTTTGCTTGAGCTGGGGCTTACTGGGTGCACAGTTCTTGATGGCAGGTGCAGACACTTGGTACTAGGGATTACAGCTCCATATGCCCCCTAGGGAGGCATCTAAGGCTCCGGCACAATTTTCCCAAGCCTATTGGATATATACTTGAAATTGTGCCAAAATTCAAGGGTTTAGAAAGGGAAGGCATGGAGTTGGAAGGCTTCATTTAGCATCATTAAACCTTGATTATACTTGGTACTGTTAGTCTGTTTCACTAAAGGATTTTTAAAGTAGAAGTAGTCAACTTTCAAGGACAAAAATACAGCTGTTCAATCGACTGATGAAGAATGCAATTGTTTTCTAAAGGAGAACAGTGAATGGCTATTTATTATTGTTATTTTTTTAAGTAGGCTTCACGTTTAGCATGGAGCCCAAGGCAAGCTTGAACTCACAACACAGATCAAGACCTGAGCTGAGATCAAGAGTCAGATGCTTAACTGACTGAGCCACTCAAGCGTCCCTATTTATTATGTTTGAGCAAGCAAATAATTATGTTCTCCTTCAGAAAATAGAAAGTTTTGCTGAATGATGTCGCAGATGCTAAAATGCTCTGTTTGCCAGTGTGACAGGCATCCCCATATGAGTGGGTGGGTAGGGAGAGAAATGAAAGCAACAAGGGGAGTGAGGTTAAGCACCCATTTAGCCTCTCCTCTGACTATGGATCCAATGCTCCTTCTCAGAGAAATGCATTCCACATTGGAAAGCAGTATACTGCAAAGATGGAAAAGAGAAATGATAAGCCAGTTATGTTCATGATATAGGCCTTTGTGCTAAAGTTGTCTAATTAAGAAAACAGACAGGAGAAAATATTTAAAATATATAAAAAACTCATGCCAAAGAATTTTGAATGAGAATCAACAGAAGAAAATGCAAATTTGATACAGAAATTCGCTAAAGTCATAAGATTTATTAAAGTTGAAGACAGAGCAGTAAAAATACTTGTCCTACATGTTGACAGGAAAGATTTACCAGGTACATTGGAAAAGAAAAGCATGCTGAGCTTTTTAAAATTGGTGCATTGCCTGTGGTTCACACACACTAGAATTAATTGTCTTGAATATTAGTTATAGATGATGAGTATCAACCCCGTGCAGAGTCTTTCAGACTCTCCCTTCTGGAACAGCAGGAGAAATTCAAGCAAGCTGCAGCTTATGTGCCTGACACCGAAGGTACAGAATGTGGGCCTGACACTGAAGGGACAAGATTGTGTGCTAGACACTGCTGGTACAGTTGTGGGCCTGACACTGAAGGTATGAGGTTAGGCACTATCAATAGACTTCTGTTACAGTTGATTACCTTTCCTATTTCAACATTTAAATGGAAGATAACATTGGCTAAATGGTAAGTATCTCATTCTCTCTACTCATGTTGAGACTGCAGAAGGCAGTACGCTGCTGAAGGGAAAATGTAGCATGGAAGGAAGCGCAGACTGTAAAAAGGTTTTTGTAAAGACGACAGAGTAGAAGTTAAAGGAAGAAAGAAGTGGACACAATTCGTATATTAGTGGCAATTAGGAAAGAAGGATGTCATGAAGTGGATCTTTAAAACTAATCTAAGAGGAAGAGGGAAATCAAAACTAAAACCAGGTGTCTTAAAATCTTGCTAAAGTTTGGGTTTAAAAAAAATGCATGAGCTTGAGAGAAAAATTGCAGAGAGTGGGTGGGAGAGGGGATAAGGCAATTCTAACTCTGAATGTGATAGCACATAGACTTTAGACCTAGTTACTTTAATAGAAAAAAAAAACTATACTCACAAATAAAAAATATTTAAGGAGGAAAATGAGAATATGCTAATTACAATTTGAGAATAAATACTCTGAGCAGCATATACATGCAATAAAATGCCTAGAGAGAAACGTTCCAGAAATAAATAAATTAATTAACTTACAAAACAGAACAGAATATAAAAGGTAAAGGGAAACAAACTTTTGGCATACAGTTATCCAGGTTTAAGTAATTGATATTCAATTTCTGTAGAAACTTTGTTGGACTGGCTCATGGGAGTTGGATTGTAAATATGTATAATATGTAAATAACTTTTAATATACTTGAAGGATTTAAAAAGAGGGATAATAGATATGAAAGTGCTCTACAATGAATATCATTACAAACACTGGGAATGGTGAAAGGAATACCCAAAGAACATTTCCAATTCTTGTCTCATATCTGCTTATATGTATTTAATTTCCTGCATAGGGTCACTTACAAAATATAAACCCTTCCTTATTGAATTTATTTTCTTTCAACTTATCTTCTTTCAAGGAATTGTCTCTCAGAATTTCTATATAGTGGAGATTCATTTGTCTGCTTTTCTATGCTCATTGTTTTTGTCATCCATTTTAGGCACAAAGATTCTCAAAGGCAGGAAACATAACCATTTACATTTTCTGGTCCGGAAAAAAGTAAATATTACATGACAATGCTTTTCAGAGATTAATTCACTAGGCGATATTTCAAACAATTCCATTTTGGAAAATAAATTCAATTTCACTTTCTTACATACAGCTTGTATCTTCTACTAAAATTCATGGTAAAACTGGGTAAGTCTTTTTAATACATAGTCAACTCTCAATTACTAGGCAAACCGTGTTTGCAAATACTGAATGTTCTTCCAAAAATGTCATTTTCATATTTCAAGAATCTTGGTTCCCAGTCACATACTAACTATGAATCCAGCATTTATAGCTTTTAAAAATGCCAACCAATATCATCATGGTATAACCATCAAACTCCATTTTTGGTTTCGCTTTGATTAAATTTTGCCAGAACTACTTCTCACAAATTTTCTTCAGTCAGTCTGAAGTACTTCCTCACTTCTGCATGCTAACATTTAATATCAAGTCTTTACTTTGTGCCAGATCCACTTCCTGGAATAGCACCCTAATGCAATATTTCTGTGTCAGTGATAACCCAAATTTGCAACAGGATAGGAAGCAACTTATATTTTTATTTTGGAATAACAATAATAACAATAATAATAAATTTCAAGGTGATTTTAAATATACATTAGCAATTAAGTTTCCAAGGAAGGATGAGAGAAGGGGGAATATTGTGAAATGGAACCTGAGAATAATAAACCAATCACCATGTTTTACCATTAAACTTCCTAAGAATTTCTCTTTTCTCCTATATCTCTAGATATCCATGTCCACTCTCTCAGTTCAGACCATCATCAACCCTTGCCTGGATTTAGAAGACCAGGATTTATAAGCCAAGGATTTGTAAAAACTTATTACTACCTAATTTTCCAATTTTAGTGTCCCTGCAATTCGTTTTCCATGTTTTTCAAGAAAAACAATGTTTCTAAAATGTAATCTTATCATGTTATCCCCCTACTTTAAAAACTCTTCACAGTGGTTCTTGATTATCTTCAAGATAATTACGATTTGTCACCAGTGCAACCAAAAGTCTTCCACTATCTGATCCCCAGTCACTGCTTCATTTCTTCAGCAAATTTTAAGCTCCAATCTCTTGAATGTATTGGCAGGTATATGAGTGAACCATGTATCATCTCCAGTTCTATTTTATTTAGGAAGGGTATTAATTAGGACAAAAATGTTTTGTAATTCTGATAAGCTTCACTTTGTTTTTCACTTCTTTTATGACTTCAAAATTACTTTGAAAAGACACAGTGGTAAATTGGTAGCTATGAAATAGCTTTTTAAAAATATAATTAATTGGGGTGCCTGGGTGGCGCAGTCGGTTAAGCGTCCGACTTCAGCCAGGTCACGATCTCGCGGTCCGTGAGTTCGAGCCCCGCGTCAGGTGCTGGGCTGATGGCTCGGAGCCTGGAGCCTGTTTCCGATTCTGTGTCTCCCTCTCTCTCTGCCCCTCCCCCGTTCATGCTCTGTCTCTCTCTGTTCCAAAAATAAATAAAAAAAAAACGTTGAAAAGAAAAAAAAAATTAAAAAAAATAAATAAAAATATAATTAACTAATTAATATGACTTACTCAATATAATTGTTTGTAGAGGCAGAAATTTTACTCTAAACCTGAGCACTTCCTAATATCCTTAAGTTTATTCTCCTTTTTATTTTTAATTTTTTTAACTTAAAACATTTTTTAATGTTTATTTATTTTTGAGAGAAAGAGACAGAGAAAGAGCACAAGCGGGTAAGGACAGAGAGAGAGAGGGAGACTTAGAATCCAAAGTAGGGTCCAGGCTCTGAGCTGTCAACAGAGTCTGATGCGGGGCTCAAACTCACGAGTCATGAGACCATGATCTGAGCCGAAGTCGGACGCTCAGCTGACTGAGCCACCCAGATGCCCCTCTCCTCCTTCTTTTTTAATTGTGATAAAAACAAATGAGATTTACCTTTTTAACATATTTTCTTTTTTTCACAGTTTTACTGAGATACGATTGATATATATATTACTGTATAAGTCTCAGGTGTACAGCATAAAGGTTTGACTTACCTATATTGTGAATTGATCACAATAATTTTAGTTAACATACATCATCTTATGCAGATACAATAACAAGAAATGGAAAAAAAGAGAAAAAAAATCTCCTTCTAATAAGAACTCTTAGGATTTAGTCTCATAATAACTTTCATATATATCATATATGCTACATATACATATTATATAGCATATAGCAGTAGTAACTATAGTCATCATTTTGTATATTACATCTCTAGTGCTTATTTATTTAACAAAATTTTAAGTATTACATTAAGTATTACATTAGTATTGTATAAGTATATGTATAAGTAATACATTAAGTATTAATACAGTGTTATTAACTAGTAAACAAAACAGTATTATAGGCACAGTGTTGTATAGCAGATTTCTAGAATTTATTCATTTTGCATAACTGAAATTTTATGCCCATTAAATAGCATCTTCCCATTTTTTTGTACTCCTAGCCCTGGTCATCACCATTATACTCTGTTTCTCAGTTGTACTATTTTAAATACCTCATATAAGTAGAATTATATAGTATTTGTTCTTCTGTGACTGACTTATTACACTTTGCATAATGTTCTTAAGGTTCATCCATGGTGTCACGTATGGCAGGATTTCCTTCTTTTTTAAGACTCAGTAATACCCAATCATATGTACATATCACATTTTCTTTATTCAACTGTTGATGTACATTTAGGTTGTCTTTACATCTTTACTATTGTGAATAATGATGCAATGAACATGAGGATGGACATATTTTTTTGAGATCCTAATTTCAACTCTTTTGCATAAATACCTAAAAGTGAGATTGCTGAATCATATAGTAGTTCTATTTTTAATCTTTTGAAGAAACTCCACATTGTTTTCTATAGCACCTGCACCATTTTACGTTTCCACCAACAGTGTACAAGGGTTCCAATTTCTCCACATTCTCACCAAGAATTTTTTTTTTAAATAATAGCTACCCTAACAGATGGAAGGTGACATCACATTGTGATTTTGATTTGCATTTCCCTGTTGGTTAATTATGTGGAAAATCTTTTCATATGTCTGTATGTCTTCTTTGGAGAGATGTCTATTCAAGTCCATTTCACATTTTTTTCATAGCTATTTTTTGTTTGTTTGTTTTGGTTTGGCTTTTTGCATTGAGTTTAGGAGTTCCTTACATATTTTGGATATTAAAAACTTCTCAGATATATGGATTGCAAATATTTCTCCCATATTGTAGGCCACTTTTTCACTCAAAAGTTTGTTTTGCCATACAGAAGCCTTTTTAGTTTGCTATTGTCCCACTTACTTATGTTTACTTTTGATTCCTGTGCTTTTGGTGTCATATCCAAGAAATAATTACCAACATGCATACCATGGAGATTTCCACCTAGGTTTTCTCCTAGGAGTTTAACAATTTCAGTTCTTATCTTTAAGTTTTTAATACATTTTGAGCTTACTTTTTTTTATAGTGTAAAATATAGGTCCAATTTTATTCTTTTCCATGTGGCCATCTAACACAATTTGTTGAAGACACAGTATTTACCCCACTGCATCCCTTGTCAAAATCAGTTGACAATGTATGTGTGGGTTTATTTCTAGGCTCTTTATTCTGACCCATTGGTGTATATGTCTGCCATTATGCCAGTTTTGACCAAACTTAGACAGATTTTTTAAATCTGTTTTTATAGCAATAGACCTATATGAGAGCAATTTCTTAAGATTTAATATTAATACTTTGCTTTATCCATAATCTGCACCAATATATACCTTTCAAGTGAGGGAATCACAGAAAAAAAGAGTTATAAAATACCTGACTAAATGTTACTCAGTTACTTTTCTTGATAAAGTAGGAATAAGAACCCTGGCCATGTGAGATCTTGCCCAATGACTTCTACCACACGACTGACCACTGTTTCATATGATTAAGAAAAACTTACTATAGTTATAGTATATTGCAAAATTTTCCATTCTTCTGAATACAATTTCATAATTAAAGTATAAAAATAAAAACAGCAGATGGGAGAGAAAAGGGAGACAGCCTACTTTAGCAGCATTCCTTGGAGAGCTGGACAAGCAGACTGTGGGAACTGGAAAACAATGATCAAATTGCTAACGATGAAGTCACCAATCAATCATAATCAATTGACTGTCAAACCCCAATTTTGTTCATATTTCTCATGGATTGAAGTCCCTTTTTTATTTTTGTGAATGAAATACACAAAAGGCAAAGTTTTTGAGTAAAACAGACTGGAAGTCAAAGATTTAGAAATTCCCTTTTATCTCAATATTTCCCTGTGTCTTCAGTCCCTTATCTATATGATTTATATCATTCTTGCCTAATATAAAGATTCAAATTTTTATAGTTTGGAGAAAATTCACTCTTTACTTGTTTACTGTATAGTTTATATAATACCAATAAATTCTAAGTGTCCTATTTGAATGTAATTTGAGATTCATACATTACTGTGATAAAGGAGAAAATTAAATTCTTGTACCTAAAGAAAGCTACAAAAATTTGCATAATATATAAAAGAATAAAAGGTAACAAGCCACAGACAATTGCCTAATCATAAAATTTATAGAAACAAGTTCTTTTAACTATATTTGATATATTCAATCACTTTTTTAACAAAATTTATAAAATTCTTACTAACCACATTAGGCAAAGTACTCTTCTAAACTTATGTATGCAGACGAAAACAAACAAAAAGCTGAAAGATCCAAAACACTTCAGAGTAGCTTTAAATGAATTTTAAACTCAAGTAAGATTCCTATTGTTAAACCAAATGACCACGGACATGTAAGAACATGGCAACTCCTTGAGAAAAGTTGTTGATGAAAATGGCAGGAATGGCAGGTCTGAGAAGAAGAGGCATGCTAGCATTAAAAGTATAGGAGCAAGGTAGATAACAAATCAATATATGTGCACATTATATGTTAAGGAAAGTTCATTGCTGGGATAGACATTATCAAGCCATTACAGCACAATGGAACAAATGCATTTTCTACACTGGATACTGAGAATGACAATAATAGTAATAATTAAAACATCAGCTACTATATAATATTTACTTAGTTTACTTAAACTTCATAATAACATGATGATTTTCTGTTATTCCCCAATTTTACCAATGAGGAAATGTATATTTTTTCTGGTCAAGCCACATGTCCAAAATTGTAGTTGATAAATCATAGAACTCAAACCTATCTCCAAGTCTTTTCATTTAATCTGTAATATTCCCTGCTTGTAGATATATGGTCATACTGTTGAGATTGCTTGAAGAACCATTAAATCTGTGGTGTATGAATACAGATGGAACAGATAGACCCTAGAGCAGATTAACAGATATTAGAATGAGAGAAAGGTGGAGAGTGGAACCAGAAAGCAAGACTCAAGCAGTCATGTTTGTGAATTTCTTTTTTTTACAGTTGAATAGAAGATTGGATGTCTTCTCAAAAAATATTTTTTTGCTTCCTTGTATGGTAAGGTGATCTTTAATATTATTAGCAATGCTACTGGGTTTCTTTGTCAATAATCTACAATCCCTGAAATGCTCCTTTGCCTTGCTTCTTGGCAACAAGTTCTTCATTAGTGCTCTTTATAATGCAAAAGTCATGAGAAATAATTTACAAGAAGTCTATCAGAGTAAACACAAACAACTCTATTTTATTCAGAATACTAAAAAATCCTATTTGCTTACAGTGATTTAGATAACACACAACAAAATAAAAGCTTTCCCTTGGATAATTATGTTTTTATTCAATTATCTGATTTAGCTGTCGAACCACTTAGGAAAAAAAAATCCTTCTGCAATGCACATAGAATAGATGTCTCAAAATGCCTAATGAATAAATCAATGGTTGAACAAAAGTATTTTAAAAAGGAAGTACTTACTTGGTTAGCCTCTCAGAGCACACTTGAGATAATGCATGCTTTCTTTCATTAATCAAAGTCTTTATATTACAAAACAATTATTATTCATCAAAAAATTGTGTCTTATTTTACTGCATATACGTTATGTATATATGAACCAATGAGAAATTATGGTTGCCAAAAAAAAAAAAAAAGCTACTGCAATCTTAGGATGGATTAAAACAAGCATCATAGAATCTAGTGGAGGAGACAATCCCATTTTTTCTCTTTGCACCAATCAGATGATATGTAGAGGGATACACAATATGTGGGTGAAAACTTGATTATCATAAGAATTTTTTAGCTATTATAAAAAAGAAAAGGGCATAGACAGAGAAAAAGGAAAAAGAGGGTAAGGTCCCTGAAATTACATTACAAAAAAATAGAAGGTGGTATTTCCAACAGACATCTTAATGAAAGATCTACTCACTCTGAGTTAGACTCCAGGGGAGGGGCAAGTGTTAAGAATAATGTAAATCATAGGGATATTTGGAGGAGTAATTGCTTTCTCATTGTAGGTGGTGGAAAATAGCATGACTCCTAGCGATGGATAAGAAATTTGGGTTCTCAGGAACACAAGGCAAGTGGAGAAGAGGAGAACAAGAGTGTACAAATGCAGTAAAGAGCTAAATGAACAGATTGTGGCAGGCTTTGCTCATGAGTTTTACTTCATGCTAGTAAAAAGGCAATGAATGATTTTATTCATGAGAGTAACATGGTCAGATTCCTGTTTCAGAAAAACAAAACAGTGCAAGGGTAGTGGCCAGATCATATCCGCTAGAATTAAAGGCAAAGCATCATGTTTGACAGCTCTTAAAATAGTCCAGATGAGGAATGGTGAGGGCTGAGTCAAGGCAGGATAAATATGGTGATTTCAATTGCTCTCGTTGTTCTCAATAGAAAAGAGAATTTAAGGGGTGAGATGAAAACTTTTATACTGTGTCTCTCCTAAGCAAGGAAAGTGTATTCACACTGAAGAATAATTAAAATACAGTCTTCCATCTTAATTGTGCCTGTGTGGAAGCCAGATTCTTCTACCATAACTGCTAGCTAAACGTGATGTTGGATACCAGATATGTCCCTATTTTACAAAAGAATGAGCAACATCAGGAATTCAACTTTTCTAAAGGTGATATGCTCAATGCTCTTATTACAGGGGTGGGGGCACCTAATTACATTAATCAAAACAAATACAGTTTCTATCCTCAGAGGTCAGTCAGTACACCTTGCCAAGGTGATAACATCTTTTTGTTCCTTTCACCTTTTTCCTCAAAGGCTGGGTTCCTTTGTTTCTGCCAATTCCAGATGCTCATTTCACGTAGCTCAGCATTTCGTCTTATTTCTTAAAGTGTTTCCAAAGTTTCTTAAAAGTTTCTGTAACTCTTTTTTAATTTTATTTTTTTTAAAATATTTATTTATCTTTGAGAAAGAAACAGAGTGCAAGCAGGGGAGGAGCAGAGAGGGAGACAGAATCCAAAGGAAGCTCTAGGCCCTGAGCTGTCAGCACAGAGCCTGATGCTATGCTGGAACCCACAAGCCATGAGATCATGACCTGAGCTGAAGTTGTATGCTTAACCCACTGAGCCACCCAGGCGCCCCAGTTTATGTAACTCTTAATCTACCAAATATTCTAAGTTTTGTAATTATCCGTAATTCAGGCTATTTCTTCCTTTTCACAGATCTGATTTTACAAAGCATGAAAGAGTTCTTACCTAAGATGTGTTTCCTTGGCTCAGTCAACTAGTATTTAAATAGTGTTGCCCCTAATTCCTGGTAAAATATCATTTTTGATTTTTAGCATTTAGAGCCTGCCCATAAAACTTATCAGGAAGAGAAGAGTCTCTGAATTTATTGCCTGTTCTTACTTTAAAATTGCTATCAATGAAATTAAGTCTTAACTACTAGATTCAGTGCTACCTAATTACCCATTTCTTCATTTTATAACTTTACTACATGTAATTTTATTAATGGAGATTCAAGATATCCTAATTATAACAGGACATGTAGAAATGCCTATTTTTATATCAAGTAAGCTGAGAATTATAAAAGCATATCAATATATATTAGTTAACACCCTGCTTATCGTGTGCAAAACAGTCAGTACTTCTAATGAATGCCATTGTGTTTGATGGGCATTTATAGATTCTTTTTTCGATTCTATGGAGATAATCCACAAATTCCTCCAGAATTAACATGTTCTAAAAATTCTTCTCTAATCACAGAGTCTACAGCTCCTCAGCATGGAAATGTGGTTTCAAATATATGATGTCATCTTATTACTTTCCCATTATTATATTTTTAATGAAAAATAGTTGCCACAATGTTACATTAGTTTCAAGTGTAAAACAAAAAATGTGGAAGCTTCACGAATTTGCATGTCACCCTTGCACAGGGCCATGCTCATCTCTGTATCGTTCCAATTTTAGTATATGTGCTGCCAAAGTAAGCGCTACTTTCTCATTATTTAATGTAAATATGGTGATGGATTATCTATATGGAAAGCACTCCAAGAAGAGAGAACATGTTATTTGCTGTTGAAAGACTCTGAAATAACAGTGACAAAAAATGTTATACCACAATGAATTGCCCAATCAAAATGGGAAACAGAAGAAATGTGTGGTAGAAGAGAGGACAGGGCTAAGACACTTATCAGGTAATGTGTATTTTTCTGAGGCTCTGGCACCAGCATTTTATTAATAATTTATAAGTTAGTTTCACCATTACAGCAAAGATTTTCTGAAAAACCTCATTGCTTTTTTTTAGAAAAGCATTTGAAATATTTAAATAATAGATATTTCATTGGTTAATGTCAGATATTATCATATATATACAAAAGAAATATTTTAAACTTAATTGCTTCATCTATAAATATTTTGTTTCTAACAGATGTAGTAACCAAAATACCAACTATTTGAATATTAATAGATCAAATAAGAATTAACATTTTATTTATTTTCCCGGATATTTAAATATAGTCTAAGTTTTTAAGTTAAAAGGCATATGTTTTCCTTTATTGTGTAAATGTTTCCTTTATTAAAATCTTCATTTTCATATAAACTAGATATTTTCTGAAGTATTTTTTCTTCCAGTGTTTTATTTTTCAATCTTTGCACCATTTCCATATTGCTTAAATTATTGTATGAGTTGAATACCTAGAAAGATAGGCCACTTCTCTTAAGTACTTTTTTGAAATATTCTTGTTATTGCCAACACTTAACCAAATTCCTTCCACATACCTCTTACCCCCACAAATGCTTTTGGGGTTAGAGGTGACCTACAATTTTTATGTGATATACAATTTTGCAATTTTAAAAACTCTGAATATCTGTGAAAAATGTGATACACATGAGTTTTAAACATGTTTTCCTATACAAAGTAATTGTAATTGCTTTCCAACTCTTTTAATCTCTGATTGTACTGAGAGACTAAGAGAAAAATTACCAGGTGTACTTACAACTGCAAAGAAAAGACCCCCCCCCCCCCCCCCCCCCCCCCCCCCCCCCCCGTTCCAAAACCAGCCAGGGCGTGCCGGTTGCAGTCTGACACAAAGGCGGGAACCAATCAAGTTCTGCTGAATGGTTTGAAATAAAGGCAGGAACCAATCAAGTTCTGCTGAGCATTCAAATTTAAATGTCAACCAATAACAGCTCTGTAACCTCAAAAAAATCCCTAACTTGTTTGTGCCTGTCTATAAAAGAAGCTGTAAGATTCTTGCTCAGGGCCTCTTAGCATCACCGGCAATGAGTGCGCGGAGGACCGGGTTCGAACCTGCAATAAACGACCCTTGCCGCTTGGCTTTGGCTCTGGACTCTGGTGGTTTGTTTTCGGGGGGTCTCTTGAATCGGGGCATATCAGTACCAGTATTGCCATGAGCTTATTTCAAGAGTAGAGATGTAAGAGGAAATATTAGTACATTTTCTTGAACCTAATTTCCTGCATTACATAAGTGATTGCAAAACATAAAAGTATATTTCTTCAATTTTTTCAATTATCTATTATAATTATCAACTATAATTCTAGCATCTATATATTTTTTGAGATGAACTTTTTCTATTCTGAATTAGTGAATGTGCTAGAATGTCTCTTTAAGTGGTAACTCCCCAAACTTGGCATCTTTATTAGTTTGCATATTTTTTTTTTTAACGTTTATTTATTTTTGAGACAGAGAGAGACAGAGCATGAACGGGGGAGGGGCAGAGAGAGAGGGAGACACAGTATCGGAAGCATGCTCCAGGCTCTGAGCCATCAGCCCAGAGCCCGACGCGGGGCTCGAACTCACGGACCGACGCGGGGCTCGAACTCACGGACCGTGAGATCGTGACCTGAGCCGAAGTCGGACGCCCAACCGACTGAGCCACCCAGGCGCCCCTAGTTTGCATATTTCTAAACTAAGCTGGGAACTACCTTTTTTTTCATTGCATTGCTTTGGTGCTTTCTAGTATGTGGTTACAGCATATTTTTATAGCATTCTTAGATCTCCTGATTCAGCCTTAGACATGTTTTCTAGCGACAGACTCAGTTATCCTCTGAAAAAACAGTTTTGAGGGTAGTGGGAGGGGAGTTGTCCTGGATGACAGTTCAATCCAGGGTGGGCTTTTTGCTACAATGTTTTTCATGTGTGAATATCTACTTATTTAAAAAAAAAAAAAAAAGCTTCAGACTGAGATCTGTTTACTTGCTCATTTGTTTCTTAAGAAAAGTTTGGGGGATAATAACTTCTTCAGAGTAAAGTCATGATTCACCAC
This sequence comes from Panthera pardus, assembly GCF_024362965.1. NCBI lineage: Eukaryota > Metazoa > Chordata > Mammalia > Carnivora > Felidae > Panthera > Panthera pardus. The sequence continues at coordinate 87,690,982 of NW_026526655.1, forward strand.
AAAACAATATCAATACATTGTATTTCCCTTTAAAAAGAAGTGATCAGTATATTAGTCTCTGTATTTGGAAGTTTGATAGAAACATTTGCCGTATCACACAACAGAAATTTAAGCATGAGCCCTCAAGTGCTAGTTAATAACAATCCAACAAACTCAAACAATTGAGATAAACCTTGCATAGGTAACAACACAGATTCTTGAGTCAAACAGACCTGCCTTTCAGTTGTAATCCTGCTATTTACATGCCTGTAACTGTGAACCACTTACCTCAAATCTGTTATTCTTAATTCTATTATCTTTAAAAATGTGGATAACAGCAGCATACTGAATTCAATTCAACAGTATCTATTGAATTCAATTATTGGAGTAATAAATGACAATTTATGTGAAGCAGTTTGAACAATGCCTGATACAGAGTAAAAGCTCACAAATTGGTAGTTAAAAAACAAGATGAGGTAAAGTTGTATATATTTCCCATGGCTAAAATTTCAACACCAAAAAACAAATTTGAATGTTAAGTATTCTATATTAAATTAAGTATGAAATAGTTTAAGTAGAAAATGTCACAGAATGCTATCACATTCACCAAAAGTAATTTTTTTTACTACAAACAAAAACAGCAACAACAAAAAAAACAAAACCCAAAAACGAAAAACAAAAACAAAAACAACAAAAACTCACACCATAAGTTAAATATGCATTTATAACTTAAATTTCAATAAGCATTTAAAGTTCTACAGAACTATCTGTTTGAAGGAAAGAAGGCTCTATTCTCTGTTTTAACTTAATTTCTAAGAGGAGTTGTTCTTGTGCTTTGGCGAGTTGAAGGAGCTTTGAAAGTTAAGGATAAAGCACAAATATTTAAGACAAAGAAAAAATTTGCAGGTAATTGCAGACTCTATTAAAGCCTTAATTAAAGGGCACTAGGAAAGCGAATTAGCACATCTGAGATTTTAATCAAACTGCTATTTCAACCAATTTATTAATTGACTCCAGGATTAGGCTGTAATGTGCACTGTTAAGATTATGTTCGTGATCTGAAAACCCTACGACTATATCTCACTATTCTTATCTCAGGAATAACCGAGTTGAAATATGCATTTAAAAGGGATCTCCTAATTTTATAGGGATGCTTGTAGATCTTGCAAGAGCATTGATCATTCTATGCCTACAATAGCTAAACCTATATATATATATACATATATATATATATATACACACACACACACACACACACACATACATATATACATATATATATATATACAATACATACATACATATATTATATATAAAATTTGGATTTCAACATTCACTTGTTGAGTGACTGAATGCTTACAGATATTTGGATTCATCTAAGGACAAAAGACATTCTTGACTTAAAATATAGTTCAAACAAGAGTTATAGCAGTCTATAATACAACATAGAGCCTATAGTTAACAATACAGTATAGTGAATTTCAAAATTTGTTAAAAGATTTCATGTTAAGTTTTCTTACTAGAAAAATTAAATAGCAAAGTGACATAAAGAAATGGTGGAAAGGATGGATATGTTTATTACTTTGATTGTCCTTACGGTATCATGGGTGTATTCATATGTCCAGACACATCAAATTGTATACATTAAATATGTGTAGTTTTTTTTGTGTGTGCATGTCAATCATATCTCAACAAAACTATTAAAAAATGTTAATAAAGAAGATACTTCTGCATTCTTGGCAGGAATAGAAAAAAAATATTACATATATAAAAATAAAATTCATTTTTATATATCTTAAAGATAATTGTAGTAAAACCAAAAGGCATTTTCAAACTACATGCAACAATCCTATAAATTCCAATCTTAATATAGGACCTTGTCTTCATCTGTTTGGGCCACTATAACAAAATACAATGCATCAAATCACTTATCAACAGTACACACTTTTTCTTACAGTTCTGTAGGCTGCAAAGTCCAAGATCAAGTCACTGGCAGATTCAGTGTCTGGTGAAGGCTTCTTTCTATCTGTCCCTCTTTTAGTGATAACCTCATGTGGCAGAAAGGATGAAGGATCTTGCTGCAGTCTCTTTTATAAAGGCACTAATCCCATTCATCCTTATGATGACTCTTCCCTCATAACCTAATCACCTTTCAGAAGTGTCACTTCGGGGTACCATCACTTTGAAGATTAGGTCACAACATAGAAATTTTGAGAGGACACAAACATTCAATCTATAGTGGGCCTAATTTATCCTGAAGTCTTCAATCAGTAGATTACCCTACTGTATTTTCTGACATACAATAAAAGTGAAGAAACACAACTTCACATAGTCTTCTATATATACATGTATATACATGGACATGTATATATTACAGAGTGAAAGGGACTCCCTTCTACTGTAAAAAGGTTATGTGTTACTCTGCTTGAAGCCAAAGGGAGCAAACTGAAATCCCTTATAATTTTTTTTTCCTCAGGTGATTTTTAACACCTGCTTATGTTCTTACCTCACTAGATAAACAAGAAAATACTCCTTTACTTTAAATATAGTGTTTTTGAATTCATGATGCATTTTAAAGTGTTTGGAAAACACAAGCAAAAGGCAATTATAAATTTTCCAGTGGCTAGGCATTTTCAGCTTTAACAACAAGAGTAGCACCAACTCGGAAGTCTCCAGTTGTTAGTGAGATCAACCAGTAGGGCCTGTTGTAAGAACAGATTTAATTTTTTTTTTTCATATAGCAGTGATTAAACATAAAGATTTTGACATTGTCAAACAAGTGTATTAATCATGCCTCTTTGTTTTTTGTATTTCTGAAGCTTTGACATCTGGGGCCTTGCTGTCCAGGACAGACTGCTTCCCTCAGGGCTAGCCAATTCCTAGAGATAGTAAAGGATTCACCTGTAAGAGTGTCTTTCTTTCTTTCTTCTTTCTTTCTTTCTTTCTTTCTTTCTTTCTTTCTTTCTTTCTTTCTTTCTTTCTTTCTTTCTTTTTAAATGTTTATTTTTAAGAGAGAGAGAGAGCGAGCGTGAGCACGTGTGAGCAGAGAGGGAGAGACAAGATCTGAAGCAAGCCCTGTGCTGACAGTGGAGAGCCCAAAGTGGGGCTCAAACTCATGAACCTTGGGATCATGACCTGAGCTAAGTCAGATGTTTAACCAACTGAGCCACCCAGGTGCCCTTAGAAGGGTGTCTTTCATATGTAAACTGACCAATCCAGCTCTTTTATCACTCTCCAGGACTCTTAGCTTCCAGGCTACTATTCACCTGCCCCTAATCACTCAGAGCCAGGTACCAGACAATCAGAGAGAGCTGCTATACTCCAGAGCCCACTGAAGTTACTAACTAGCCCATCATAAACTTGCTTTCCTGTGTCGTCCATTCCTTCACATGGAAACCACAGTAAAGGTTCTTGTCCATGCTTTCCTCCTGCTCCTTCTACCTCCTTACTGATCCTGGTGCTTCACCATGTGATACCTGCACATGTGTATGCCTCCTCCTCTTAGAAACTGTGAATAAAAAACTATCTTTTCAGTGTCACTTGTCTCCTGATCTGTTGGCTTTGCCATGCCTAATTAATGAAAAAATCTAAAATTTAAAACAATGAGCATAAAATTCTTGTACCATTAAGAAAACAGACACATCTTCCTATTTCTAGGCATGGTGTGACTTCCTGGTCATACCTAATACTGAAGTAAAGAAAAAATGTTGCTTTAAGTAAATGTTTTTAATAGTTTCATGTTTTCCATCAATCCATCAAAGAGCTAGAACTCCTTCTACCAACAGAGTTAGTTTATGTATGCAGCAACAGCTCAAGTTGCACCTGCCAGAAGCAGTCTGATGAAAATACACCTCAATGTCCCATAATAACCAATCTTTTTCAGGCTCTTACCTTAAGAATTAAAGGTTCTTTCACTTGCGCTCATAAGGAAAAATGGTTGAGGTACCCAGGACCAGTGAGTACTTGTGTATACATAAAGGTTCTTTAATTCAACATTGCTACTGGAAAAATTACATATATGAAAACAACTTAAAGACTTCCTACCTGTCACAATTCTTTAACATTTAAAAAAAAAATTTAACGTTTATTTATTTTTGAGACAGAGAGAGACAGACCATGAACAGGGGAGGGTCAGAGAGAGAGGGAGACACAGAATCTGAAACAGGCTCCAGGCTCTGAGCCATCAGCACAGAGCCTGACGCGGGGCTTGAACTCATGAACCATGAGATCATGACCTGAGCCGAAGTCAGACGCTTAACTGACTGAGCCACCCAGGTGCCCCTAATTCTTTAACATTAAAGTAAACATGCAATGTTTCATTGTCACTTTACTATACTAAAAATTTCCCCCTTTCCACATCTAAGTCCATAGCCTTTCTGTTTTTTAACACTGCCCTTGGTCCAACCATATTCAGGTGCAGATTTCTAACAATGCAGGAGCAAAAATGATTTTCTCACTCTCAATGTGCCATCACACACCAGCATGACAAAATAGATTATTAAACTTAATATAGTAGACATCATGGGTTAGACTATTTTATTTATTATCTTTTCAATAGGTTTAAGTTCAAGAGCTGATTGACACTGGACAGTGGCTGACATTGATGGATATAAAAACTACCTATGGATTATTTTAAGTACTTTTATAGCCACCATTTCTCTTCATCATTAACTACTCTCTGCATGGCCATCCATTTCTATATTGTCAGTTAAATAAAGAAAACTGCATGTGGTTGAGTAGATCAATATTATTGACTTATCAAATAAGATTGATATGTCCATAATGAGTTTAAAAATGTTTTAAGACTAATATATTATGAAAATAATTGCCTATCATCATTACTGTGACTAAATAGCCCAATAATCATCAACCAACCACCTATTGATAGTGATGTGATAATTGCTCCTTCAATTTGACCATTTTTATCTTAAAGATTAATCAATTTTTAAACGGTCTTAATTCAACTACCTCCATTTCTCTTGTTATAATCCTTCCCTTTCTATAAAGATCTTCGTGTTCCTCTAAACTGCTGCAACAGCTTTCTAGCTAGTCACTCTACCTGTATTCTCATGCTTTAATAAATCATTTTTTAGAGTGCTGCTGGAGAAATAGGGCTAACATGAAGTGAGGAACAACTTTGTCCCATGCTCAATATTCTTCAGTGATTGCTATTACTTAAAGGGTACTATAGTAACTTCCTAACATGGCATGAGTGGCTCTGAAGAATCTATTGCTTGCATGTATTTTATACAATATGGTCCAACAATACTAGACTATTGCAATTTGCAAACATGGCATGCTACTTACATTTCTTGCATATACATTTGGTCCTTGAACAACACAAGTCTGAACTCCAACTGTCCATTTATACACAGATTTTTTTCAATAAACAGAGTACAGATCCATAAATGTATTTTTTCTTTCTTATGATTTTCTTAATAACATCTACTTTTCTCAAATTTACTTTATTGTGAGAATACAGTGTATAATACACATTAGATACAAAATATGTGTTAATTAACTCTTTATGTTATCTGTAAGGCTTCCAGTCAACAGGAGGTTATTAGTAGTAAAGTTTTGGAGGAGTCAAAAGTTATACATGATGTGGTCCCTGGGTGACTCAGTTGGGTGAGTAACTGACTTCAGCTCAGGTCATGATCTCATGGTTTGTGAGTTCAAGCCCCGCATCAGGCTCACTGTGGTCAGCGCAGAGCCTGCTTTGGATCTTCTGTCTCCCTCTCTCTCTGCCGCTCCCCTGCTTGTGTTCTTTCTCTCAAAAATAAACATTAAAAAAATTTATACATGAATTTTCATTTGTTTTGAGGGTGTTGGTGCCCCTAATCCCTGCATTATGCAAACATCACCTGTATTATTTTTTTCCTTTTCACTAATTATTGACTCACAAGCCTTTCTGTGACATTTTTCATGACTTGTCTAGGCACACGTAGGGATGTTCTATAGTTCCTTTGCTACCAGTGCATACTGAAGTATAAGTATTAGTGTCATTTTTTTTCTTATGTTGTGCACTTTTCTACTAGGCTATAATCTCTTTGAGTACAAAAAATATCATATATAGAAGGAGGGACCAAGATGGTGGGAGTAGCATGAAGTTTTTTGCCTCTCTCATCCCTGAAATGCAGTTAGATCAACACCAGACCATTTTGCACGCCTATAAAACTGATTTGAGAATTAACACAACAATATGCACAACTTGAACCACAGAATTCAGCAGGTACATGGCACAGAGAAGTGACCTGGGGAAAGAGAAGCCGTGGAGGGTAGGGAGCTGTTTTTACTTGTGGAGAGAGGATGGGAGAGTACAGAGGAGAGTACAGGAAAAGCACTCTGCAACTAAAGCAGCTGGAGAGAAACAAGAAGAGTGGAAACAGCTGCAAAGGACTGAACACATGACAAAATGCTCAACATCACTCATCCTCAGGGAAATACAAATTAAAACCACAATGAGATACCAACTTACACCTGTCAGAAAGGCTAACATTAACAACTCAGGCAACAGCAGATATTGGTGAGGATGCAGAGAAAGAGGATCTCTATTGTACTGCTGGTGAGAATGCAAACTGGTGTAACCACTCTAGATGGTTCCTCAAAAAATTAAAAATAAGGGGCGCCTGGGTGGCGCAGTCGGTTAAGCGTCCGACTTCAGCCAGGTCACGATCTCGCGGTCCGTGAGTTCGAGCCCCGCGTCAGGCTCTGGGCTGATGGCTCGGAGCCTGGAGCCTGTTTCCGATTCTGTGTCTCCCTCTCTCTCTGCCCCTCCCCCGTTCATGCTCTGTCTCTCTCTGTCCCAAAAATAAATAAAAAAATGTTGAAAAAAAAAAAAATTAAAAATAAAACTACCCTAATGACCTAGCAACTGCACTACTAAGTATTTATCCAAGGGATACAGGTGTGCTGTTTCAAAGGGGCACATGCACCCCAATGTTTATAGCAGTGCTATCGACAATAGCCGAAGTATGAAAAGTGCCCCAAATCCATCGACGGATGAATGGATAAAGATGTGGTGTGTGTATGTGTGTATGTGTATGTATGTATGTATGTATATATATATATACATACATATATATATACATATATATATACATACATACATACACACAATGGAGTATTACTCGGCAATAAGAAATAATGAAATCTTGCCATTTCCAATGTGGATGGAACTAGAGGGTATTACGCTAAGTGAAATTAGTCAGTCAGAGAAAGACACATATCATATGACTTCACTCGTATGAGGAATTTTTTTTTATTTATTTAATTTTTTTTAATATATGAAATTTATTGTCAAATTGGTTTCCATACAACACCCAGTGCTCATCCCAAAAGGTGCCCTCCTCAATACCCATCACCCACCCTCCCCTCCCTCCCACCCCCCATCAACCCTCAGTTTGTTCTCAGTTTTTAACAGTCTCTTATGCTTTGGCTCTCTCCCACTATAACCTCTTTTTTTTTTTTTTTCCTTCCCCTCCCCCATGGGTTTCTGTTAAGTTTCTCAGGATCCACATAAGAGTGAAACCATATGGTATCTGTCTTTCTCTGTATGGCTTATTTCACTTAGCATCACACTCTCCAGTTCCATCCACGTTGCTACAAAAGGCCATATTTCATTCTTTCTCATTGCCATGTAGTATTCCATTGTGTATATAAACCACAATTTCGTATGAGAAATTTAAATACAAAACAGATGAACATAAAGGAAGGGAAGAAAAAATAATATAAGAACAAGGAGTGGGACAAAACATAAGAGACTCAAATACAGAGAACAAACTGAGAGTTGCTGGAGGGGTTATGGGTGGGGAAATGGACTAAATGAGTAAGGGGCATTAAGGAAGACACTTGTTGGGATGAATCACATAGGGGATAGGGATATTACACATAGGGGAAGAATCACCAGAATCTATTCCTGAAATCATTATTGCTCTATATGCTAACTAACTTGGATGTAAATTAATAAATAAATAAGTTAAGTAATTAAAAAAAGAATAAAAAAAGAGTTGCATGCTGAGCCAGTAAGTGCCCTAAAGCATGGTTATTTTTAATATGAGCAATTAGGCCTTTACAATTGAAGTATATCTCCTTTATCAACAGTGGGTCAAAGGAGGCAGGAGACAAGTGTATTGGGCATCCTGTTCTAAGGGGCAGATCTGAGATTTAGAAGAACCAATGGTAATGCTTTCAGCCAAGGTGTTTGAAGAGGCTTTAAGAAGTTTTGCCAATTGAATCCTAATAGTGTCTTTAGTGTGTTCAACTAACTCTAAGGTTTGAGAATGGTATACACAATGAAAAGGTTGTAAAACTGACAAATAGCACAGACTTGTTAAAGCACCTGAATGGTAAAATAGGTTCCCTAACCACTATAAAGTTTGAGAGGGGTTCCCAAGCAAAGTATAATCTTTTCCAACAGAAAAAGCATTGGCCTGTCTACAAGAGAAAGGTTTTGTTCAGTGAGAACACATACAAACCATGACTAAAACATATTTATTCAACATATTATGAAATATATTGAGAGGGGAAGTTGTATGAAATCCATTTGTGTGAAAAGGTTTCCCTGGATTATACTTTGGATAGGTGGGACAAGTGAGGTAGCCACTTTTTGTGGCCTTATTAACTTTTCCCCACAAATACTGGTTTATGAGTTCTATCAGTTTGTCAGTAGATCAATGGTTCAGTGCATGTATAATAGTAAGTACTGGGAATTTTAGAATTTCTGGTAGGGCCTGATTGTTATTTGGTCCAAACCAGAGTACTCTTTTATTAAGCCAACAATTGTTAAATTTCCAATTAAATTTTTCCCTCTCTGGGACAATTTTTGGGTATCTCAGTCAATTTTTCCAAATTATCATTTTGGAAAACATGCCTTTAAACCATGACAGAGGTTTGACTATTGGCTTCCTTGAAAACATTTTTGGTGGAAATATCAGCAAGGTTGATTACTTTGGCTTCCAAAGAGTTGAGTCTGAAATGCCCAGGAATCTTAATAATAACCAGAGGAGCTGGAAAAAGTATGGCATCCAAGGGGCATGTAGGTGGCTCAGTTGATTAAGTGTCCAACTCTTGATTTCAGCTCAGGTCATGATTTCACAGTTCATGAGTTTGAGCCCTGTGTCAGCCTCTGAGCTGACAGCGTAGAGCCTGCTTGAGATTTTCTGTCTCCCTCACTCTCTGCCCCTCCTCCACCCTCCCTCTCTCTCTTTAAAAAAATAAACATTAAAAAAAAGAAAATAGAATATATATGTCTTAGATACAGGCCCATGCATATTATGTGTTCTTATTTTACATAGTCATCTATTTCAAGTAGTTGAATGAATGAGTGGATATGGAACCCATGAGAATCATATCAGGACAATATTGGATAAAATTTTCCTTCATTTTAAGTCTGATAAACTGCTTTGTAGATAAATGTTAAGATACCACATGATCTTAACTTCTAAGTTCCTTAAAGGAAGAAACAATGTGCAATAACTCCCCCGAACCACTGCCAGACAAATCAATTGTTTCCATAAAGCTGTTTATATTTATGAGACTTAATGTAGTAAAGGTGAACACCACTTTGACTGAGTCTTATACTATTTTAGAACAGACGGTCATGGGAGGATATTTATTATATTTTAGGTCCCAGGGTGGCTGGTTGACCTTAGGTGTATCTTGCAAGATGTGGAACTCATTAGAATTGGGCAGAGATTATGGCATAATAGTTTTGTATTGATAGGCACACAGAAATGAGGGTCCTGAAGTACTTTTTGATGAGGAAGCTGTTTGCTTATAAGTAATTTGTTTAATTGTTGCTTAATCACAGTATTACTTCACATACATATAAGAGTATATTTTAAATCTCAACATTGTTTAAATTAAAGGCTGAAATGACATTGGTTTTGATTTTTTATTACTTCTTATAATTTGTATCCCTAGTTTCTATCACAATACCTGTTCATGGAAAAAATTAAATATTTTACATGCTTAAATTTCTTCTAACTTGAAGAGTATAAGGCATAGGAATGTTCCCTGGATCACAAAGTTCATTTTATGAAGGCAGGATTGGCATAATGCTAAAGTTTAAAATAAAAGGACACTGTCCAGGGGTGCCCGGGTGACTCAGTTAGCTTAGCATCTGACTCTTGGTTTTGGTTCAGGTCATGATCACATGGTTCATTAAGTTCGAGCCCTGCACCGGGGTCTGTGATTACAGTGCAGAGCCTGCTTGGGATTCTCTCTCTCTCTCTCTCTGCCTCTCCCCTACTTGTTCTGTCTCTCAAAACTAAATAAACTTAAAAAAAATGGCACTGTCCATAAAACCCATCAATTTCCCTGTGTAGTGTGCTCTCACACCTCTTATACCCCCCCTCTAGCATCTTTCCCATTTACCTTTATCCCAACTATGCCCCAACCAAACCTACCACTTCTGTGTGCACTCTACTCATCTTATAATAAGTCTCCACTGCAACTACACATTTTCATTGGAAAAATTCTGGAAATTTAGAAAAGTGTAATATAAAGTTGCCACAACCTTCTTTTCATTATTTACTTATTAATGTGAACCTTCCTAGAATTTGTATTATGCACATACAAAGACAGGTCCTTGACTACCTGGACCAATTTGAAATATCCACACGTCAGCTCTCACAAGAAATGTTGGAGATTTTGCCATGTTCATTTTGATTACTTAACCATCATATTTGTGCACTGCACTTTCAAACATTCAAACAGAATCCAATTAAATTCAACAAGAATTATCGTGCATCATCCATGTGGAAAACAATTTGTTATATTCCAAGGGAGTTAACATAAAAAAAAAATATTCATTTCTTTCAAAGGTTACTAAAACGTGCAGGGCCTTACCATCTAGCAGGGAAGGCATCTATTTATATAATTAAAAGAAATGTTAAACAGAATAAAATAGACACTAAATTGTTGCATATGTGTTGTAAGAGCTTAATGGAGAAAAATGTACTTCTGGTGAAGCCTGCCTCAGACTATAATTTTGAACATCATTTCTAACTTCAACTTCACTTTTCCTCACCTTTTCATTTCTTTTCATCAACTGATATGCATATATACATATGAATAGAAGATATTTTCCTATCTGAATGTACTTTAAAACACTTATATTCTATCTCTTTCCTCTGCCAGAGAACCATAACTAGAGAAATGTTCCTGAAATTTAGTCCTAAAAGACAGCTAGGAGTTGATCTCAGAAAATAAAGAATTGTTATTCTTACCCAAAGCTGGCATGTAATTTTTCCTTATGGTCCCTCCTTAGTGGGCTACACAACTGATGAGTTGTACAATGAGGACTTGTAATTGGTCATTTCAACTAAAATTTGGCTGGTCATTCTTTTTGCTGCTATGGCATTCAGATCAAGCTTTCTCTCATTAAAGCCAAATATCTAACTCACTACCTGCTCCCCCAAATGCTCACTGGCAATTACAACCATTATGCCCTATATATCAAGTAGCCAAATAGGAATGTGTTTAATAGTTTGTGTTTAAAATATGGTTATCTATTTTAAGTGATCAATTAAAAATGATTATAATTTTTTAACCATCTTCCCCATTAGGAGCTGCAATCTATGTCACCAACCTTGAATCTGGGTGGTTGGTGACTGCTACAACCAATAGAAAATGTTGAAAGTGATAGCTGGGCCTCATAAGGCTAAGTCGTTGAAAATCATGCAGCCCCTGCCTGAGTCTCTTGGACTATCATTTTCTAGACACTCACTCTCAGATCCCAGTGGCTATGTTATAAGAATCCCAAGTTCAAGAGAAGATGACAAGTATAGCTGTTCCATTTGAAAATTTCAGTTGGGGTGCCTAGGTGGCTCAGTTGGTTAAGCATCCAGCTTTGGCTCAGGTTATCATCCCATGGCTCATTGGTTCAGGCCCTACATCGGGCTCTGTGCTGGCAACTCAGATTCTGTGTCTCCCTCTCTCACTGTCCCTTTCCTGCTCACACTCTGTCTCTATCTCTCTCTCAAAAATAAGTAATAAAATCATTACAAAAAAAAAAGAAAGAAAGAAAGAAAAGAAAATTTCATCTAAGCCCAGGCTTTGAGTTATGACAGGCATCAGTCATGGGAGAAAAAATCTTCCCAAATAATTCCAGCCTCTAGAGTTTCAAGCTACCCTCAGGTATCAGGATTTCCTTTTTGAGACCCCTGACATCCTTGAGCATCAATTGATGCCTGCTATGCCCTGTGTAAATTCTTGACTAGTGAAGTCCAAGAGCAGAATAAAATGGTTGTTGTTTAGGCCACTAATTTTGAAGTGGTACTGTTTAATAAATAGCAGTAGGTAACTAGAAAAAAAAAAGCTTATTAAATCATTAAGTAAATTTGAGTTTGGTTATAGGTTGAGGAGGCAAAAAAACAAAAAAACAAAAAAACAAAAACAATACACTTATAAGGAAAGAATTAATAACAGACAAGGGATGGTAAACAGTAAGATTCTAGGGTCTACCAGAATAGTGGAGAAGAATGGGAAGAGAGAAAAAGCTGGCAATCAGGCCTCTCAAGCTCTATCGATGGCTGCCAGAAGAAATTCAGGATAAATCTGTGATCAGCAAGAGTAGAAAATTTATGCACAGCATGTACTTATTGAGTGACTATTATGTTCCACATACAAATTATACCACACACACACACACACACACCCCTGCATTTCAATTTTTGTCACCCACCTTAATATTCTTTATTCTCATGTTCTAACACTTTCTTGACAATCCTTCGCACATCTGAAAAATCTTTTCAGAAGACAGCTTTTGTAATTGCTATTCAAGACATTGTTGCATTTGATTTTTTTAAAATTATAGTTAATGATGCTTAGCTTCATCATCCACTCATTGCTCCTTTCTCATAGACAGAATTAAATCTGACTGCTGGGAGTTTACAAAGAATATTTGAGAAATGTGGCAAAATCTTGCAGTCAACCATCTGTTTGGGGAACTGTTTCTTTTCATAGAAAACACAGAGCTTATCGACAATAGAAACTCGTGATTTCTTACTAGAGGAGACTGCGAAGTGTCCAGCAAGATACAACTACTTGCTCTTCTAATACATTCCCAAAGTCAAGGAATAGAGCATTGTTGAGGGAGTACTTTAAAATATCTTCTAAACATTAAATCAAATTAATTTTCTAAGTCTTTATATCCATGTTGTCTTTTTGTAATGGATGGTAACATCATTATTGCAATTAAAATCTCTAGGTATTGAGATGAAAAATTATATTTATTATGCACAATATTCAATCCAGTTAGCACATTTAGCAACAATGTAGATTTTTGAAAACATAAAATGAAAGAAATATATGTAAAGAAAAATGCAAGATAATTTATAGCCTTCCTCTTTAATATTATCATATTAGTCTGCTACCATGTCTTTGATTGTATAATCTTTAATTTCCTCCCATTGGTGGACACTTTGGCTATTTTTGTTCCTTTTGTATTCCCTTCTCTTTGAGTAATGTTCTCATATTTTCCTCATTTCTGGAAATCTCGCCATATAAAGAGATCACAGTTTCTTTTACTTGACTTTAAAGTATAACAATTATTTGAGGATATTTTCTTAGACTTCTCTCTTTAAAATTATCCTTGTGAAAATCTCTATCCTTCCCCTACAATTTTGATTATCTTTCAATTAATGCTTTAAAAGTTTTATTACTTAATTTTATTTAGTTTCCTTATCAACAATTTAAAAAGAGAAACCATTTAAATTTCTAGCTCTGCTAGAAAAGCAGGGTCTACAATTGCAAGGGCACTGATGTCTCATAATTGAGTGGCAGCTATTACTTTTGGAAAGGCACATTTTTCCAGTGTGCTCTATTCCCCACATCTTTATTGTTTTGAACATAGTCTGTTACTCTGTAGTTCCTGTAAGCATCTGAGTTTGCAAGTCCTTTTCTATTCCATATCTTGAAAGCAAAAGATCTAAGCTTGAATTTCCAGCTGGCAATTGCACAGCTTCATTCCAAGCAGCTTGCATTGATCCTTATACATAAAACTTTCCTAACCTGGTCTGGTAAAAATCCTCTCAGATACCAAGGCTGAAAGCTATGTACTTCTTTCTTTCTTCTTTCTTTTCTTTCTTTCTTTCCTTCTTTCTTTCTTTCTTTCTTTCTTTCTTTCTTTCTTTCTTTCTTTCTTTCTTTCTTTCTTTCTTTCTTAATTTCTGTGTTCTCTCTCATTGGCATTGATTAACATGACAACAGGTCTTACAGATTCAGCTTCTATAATACATTCCCTCTGCCAGTCCCTCAATACCTCTTATCTAGGAACATTACAGACTACATTATCTTCCCACAAAAGTTAATCCTATATCCCCATTAGGTTAATCATCTAAATGTATAACTTTAAGCATATTACTATGTTGCTCAGAAAGCTTTCAGAAATTTTCAGGTGCCAACAAATTTTTGAAACTTTTCGACTTAGCATTCTAGGCCATTCAAAACAGGAACCAATGTATTCTTAGATCAGACCATTTTAGAATAAGCATGACCTTAATGATTTCTAGCTCAATTCCCTTTATGTGTAGCTGAGAAAACTAGGTCTCGAAGGGCTAAGTGACTCATCCATAATTCAATAGATAGTTAGCTGAGCAACGATCAAAACTTAGCTCTCCAGAATAAGTTCTTAGGGCTACTTCCACACTCATCAACCAAACTACTTGTTTTAGCCAAAGACTGGTTCCCAGTCTCTATCCCATTCATTACTACCAACATCTGAACCAAGGCTGTTGAGACTATCTCAAAGGTAATTCCCTCCTTGAAGGTTGGAGGGAAATGCTCATAGAGTAAGACCTCTCTGTATTTTTAAAATGCATTATAAATTGTAATTTGGCTACAGCATTCACCATGTTCTCTTTTACATTTCAGCAGCCTGCCCTATCTACTCTCTTCCAAGAGCATTGAAGTTCGAAGAAGACTACATTCTTGTTGCAGCTGGCACAGTGTCTTGAACATAACAATTGTCAATGAATCACCAACCCAGCCTCCTTTCTCCCTCTCAACTTTATCTTCCTGTAAGAATGTCTGTTATGATCTACTAATCAGGATTTTTTCCCCTGCCCCAGGATGCCTCTCTTCCAAATGATTCCCAGGCATTTGTTTCTTTCACATTTGCAAATGCTAGGATTATACTTTTGTTTTTGTTTTTCTTTAGCACATAACTTCCCTCCCTTTGGCCTTTACAAATGTAGATTAGGAACGTTAACTGCTTGTGTTTTCCGTACCATTAATGATTTGCAGACACTTATAAAACATCATCAGATGTCTGAAGAGCTATAGCCAATATAATTTGAGAATTTATATTCTCAAGAATTGCTCGTCCACACAGACCCAAAGCTCTGAAAGTCTACTAGGGTTGTGTTTGTGGAAAATCTATACTATGCCTCTGGCATCTGCTATTACATCCTAAGAAATAAGCAGTTTAATAGTTACTTGGCTTCATATCTACTACTAAGTAATTTTAATTTAGTCAAACTGTTCATTCCAGTTATAGCTGCATGCTGTGTTGTGAAATTTAATCAAATATTAATTTGAATTCAGGTCATAACACTTCTAGTTATCTCCTCATAATTAAAAAAAATTTAATTAATTGAAAAAAGAAAGAGTGTACTTATGTCTAGAATTGCCTGTCTGCTACTTCTTTGTTTTGCTGAAAAATAAAATAATTAATGCTAAATGCAATAATGATCTGTCGTATTTTTAGATCTACAAATATGGTTGAGAGTATTTCATATTTTTATTTAAGATGACTGAGGTTGATACAAATTAATCTTCTTTTAAATTTAACCTATGCTATCTTCTTGCTCTATGTATATGCAAAACCATATTTGATCATTATATTTAAAATTGTCACAACTACCCATTACTTAACATTTAGAAATACTTAACTGTGGACTCATTTCATAAGCCAAGGTAAATATTACAAAATATTGAAATGATTGCTTATTTGCTTCATGGTTTCTGTATCATTTTGCATTTCCTGCCAATGTCAGACCTTTTTAAATATACTTATATTTGAGAAGCCAAATCTCACTTCCTATGAGCTCTCTTACAAATACCCTGAAGGCAGGGGCTAAGTTCTACGCACAATGAGCACAATACCTTGAACTGAACAGGTGCTAAAGAAATATTTTTTGAGTTGTTATTGAACCCCAAGCTCTACCTTTTTTTTAAATTTCAATTTCGTCTTCCTCTGAATTTTTTTTTATCACCTTAGAAATACACTTTTTCAAGGAACCTGGGTGGCTCAGTCAGTTAAGTGTCTGACTTCAGCTCAGGTCATGATCTCACAGTTCCTGAGTTAGAGCCCCACGTCAGGCTCTGTGCTGACAGCTCAGAGCCTGGAGCATACTTCAGATTCTGTGACTCCCTCTCTCTCTGCCCCTCTACTCCTCACACTCTGTCTCTGTCTCTCTCTCAAAAAATAAATAAACATTTTAAAAATTAAAAAAATATACTTTTTCCCAAGCACATATGATATTGAATTGTTTAATAAGGAATAATAAGTATATAATTTTAGATCTTAGGAATATCATAATTGAGATGTACAGGCTAAATTATTCCAAATGTGTTGGATCACATTAGTATCTACACGACCTTAGTTCAATACACACCTATAATGTGCTTACATGGTAGCTGTAACTATAGGTCTAAGGGATCCACAGATGGGTAAGACATGGTCCTAATCATGAGGAGCTCATGATACACAAGACAGATTTTTTGAGTGCTATCGTAGTCCATGTGAAAGGTGAGAACTTAAACTGGGAAGATGCGCAATGTTTATATGTTTTAGATTAGGAGCAACAACAAAAATAGACAGGTATGAAAGCATTCAAAAACAACTCAAATTATTCTTTTTATATCCAGAGATTTCTATTTATCTATGTATAAAAACTTTCTCCGTATAATCACTAATATTTTCAATAGGTAGTACACATCCAATAACCATATGCTGGTAAGTGAATGGAGTCTGAGTGATAAGTAAATGAGTTAAGTGTTACTATAGGGAATACATTTACACCTACCTCCATATGGAGACATTTCTTTTGATACTTCCCATTTATGTTAATAAGCACACTGAAGTACAGTCCATTTAATCCTGCTGTCTAAACAGTCAGGATGTAATGCCCAGCAACTCCCTTTCTCTTTGTAATTATATTAAGAATTGATAATGTGGTTTCTTAATTCTATAATTCTTATTCCATAAAATGACCAAAGGTTCATGTTCTTCCATCTAATGTGACTAAACTAGAGAAATTGGAGTCTACTTTTGGTATGAGGCCATCATATTGTCCACTTAATGTAGGCATCCAAAAAAGCTCATTCTCCCAGTGTCTACATGGATTTTCCTGTTTTTCTCTCTTTTTCTCTCTTTTTTTTAATTTGTTAATGCTTATTTATTTTTGAGAGAGAGAGAGAGACTGAGCGCTAGCAGGGGAGGAGCAGAGAGAGAGAAACACAGAATCCAAAGCAGGTTCCAGGCCCTAAGCTTTCAGCACAGCCTGATGCAGGGCTTGAACTCACAAGCTGTGAGATCATGACCTGAGCTGAAGTCCTATGCTCAACCACCTGAGCCACCCAGGCACCCCTGAAACTTCCTGTTTAACATCACTATCCATCTCCAGCCAACAGTAACTCCAGGTGCCAAATAAAACAATCACTGATTTGGCAGAGAATATGACATCAAATAACAAGTATAAGAAAGTTTCACTTATTAACTATATGTATGTGGGCTTTAATAACTTTAAAAATCATTATTAGTTTCTTAGTGTTCATTGTGTCATTGAAGTGAAATATATCAAGGTTTAATATTTACCTAGTGAGTCAACAATACTTCTTGCAACGACAGTGGTAAGAGACACAAGTCATGTTTCCTTTCTTGAAGTTAGTTAACATGTAGTCAAGAAGCAGTTTAAGATATATATCCGAAATTTAATTACTGATTATGCATTTTTAAATTTTATTATTAAATAATACATTTGATATTAATTCAAAATTATCTATCTATATCTATATCTATATCTATATCTATATCTATATCTATATCTATCTATATAAATGTCTACACACACATGTCTATCTATCTATATAAATGTCTATACACACACAGATATATACTTAGTTCCAGCTCTCTGGAAATTGACCTTGACTAGAGAGAGCTGACTTAACAAAGGCACTCTTCCTTCTCAGGAGCAGTAAATCTAATGACAGGTTGATACAGAACTCGATGCCTTCTATGCATCATGGTAAAACTCTGAAGGACTATTCAGAGTTCAAGGCTTCCTGTGGCTTTGGCTAAGACCTATGTTGAGACTGCATTGTCACCAACTCCTTTCTCTATCTAATATTTTTTCCTTCCTTTCCCTCATACAAGTGTTGATCCTAATAACTTATAGTGGATAAGCTATCTTGATGAAGATGCTGATTATTCACTTCCAGTCCACGAAAAAGCATAAAGTGGGAGATGAGTTCAGTCTAGTATGATGAAAAAAACCATAGAAGAGTGGGAACCTTTGTTTTTCATCTATTATTTAAAAAAAAATAATGCTTTTATTTTACTTTTTTGAGAGAGAGATAGAGTGTGAGCAGAGGAGGGACAGAGAGAGAGAGAGAGAGAGAGAGAGAGAGAGAGAGAGAGAGAGACTGAATCTGAAGCAGGCTTCAGGCTCCGAGCTGTCAGCACAGGCACAGAGCATGATGCAGGGCTTGAAACCACAGACCGTGAGATCACGACCTGAGCCAAAGTCAGACACCTAACTGACTGAGCCACCCAGGCGCCCCTCAGCTATTATTTGAAAGAACTGAAATTGATTTCAGGGTTAACCATATATATTTTGAATATTATGATATGAGGACATAGAATACTCTTAATTCAAATGATTGAGGAAAACCTAAACAAGCCCTATTATATTAATTATATTAATATTAACATTTATTGGAGATGAACCATTTATTTTAATTTTATTTTATTAAAAAAAATTTTTTTAAGTTTATTTTTGAGAGAGAAAGAGACAAAGCCCTAGCAGGGAGCGGCAAAAAGAGAGAGGGAGAGAGGGACACAGAATCTGAAGCAGGCTCCAGGCTCCGAGCTGTCAGCACAGAGCCTGGTGCAGGGCTCCAACCCACAAGCTGTGAGATTATGTCCTGAGTTGAAGTCAGATGGTTAACCGACTGAGCCACCCAACTGCCATGGAGATGACCTATTTAATTAAATACTATGGCATTTGCAGTATGGCACAGATAACAGAGTGCCCCAAATATTCTGTATGCTTCCATATATATTCTACCCTCCATTATAGTTAAATTGGGACAATGGATTAGTTCTATAATGGCCTGTGGGGAGAAGTGAAGTGTATCACTTCTGGTTTTAAGTACTGAAGAATGAACCTTCCACATTCTTTGTTCCCTTGACCCAGCAAATCTTTGATGCCCCATAATGACAGCAACAAAATACGGAAGGCATCCGAATTCTTGAGTAACTACATGGATATTTAACTGAGATTGTTACCTAACTCACCAAAGATTATGAGAGAGAACCACATCTTTGCTATGTTAAGCCACTGAGCTTTAAGGTCCCTTTGTTTCTGCAACACACCCTAATATCCTGTCTATTTATCCTGAGTATCTTTTGGCAGCCATTTTCTCAATAATAACTAGTAGGAAATAGAGTTTGCTCTTGCTTCCAACCCTTTTATGGAGTTTTGTTTTGTTTTTTATGTTTTTGAATAGGTAACATATTCATATGGTTCACAAACTAAAAATAAATTTTCCTTAAAAGTCTGGTAATTTGGGTTATATTAAATATGAATGTGTTTTCTCTGTGCCTGGTGGGGTTTGTTATAAGGTTACCCTATTGGGTCTCATATAGGAAAAACCTCTCATGTAAAAATCTTAGGTTGCCCAAATATCACAGAAAAAACTGTTGTAGTCTCCTGTACTACAGGAAAAAAAAAATTGGAGATAAGTTAGGGAAGAAGTGGATAAATATTTATTTAACTGTTTTTTGTTTTTACCAATGAATGTTAAGGACTGAATTGCCTCCCAACATTCTTATGTCAAAGTCCTAACCCTCAATGTGATTAGGATTAGGGATAGGAAGTATAAAGAGATAATAAATGTTGAGTCATAAGGCTAAGGCTTCAATCTGATAAGACTGATATCCTTATAGGAAGAAAGACATCAGACATCTCTTTCCTTCTGACTGTGTGAAGAGGAATTTTGATAGCCATTTAGGTCATATGTAGTACAAAGATCTGCTTTAGGTCATATGTAGTACTTATATTTTGTTTTCTATATGTTGGCTTGAGGGTGATAAAATATGGTAACAACTCACCTATAATTCTTTTTTCACAGATTACTTTAATCCCTTTGAGGCAATTTGAAAACCATTGTTTGAAATTCATACTAACTTAGAATCTTTGTATTCCCAGTACCTGAAGAAGGGCTCTGATTGTGCAGCAGATTTCTGATGTACTTTGAGAATACAAGCAACACTCTGAGACATTTTGAGGTCCCAACACAATCAGTATATTTTTTTCCTGAAATGATCCACGTTGAAAATACAATTTTGAGCCTTATCTGAGGCACCTACACATTTTTCATAGACAAGAAAATTCCTGTGAAGTTTTGTTTTTATCAAAAAACTCTTAGATGTGATACCTGTAGTACGATCATGATATCATGATTACTATTCAATACATCAATAAATATTTGAACAACTGTAATGTGTCTGAGGAATAAGGTAGTAAAAGAAATAGGCAAAAATTCTGATTCTTGGTCCTCACATTTATTTATTTATTTATTTATTTATTTATTTATTTATTTATTTAACGTTTATTCATTTTTGAGACAGAGAGAGACAGAGCATGAATGGGGGAAGGTCAGAGAGAGAGGGAGACACAGAATCTGAAACAGGCTCCAGGCTCTGAGCTGTCAGCACAAAGCCTGACGCGGGGCTCAAACTCACGGACCGCGAGATTATGACCTGAACTGAAGTCAGACGCCCAACAGACTGAGCCGCCCAGGCACCCCTTGGGCCTCACATTTTAGTTGAGAGAGATTAGCAGAAAAAGAAAACCCACAAAACATGTACATATCAAGCGGTGGTCACTTGGTGGTCAGTTCTATGAATAAGATGTCCTATCATCCCCTCCATAAAAACATAATGTTACCTGCCATTATTTAAGACAAAATATCAAAAAAAATAGATTCTTAATATTTTACAGGATAAATACAATGGCCAATTGCATTTTCTCTCTTGCCTTCTAGCCCCTCAATCCCACGTGCACCTATGCATGTCTGTGCATACACACACACACACACACACACACACACACACTTTCTTTTTCTTTCTGCTCTCTTCCCCACACGAGGAACCTTGGCTACCTCATAAACCACAAGGCTTGCAAAAATAATACCATGAAAATACTATTCTGATGGCTTCTGTAACCCCAAGCAAAAAGCATGATCCCCAAACATGAGTTTCCCCTAAAGTCAAAAATTGCTGCCTACATTGAAACTGTGAGGGCAACTACTCAACTGTCCATTATCCTATCTAAACACTGACTCTGTCTCAATTAGGAAGCTACTTCATCTTCAGATGCTCCGTTTCACATCAGCTGAATAAATCCTTTAACCTCTACTTGATTCACTTAAATTTCTTTTGAAAATTTAAGATCAGAGAGTTCAGGACACACGCACTAAAATTTTCATTTGAGTTTGGGGGAAAATGATAGGTAAGGCATAAGACTTCAGCACTAAATTATGTTATGCAAAAATTTAACTTAATATGAATTTGTATTCTTAGAAAAATTTTCTAAATTGGCTTAGGATCAAAACAAATTATAATGTAAAGGCATGGCTCTAACATGTTTGTAGAAGTATTTGTGGAATTCTGATCGCTGGTTAGAGAAGGAATCCTCTATTGTTTTATGCACAGGCTTTTTTGTAGGTACTACGGTAACTGATTCCTCAAAGATATGATACATCTTATTGATAAATATAGTTTCGAAGCTCCAGGAAAGTGTATCACTGTTATGAAATAAAGGTAGATCTCTACAGTAGAAAGATGATATAACCATTGAGATGATAAACCAGGAAGAACTTTTTACTACTTTTAAGTCCAATACTATTGGAAGAGCCTTTCCCAGTAGGCAATGTAGTGGACCAACTGTGATTTCTATTTGTGGACCAAATATATGACACATTATGAACATTTCAGGAAGATATAGAGATTGTAAATACCTTCATTTCACTTATGATTATCTTCAAAACAATGTTGGAATGTCTAATGTAACATTTCTGTGTATGGCTGTGCATACTCATCCATTTGTCCTATGTACTAAACTGACTCTTTAAGTTCATCTCTGCCTTAATATATCCAGTCCTGAATTTGTGAACAGGTCATCAGGACAGAACAAACAGTGACATCTCTATGTACTTTTAAGAAAAGAGCCAGTAACATGCCATTTACTACAAATGTACTTTTTGTAGTTTCTTTTCTGTAGAGAAAGATACATGAAAACGAGAAAGGGAGGGAGGGAAAAGAAAAGAAGGAAGGAATGAAAGGGATAAAAAGAAGAAAGAAAGGAACAGGAAACTTCTGAAGAGAGTGAGCATCTGAACAAATAAAGATCTCTTGTTCCAATTATATATTTCAGGTGGGCTGAATCTTTCATGACTTTTAAATCCTAATGGTAATGGGACCACTCTGTAAGAACTACAAACTGTAGACTACTAGAGTTTTATAGCCCTGTGATGTATTTTATTTGGCCATTTTGTGATGTCTGCACAGAGTTTTCAAATGAATGAGATTAGGTATGCACTCAGCTTACCATGACACAAGCAACTTAGGAAATGCATACACATACAGTACATTTAAGATTCAGCACTTACACAGAGTCCATAACCAGTGGCTACCAGACATACATTGATTTTAACATTAGGGGAATCTGAAAATCCTAGAATCCTAAAAGCCAGATGTCTTTTAAAGAATTAGACAAAACATAAGAAAAAATCTGTCCTGGGACTAAATTGGTCCAAATTGAAGATATTAACCCAGAAATAGTCTGTGATAAGAGTGAAGCCATGTTAATTTAGGAGAATAGGGTTAAAAAGAGAGAGAGAGAGAGACCATTTGTAAATGTTTTTTTTGAAAACTATTATAAAATCTTTTATTACAAGAGTGAAGTGATTTCAAAAATTCCAAATCGCCTTAAGATTAATTTAAAAAAAACAGGAGCGACTCATGCAAAATGAATGAGATGAGACTGTTCTAGCTTGACTCAGAGTTACACTCTCCGTGTGAAGTACTGCAAAAGGCAGCTAAATATATTCAGGTTAGAGAAAAAAAATCAGTATCTAGTATTATTTCTTTGGGGGGAGTAGGTGATGGAGATAGAATGGCCATCTGGGAGCCAAATCTCTGTAAAGGGACATTTATCAGTGGAACAGAAGGACTTTAGCTCTGCAATCTGCTTGCTATGTTTGTAGAAAAAGCACCATTTAAAAGCTAAGACAGCTTTTCTATTTCATGGGTCTTTTTTACATAAGAAAAATAACACCGATTAATATGTTACTCTAAAAAAATTGTTGCTTCCTATATGTCTTATGTGCATCTACACTATGAACTTGCTAGGTTAGACATCAACAGATTAACCTCGGAAGAGAGAAGATGTCAAGGGAGTAAAATATTTTACCATGGTACTATTTCTCTTCTTGTCCATATTGCACACACTAAATTACACCCACCTCCTTTTCTCACAACGCCCCACAACGGCTACTTTCCTCTTCTTCCCTTCCCCCTACCATATGGTCCTAGCATTGCTTGCAAATGTTTTCAATATGTTCCTGCTCATCTTCTGAAGTAAAGGATGGTTCGTCTTGGTTCAGCTTTACTCAGTACATTTTGGGAACACAGGTTAACCTTAACAACTAATTTTCACATAAGGAAATCAGGCGTAGGAAAATGAAATCAGTAAGCATTAATTAGAAAAGCTTCAACAAGCTAAACTTTTAGGTTTTAATCCAAGGGAAAGTTAGATTCACAAGTATATTTTTTTACTATAGATCTATACTAATCAAGGCAGTGTTGTATTGGTGAAAATACAGACATAGATCAACAGAATAGAGACCAGAAACACAACCACATAAATATCATCAACTGATTTTTTTAATTTCTTTTTTTAAGTTTGTTTATTTACTTTGAGAGACGGGGGGAGGGAGAGTGAGAGAGAGAGAGAGAAAGAGAGAGAACAAGGGAGGGGCAGAGAAAGAGAGGGAGAGAAAGGGAGAGAGAGAATCCCAAGCAGGCTCCTTGCTGTAAGCTCAAAGCCCAAGGCAGGCTTCAACTGACCAACTGGAGATCACAACCTGAGCCGAAATCAAGAGTCAGACACTCACTCAACTGAGCCACCCAGGCGCTCCAATTATTATTTTTTTTTACAAAGGTCAAAGGCAATTCAATGGTGAAAGGAATATTTTTTTCAACCAATGTTATATAACAATGGGATGATCATGTGCAAAATAAAAATCAAACAAATCGGGTGTGTTAGATCACCTTCATTACTTCTTTGCCATATAAGGTTTTGCATAGGAGGTTCCTAATAACATGAAACAATTGCTACAGACCTGTAAATCTTTGATTATATATTTCTAGATCTATTCTACATTGATCTGTAAATTTCTTTTCTATCTTATGTAGTTTTAGAGTTTTTTAACCATGGTTCTCAGCTTGGCCTAAGACCAGGGCTTAAAGTCAATCATAATGGACCTCTCTGTTCTGAATTGGCATTAACTTTAAGAGATGATTTATTTTTGTGAGTTTTGGGCCAGCTAAACCGAAAGGAAGTGGATCAGAAAGAGGAGTGTTGGCAGAATGCATAGAGAGGCATATAATGAGGGAAGAGCAAGAGTAGTGCAAAAGTTTTTAGTTTCAAGTAACAATGTGGAAGAATCTAAGACAGAGAGCAAGTTTTAAATTTTTGCAGATTTAACTCATTTTGTTCAGGGAAATTTTAAGGACGCAATGTTGTTATCTTAAATTATTTTAGAAGCTTCCTCCTACAAACTTTTAAAATTGGAGATCACTAAATGTTTGGAATTTTACTCCCTTTTTGTTTTAAAACACCTCTCAAATGAACAATTTTTGTTGAAAGTTTCCCAAAGTGGCTACATATAATTTTAAATTATCTTTGGTAAAATTCTGACACTTAGAAAAACAGAAATTGGAGTTAAAATGTTAATGATTTTTTTTTTTTAAAGCTAGACTATGACCTAAAGGAGACACAGACTTTAAGAGGAAAAATTCAAGAAAGGATGGCAATAGTTGATTAAATAATATTGTTGCTGTACCTCATGGCTCAGGATCTCCCTCTAATGGTGGGCTGTCTGCAACTGCAGACCCAACAAATCCAGTGGATGGAAGTTTTGGAAATAGGCTCTATCCCTGAATTAACACTCTTACAGACCATCTAAAACAAGAAAAATTATCATACATTTTATGTTTTTTAATTTTTTAAATGTTTTTATTTATTTTTGAGACAGAGAGAGAGACAGAGCATGAGCAGGGGAGGGGCAGAGAGACAGGGAGACACAGAATCCGAAGCAGGGTACAGGCTCTGAGCTGTCATCACAGAGCCCCACGTGGGGCTCGAACTCTCACGGACTGTGAGATCATGACCTGAGCTGAAATGGGAAGCCCAACCGACTGAGCCCCCCGGGCGCCCCTATCATACATTTTAAATGGAAGTTCTAAGCCAAAGTTTGTCCTACAAGGATTGCCTACTGTGGCAGGGGAAAACATTACATTGAAAGAGCATTTGTAGTGTCTTAGAATTGGGTAGTCAGTGGATAATATTTATAGGGTTTGGGGGTCTGTCGTTTAAGATGGATCCTAGGCATGGAGTTAACTCAGTTGAGGAAAATCTGTGATATAACTGCTTAGCATTTGAGTACATAGCATCAAGACTCTTGAAGTGAGCCCTAATAAATAAATTGGTTTGTGAAAATGAGTTGTTTGACCAGGTGAGCAAAATATTGTCCTGACAGGAGAGATTTTTGCCCAGAAGCAAACAATTTGCTCAGATAATGTGGTTTACAGTAATTTCCTGAAGTAAACAGTTAAGTCGTCAACAAAGATAGCCTCAATTTTCAGTCCTAACACTGAAACTCAGTGAAAAGGGGGATCTCAATTCTCATATTTAAGGGGAATAAACCCCAAACAAAGTAAAACCACTTACTTTGAAGCCCCAGTTCACATTCCAGTTTTTCTGTTTTCTGTGTCTAACCATCAACAGATTCATTAATATTCTGAGCGCATACATATTATGTATATTATATTTTGCATGTTCTTTTTTATCTACATAAATAATGCATGTAAAACATCTAAACCAGTACTAGTCATATAGAGGTTGCACACTAAATGTAAGTTTCTTCCACCTTGAGAGAATCAAAGCAATAAAGTTAATATTGAAAATAATATTTTAAGTCCCTTGAATGTAGAGGATAACATGATACATTTTCTTTTACATTTGCAAGGTAAACTTTATGTATACATTTGTGGTATTGCATTAAATTGTGTTGATTGCTGCCATGTGAAAAAATTTATTAGTTATAAAAACTTGGGACATTTGAGGAAGACATTAATGACAGTTTTATTGAGTTAAATCTTATTTCTAGTTACATATCATAAAACTTACATGTTATAAATTTATAGTTGGATGAGCTTCAGAAAATGTATACAGTTGTTCAGTCAATACCATAAGTGAATTTTGGAATACTTTAATGATCCCAAAATATCCTTCTTGTCATTTTGCCACCCTTGGAAAAAGGCAATCATTCACATGTTTTCTATATCTATGAATTTTGCTCTTTTTAGAAATTTCCTACAAATGAAATCAAACAGTTTGTAGTAGTTTATGTCTACATTGTTCTACTTAACATGATATTTTTTGTTAGTAATCCATGCTGTTGCATAAGTCAGAAATTTGCTTCTTTTTACTGCTTGGTAGTATTTCCTTGTATGAATATAAGATATTACATTTATCTATCACATGATGATTGACATTTTGGTTGTTTTTAAATTTTGGCTACGAGGAATAATGCTGCTGTAAACATTCACATAAAAGTCTCTCTGTGGATGTGTGTTTCCTATTTCTTGTGTATATACCTAGAAATTAAATTGCTGCATCATATGATAAAGATTAAGTTCATTATTTAAAGAAGTACGAATCTTTTTTTTTTTTTTTTTAAAGTGGTTGTATAATTTTATATTCCCACCAGCATTGCAGGGCGACTTCAGTTCCTCCATCTTCTTAACAATACCTGCTATTGTCATTATTTCAAATTTTAGAAAATGAGTAGTGAAGTTTAGTGCAGTTTTATTTTGCATTTTCCAAATGACCAATAGTGCTGAACATCTTTTCATCAACTTATGGCCCACCTTCATAATCTATTTTGTGAAATGTCTGTTTGACTACTTTGCCTCTCTTTTCATTGGATTATCTTCTCCTTATTCAGTTGAGTGCTTAATATATTGTGGATACAAATTTTTGTTAAACTTTGTTACACAATTAATTTTACTCAGTCTGTGATTTGTCTATGTGTATTCTAAAATGTTGCTTTCAAAGAACAAAAGTTGTAAATTTGAGATTGTCCAGTTTATTTTTCATATGGTTTAAGTTTTTTGTGTTCTAAGAAATTTTTGGTTACATATATTTTCTAAAGTTTCCTCTACAAATTTTATAGTTAAACTTTCACTTAAGGTAAGTTTTATGTATAGTAACAGGAAATGGTGAAGATTCATTATTTTCCATACTGATGGTCAGTTATTTTAGCACCATTACAGGCATACTTTGTTTTATTGCACTTCATTTTATTGTGTTTCACAGGTCCTGCGTTTTTACAAATTGAAAGTTTGTGGAAACCTTACATTGACCAAGTCTATTGGGTCCATTTTTACAACCGCATTTGCTCACTTCATTATCTCTGTGTCACATCTTGGTAATTTTTGTGATATTTTAAACTCTTTCATTATCAGTATATTTGTTATGCTTACATGATCAGTGATCTTTGATGCTACTATTGTAATTGTTTAGGGGTGCCAACAAACGCATCCATATAAGGTGGCAAAATTAATGGGTATATGTTATGTGTGTTCTGACTGCCTCACCAACTGGCTATTCCCCTGTTTCCCTTCCTCTCTATTCCCAAAACACAACAATATTGAAATTAGGCCAATTAATGCTCTATGAAGTCCTCTAAGTGTTCAAGTGAAAATAACAGTTGCATGTCTCTCATTTTAAATCAACATCTAAAAATGATTAAGCTTAGTGAGGAAGGCATGCTGAAAGCTGAGACAGGCCAAAAGCTAGGCCTCTTATGCCAAACAGTTAGTCAAGTTGTGGATGCAAGGGAAAATTCTTGAAGGAAGTTAAAACTGCTGGCCAATCCAGTGAACATCCAACTGATAAGAAAGCAAAACAGCCTTATTGCTTATATGGAGAAAGTTTTAGTGGTCTGGATAGAAGATCAAACCAGCCACAATATGCCCTTAAGCCAAAGCCTAATCCAGAGCAAGGCCCTAGCTTTCTTCAATTCTATGAAGGCCGAGAGAGGTGAGGAAGCTGCAGAAGAAAAATTCTACAGAGGTTAGTTCATGAGGCTTAAGGAAAGAAGCCATCTCCATAACATAAAGGTGTAAAATGAAGCAGCGGGTGTTGATGTAGAAACTGCAGCAAGTTGTCTAAAGATGTAGCTAAGACAATGAATAAAGGTGGCAACCATAAACAAAAAAATTTTCAGTGTAGATAAAATAGCCTTCTATTAGAAAAGGATGCCATCTAGGACTTTCATAGCTAAAGAGGAAAAGTCAATGCCTGGCTTCAAAGCTTCAAAGAACAGGCTGACTCTCTTGTTGAGGCTGATGCAGTCAGTGACTTAATGACTAAGTTGAAGCCATTACTCATTCACCATTCTGCAATCCTAAGGCCTTTATGAATTATATTAAATCTACTCTATAGAGAGCCTGTGCTCTATAAATGAAACCATAAAGCCTGGATGACAGCACACCTATTTGTAACATGTAACAGATGATAATAAGCTCACAGGTATGCACTAATGTTCAGAAAAAAGATTCCTTTCGAAATATTACTGCTCATTGCTAATGCACCTGATCACCAGGAGCTCTTATGGAGATGTACAACAAGATTAATGTCATTTTCATGCCTGCTAACACACAATCCATTCTGCAGCCCATGGATCAAGAAGTAATTTCAACTTTCAAGTCTTGTTATTAAAGGAATACATTTCATATGGCTATACCTGCTACAGATAGTGATTCCTCTGATTTTTTACAATTTTTTTATTAAAACAAATTTTTTTTTACATTTATTTATTTTTGAAAGACAGAGAGAGACAGCACAAGAAGGGGAGGGGCAGAGAGAGAGGGAGACACAGAATCATAAGCAGGTTCCAGGCTCTGAGCTGTCAGCACAGAGCCCGATGCGGGGCCTGAACCCACAAACTGTGAGATCATGACCTGAGCTGAAGTTGGACACTCAACTGACTGAGCTACCCAAGTGCCCCGTGATTCCTCTGATTTGAAACTGGGCAAAATAAATTGAAAATCTTCCAGAAAGAATTCAACATTCTAGATGCCATTAAGAACATTTGTGATTCACAGAAAGAGGTCAAAATAACAAAATGTAACAGGAGTTTGGAATAAGTTGATTCTAGCCCTCATAGATGATTCAAAGGGTTCAAGACTTTAGTGGAGGAAATAACTGTTGATGCAGCAGAAAAAGCAAGAGAAGTTGAACTAGAAGTGAAGGCTGCAGATGTGACTGAATTTTTGAAATCTCATGATAAAACTTGAACAGATAAGGAGTTGATTCTTCTAGACGAGCAAATAAAGTGGTTTCTTGAGATGAAATCTATTCCTGGTAAAGATGTTATGAAAATTGTTGAAATGACAAGGGATTTAGAATATTACAAAAAAAACTTAGTTGATAAAGCAGCAGTGGCACAGTGTGTGAACTCTAATGTTGAAAAAAGGCTCTACTTTGGGTAAAATGCTATTAAACAGCATCATATACTAGAGAGAAATGATTTATGAAAGGAAGATTCAATCAACGTGCCCTACATCATTGTTATCTTGTTTTTAGAAATTACCACAACCATCCCAAATTTCAGTCTAATCAGTCAGCGGTCATGAGCATTGGGGCAAGACTCTCCATCAGCAAAAAGATTATAACTCACTGAAAGCTCAGATGATTAGTTTTTTTAGCAATAAAGTATTTTTTAATTAAGGTATTTACCTTGTTTTTTTTTTACACATAATGCTATTGCACACCTAATAGGCTATAGAATAAATTAAACATAACTTTTATATGCATCAGGGAACCAAAATATTCATTTGACTCAGTTTATCGTGATATTTGCTTGATTGCACATCTTCATTGCAAAGGTAGTTTTTCCCTTTGTATTAAACACATGAATTAATATTTTGAAATCTTGTGAATAACCTCCTCCACAATTACCTTTATTCAATGATTTAGCATCTGTTGATCTTTGCCTGATCAGATATACTGATGTCTTTAAATTAGTGATTTCTTAGGTATGTCAGTCTTCCTTTCTACCTTCCTTCCCTTTCTTCCTTCTTTCCATCTTTCTTTCCTTCCTTTCTACGTCTCTTCCATTCTTCCTTCATTCATTCCTTTCTTCCTGCCTCCTTCTTCCCTCCCACTGCCCCATCCTGCCTCCCTCCTCACTTTTCTTTCTTTTGAAATATTATGCATTCATGGATTTTTATTTTTTTTAACAAATTTATCTAGTGGGAAGCCCTTCAGTCTAGATCTAAATGTGCTTATTTTTCTTGGTGTTTTTTGTTTCCAATCCCTTTCAGTGAATAAAACTAGAAAGTATATATATATATATATATATATATATATATATATACATATATATATACACACACATATATATATACACACACACATATATATATACACACACACATATATATGTGTATGTAGATACATATTATATATATTATATATGTGTATATATATATGGATAGACAGCCTTATTGAGTATAGACTAATCACTTGTGTAAAATGTGTTCCATTATGAATTCCATCAGCAAAGGATAAAATATAAGACTTTCCAACAGAGTGTTCTGATGCTTTCTTCACATCTGATAGGTAAGAATACTATTTAGCATAGCTTGATTTTTTTTAATGTTTATTTTTGAGAGAGAGAGAGCACATGAGCAGGCAAGGTGCAGAGAGAGAGAGAGAGAGAAAGAGAGAGAAAGAGAGAGAAAGAGAGAGAGAGAGAGAGAGAGAGAGAGAGAGACAGAGGATTTGAAGCAGGTTCTGCACTGACAGTTGAGAGCCTGATGTTGGGCTCAAACTCACAAACCATGAGATCATGATCTGAGCCGAAGCTGGAAGCTCAACCAATTGAGCCACCAAGGTGCCGATAGCATAGTTTGAATTTTAATTCTCTTATTATGCATTAAGTTGAGGGTTTTGTTGTCTGTTGTCTTTTTTTTTTAATGTTTAAGAACCATTTGTGCACATTTTGGAAAAAAAATCTGTTCACATTTTTTCTTTCCCCATTTTTAAAAATGTTTATTTATATTTATTTATTTTTGAGGGAGGGAGGGAGGGAGGGAGGGAGGGAGGGAGGGAGAGAGAGAGAGAGAGAGAGAGAGAGATCACCCACCCATAAGTGGTGGAGGAGCAGAAAGAGAGGGAGGAAGACACAGAATCTGAAGCAGGCTCCAGGATCTGAGCTGTCAGAGCAGAGCCCAACATGGGTCTGGAAACCACTAACCTTGAGATCACGATCTGAGCCAAAGTCAGACACTTAACTGACTGAGCCACCCAGGTGCCCTTCTTTCCCCGTTTTTCTATCAGACATATGGTCATCTGCAATTTTAGAGTTCTTTAGAACTTTAAGGAGATTACTTTTTTTTTTATATATAACACAAATATTTTCTTCTAACTTGTCATCTGTTTTGTTTTTGCCCGTGTTGTCATTGTATATATAATGAAATAAATACATTTTTTTTTTTTTAGTACAAGTGGATTTTAAGTCACAATGAGAGGTTTCCCCCTGCTTTCTTAAGGTTTTTATATGAGGGTTTTCTTTTTCTACATTTAGATTTTTGATTCTTGTGGTGTTTTGTGGTTGAGTGATTTGAAGTATGGGTCCTTGTTTATGTTCTCCAAAGTGCTGTCCAGTTGCCCCAACACTTGTGCCTAGTGCTTCTCCTCTTCCCCTCCCCCACTGATGTGAGCTGTGACTTCCTCCGTATTACTGAGATTTTATCACCTAGTAGAATCTATTTTTGAATTTTCTTGTATTTTTCACTGGTCTGACTACTTAAGTGTCAGTTTCATACTATGATTTTTGAGGCTCTAAACTATGCTGTATTTTCAGTAGGCCTAGTTTCCCCTCCCTGGTTCCTTTTTTAGGGATATCTTAACTCATCCTGAATGTTCATTCCATAGACATTTGAATATCACTTATGTATCTCCAAAAATTATTTTATTGAATTTTTATATTAACTTGGAGATAACTGCAATTTTTATAATGTGCTGGTGTCATATCAGAACATGAGATATTATATAAATTTGCTTTTATGTCTTTTTCTAGTGTTTTCCAATATTTCTTCTTGTAAATTTCTATATAACTTACTAATAAGTTTATTCACAAGTATTTAAATCTTTATTTTCTCTTCTGATGATGTTTTCTTTTGCATTACACCGTATGTTCTATTAAATTTTATTGCAGGTATAGATTTGAGTAACCATTGTCACGTAATATTTAATATAAGAATCATTCCATCATTACACAGATACTTCATTGTGTTATCCCTTGATGGTTACACCCTTCCCTTTAATCCTAAACTGGCAACAATTAATCTGTTTTCATTACTATAATCTTGTTCTAGAAATGGGATCATATAACATGTAGCCCTTTGTTTTCTATGCTTTCCTCAATTAGGTTTGTTCAGTGCTTCCTTATGATTGGATTCCTGCATTTTTAACAGAGATACTACAGATGTGATATTTTTCCCTGTCAATTATTCTTGTAAAGAGACACATGATGTTGGGTTTGGCCGATAGCTGGCAATGTCCATTTTATTAATTTGTTTAATGTAACATTTTCCAGGTTTCTCCACAGATAGTATTTTTCACTCCCATTAAAAAAAGTGATTCTTGAGTCATACTATAACTATATATATCTTATATTTCATATTTTCATACATTAATTTAGCATTCAAAAAATTTAATATGCAAATTAAGCACATTTATGTTTTTTTATTTAATTGGATTTTTATCCTTAATTCTACCTTATTTTCTTCTGTATTTTTCTTTTTTTTTTTTTCTAAATTTTTTTTTTTTTCAACGTTTTTTTTTTATTTATTTTTGGGACAGAGAGAGACAGAGCATGAACGGGGGAGGGGCAGTGAGAGAGGGAGACACAGAATCGGAAACAGGCTCCAGGCTCCGAGCCATCAGCCCAGAGCCCGACGCGGGGCTCGAACTCACGGACGGCGAGATCGTGACCTGGCTGAAGTCGGACGCTCAACCGACTGCGCCACCCAGGCGCCCCATCTTCTGTATTTTTCTGTTTATTATGTTATTATTTCTCTGAGTGGTTGTTTTTTGCTTTATTGGATTAAAAAAATATTTAGATCTTTTCAAAGAATTGTACCTATGATTAGGTAGTTACCATTATAATGCTATCTTTTATAATGACATTAAGACGCTTAAGTACCTATCATTTGAATGAATAGCTTTAAATGACATCCTTTGATGTCAACCTATTGTGTTGTATACACTTTTAAAAGCTTATTCTTTGAAATTTTCCCTGGTATTTTAAGCCATTTATTTGCTTATATTATTTCTTCTTGTCCAAAACCTGTAAGATTTACATTATATTCTGCCATTTTTACCCCATTTTTGATATCATCTTATGATTAACTTACTAACTCATTGCAATGAATTTTCCTGTCACCCTTGGTTGGATGATGTGCTCTTCTTGAGGAAATAAGTATGCTGTGTGAGTGCTGTGCTCCCTGAATTTCTGCATATTTAAATTGTGTTACTATAAGCTGTATCGTTAAATGACAGCTAAAATGGATATATTTTGGCTTTGCTTAAGACAAATTTTTGTTGTGCTTAAAAATGGGAGACAAAATATGAGTGTTAAAAATGAGTTTTTATTAAATGAGTTTTTATTATATTTGGAAATTAATTTCAAAGACTTGGACCTCTACATGTATACCTCTGATATTTGGAGCTTCTTAGATTATAAAATTAGGAAGAAATTTCATTTTAAAATGGAAAAAAAGATACCCATTTGAGACTTTGATATAGGATGTAGTGATACTGAAGGATCACATGTTATCATCATATATTAATGAAAGTGAGTGGTTTTTAAGTCAAATTTTAGTGATTTTATTTCCATATAAAGGATAACAGTAGAAAAGATGCAGATAAACATTTCATCTCTTGGATGAGATTTAAGCTCAGCTGAACCAGAGAATATAGAAGATGAGAAATGTGAAGGTGGTCTGGCTCATACCCCAGAACCCAACAGTCTCCAATCATTCAGTAATCTAGCTTAGACTTTCTTCTAGCAGGGGGCTTGATTCCAAGAGATAGAAGTGGAAGCTGACGATCCTCTCAAAGCCTGGCCCCACAGACCCAGAATATCATTTCTACTGTTTTCTCTTTATGAAAAACAGGTAAGAAACAAAGGGAAGAGAAATAAAGTCTACCTCTGGATATGAGGAATGGCATGCGCTTATGGGAGTGAAGTGGTAGCAATTTTGGAAATTATTACACAGACATTTTCATTTTCCCTGGACAACTGACTATAAGTTTCTTGAGGGATGAGATTTTGCTTTATAGATCTTTATATTCTCCACAGTGCCTCACGTAATATTAATAAATAACATTTGTTTGTTGTTTGGTTTCTAAAAGTGTAATTAAACTTTTAATCATCATCTGAATAGCATGATGAATTCTGGCAGTAACTACAGTACTCCAATAGATGGTACATAATTTACTGACATATCTAACCACTGTGACTTAATATGGACTCGGCAGTTTCCACATGGAGAGATATATGTCGTTAGAAAGACAGTGTCAACAGTATTGGATTTATTAACTTCCATTACAATATGAGTTTTTAGTTAAGATGAAGGTACTGGAATTTCTATTTTACCCTATGCCTAGACTGCATTTTACATGAAAAGTTTAAAAGAAAAGATGAGGTCAAGAAAGAGAATTGAGAAGGTCAGACAATATGTTC